>NC_084794.1:91707517-92316683 GCF_963169125.1 Humulus lupulus | reverse complement strand
GGGACCATGGGCCTATGAAATCAAGCTCCAATAAGTTATCATAAATCTAACAAATAAATTTACTAACTTATTAATTCCTCGTGACTCCACTATAGACTTGGAATTGCACTCTTGAATTCATAGAACGCTTTATAACAAATATAGATTGTTACAACCATAATTGTCACTCAATCCTCTATAGACGGTCTACAATGAGATAGGACTAAAATACTGTTTTACCCCTCATTGTATTTTATCCTTATTATACCCAGATTTCGAGCCATAGTAAATATGACCTCGAAAGTTGAGTTCGCAGCAAATGGTCTCGTGAGGATTAGAGTGATCTAGGATTGTAAGTCGAGCCTGTAAAGTATGATATATGATCTCGAATGCGGTGATCTCAAAATGATTTTGATCTCGAAAGGTGGCTCCGAGAACACCTTCATCTTCAGGAACTTCGGAGCATGGGTCTTGAGCTCAATATCCCATCTCGAAAGCAATGTTAGCTCGGGAGATGTCAGTGGCTCGCACAATGACATGAAACCTGAAATGCTGGAGCCTTGAAGATACGTTATAACCACCTTGAATATTTACAAGTATTATAACTATGAGATGTAACCCTCATTAATTGATGTAAATCCCCAAGAATTGTGGGATAGTATTTATTCAGTTATACGCCCCCTGATCTTTGGGGGACGTTTCCTTTTATATCTGATTATTGGCATTTAAAGCCATTTATTTTTATTCACAAAAGAGTAACTACCCAAAATATGTGGGATAGTATTCTGCATCCTTCTCTATAAATAGAGAAGCCATGCACCATTGTAAAGGACCGAAAATCTGATCCTTAAGAGAAAACTCTGGAGAATTCATGCTAAAGAATTGTTCGGAGATAATCTTGAGGTTAATAACAGAGACTCGTGGACTAGGAAGATTTAACTGCTGAACCACGTAAAAAACCGTGTGTTTGATTCGTTTGTGTCTTTTGGCCATTGTCTTTAATTGTTTACGTGCTTTCTTCTTTTATCTGTTGACGAAAAACGGCGTCAACAGTTTGGTGCTTTCATTGAGAGCCTCAAGCATCCATCCCTGAGAGATTCATGGTTGCAAACAATCAGAACACTCCTGAAGAAAATTACCCAAGGCGTCCTGGAAAACAGCCAATGGAGAACCCGGACGCTGATGAGAGGAGTGGGTCCTCTGATTCCCGGGGACCACCTCCACAACCAAGGGATGAGGACATGTACTATAATCCTGAACGTTATGTCCCTATTGTAGAATTGGAGAATCGGCAGCTGAAACAGTTGTTGGCAGAAGCCAACAAACGTAACGAGGAGTTGGCCAGGATAGCCGCAGAGGCGCAGGTGGCTCAGCCCCCGCCTCCGCGCGAAAACCAAGTCCCTCCTCCAAGGGACGTGCACGTTCCTCCCCGGAGGCCCCGTGGACGTCCACGAAAAAATGCTGCCACAAGGAGGCCGGCACAACCTCCAGCACCAGCAGAGCCATCTGCTCCTTCTAGGCCTCAGAGGAGTACCCGAGCTCGGGTCCCGCCTAATCCACCTGTGGAAGTGCCTGCAGGAACTGAGAACAACCGAGCTCCTGATGAGGCTCGGACTCAGGTTCCTGGTAGTGCACCGAACGAAACTGGCCCATCTCGGGCAAATTCTGGACCCTCAAGGCCGAGGCAAGGACGACAACCACCGTCACCTATACGGTTCCCTCCGTCTCCCATAAGATATCCTTCACCTCCCCGCAGAAACGCTCAACCTGTTCGAGATCAGGATCAAGGGCGTATAGGGGAAAGACAAGGAAACAGGGAGACGTTCCAGGAGCGGAGAGGCGCGCCATCTGAGAGAAGTCAGACGTCCCGATCTCGCACTGCGGAGACAAGGCGACGTAGAAAGGATCTACCACCACGAAATGACCGATCAATGAGTTTCACCAGTGATGAGTCCGGAGAAACTAGGTCCGTCAGTAAACACGACTGGGGTCGTAAAAATACTGGAAAT
Organism: Humulus lupulus; assembly: GCF_963169125.1. NCBI lineage: Eukaryota > Viridiplantae > Streptophyta > Magnoliopsida > Rosales > Cannabaceae > Humulus > Humulus lupulus. The sequence goes on along the minus strand of NC_084794.1, from coordinate 92,314,695 downwards.
CACAAGAGTCATCCTGACCTGCGAAATCATCTGAATTAGAGCAGGGGGAAAGGAGATCATACAAATCCGGACCTAAGGAATCATCTGAATGGGCGTAGAGATCCCTCACGGAGACGCGAGCCTGGGATCGCGATTAATGACTATCAATTCCAGGCACCACCTAAGGACCCAGTCCAAGAAAGGATTGATCAGCTCGAAAAAGCCTTTAGGCTTTTGAAGAATGAACGAGGGAGTGGTCGATACGAGGACTCTGATGGGAGCTCGAGCCGTTTTCTCCCAATATTTCTAACACTCAGTTTCCTCAAGGGTTCCGGATTCCTCACGTCCCAGCGTTTGAAGGAAAAACCGACCCATGTAGCCACCTAAGTACATTCAACACCATTATGAGAGCCAACAACGTAGGTTACGAGCTCAGGTGCATGTTGTTTCCGACATCATTGGCCGGACCTGCCAAGAGTTGGTTCGAGAAGTACAAGAGACACTCGATAACTTCGTGGGATCAATTGTCTAGAGACTTCAAGAAGCAGTTCTGGGCTATGATGGGAGTCAGACCAGAGGCGTCCACTTTGACTAACGTCCGGCAACAGCCGGGTGAAGCACTGAAAAGCTACCTGACAAGATTTAATCTAGAGGTCGCCCGAGCACGAGATGTGGACGACAGTGGGCATTTGATGGCTATCCGAGCTGGTGTGTTGCCTGGAAGTGCCCTTTGGGATGACATGCAAGGGAAACCGGTGAGGTCAATAACCGAGTTTAACAAGCGGGCGCAGAGATTTGTCAATGTAGAGGAGGCGAGGTCAACGCTAAAAGCAACCTCGCAAACCGAAACTACAACGATAAACATTAACTCCGCCTCAACCTCGGCTGATCCAGTAACTTCACAGCCTACCTCAGAGAATCCCTCTAAGAGGAAAAAGAGCGAGGGAAATAACCCCGAGGCTGAAGGGGGAAAGAAAAAGAAAGGAGAAAGGTATTACTCCGTATATAAAGTACACACCGAGCTCAACGAGTCTCGGGAAAATATCTACCTGGCTAATGAAAACCAGGTCCCCTTCAGGCGTCCGGACCCTATGAGGAATCAAAAGTCCAAGAGGGATTCCAGTAAGTATTGCCGGTTTCATAGGGACACCGGACACACAACTGATGAGTGCCGACAGCTGAAGGACGAGATCGAAGGGTTGATCTCGAGAGGTTATTTCCGGCAGTATGTCAAAAACCAGAATACTGGACAGACTACTGCCAGCCAGAGAGTAGCCGCACTTCCAGCAGCACAAAATAATAACTCCCGATCTCGGGAAGAAGACAGGCCTCCGCCGATAGATGGAGAGGACGTAATAACCATCTCGGGAGGTCCTCATCTCGCAGGAGGGGGTAGAAATGCTCAAAAGCGATATGTGAATGAGCTGAAGACAGGGGACGGGTTTCCTTATGAACCCGAACCAAGGGCACCAAAAAGCCAAAGGGTTGAAACTCAGCCTATAACCTTCACCGAGGAAGATGCCTCCCATGTCCAGTTCCCTCATCATGATCCACTTGTCATCACCCTGCAGCTTGCCAGCAAAAGAGTGCGCCGAGTTCTCATAGACAATGGGAGCCCAGTTAACATTCTTTATAAAGCAACACTAGAGAAAATGGGACTCTCCCTTCGCGACCTGAAGGCTTGTGCAACCACTTTGTACGGCTTTTCTGGAGAAGGAACCGCCTGTATGGGGTCCATCGAACTCCCTGTGACCTTGGGAGACTATCCAGTCTCGGTGACCAAGATGATGGAGTTCGTGGTAGTAGAGTTACCATCTGCCTACAATGTATTGCTCGGGAGACCCGCCCTGGTCGGGCTGGGGGCAGTTTCATCTGTAAGGCATCTAGCCCTTAAGTTCCCAACTCCGAGCGGGGTCGGAACATTGAAAGGAGATCAATTGGCAGGAAGGGAGTGCTACAGCATTTCCTTGAGGGGAAAGAAACAAGAGAGCGCTCAAGCACTCGTTGTCATACAAAATAAAGATGGGACAGTTTTAGAAATTGATGAGGAGATCGATCCGAGGATTGAGGAAAAGGTTGACCTCCAACCTTTGGAAGAGCTCGAAGAGGTTCAGCTCGAGGAAGCTGATCCCTCAAAGAAGGTGAAGGTCGGGAAACACCTCCAAGACGAATCAAAATAGCAATTAATTTGCTTTCTGAAGAAAAACCAGGATGTCTTCGCATGGTCACACTCTGACATGGTGGGAATAAGCCCTAATGTAGCGAGCCACGCATTGAATATAGACAAAAGCTTTCCCCCGTAGCAGCAAAAGCGAAGGCAACTGGATGAAGACAGAAAGAAAGCACTAAAGGAGGAGGTGGACAGGCTGAAAGCAAATAATTTCATAAGGGACGCTTTTTACCCTGACTGGGTGGCCAATCCAGTGTTGGTCCCAATGGGACGTGGAGAACGTGCATTGACTACTCGGACCTCAACAAGGCCTGCCCAAAAGACTGTTTTCCCCTGCCGAGAATTGACCAGCTCGTAGACGCCACGGCAGGACATGGTCTGATGTCGTTCATGGATGCCTATTTTGGATATAACCAGATTCCCATGCACGCCCCCGACCAAGAGCATACGAGCTTCATCACAGATAAAGGGCTCTACTACTACAATGTCATGCCATTCGGACTCAAGAATGCCGGAGCCACGTACCAGAGGCTCGTAAACATGATGTTCTCAGAGAAAATAGGAAACAACATGGAAGTTTATGTTGATGACATGCTTGTAAAGTCTCAACTTAACAAGAACCATGTTGAAGACCTCGAAGAGTGCTTTGGCGTGCTCAGAAAGTACAACATGAAGTTGAATCCTCAGAAGTGCACTTTTGGGGTGTCTTCAGGAAAATTTCTGGGTTTCATTGTCAATTCTCGTGGGATTGAGGCTAATCCGGACAAAATAAAGGCCCTGATCGATATGCCTTCGCCTCGGAAAAATAAAGATGTTCAAAGCTTGACTGGCAGGATGGCAGCTCTGAACAGGTTCATCTCGAAGTCAACGGACCGCGGTCTCCCATTCTTCAACTTATTAAAAGGAAGTAAGAAGTTCGAATGGACAGATGAGTGCGAGCTAGCCTTTCAGAAGCTCAAAAAGCACTTAGCCGAACCGCCCATCCTATCGAAGCCTGAGACGGGAGAAGTACTGTTCCTATACCTCTCAACTACCGAACACACGATAAGCGCGGTGCTCGTTCGAGAAGAAGAGAAAATACAGAAACCCGTCTACTATATCAATAAAAGATTACTGGGGGCAGAGTCAAGATATCCACTGATGGAGAAGCTCACCCTCAGTCTGATCCACTCATCTCGCAAGCTCCGCCCTTACTTTCAGGCACATCCTATCCATGTACTAACAGATCAACCATTAAGGCAAGTCTTGTCTAAACCAGAGGCGTCTGGTCGACTCCTAAAGTAGGCTGTTGAGCTCGGACAGTTCGAGATCACCTACCATCCGAGAACGACCATTAAGGCACAAGCGTTGGCGGATTTCATAGTGGAGTGCACCGGTATAGCCGACGACGAGGTAACAACCACGGCCCACGAGATGTGGAAACTTTACGTCGACGGGTCGTCAAATGAAAATGGAGCGGGGGCAGGAATTATTCTGATCACTCCTGCAGGGAGAAAATTTCACTCTGCGTTAAGGTTCGGCTTTAAAGCATCTAATAATAAAGCTGAGTACGAGGCTTTACTTGCGGGACTATGAATAGCAAAAGAGCTCAAGGCCAAAGCTATACATTGCTACAGCGACTCCCAGCTCGTGGTTAATCAAGTCTTGGGAGAATACCAGGCTCGTGGCACAAAAATGGCAGCTTATCTGGAGAAGGCAAAGTCCGCATTAGAGTTTTTTGAGTTTTATGCAATCGAACAGGTTCCCCGAGAACAAAACTCAAATGCAGATGCCTTAGCTCAGCTCGCCACCATCGCCGAAAATGAGGAGTTGAATGTTGTACCCGTAGAACACCTGTCAGCACCCAGCATTACTGAGCCTGACGAGGAAGATGTGTGTATGATCGAGACAGAGCCGACCTGGATGAGCCCGATAGTTGAGTATCTCGAAAATGGAATTCTTCCAAAAGATCGAAATCAGGCTCGGAAACTAATGTATCAGCTTCCTCGTTACACCATCCTGGACGGAAGGCTATACAGAAGAGGGTATTCCATGCCATTGCTCAGATGTGTAACTCCTCCCGAGGCAAAGAAGATTATTGAAGAAATTCATGAAGGGTTATGCGGAGACCATACCGGGGGGCATAGCCTATCGAAGAAGATTATTCGCCAAGGATATTTCTGGCCAACCATTAAAACGGACTCTTTCGAGTACGTGAAAAAGTGCGACAGATGCCAGAGATTCGCCACGATACCCCGAGCTCCACCTTCCGAACTGACCATGTTGACATCCCCATGGCCTTTTGCGGTATGGGGCATCGACCTCATAGGCTCGCTCCCAACTGGCAAAGGAGGAGTAAGTATGCTGTGGTCGCGGTTGATTACTTCACAAAATGGACGGAGGCTGAACCATTGGCGACCATAACTTCGAAGAAGATCCTAGATTTCGTGGTAAAGAACATCGTATGCCGATATGGAGTGCCAAGAAAGATTGTGTCTGACAACGGAACCCAGTTTGATTGCGACTTATTTACCAACTTTTGTAACAAGAACGACATAATAAAGAGCTTTTCGTCAGTGGCTCACCCTCAGGCGAATGGTCAGGTCGAAGCCGTTAATAAAACTCTCAAAAGTTCTTTGAAGAAAAAGTTGGAAGAAGCAAAGGGACGATGGCCTAAGGAATTACCTCAAGTCCTTTGGGGATATAGAACTACAGCTCGGACATCAACTGGACATACCCCATTTTCTCTAGCATACGGCTGCGAGGTAATGTTGCCCATTGAGGTTGAAATTCCAACAATTCGAACTCAGATTTACGACCAAAGTTCCAATCATACTCAGCTCGAAGAAACCCTAGACTTGATCGAAGAAAAAAGGGAGGAGGCTTAGCTGAGAAATGCTGCTTACCAGCAACGAATCACAAGATATTTCAATAAAAGGGTTCGAAATCGAAAGTTCAGAGTAGGAGATCTGGTATTGAGAAACGTATTCTTAGTAACCCGAGATCTAGCAGCAGGAGTACTCGGGCCAAACTGGGAAGGACCATACCAGATAGAATCAGTCATCCGCCCTGGCGTATACAAACTTGCGAGATTAGATGGGAGCCTCATACCACGAGCATGGAATGGCGAACACCTTAGACCTTATTATCAATAGTATAGGAAAAGTGTTGCCTGTAACCATGATTTTCTATCTATGGTAGTTTGTTTTTGAATTTCATCAAATAACATGTCTACTTTGTTTCGCATGTAATTTATTTTTATTTTTGCAATCTCTCTTAATTTAATAACCTATGGTCACACTCATAGGATATTAAGGGGGCATCATTGGTATACATAACCAGCTTAAAAAATAAAAAATATATAAAGTATTTGGATATAACCAAGTATGCGATCTTAGGTAGTTCGGATATAACCGAATTATCAAAAACAAAGTATTTGGACATGACCAAATACGCGAGCTTAGATAGTATGTGAGCTTAGATAGTTCGGATATAATCGAACCATCAAAAAACCTAAATATTTGGAGTTAACCAGAGGTGCAAACACAACAGGTTTGGAACAAACCAGCCAAATTATCGATTGATGATAAATGGGAGCCTAAACCTATTGCGAGATAAGTCAAAGTCGAGGTTGGAATATCTTAGAAATATAGTTTCGAACTCTTAACCTCGGAGCCAAAATACTGAGGATGAGGAAAAGTAACTAAAAAAAGATTAACCAAATCATTCATATTACATGCCATATAAGTACTTTTCAGTTCATGGTTAAAGTAATGTCTGACCTTGATAAATAACGAGGTTGGAAACGGATAATTCGGATAAACTATGCATGAATGCATCGAATTTCGAGCCTAAATCCAAACTATGTTTGTAAGAATTAAATAAACATAAACAGTTCATCAATATAGAATATGCAAAATATTTCAAGCCAAGAAATGTAAAGCATATAAAAGAATAGATAAAGAAATTGTGTCAGCCCCGTGGGCACAAATTTAAATAACTACAGAAATAAGGGGATGCAACCCCGATAACTGATTTCTCCGAGATCGGATTTAAGGAAGAGGAGTATCCTTGGCCTTCTCGGCATCAGCATCACCAGACCCTTCAGGACGAATAGCATGACTATCCTGCTGGGCCGCCTCTCGAGCAGCTAGACTTGCCAAAAGACGGGCATTCCACCGCTCAACATATGGGGCTTCGAGAGGACCCAGGAAGCTGGTGTCAAGCTCGGCATTATCGGCCCAAAGCTTGTACATGGCCTGGTCGACCGCTTTCTCCCTCTGCTCCTTAGACTCATTCAGGACGCAGATCTTCTCATTCTCCATGAAATCGAGGGTGGCAGACTTCTCCTCTTCGAGCTTGGCATTGGCCTTCTCGAGCTCAGCGTTTGACTTTTCAAGCTCCTCGAGACGGGTCTTCAATTTTTCAAGTTCAGACTTCGAGTCTTTGAGCTCGTCAGCCATCTTCAGCTCGAGATCCTTTGACTTCTGAGCCAGAGATAAGCTCGTTTGCACCTCGTTGGTCAGCTTGTAGTTGAGTTGTGCTGAAACAACAAGGGCCTGAAACACAAAGAACGAATCAGAATTGTAAATTGAGACATAAATACTCTAAATAGAGTTGAGAAGGCTACCGCGGTGGAGAGTTCGATACTCTTCTCATAAAGAGTGTTGCAGTCCGAGGCCTTGCGCACGAGGTCCCAGTGGTCGGCGCCAAAGCCAGAAAAGCTCTGACCCACCCGAGAAAGGACGTCCGAGCTGAGTACAGCCCCTTCTGTCCCAGCGGCGCCATCAAGTACATATTCCTCAGTATGAGTTCGGGCCGTTGGCAGCTGAACCGTTGAGGTAGAAGGTTTCTTCGGGGGCCGAACAACTATTAACCGGGTCTCGGTGGGAAGCTGCGAGATGGATGCAGTAGGGCCTGACCCATCAACCTGGGCAGTCGGTTCCTTGGAGGTGTTCGCAGTGATCTGGGCCGTGGGAGTCGTCTCGTGATGTTTAGGTACCTTGGACTGTCGGTCGGGCCTCTTTGGTATCCTCGGGCGTTTGCTCTTCTGGGCGCCAGCTCCCCCATCACTAAAGAGCACGGCGTCGAGGTCGGGATTCATGGCACCTGCATAATGACAGTGAGTTAAACAATGATAATAACTTTGGGAAAAGACGTAAACCAGTTGAAGAAAAAACCTAACTGAGACTCTCCCCCGAGCTCGAGCTTGGGGACCATGAAATTCCCCCGTCTTCAGAAGAGGCGGGGGGAGTGCCTTCCCTATAAGTTGGTGATAACCTCGAAAGGTCCCTATAATCATTGGTCCCATACTGCACATCTATCCCATTCCACACCTCGTCCGTGGTGTACATAGTGTCGTATTTCCTGAGCCCACTATCAAACCTATGGACGCAGTCATCTACCAAACTCCATATGTAGAAGTGGTATCTATCTTGTGGGCACGAGACTAGTCTATTGGGCCTGTGTTTTAATAAAGTGGGGGACCACATTCGCGAAGTAGGAAGGGTTTTACCTTCACCGGAGTCCGAACTCGAGGCTTCGTCATTGGCCTCATTTCCTGACCGCGGACTTCTCGAGCGAAATGGGAGAGATGCTTTCCTTTCTCTCCTCGGAGGAAGGATGCCTGTGGGCAGTGGCACTTCCTCCCAGCGTTCATATTTTTTACTGGACCAGTCAGAGGTTGACTGGCCCTGTCCCAACAACCCACAAGCTCGTAGCTTGTCCTCATGTAATAGAAATGAGAGAGACCTCCTGCTGTAGGGGAGTCGGAGCGGGGCCTCTCTGTGCTCCTTCATTGTTTCGTCAGGGGTGGGACACTGAAAGTTAGCTGAAAGACGAGGTACACTTCAACTAAATATGGATTTTAGGGCTAAAATTCCGAGCTTAAAAATAGAAAGTAACGAGAACACTTACGAATCCGCCTGAACGAACGGTGTCGAGACGGGGACAGACCATTTGTCCAGAAAAAAGCCTTCTTGAAGTCAGGAGGGTGGTTCAGAAGATCTTCAAAGATCTTTGTCTCTCGAAAGATAGTAAAAACCATCTCCTCCCCGAGCTCGGGAGGGATTACTCTTCAAACAAAAGAGATATAAAATCTCTTGGGGTGAAGGCCCTGTCCACCCCAGCTCGTGGAACAAGGACCTCAGGGCAGACAACACCCTGTATGAATTGGTGTTGAGTTGGAATGGAGCCAACCCAACGAAATCAATGAAGTCTCTGAAAAAGGACTTCAGGGGCAGCAAAGCTCCTGCCCTTATATGTTCCTGGCTCCAAGCCGCGTATTTCACACTGGAATCGCGACCCCCAGGGGCGAAACAGCTCCGTTCATGCCTTGTCGGAGCTCGACACTTCAGTGTGTCCAACGAACTAAGGCCATGGAGGGCCAAGATATCAGTTATTCGGTCAGTGGTGGTAACCGAGCTCTGGTAGAATTAGGCTTCAAACATCTCCCTCCTAGGCTGCGAAGACGAAGGCTCCGCCATTAAGGAAAACTGGAGTTCCCCTGGGTGGTATGCAACCGTGACTTTTAACGCTGGGTCGAGGGGAATTGGCCTAGGTCCAGGGTTGGGCTTCGGATAGATGGCTTCCAGAAGAACTCTTCTCTTCTTTTCAATGACCTCATCTATCTGACGACGATAGTGGGCTCGAATGTCCTCCTGCTCGCGCGCAAGCTCGTATTCTTTTATCCGACGTTGGTTCCGGGCAAAGACCGATTCCAGGCTCGGAGATTTGGGCTCGTAAGGGATTGCTCATAATGACCCCCACCGTCTTTCCGGATTCTGTGACATCTAAGGAGAAAGAAAAAATGGTGAGGGCCATGCATGCAAGAATCACGAGCTCGATGGGATGAGCTCGAAGATCTAAGGACAAGAAACTAAGTATTAAGACCCTCACTAATGAATCAGAGCGCGTGTTCCACAGGAAAGAAAAAGAGCGTGGGTGATTTTTTGAAAATCCCAAAATTCAAGGGAAAGAAAGGTGGCAGTTAGCCAGGAAAGGGCATTTTTGGGTTTCGTACAATTGTCAAGAACGAGGGTTTTTTTACCCGAAAACTTATTGTACAAGAAACATGGCCTAAAATTTTCAAAACCCCGAAAGTTGAAACTTCGTTCAAAGGAAAAAACTGGGTATAAACCAGAGGCGAACATCCAGAAAGAAAATCCAGAAAACATAAAAGCCTCTCGATTCAAAACCTCCTATCGTATCATTCTAATAACGCAAACTAGCATACGCAACAAGTACGACATGGATGAAAAAAAAAAAAGAGCTAAAAACAAAATGGCATACTTACACAGTGATGGTGATTGCAGCGAAATCGTCGAATGGAGAAGAGTTTGAAAGAAAGAACTCACTGACTCGAACAAACCAGGATTCCTTTGTTTCTTCGGCCTAGAAAACATGCACTGAGTGTAAACTGTGATAAGAAGTTTAGGGAGTGTTTTTCTTTTTTCTGGCTTGTGATGAACAAATGTGAAGAAGACGAAGAGGGGGTATTGTATATATAGGTGGGAAAACTAAATTAATCAGGAGCGTTGATTAAAATCCTCAACAGATCGAATGGATGGGGATCGGTGACAAGATGGCGCCGAAAAGTTTTCAGACGGACGATCGTGGGCGTGTTCCCAAGGTACTCAAGTACCTAAAGTGAGCAATACCCATCTGGCACGTGTCCATTTTCAAGAGTATGACGGTATGGTTCCCAGAAAGAGTAGTTCAAAAGTTTCCTTCTCTTAGGATTCGAACAAATACTTTTGAGGGGGCAAGATGTTATACCCAGATTTCGAGCCATAGTAAATATGACCTCGAAAGCTGAGTTCGCAGCAAATGGTCTCGTGAGGATTAGAGTGATCTAGGATTGTAAGTCGAGCCTGTAAAGTATGATATATGATCTCGAATGCGGTGATCTTGAAATGATTTCGATCTCGAAAGGTGGCTCCGAGAACACCTTCATCTTCAGGAACTTCGGAGCATGGGTCTTGAGCTCAATATCCCATCTCGAAAGCAACGTTAGCTCGGGAGATGTCAGTGGCTCGCACAATGGCATGAAACCTGAAATGCTGGAGCCTTGAAGATACGTTATAACCACCTTGAATATCTACAAGTATTATAACTATGAGATGTAACCCTCATTAATTGATGTAAATCCCCAAGAATTGTGGGATATTATTTATTCAGTTATACGCCCCCTGATCTTTGGGGGACGTTTCCTTTTATATCTGATTAATGGCATTTAAAGCCATTTATTTTTATTCACAAAAGAGTAACTAACCAAAATATGTGGGATAGCATTCTGCATCCTTCTCTATAAATAGAGAAGCCATGGACCATTGTAAAGGACCAAAAATCTGATCCTTAAGAGAAAACTCTGGAGAATTCATGCTAAAGAATTGTTCGGAGATAATCTTGAGGTTAATAACAGAGACTCGTGGACTAGGCAGATTTAACTGCTGAACCACGTAAAAAACCGTGTGTTTGATTCGTTTGTGTCTTTTGGCCATTGTCTTTAATTGTTTACGTGCTCTCTTCTTTTATCTGTTGACGAAAAATGGCGTCAACAATCCTTAACACACTTAGTTCCTTGTAAATGATATTTCAGTAAACTAATTTAATTACTGAAATGAGATCTCTATCATTTAACACCTTGAACCAAACTAAAAGGAAACCATCGTTTCACTTCTTCATTAGAAGCTATAGATGTTCATATCTATGATTAACACTCCCACTCAATTATACTACCGAGTTCCCAAGATGTAAGTATGGGCTAGTCCGTAGGGTAAGCTGGTAACGAACAAGTCAAAGAACTCAAATAATACAATCAGTTAGAATACTAACCACTCAGAATTGAGATTGATTTGACCTATGGTCAACTATATGATATGACTAGAATAGATAATAACGGTATGTTTACTTATCTTATCAACTGTCAATATCGATCTTGTCCGATGTAACAAATAAATCCGATCTTATCTACTTTGCTAATGTTCTGGAAAGAACATAACACTGTAATGTGTAAGTAGATCATATCGTAGATTGGAAAGTCAGTGTAAATCCGGTGCACTGACTAATCTTAGGACTAACTTATTTTGAACATATAATCATATTTATATTCCACTGTGACTACGTCACTATAAATAAGATTAGCTATATGCTCGGGGTTTAATAGAAGTTTATATTAAACAAATAATCATGAAAATAAAACATGTGAGCAAAGTGATTGACCAAGTCAAAAAATGATTTCTATTCTTTTATTGATAATAAAATGAGATTACAAAGAATTTAGGTTTTAATTAGGGCATAAAACCCCAACAGTAGGAGTAATAGTGCCAGACCCACGAACACAAGATGGTGACCAATCAGCTAAGGTAACCATAGAAGTTGAAGTGTGAGAATGAAAAGTGGAAAAGAGATGGGAATTACCTATCATGTGATCTGTGGCACCAGAATCAATGACCCATTTGGAGGATGAAGAGAGAAGACATGTATTAGATTTACCTAAATCGGCAATAGCAGTGACAGAAGCACATGACGACTTGAGTGATTCTTGATATCGTGAGAACTTGGCAAATTCATCAGCAGAAATAAGGACGGATTTATCAGTGGCATCAATAGTATTTGCAACATTAATAGAGTGTTGTTGCTAATTTTAAACTGTAGCTTTCTACACTCAAACTTGGTGTGACCTGGCTTTTTACAGTAGTTACAAATAATGCCTCCAGAATCTGATGTTCGAGTTTCAACTCCTTGTGAACGACCTCCTTTATGCCCAGTTGGAATAGAAGATTTTCTAGGCGCATAATTATTACGACTTACCAAAGCACTATTAAGAGGAATAGAAGGAGTAATTTTCATGCGAAGAATATGACTAAAGACATCTTGTAAAGAGGAAACATCAGAACCAGAAAGAACCTGTGCTTTCGCAGAATCAAATTCAGGTGAGAGCCCTACTACAAAGCTCATAATAGCCATCTGCTCTCGCTGGCATTGTTGAACCTTCACATCAGTGCTAAATGGCAGCAACATATTAAGCTCCTCATACGTTTTCTTAAAGGACATAAAGTAGTTCATAAGGGACTGATCTTGTTTCTCCACACGGTAGAATGCTTTGCACACCTCATACAAATGGGAGAGATTACCTTTTCCAGAATACAAAAATTCCAAATAATCCATTAGTTCTTTAACAAACTCACAATGATTGATCAAACCAATTACCTCAATGTCAATAGAATTTCGGATTTGAAGGAATAAGCGAGCATCCTCCCTAAGCCATGTCTGTCTTGAATCATCTTTTTCTTTAGGAGGATCATCAGTCAAGTGGTCATCTTTGTCAATACTTCGTAGATAAAGTGGAATAGTCTTACACTACTCCAAATAATTCGAACCAATCAGTTTATGGTCCGTGATTTTAGACATCACAGGAACCACATCAGATGAAACCACAGAATTCGTCTCTGATTTATTCTCAACAATAACTCTTTAAAGAAACACAACAGAAAACACAAAAAACCAATGTAGAATCACAACAAAGATAGACTAAACCCTAATTTGTGTTTATGGAAAACCCCAAAATAAAAAACCCTAATTTTGTAGCAAAATTCAAAATTTATAGACTAATGCTCTGATACCATGTAATAAGAGGTGAAGAGAATTGTATTCACTTGTATTTCAATGAGAAATAAACATATATTTATATACAAACTAGGGAAGCTATTCTAGGAAACTATGAGAGAATAGGAAACTAATTAGTCCTAATTTATAGCTAATTACAGTTAATATGAACAACTAATATATATAGCTAACAGAAAGAAACCCTAGCAATTCCCTTGGAAACACATCCAGAACTCACAGACTAATCCAGTATGTCCTGACTCCACTGGCACAATCTAAGTGGTATCCACCACACTAGCTAAGAGTTCCATGCATCTCTCAGTCATAAAACTCTAGCTCTCAATACAGATGTCATAAACATATCAAATCCATGCACAGTGCCAACTATCACAAGGCTTTCCGCTCTCAAGCCCAAAAAATACTATTCTTTCCTTGCCATTTAAAATTGCCCCACACTTACTTAACTAATCCATATCCCAGATCAATCCAAAGCCAGTCATAACCAGCTTTATCAGAACCACTGAGGAATCCTTTTCATCATAATTCACCTGATCTCTTAAATTACCAATACAATATCACTTTTTCATCATAACATAACCATATGGCCTGCATATCAACTTTATGCCTCTCTATATGCAACAAATAAAGAACAACATGGCACCAAGTTAGTCAGCACAAAAATAAAGATCAGGACCAAAAGCTAACCTGTCACCCCCAAGGAACTAGTCTCGGTCTCAGACTCTGACTGCCTCGGAATAAACACTCGAGTTGGAATCGAGTTGTCTATCCCCTTTTGCTCATGATCTCTTAGCCTTGGGCAATTCCTCATGATATAACCTACCATATCACATGCAAAGCATGCCCTTGCTCGACATTCTCCCAGATGACGCCTCTTGCACCGAGTGCATATTGGACGAGTCTTCCAGATTTCACTCTTGTTTACTCCAATAAGTGGAGGTACCGCTATCCGAGCTCCGTGCTCCCTAGCACTCTTCTTCTCATCTTTTATGCTTTCAACAACAAGAGCCTTCTCTACCACCTGAGCATAGGTAGAGACCTCATGCACTGGGGCAACTCTAATTCCCTGAGCTATTCCAGGTTTCAATCCCTGAACAAACCTTTCCTTCCGAGTTACATCTGTGGGTACCATGTCTAAAGCAAACTTGGCCAATCCATCAAACTGTTAACATACTCGGTTACTGATGCCTTTCCTTGAACGAGACTCAGAAACTCATTCATCTTAGCAGTCTTAGCTGGATCACAATAATATCTTTCATTAAACAGCTGCCTAAATTATTTCCAATCCATCACAGCAGTATCTCGTGTCTAGGATACTATCTCCCACCATGTCCGGGCATCATCCCGCAAAACAAATGTCGCACAAGCCACCCTATCGTGACCTACCAGTCCCATATTATCAAGAATGGAACTAATCATGCCCATCCATTGCTCACCTTCGAATGGATCTAGGCCTCCCTTGAAGACTAGAGGGTAATACTCCTGGAATCTTCCACAGAGAAATTCCCATCTGTTCTCAACCCTAGGCTGAGCCAAAGCTGGTGCCACTCCTGGCACAACAAAGGAAGATGAGCTCCCCAACAGATTCTGTTGTTGCTTCAAACACGTAATCTCTTCCTCATGCCTCTGCAATCTTGATTGCAAATCTGTGAATATTTGCTGAAAATTCATAGGAGCAGATGAAGAACTGAAACCCTAGCTGTAACTCCCAGCCTCTGTATAACCACCACCAGGCCTCATTATCTACCTTGAATATAAACTTACTGATTGAATCTGCAGTCAATAACTTGACCCATTAATCATGATGAGCATATCAAGAGCTTTCCCCCACGGGATAAATCTTACAACACCACATTCATTAACCACTTGCAGTGCTATAGACATGCCTATGGCATTCATACATCAATCATGATCCCTGCTCTTTAAACATTCACACCATGCCTCCAACTCGAGCATGCAAATATTACAATTATATATATTCATGGAGCAGGTAATCATATGATCACATTCATATAAATATATTCACTGAGCATATAATCATATAGTCAAGAGCTAGGCTCTATCAGAATCTCATGCTCCCTAATACAATTCCAGGTAAAGCATTTACATTCTATTTAAGCAGTTAAGCACATAACTACAAAAATAGTTACCATTCCCTGAGAGAAGCAATATTCAGTGATGAGTGTACATGCCCCGCTTGTCTTCAAGAACCATAAACCTTGGCTCGCTCTGATACCAAAGTTGTAAGGCCCCAAACTCCAGGGACTGTTACGATGTGCCTTATAAACAATGCTAAACTCGCTAATCGAGTAATTTGGCCAAAATCGTGTAATTAAGTATGATTAGCAGTTTAGGGATTAAATTTTTTGGTTAAGATATAACATTTACTGCATACATTGGGATCCCAAAAATATAATTTAAAAGTCTATTACAAGAAAATATTTACAACAGGCAGATCTAAGCGGCAAAACAGGGTTTAACCATAGTTCCTCTTTCAACCCTTGACCGTAGCGGTCGAGCAGCCGCATATGTACACATCGTTACCTAAGCTCTCCAACTCAAAGATGGTCCAGCTTTCTTTTTCCTTTACCTGCACCACATAGCACCCGTGAACCGAAGCCCAACAAGAAAAATTAATATGCTCATGAACAGTAATAACATGTCATCAAAACAAAAGCCACACGCCTAGCAAATATAGCCCTATTCAAGCAAGCAAATGAGTTCACGTATTGTTATTGTTGAGTATAACACATCAACCGATGATCATAATAATCATCCAGAGGTTTTAGCCCCAAATAGAAGAGTGACAGTTGTAATAATCACTGAGGTGGGTTCTGTTCCGAATGGCCATGTGACGATAGGGTCACCGGGGATTTATAGATAAGTGATCATTTCACTAGCTTAGATAGGATAGGTGCATGATGACTAATCACCAACATAACCTTCCTCATGACAATAGAGTCATAACCATGGGATACTGCTCCCTAGCCATGTGACAAGCTGTCACCTAGGCCTTTGGCCCTGGCTCTGAGTAACTAGCTTAGACTAGTCAAGCACTTATAAGTTTCATCGACCTTAGGGTCGGTCCACCATTAATACCTTAGAGTCATTCAATGCTGATATCGATTAGATCTAATCTTTTATCGGCCCTGCGTTCATGACGCTTATGCCGTTCTCGGCTCTTAGGTCAGTGATACGCGACCAGTGCCGACCCTGACTAGTCAGTACCAAACACAAGTAAGCAATGCTACCAAACATATATCATATGTCAAATATCTGAATACAGGGCATTCAACATGCTTACTCAATAATTTCTAGCACAATTAGGATCATGCATAAACACAGAGGCTCAAGCTCTGAACAATCTCATATTCAATATACATAGCATGTCCTAATCACATGTTTCTCGTGCATTACATTTAAACATCCAACATGCATCAAGAATAGCCATGCATGTCACATATACAAAGGGTGCAGTTTTCTTACCTCTGGTTCGAGCGAGAATTAGAACAAGAAGGACCCTTGAGAACGATCGATCCTTAATCCTTTAGCGGTCATCTAGTCATAACCAAATACAATCTTCGATTAATGAAAATCAACAATAATAGGGTCTTGATCTAAACCCCACTCCTGGGACCCCGAAAAGTACCCACACGGTGAGTAAATTCGATCCCGGGCCTTAAGGATTTAAGCCCCGAGCCAAAAACCCTTAAAAACACTTAAAACAGGGTTCTGAAGAAACAGGGTAGCACTGTCAGCACTACCCTCCTAGCGTCCCAGCGCTCTTCACAGAGCCAAACCACCCTAACACCCCCTTCAGGTAGCTCTGTAGCGCTACCTCTAGCCAGACACTGTCCAGAAAATTCTTCCTTCGATTCCACCATTTCTAACCCAAACCAAAAGCTTCCAAACATCAAATTAAGTCCCAAATGAACCCAAATACCACCTCCACATGTCCTAGGCACCACAACCCCAAGAACCCTAGCCAAAACTCCAATCAATTCCCCACTGTCTAACTCAAAAACCAGCTGAAACTTAACTAAGAAAACAGAGCAAAAACAAGAGTTCTAATGGCTCAAAACTCACCTCAATCTCAGCAACACACCCTCTTCAATGGTGGAGCATAACCCTAGCTTATCACAGCTTGGTTCCTCAAAAAGAGCTTGAAAATTCAAAGGGAAATGGAGGAGAAATGACCATCGGGAGAGAAGGCGGAAGGAGACTCTGTTTTTGGTAAACTTCTACAGCCTTAATGGCTGATATAAATCTTTAAGGGTGAAAATACCGAAATGCCCTCAAGTGTAAAATAAACCTTAACAGCCACCAAGGGCAAAATCGTCTTTTCGCACCTATTCTGTTAATCATAATTAACACCCTCCAATTCCTGATATTCTCAAACACCAATACTCCATATCCCATTACCCTTTAATTCCTGGCAACATTCTAATCATTAAAATCACTCCGAGACTCACCCTGAGCCCCGAACTTAAGCCCGTTATGACCAGACCAAACACATGCATTTCATGATCGTCTCATGCCAAAAGGCTCGAACAAATCCACATATAATGTGGTACCATTCATAACTCACACACATGCACGGAAATACACAATTACGCCCTCAATGGGCCAAATTACCATAATGCCCTTATAATTAAAATAAACCCATATGCATGCGTTTATCATCATATAATAATATAATTCACATAAACATGCATATAACAATTTAATATCGTAATAAATCAATTATGGCCCTCCCGGCCTCCTAATTAAGGTCCTCAACCTTATTAAGAAATTTGGGGCATTACATCTATACAAATGTTGATGAATATTTTTTTAAATAACATGAAAGGATTTGAGTATTTTGGGCTAAGACGATTTCGGCCTAAGGGTGATATTCAAAGCATGGTGGTTATTTTTTTTTTTATGTTTTATGTCATAAAAATTCTTAGAAACATGATAGGTTGTTGTAAGATGTAAAATGGATATATGTTAGTTTTGTTTCTCTTGAAGTACTTGTATGATGGAAATATGTTAAGAGTATATTCAAGACAAGGTTAAAGATGATTATTTGTTTATGATTTGTGAGTTAAGTTGTTTTGATAAATTATTGTATGCTAATGGTAACATTAAAATGATTAAAGGGGTGTAGAAACATGCTAGGGTTTGAGTTGAAACATTGTTATTAAATATGTATGAATTTTGTGGAGTATGATGAAAAGAATGAATTTCATGATTTATTGTACTTGCTGATTTTTTTGTAAAAATGATGTTGTATGTGATGAAAATAATGTTTTGAGTGCTTAATTAAATTTTGCAAGTGCTATGATGTTTTAAGAAGTTCAAAGAGAGATTTTAAGATGCCTTGAAATGATATTTTTGTGCAAATAATTACCTTAAGTTTTTTTTTTATATTTTTGATGAAAATATGAGTTTAAAAAAAATGGTGATTTTGATGATATATTTAGTTGCTAGAATTTTAATAAAAAAATGTGAGGTTATATTTTTAAATAAAAGAAATTTGGTGTGTATGTTGAAATAAATCAATACCCTAACCCATGAAATTATTTAAAATTGTGTTTTTAATATAACCATGAGTGTTCATTTTAGTAGATATGATTTTTCATTATTTCAATTAAGAAAAATATTGAATTTAATTCACTTGTGATTTTTAAATAATTAAAATCACGGCTGAATGTTTGGTTAAATATTTATAAAAATAATTATTGGATTTTCACATATGAATTTATTCCACTTAAAATTAAGTCTTAAAATAATACAAGTAAAAGAATGTAGTTTTCCACACCTAACAATTATATTTTTCTCACATCAAATTTGTAAATTTGATAATTGGATTATAATGTTATTTTCTAAGTAAACATGTTAAAATATAAGTATTTTACATAATTTTTAGACTTTGTTATTTTATGGAATTTAAAAGTAAATAATGAGATTATTATATTTTAAATGGTTAAATAAATTATTTTATGAAATAAAAATAATGTCTTAAAGGGTTTAATCAACCTAGTAATTTTAAGAAGACAAACAATGGTAATCAAAGCATGTTACTATCTCATTATTTTCAAAACGATAGAAATAAGCGCGTAGGAATTATCGTTTTTAAGGCCGCTTTTTAACAACGTTCCCACGTATGCATGTCGCATGCAATTTCACTTTTACGTTAAAAAATATGCCTATTATGCAACCATATGATTTTTTATAGGAAGGCCATGCATGTAATATAGGTATAAATTGCATTATTCTTTTGATGACTTTATGTTTAATTATGCCTAGTTTGGATGTTGTGAGCAGTTTTCACCATGTGTGCATGGCCCATGCACACATGGGTTATATGAGTTGGCAAAATAGAGTTTTATGTGATGCTAAAGGATATTATTTGGTTATGGTATAGGCTCATTGTGAAGTTGTCATTTTGCCTTGCTTGGACCTGAGGTAAGGAAGTTAGGTAGAATTTTTGTTTATTTATGCTGTGAATGGTAAGATCGTTTGCATGAATGTGAATGTTATGATTGATGATACTTTTGCGCTATGAATTATGAAATGCTTTATTGCGATGATGTGACTGGATTGTATGTCATTTTGAATGTTGTATGCTTTGAATGGATGTTAGCGTGATGAACGCGACACATCAAAAAAGGGTTGCTAAGGATATGAAGACGTAACCCGAGTTACTAAGGATATGAAGACGTAGCTTAAAGGGCAGACGCGCCGAGGTTATTCAAGGACCAAAGATCCTGTTTACCTGAAGAGGTGACATGGACAAGTTAGTGGGCCATGTTCACAAGGATATTGATGTTTATGTTATGATGATTATGATGATGATGACTTTGTACATTATGCCAATGTTGTGATGGTTATGTTTATGTTTACGATAATGATGCTATGGTGTATGATGATGTATGAATTAATGTCAATATGTTTTGTGTGTTTTACTTATGTGTTATTTGTACTACCTTACTGAGCTTTTAGCTCACCCCTTTACTTTCCCTTCCAGGTAGCAAATAGGTTTCTCTATGGCACACGTGGTGATGTGGGGAGTTCTATCATCATGGTGTGTATGGCGTGGGGGCATCCTATGGACAAGAAACGATCAGTTTAAAACACCATTTTTCGAAAATAATGTTATGTTTATTTTGCCATTCTAAACTTATCAGTGGGACTTGAACTTTGGTTATTTTTAAGAACTTTGCATGAAAACTATTATTTTTCTTTTTAAACTATTGAGTCAAACTTGCATGTTTTAGTAAGGCCCCACTGAGATTTTATAATAAGTGGCTTTTCTCCTATAAATTCATGAGTATGCGAATCTTTTATAAAGAACTAGATTAGGACGTTTTACACATAATCCAGCCATTGAAGGTAAGAATTCATTCTGGTTTTAAGTTTAATTTTCTGTGCTTTAAGCTTTTTCCATGTTTTTTCTTGAATTTAAAGTTTTGATGGATTCTGAGTTTTGGTTTGGATTTAAGTTGGTTATTGAAGTGTTTGTGATGTATATGGTGTGTGTAAATGTTTTTGGGACTTAATTGGGGATTTGGGGAAGCCCTGGGATGATTTTAGAAGGTTTGGATTTAGGAAAATTCTGGGTTCCCTGGTCGAGCCGTGACCCTGTTCTTGGGTGCTGCGGCTCAAGTTAGACGAAGGAAAATGAGCTGCCTGCTGGGCTATTTGAGTTGCGGTGCTAGTTAAGAGCACCGTGGCACTAAGGGCAGTTAGAGTGGATTTTTAGACCCTGGCTTGAGCGGGGCTGCGACTCAAAATAGAAAAATTGGCCAAAGCAAGTTTTTATTGATGGAAACTCGAACCTAAGGGCTTGGGATGGAACCTAATACCCGGTTGAGTAGAATTTGACGTCCTGGAGGCTAGAACTTGGTTTGGAAGCCTTTATTTATTCGATATTGATGAATATCATTTATTATGGTTATGACTAGGTTACCGCCAGGACTCAGGAATAGATCATGCCTCAGGGTCGTTCTTAATATACATCACACTCGGACTTAAGGTAAAAAAACTGCACCCGATGTGTGAGATATGTGCTTAGGACTTGGCCCCGTTGTTGAATGTAACATGATTAGGGCTTGGCCCCATTTTTAAATGTATTATGATTAGGGCTTGGCCCAACTGTTAAATGTATTATGATTGGGGCTTGACCCAACTGTTAAATGTATTATGATTAGGGCTTGGCCCAACTGTCAAATGTATTATGATTGGGGCTTGGCCCAACTGTTAAATGTATTATGATTAGGGCTTGGCCCAACTATTAAATGTAATATGAATGGGGATTGGCCCAACTGTTAATTGTAGACATGATTAGGACTCGGGCCCAGCTAATGAGCATAATTATAATTATGCATGTGTATACCTTTGTTAGTACATTGTAGTATCTTGTATCTATGTATGATGAATGTATTATATGTATGTCTGTTCTTGACTGGGAGGCTTGGCTTATAAGTCGGAAGTTTGTCTATTGTACCTAACCAAAAGCACGACCTGCTAGCCGAGGGTATATTCGACTAAAAAGGGGCTCGACTTATAATTCGAGGGACTACATGGCTAGACTTATGAGTCGAGGGGCTCAAAAGGCTCGACTTACGAGTCGAGGATTTACAAGGCTGGCTTATAAGCCAAAGGATTACAAGGCCTGACTTAGACGTCATGGTTTCACAAGGCTCAACTTAGGAGTCGAGGATTTACAAGGTTTGCTTATAAGTCGAGGGTTTCCAAGGGTCGACTTATGAGTCTAGGGTTTGCAAGGCTCAGCTTATCAGTCATGATCGGCATCATGCGCACTGAGTGCAGGCCGTTATTGTTAGGAGTGCATCATGCATTTGACTGGCTCGGATGCATATGAATGAATGTGAATGCATCATATACTTTCCTGGCTCAGATGCCATATGAATGATTGGGAGTGCGACATGAACTTGTGTGATCCTATGGTCACTTACTTGTACAGTGGGTATGCTTGGTTTCAGTTATTACTGTCAAGCATGCTGTTATATTGTGTTGGCTATTTGAATCTGTTGGTATGTTTTCTTCCTGAGTCTTTTGGCTCACAGGTGCTTTGTGGTGCAGGTAAGGGTAATGAGAAGCTTGGCCAGCCATGAGTTGGAGAGCGTTGGGGGCGAAGTGTACATATGCAGTCTGCTCGACTGCCATGGTCGAGGTATCGCAGGGGAACTAAGGTTGGACCCTATTTTGTTGCTTAGGTTGGCTCATTTTGTAATCCCTGAGTTGTAAACAAATTTCTAAACTTTTATTTTGGGATCCCATGTAAAGAATAAAGTCTTACTTCAATGGAAATAATTACTTCTTGTCAAAAAAAATTTAATACTTGAACCCTTAGTGGCTTAATCATATGTTTTAGTCCAAATGACTCGTTTAGTGAGTCCTGCACTGATTTTAAACACATGTGGTAACATACCCTAATTAGCAGGGCGTTACAATGTTGGATATGTAACACAATTTGATATTGGTAATAAAAGAAGTAGAAATCATTTAATTTGACAATCGTGTTGCTTGCTTGTGTTTATTACATGATTATTGGAATAATACAAACACTTATAAAATCTCGAACATATAAATAATTACAATTATAGTGACTGGGTCGCAGTGAATTATAATTGTAATCATATGTTCAAAAGAACAAGTCCTAAGATTAAGTCATTGCATTGGATTTTCACTGATTTGGTAATCTATGATGTGATCTACTTACACATTCAGGGTGTGATGTCTTATCCTAGACATCGACAAAGTTGATAAGATCAGATATATTTTGTTACATTCGACTAGACCGATATTGATTATTGATAAGATAAGTAAGTATCGTTATTATCTAATCTAATCATATCACAACGCTGACCATGGGTCAATTCAATCTTAATTCTGAGTGATTAATATTATGTTAATTGTATTATTCAAGTCTTTTGATTTGTTCGTTACCAGCTTACCCTACGGATTAGCTCATACTTACATATTGGAGATTTTGTAGTATAATGGAGTGAGAGTATTTATCATAGACAGAAAATCTATAGCTTCTTTTTAAGAAGTGAAACGATGATTTCCTTATAGCTTGGTTCAAGTATTGAATGATAGAGTACTCATTTGTGTAATTAAGTTTACGGAAATATCATTTACAAGGAACTTAGTGGAAGTTAAGGATAAAATTCCAATGAGTCGTAAAATGGTGATTTGCACCCGTCTCATTAGTAGATCATCTATAGAGGATTGAATGGCGGTTATGCTTATAACAATGGATAACATATTTACATTTGGTGTAAGGCATTCTATGAATTCAAGAGTGCAATTCTGAGTCTATAGTGGAGTCACGGTGAATTAATAAGGTAGTGAGTTTATTTGTTATAAATAAACTCACGGTAACTTATTGGAGCTTGAGTTCATGGATCCATGGTCCCTATGTCATCTCTTATCAAAATGAACTAGTAGTCTTGAATAATAAATTTAATTATTAATTATAAAAATATCATATTGACTAGTTCAATGGAAATAAATAATGTTAAATTATTTATTGATATTTTGTGAGAAAAGAAATAGAAGAAACTTTGGGGATTTTATTGCAAAATCTCAAAATGAGAGTATTATAACCAATTATGACAATTTTGTTAATATTGATAGATTGGTATTAATATTAATAAAATGAGTTAAATAAATATCAAAATTATAATTCGTTAGTTTTGACAATTATTTAATTAATTATAATTATTAAATAATTAAATTATAATGGAAAACTAAAGCCTATTTTATTTCTTAGCTAATTGCCAATATGTACTAGTGTTATAGAATGCATTAAAAAAAACTGAATTTGACAAGGTAAAAATTCACTACTAGTATTTTATACCTAGTCGCTCACTCTCTCTTAGTTTTCTCTGTACAAATTCTCTTCTCATGTGTCGAGACTTGTCCACACAAACACTAGGTTGTTTTAGAGAAAGACTTGGATGACTGTGATCTTATTTCAAAGCAGTTTGGGTTCCTTGCAATACCTAGCATTCAACAAGGAGAAAAGGTTAGGGAATTGAAAGGGTGTAGTCATTGTTCTGCTACGCATATCGTAAGTACTCTAATGGTTTTATAATTGTATTTACGAATCTCTGTATGAAAATCACTTCTATGCATGTATTTATGTTTTCTATTGTATGTTATTTTGTGCAATAGGGAACATGCATATAGACTTATATATATGAGATTCTACAAGAAAGACAAGAAGTCTTGCATGCATAAAGACTTTGAAAAGTTATACATTTTTAAACCAGTAGAACCTTTTCAATTAGTCTCAATAGGTAAGATGTCTATTAAAGTAGTTGATGTAGTTTAGGTTGTTAGTTTAGTTAGTAAGTTGTAATTACTAGATGGTTACTGGTTTGTAAATGTTTCCCTTTATTCTGTAACTAGTCTAAGTACTCTTTTGTACATGGATTTTCATTATGAATTCAATAAGATATTTTTCCTCATTCTCTTTCTCTCGGAATTCTTTAGCTATAATAATGATATCAGAATCCTGGACATAGATTCAAAGTTTTCTTTTCTCATCTTCTTTCTTCTTCTCCTCCTCTATTTTTGTTTCCTTCTTGCTCTCATGGCACACAGTGGTGGTACTCAGACAAGGAGTGTAATAACTCTAGCTGCTTAAAATGACACAAATTGATTCTCTTCTCTTGACCAAACTACTCATTAATCGATGGAAGATACCAGAGGCCCTTATCATCTTTCCAATGGAGATCACTCGGGAGCCAATCTTGTTCCAAAAATTCTCACTGGGGTGAGAATTACAACTCTTGAAAGAGAGATCGATGATGATCTCCTTGTTTTCCAAGAACAAGGATAAATTCATCGATGGTAAGCTTCCTATAACGCTTGAATTTCTTGAAGCGTTAAATTTAAAATGACCATATATAAAGTTTAAAATAAAAATACTCTTTTATTTATAAAAGCGTTCATAAACACCACTCAAACGTTAAAAAGAATGAAACTCCGGAGTTTCGTAGTTTTCATAAATAAAATAAAATAAACAACTTAAAATCCAATCCATAAAACTCAAACATCATTCTAAAATAAATACTTAGTAAATGTCCAATGTAGGCTCGATCCCCTATGATCATTAAATCCTTGACATGTACGCCCTCTGCCAAAGCTCCGAAACTTATTGCGTTGCAACCACCTCTTTGCCTTTACCTGCAGCATAGAGTACCCATGAGCCAAATCCCAGTAGGAAGAGCTGTGTAGGACACAACCCCATAACCTTAACCGGGACCTTATAATAATAACAGTAACAATAATATAACATAATCAAAAGTCATGAAAAGAAAACATAGTCCAGGTTGAGTTGGACAAGTATCGTATAATGTAAGCATGTATTTTCATCATATTATAAGCATGCATCTTCGTAATGTAGACATGCATTTTAAACGTAGGCATGCCAAACGGTTATCACATACACATAAACACACTACATCAAAGAACCCATTGCATAATACATAACTATAATACTAGTGAAAAAAGAAAAAACAAAGGCAAAAAAGTTAAACAAAAAAAGGCAGCATACTTTTGAGAAAGCCCGCTAAATTCTAAAAGTAATTTTTAGAATAGCTTTCAGCAAGAAAGAAAAAGAAAAATAACATTAATACTTAGTCACTCTCTCTCACTCTCTTTCCCACGATCTAGTGGACATCCCTCTTAGCTCCGCTTGTTCTTTGTTGGAATCGCCTCTCTCTTAACTTCGACAACCACCTTTTCTCTATGCGAATTTCTTTATCTTTTTTCGGTAAGTAAATCTCTTCGTTTTGTATTTTGTAAATGTTAGGGATTTTTTTCTTCCCTAAATCAACATTTTCATAAAAGTCAGTATCTATTTTTACCTAGTCTATGCTATATTGCAATGGATGATAGTTGTTCTTTGGACTTGTGCAACTGAGATTTACAATTTTTTTAGTTTACGTTTGGTGATGGAGCTGATTTTGAGGTAGACAAACCCTTCACTACTCCTTTTGCATTTTGTGTATTTTTTTTCTTTATTATTATTGTAATTTTTATATTTGTTGTGTGTGGTTTTGTGGAACCCAAATCATAGGTTATTGGGTACAAGGGTTCTAATCTTTGGTTTTGATTTTTGGATATTGAACGGATTGTCTTTTTGAATTGCTTACTTCTCTTTTGTTTACTACCTTACTATTTTTTCTTCTTAGAGAATTTCCTCTAATATAACAGGAAAAAAAATATTTCTTTGTTTTGCTTCTCTTTCATGTTATATATATAGGGAAAAGAAAATATATTTTTATATTATTTTGGATGCCTATTACGTCTCTACTTCTCTTTGGAGAAGGCTAATAGAATGAGTACTGGTATTATAGATCGCTTCTACTTATTTTCCTTTCCTCTTTCTCATCGATTCATCATCTTCTCAGATGCTAGGTTCATTCATCTCTTTTCATAATCATTATCCACTTGTATTGTATATGATAATGCATTTATATATATATATATATATATGTGTGTGTGTATACATGGATAACCGTATATATCTATGTTTTCTTTTTATTGATTTTTAGTCATTTCATTTCTACTCCATGTGTTTTTTTACCTTGCTTTAAAGTTCTTTTTGTTGTTCTCTACAGAAACTCACTTTATTTTCCCTATTTTTTCATATTGATGGTTGGAAGGTTATGGTTTGTTATAAAAAGAACAACGACAAGAAGCAGAGAGATTGAACATGTTATGGTCCTTGATACTTTGGCAATGAAAGGTACATATGTTTCATCTCTTTTAGCAACAAATGTAACATCAAGATAGTTTATCTCCTATTTTTATTTCATTTTGAGGAATTTTGGTACTGCTGCAATTCTAAAATCCAGTTCATTGATTTTTTTTCTTTCTTTCTTAGTGGCTATTATTTCACTATTTAGCTAGTAGATGTTGATCATAACTCAAGACCATTTAGTTTTTTTTAGTTGTCCACTTTCAAAATATTATATTAACTATAGTAAAGTAGCAAAAGCACTGACATGTATCATGTGTCTTTAACATTTA
The DNA here is from genome assembly GCF_963169125.1 of Humulus lupulus. Classification (NCBI taxonomy): domain Eukaryota; kingdom Viridiplantae; phylum Streptophyta; class Magnoliopsida; order Rosales; family Cannabaceae; genus Humulus; species Humulus lupulus. Next base: position 92,287,883 of record NC_084794.1, on the reverse strand, counting down.
AACATGAACTGTTAGGATTAGGATACCTTCTATTGTTTTGATTATGTCTCATATATTTCACATGTTTCCAGGATAACTTTGTTATGTTGTTACCTTCCAAGAATCGTTGCTGCGATTTTCATCTCAAGTTTATCAAGGAAATGAATTTTATGGGATTAAAACTTTCATTAGCTCTGTTGAAATGTCTATTTTAATATTATACTTTTATATGGTACTTAAGTTGCTTCCAATTAATCTTTGTATGGTTTTAAAAACAAATGCAATTTCATAAAGTTCACATGGGTCTTAGCCATATCAACAATTTTTTTGGCTGTATGTAACATCATAACATTGTGACCTGATTTGACTTATATTCTTGCATATCTCTCTCTTTCATGGCTGGACTTAGCTAATAATGTATTCTCTTGTCTTAGTTTTTGAAGATAAGCTCATATGCAGATGCAAGTTGTTATAATTTGTTATTGCCTCTCTTAACTATTTAGTATTATTATTAGTTTTGTGTAATAATATTTAGCTAACCATGAGTAGAAGGTGCAAGTGGAAGGAACACCTACGTTGTATTATGTATTTCCATCTAGATTATTAATGGGGACTATGGAATGGATCATAACCAGGAATTAGTAATTGAGTTACACCATAATATTCAAGACATTTATTTATTCATTAATATTGAATGGATCATGAGAGAACTTTCAGCTTGCCAAATTCATCGTGATTTGTAAGTTTAACTTGCATTAAGTTGTGTTTGTATGCCTGTGTATAACTTACAAATGTATTACTTCCTAATTGGGCCGGTAGTCTTGTTGCTTGACTTCTTGTAAATAGCTTAGCTAGCACCATGTCTGTTTGTTGTCAAATTGGTGGCAATTTCTTATAGTCTAGAAAATTTAAATATCATTGAGAAATGACATATCTTAAGAAGTTGGAAGATAAATAATATTTTTTCAATGATTATATGGCAAAGCTTGGCACAATTGCAACATCTAGAGTTGGCACTAAGGCAACTGATTTAGTTATTTAATTTGCCAGCTTCTCATATTTATTTGATACTCCACTTTATATGTTTAATAAAGTTGTTTGTTTTCTTTAAAATCTTTAGTTGATTTATATGTGGGGTTTCAATTTTTTTTCCTGTCGAGTTATGGAGTGGGGGTGGTGACATGTGGATGCATAAAGTGTTTGAGTTACAAGGTCTTTTACATGTGCAAGAAATGCTTGATATAACATATGATGACAAATGGCTAGTTTTGATAATTGCATTTGGTACTCTCTCATGATTGATTTTTATTTAATACTTCATAGTGTATTCACTAAATTCATGTCAAGCTCTTTATCCGAAGAAGTTCAACTAATCCAAATTTTGTTAGAACAAGATATGTATTGGAGAAATGTAACTCAAATCCAATCCATTACAAGAGCTGAATTTGGTTTCTCTTTTCATGGACTTACTAAATAAAAATTGGCAGGTTTTGGTGATGGTAGTGTCTATGTTTGGAGCATTAGAAGTGGGAAAGAAGTAATTCTAAATAATCTGGTAAGAATTTACTAATCTTGCATCTGTATATACATATATATATATATGTACTTATTATATTTTTTGTTTAAATGATAATTTGACTAATATATTTGACCATTTAGACTAAAGTTGGTTGCCTAGTAATTTTAGTATTTCATTTATAAATTCACTACAAATTACTCTTGTAATTGGTTTGCTGGTGTTTAATTTTATTTTAGTTAACTGTTTTATATATTGATTAGTTGTCATTGTATTTATTGATATAATTGCAAACACTATATTATTGTGTAATTCAGTGGTTGTTTTTTCTTCTTCAAGATTTGTTATTGTTTCACTACAACAAAAATGGCCTAAGTTTGTCAGGTATGAAATCACTTGTGTTGTTTTTGTTTCTTCTGACATCACTTATTCAATGAAAGGACAATGTCTTTGTTATGTCAAACAAGAAATCTAAGTTTCCAATTCTTAAAGAAGGTTTTGAGGGACCTTGTTCTGTATCTATTCCACACTAGTTTCTTTTGATGATTCTAGCTTTATTCATATCCTGAAATTTAATTCATAAATATTGTACAGAGAGTTTGTGCAAGTAACTGAATGTTTGTCCTAATGTGTGTGCCATCGTTTCTAGTTTTTTTTCTTTCTTTTAGTTGTCATATTTGTGAGGTTTTATTTGTGTAAATCTAATACATTATAGTAGAGCATTTACAATTATTCTTTTCTTTTGGGTAGCTTTTTGAATGCCCCTATTTTCTTATTTGAGAGGCATTACATTTTTAATTCAATTTATTGAATGTTGTAGACATGAACTTATAAATGTAGATTTAAAACTAAATTTTCCTGGTTTGTCAGTTGTGGTCTCAGTTAAAGATCTTTTTTTATGTTGTAGTCAACTTTGTATACATTTATATCTTTTCCTTACTCTTCTTCGATTCCTTAGGACTTAATTATCATATTTTTAATTTGCAATATATATATATATCAACTTTAAACTCCTCCTCGCTTAGAAAAATATTGCTATAACATTATTTTTACGAGAGATTAGATTGATTATGAGTCAGGTTTTTTTTTTGAAGTATAGGGTAATGAGAGGGAATAGGAAGTTGGTATTTGATTATAAAGTGTACAACCACACCCAAAATGTACTTCCTATAAACAACTGAAGTTATAGAGAGAGAACAAGTCATAAGTGTACATTGAGAAAAATTAGTATGTATCCTATATTTTAGATGCAAACCTTGTGGTTTCATATCTTTTTCTTCCTTACTTTTTTGGCTAGTGAGTATAAATATGATCTCATTAGAATCTTTATTCGTGTATTTACATTGTTGTTGTGTGCCCTTGTAGATATAAGTCAGGCCGTAATGTTTCTTATCAATCAATTCTAAATAATTGTTCATGAATGTTTTTACTCAAAAATTGTTTGTAGGGAAAAATATTGTATTATATGTTAATAGTTATGAGGTTGTCTTTTTGGAGTTTCTAAAAGGAAAAGTTCCAATTGATTATGTATTTAGTTGTGCTTAGCATTTCCATTTGGAAATTCAACATTTGTAATATTATTCAATTAATTAATAAGAGTTGTTTTCATTTTCTTTTGTCTAACTCTTTGTTAATATTAGTAAAAATAAACTTATTAAATGCATATTAAAATAATATTTGTTAAAGTTAGAGATAAGTAATAATAATAATTTGAGCATATTAAAATAATAAATGATACCAAAAATGTGTTATGGTAAATTATACTATAATAATACTTTATAAGTGACAAAAAATGTTATATAAACTATTATAAATAACATAAAAAAATATTTATCGATTTATTTAAAGAACACAACAAAAATGTTAGGGTAGAATACATAATAATACTTCTCCATAACTATGTAAAACTGTTATGTAAAGTGCTCCGATCTACTATAACATCACTTTCCTTAACACATCAAAAAGTGTTATGTTACGTATTCGATATCACGTTTTTGGTCTTATTGAAAACATATTTTCTTGTAGTGACAAAACATAACCATAACTCATATAAGCTCATTAAACATAACATTAAATAACATAATTATGCATTAACATAAACATAATTCATAAATAGTTTCTACCATAGAGTACGTCGAGTGTACACCCTACGTGTAGGTGTCCACTCTTCTTACCTCAAATACAGCAGCAATCCACACACCCTAACGCGACTCTTCAAGTATCCTTGGTGAGCCTAAACATAACGTATAACATTAAGCCTTCATTATATTTAAGAAAGTATTTAAAATCCCTCTGCATAAAGTCCCAACAATTACCCACTTATATCTAAAAGTGCATAAAAATATCCTCAAAATCACATTTCTGGGCAGTTGGCACGGTTGCGCTCACAAAGAGCCAGGCCAATCCAGCTGAGTAGTGCGGTCGCGCCAGGGCTAGGCACAGTCGCGCTAGGTCTTTACTTTCAGAGATTGTAGTTGCGATTTCTAAACCTAAAAATCAAACCTAAATCGTTAAATCTGACCTGGAACCACTATCAACTCAGTCCTACCATGTTTCTAACCTCAATAACTGGTATAAATTCATTTCTAAACATGAAGGCAACCTATAGTTGTGTCTAACACAATTAATAACCTAGTTTACCTCAACCTTAAATTTGACAAAACTTTAAGCAATAAAGGTTTGAATACTTACAAATAAAATCCAGCCACAAGAACTTAGATCTATGTCGCCTATGAAATTCGTAGCCCTTCAATATCCCAGATTGTTGATCTCCTTCAACCTCATGCCTTCAAAAACTCAGATCAAGAACAAGAGATTGTTCTTGGTCTGTTTCCCCTTGAGTCTATCGCCCAAAAGCAGAGTCTGAAAATATACGATTTCTAAAGTTATTTTACTTATTGTTTGATTTATTTAATTTGACTTAATTCATGTAAAAACCAAATGACCTTTCTATCCACAGCCTCAAATTTATTCTTAATAATCTCTTAAGACCCTTATTGTAATTTCCATCCAAAACTAATAAGTTTAAATTTTCATAATTACGTGTTTTATCATAAAACCTATAATTCTTCTTTGGCCCCCAGTACACAATTTCTATTACACTTTGACCCCTAACACTTGAAGAAACTAATGCGTCTGGATTGCTTGATAGAACATATAATTAAACGTACATCATAAATCATGCATATCATAATTCATATAATTAAACACATAATATCATATAATTTACCATAATACCCTTACTAGTAAAAACAGATATTACAACTATCCCCTCTTAAAAATAAATTTCCTCCTCAAAATTTACTTGAACAATTATGGGTATTTCTCCCTCATATTGGCTTCCAACTCCCAAGTTGTGTCTTTGGTAGAGCCGTTTTTCCAATGGACCTTGACTATCCCAATCGTCTTATTCCTTAATGCTTTTTCCTTATTGTCAATAATCTTTACTGGCTTCTCTTCATATGATAGGTCTGGTTGCATATCCAATGCCTCATAACTAAGAATGTGAGACGGGTCTGAAACATACTTGCATAACATGGACACATGAAAAATGTTGTGCATTCCTAACAAAGCTAGAGGCGGAGCTAACCTGTACATCGCCTCCCCAATTCTCTCTAAAATCTTGAATGGTCCAACAAATTGGGGACTTAAACTTTCCTTTCTTGCCAAATCTCTTAACTCTTTTCATAGGCGAAACATGTAGGAAGTTATGATTTCCTACTTGGAGCTCAACGTGCTTACGCTTAGGATAAACATAGCTCTTTTTTCGATCCTATGAGGTGATCATGCACGCTCTTATTTTGGCAATAGTACATTCATTTGTCGTACTTCCTCTGGATCTAAATACTTACTTTCGCCCGTCTCATCCCAATGAATTGGCGACCTACATTTTCTTCCATAGACCATCTCGTATGGTGCTACTCCAATAGTCGTATGGTAACTATTATTATACGAGAACTCTATCAATGGAAGGTACTTGCTCCATGATCCACTGAAATCTAACATGCATGCGATAAGCATGTCTTCCAAAATCTGTATTGTCCTTTCTATCTGGCCATCTGTTTGGGGGTGGAATGATGTACAAAATTTCAACTTAGTACCCATCTCTTTCTGTAATCCTTCCCAGAACTTACACGTGAATTTCAGGTCTCTGTCTGAAACGATGAACTTTGGTACACCATGAAGTCTCACAATCTCTTGCACATAAAGCTCTGCATACTATTATGCTGTAAATACTGTTCTGACAGGTACAAAGTGTGCCAATTTTGTGAACCTATCAACAATCACCCAAACCGAATCAAGTTGCTTTGTGGTCTTAGGTAACCCCACCACAAAGTCCATAGAAATTTTGTCCCACTTCCATTCTTGAATGTTTAACGGTTGTAACAAACCAAACGATCTTTGGTGCTCTACTTTAACCTGCTGGCACGTGAGACACCATGTGACATACTCCACTGCGTTCTTCTTCATCCTAGGCTACCAATATAGCATATTCAAATCTTGGTACATCTTTGTAGACCTTGGGTGTAAAGAATAAGGAGTAGTATGAGCCTAATCAAGAATCTCCTTCTTAACTTACAGATCATCTGGCACACATATTCATTCTTTATATCGCAATGTTCCACAATTGCTGAGAGTAAAATCTTTGTTATTTCCATCTTGGATTCCTTGTTTATACTTTTGTTTTTGTGGATCTTTATCTTGTCCTTCTGTAATTCTTTCTAGAAAAGTTGAATACATAGTCAAATTTGCTAAACCTCCTACGATAAACTCTATACCTGTTGTTTCTACTTCCTCCATCAACTTGGCATGTATATTTCTTATAGCCACGACTTGCCCTTGGCTTCTACGACTTAGGGCGTCGGCTACCACATTTTCCTTCCCTGGATGATACAATATTTCACAGTCCTAGTCCTTGACTAAATCTAACCATCGTTGTTGCCTCATGTTTAACTCCTTTTGAGTAAAGAAATATTTTGGGCTCCTATGATTCGTATAAATTTCACATTTCTCCCCATAAAGATAGTGTCGCCGTATCTTCAGTGCGAGCACTGCTGCTGCCAACTCGAAGTCGTGTGTCAGGTAGCGTTATTCATCTTCTTTCAACTACCTAGATGCATATCCTATCACCTTCTCTGCTTTCACCAATATGCACCCTATGTAACATCCCAAAATTACCTAATAAGGCCTAGGGCCTTGATTAGGGGGCAGGATGGAAATATATGGAGACAAGTTCTTATTTGTTACATTTAATTGTATTATGTGATAATATGACTAGTTGTGCATGCCTAGAGATATTGAAGATGCATTTGGGCCCGTTTCTTATTAGAAGGAAAATCTTGATAATTTGGTTCGTTGTGAGCATAGTTGTATATTTATGTGTGGGACCACATTATTATGTGCGTTTATTTGAGTTACTTGGCACGAGGCGATCCTAGGGAGCAAGTTAGCGGGAAAAGTCACATCGGGACCCAATACCTGACTCGGGGTGAGTCGAGGGGTATTTTAGGTATTAGGCATTTAATTGGGTTATCGGGTAATGGAAATGAATAATTGGAGATATATTTGAAGTTAGTGAGTTTAGAGGGAATATTGGGGAATTTGACCATTTTGCCCTCGGGAACGTTTTTGGTACCCCGAGCCTTGGGATTAGCTTATGCCATTTAACTTTAGGAAACTAAAGACAAAAACACAAAACACCTAAACACTAACTGACTCCCTCTCTCTCACCTCACTCACTTCCTCTCTAAGTTTTCCTAAGCAAGTCATTAAAGAACTAAGGAGGATTTTGGCTAGAAATCAGGGAATTGAAGCCTAAACTTGGGGAATTAGTTGTGTTGCAGCTTGTGAGAATAATCATCAGTTGAGGTATGCTCTAGATCATGATTTTTTCATTAAAATTCTATGTTTGTTTGGCTGTTTTAGAAGGTGTTTTTGAACCTTTAAGCTTGAGAATTAGCTTGGTGTTTTGTTGAGTTTTAAGGTTGTATTTTGTTGGGTTTTGTTGTTGGAAAGATGTTAGAAATATTGTGGGAATTGAATTATGGTTTTGGGGTGAAATTGGGTTAGTTTGGATTGATTATGGCTGCTGAAAAGTGTGAGAAATCTGGGTTCATGGGGCCAAGTTGCGACCTTGTTCTTGAGGGGTCACGACTCAGCTTGAGCCTAGGCCTTGGGAGGTCTCTGTCTGGGAGGCGCGCCATGACTTACAAGGGCAAGTTGTGACCCGCGTCCCTTGACGGAGGGGGGAAAGCTCTCGGAAAGAAGGGGCACGCCGCGACCCTCAGGGCCAGGTCGCGGCCTGCCTGGGCATTTTTGGCCTTAGGATGTTTTTTTTGTAAAATGGAAACCTTTTCCTTGTGGCTCGGGAACAATTCGACTACCTGGTTTAGTGGAACTCGGGGCCCCAGAGGCTAGGAGTCGGTCTGGAAGCCTTTATTTGCTCGTTATTGATGAAATTTTATATTATGGTTGTGACTAGGTTATCGCTAGGGGCTCGGATCCAGGATCGTGCTTGAGGGTCGTTCTTATTTACGCTTTATTTGGACTTGAGGTAAGAAAACTACACCAATACGTGTTATATGTGATTAGGGCTTTGTAACGTCCTACTAATTAGGTCTGTTACCAAGTGTGTTTAAAACCAGTGTTGAACTTGCTAAACAAGTCATTTGGACTAAACATGTGATTAAGCCACTACAGGTTTATATATTTAAAATTTTGGTCAAGTCATAACCATTTCATTAAACCCAAAAACATGTTCTTTACACGGGATAAAAAAAAAAAAAACGTTAGTTTTAAAACTACTTACATCATCCAAGTTATACAACAAGCCGACCTAGGCGGCAAAAGGTGGGATCAACCCTAGCTTCCTTAAGTATCTTAGCCGTGGTGGCCGAGCGGACTGAATATGTACATGTCACTGCTATCGCCCTCCGACTCATGGCTGGTTGAGCTTCTCTTTACCTTTACCTGCACCAAACAGTACCCGTGAGCCAAAAGACTCAGCAAGAAAACATATTAAACAATTCACGAAGTAATATATTTATCAAATAGTAATAACTGAATCTGGCATACACATTACACAAATTGGCAACCATAGAGTTGCACAAGTGCGTGTCGCACTCTCTTTCCATTTGTTTGGCATCCTAGCCAGTCAAGTGCGTGTTGCACTCCCAGGGTGGCCCAGCCATGGTGGCCCACACTCCACATGCATAAGGCCAATCTCAGCTCATAAGTCGAGTCTTACTGACCCTCGACTCATAAGTCAAGCCTCACAAGCCCCCGACTTATAAGTCCAAGCTTTAAGACCCTCGGCTTATAAGACAAGTCTCTCATAATCCAATGTGCCCTCAACTAATAAGTCGATCTCCAACTAACATCCTAATAATCCCCTGGTTTATAAACCAAGCTCAACAAACAATCACATATTTCATTTATCATACATATATGTAGATACAATGTATTATAATACACTCAAACAACATACATAGGCATAAACATAATCATGCGCATTTCAATGCGCTTAACTAGACATGCACAAACATAATTATAATTATGCTCATTAACAGGGCCAAAGCCTTAATCATGTCTTTATTTAACCATCGGGCCAAGCCTTAATCACACATTCACATATTGGGTGCAGTTTTCTTACCTTTGATCCAAGTGTAGGCTAGTAACGACAATCCTTCAGTACGGTCCTTGGTCCGAGCCCTTGGCATTGACCTAGTCACAACCATAATAAGAAATTCCATCAAAAACAAGTGAATAAAGGCTTCCGGACTGAGTCCTAGCCTCTTGGACATCGAATTCCATCCAACACGGAAGTGGAATCGATCCCGAGCACAAAGGGTTAAGTTCCCAAACTCAAAACCTCCTCGGGGCCAAAAATCCTCTTAAGAGCCGCGACCCCATACTCCTATGCCGCAGCCTGCCTCCATCGCGACCCCAAACTTTAGACACGCGCTGCGGCCCAACCCTTGTGGCATCGCGGCCCGCCCTTGCCACAGAGCCCAACCTAGCTCCCTTTTGCCCTAGAGGGCTGCAACACACCAAGAATAGAGCCGCGACCAAGCCTTTCGAACCCAAAATTTCTGGGTTTTTCCTTAGTCGAACCCAACTAGAAACAATCCAATTATACCCCAATCTTTCAATTAAATCCCCATAATCAATATAACTTCTTTCCAACAAAAACACCTAACTAATTACTAGTTACAACTTATCAAAACTCCCAAAATTCACTCTCCAAATAACAAACATGCAAACACTTAAGCTTCAAACAAAACCAAAGAATTTCCATGAACCAATTCAAATTGCAAACCCTTACCTCAAAGATATAATCACCCTAAATTGAATCCTCAACTCAGCCAATCCAATCATTCAATTTCCTAAGCTTGGTCCTCCAATTTCCTCAAGATTCTCAAGCTTCCATGAAGAGAAAGAGAGTCATACGGGAGAGAGAAAGTGAGAGCTGGAAAACTGATCTTTCTAAATGTTTCTAAATCCCAGCCGTCTAAACCTTGTACCCTCATCTTTCCAAAAGTCCAAAATACCTTTACCACTAACTTAAGTTCTCTAGTGGCCTCAAGGGCAGTTCTGTCAATCGACACTTCCCGTGACTCCCCGGGTGTTCCTCTAAATCCCCATCACTCACAAAATAATAATCATTTAATCTCCTATTACCTGACAAATCCCAACAATGTGCTAAATTACTAAAGTACCCCTAAGCTCACCCCGAGCGGAGTATTGTGCCCTATTGTGACTTTCCGCTAACTTGCTCACCAGGATCGCCTCGTGTCGAGTAATCCAAATATATCCACTTAATAATGTGGTCTCAATTACACAGACTCAAATTTATAAATATACCCTTAGCGGGTCAGTTACTAAAATGCCCTTCTTATAAGAAACAGGACCACTTACACATATTTAACATTTTTAACATGCAAGCGTAATTATATCATAATATAATTCACATAAGAACATGCTCATACCATATTAACACATAATCAACACAAGTATTGCCTCACGACCCCCTAACCCAGGCATTAAAACATATTAGGGAATTTGGGATGTTACAACTATCCCCTCCTTGCAAGAATTTCGTCCTCCAAATTTTACCTGAACAACTCAGGATACTGGTCCCGCATGGTTGATTCCAACTCCCAAGTCACCTCCTCGACCTTGCTGTTCCTCCATAATACTCTCACTAAGGTATAACTTTATTCCTAAGGACCTTGTCCTTCCTGTCTAATATCTGGACTGGTTGTTCCTCAAAGGAAAAATTCGTCTGTAGCTCCAGATCTTCATAACTCAGTACATGAGTCTCATCAGATACATACTTCAATAGCATCAAAATATGAAACATGTTGTGCACGACTGATAATGTCAGAGGTAATGCCAACCTATAGGCCACCTGACTGATCATTTCCAGGATCTCAAATGGTCCTACGAACCTAGGGATCAGCTTGCCCTTCTTGTCGAATCTCCTCATTCCCTTGAGTGGCGAGACTCTAAGGAAGACATAGTCTCCCATGTGGAACTCCACGTTCCTACGCTTCAGATTGGCATAACTTCTCTGTCTACTCTATGAAGTGAGCATCCGAGCTCTGATCTTTTCAATAGCTTCATTGGTCCTCTGAACTGCCTTAGGACCCAAGTATCTGCGCTCACCCAACTCATCCCAGTGGATAGGTGACCTGCACTTCCTACCATACAACATCTCATAAGGAGCCACTCCTATGGTCGCCTTATAGCTATTGTTGTAGGAAAACTCTATAAGGGGTAAATATTTATTCCACGACCCCTCAAAATCCAGTACACATGCTCTCAGCATGTCCTCCAGTATCTGGATAGTCCTCTCAGACTGACCATTGGTCTGAGGATGATAAGTTGTACTAAACTTTAGCTCATGCCCATCGCCTTTTGCAAACTTCCCCAAAACTTGGAAGTAAATGTGGGGTCTCGATCCTACACGATTGACCTCGGAGCTCCATGAAGACGTACTATCTCTTTTACATAGAGATCTGCATACTGGGGAATGGTATAAGTCGTCTTCACTGGTAGAAAGTGAGCCAATTTGGTATATCTGTCTACAATCACCCATACCGAATCTTGCTGACCCACTGTCTTAGGCAATCCCACCACAAAGTCCATTGCGATGTCTTCCCATTTCCACTCTGGAATGTCTAAGGGTTGTAATAGTCCTCCTGGTATCTGATGTTCAACTTTAATTTGCTGACACGTCAGACACTTGGCTACATATTCTCTTACATCACCCTTCATCCCCGACCACCAATACAAAGTTCTCAGATCCTGGTACATCTTCGTGGTGCCGGGATGCAAAGAATACAGAGTGGTATGAGATTCATCTAGAATCTCCCATCTAATAACAACATCCATCGAAACACAAATTTGACCCTTATATCTTAACAAACCCATATCTGATATAGAATAATCCCTAGCTGCTCTAGATAGAACATCCTCTCTAATCTTTACCAACTGTGGCTCTCGTATCTGACTCTCCTTTACCCTTTCTAGGAGAGTAGACTACAGGGTAATGTTGGATAACTGGCCCACTACTAACTTAATCCCTGCTCTGGTCATATCATCTGCTAACTCCTTGGATATCTGTCTCACACTGTACAACTGCCCTGGACCTCTCCGACTTAGGCATTAGCCACCACGTTGGCCTTCCTTGGATGATAAAGGATATCAAAGTCATAATCTTTCACCAGTTCCAACCAACACCTCTGACTCATATTCAAATCCTTTTATGTAAAGAAGTACTTGAGGCTCTTGTGGTCTATATATATCTCACACTTCTCTCCATAAAGGTGATACCTCCATACCTTTAATGCAAAGATCACCACTGCCAACTCCAGATCATGGGTTGGGTATCTCTCCTCATATTCCTTCAATTATCATGACGCATAAGAAATCACCTTCTCTACCTGCATAAGGACACAACCTAACCCTTGCATCGAAGCATCACAATGAATCATAAACTTCTCCTGATCTGTTGGAAGACTCAGGACTGGGGCGGTAATCAAACGGAGCTTTAACTCCTGGAAGTTATTCTCACATCTATTCGACCACGTAAACTTCTGATTCTTACGTGTCAGAACTGTCAGTGGGGTCGATATTCTTTAGAATCCTTCCACAAACTTCCTGTAATAGCGTGCCAATCCAAGTAAGCTTCTAATCTCGGAGGCATTCCTTGGCCTTCGCCAATTCCTAATAGCCTCAATCTTAGCTGGGTCTACCTTGATCCCATCTCTACTAACGATATGACCAAAGAATGTCACCTGTTGTAACCAAAACCTGCACTTTTTAAACTTCGCAAACAACTTGTGCTCTCTCAATCTCTACAAGACCAACCTGAGGTGCTGTTCATGCTCTTCCTCAGACTGTGAATAAACCAAAATATCATCGATGAAGACGATCACGAACCGTTCCAGATAGTCCTTGAACACTCTATTCATTAAGTCCATGAAAGTTGCTGGGGTGTTAGTCAAACCAAACGACATAATGAGAAACTTATAGTGCCCATATCTGGTGTGAAAAGTTGTCTTTGGTATTGCTTCCAGTGCTAGCTCAACCGTGAACTCAATTTCTTGTTATGGTGGCACTCTTGGTAAGTGTTCCAGAAATACATCCAAGTATCACGTACTATCCTTGTGTCTTCCGGTCTCTACGCCCCCGTTTTTGCTGTATTAACCACACTCGCCAAAAATCCCATGCATCCATGTTGTAACATCTTCACAGCTTCAAATGCTGAAATGATTGGAATTCATAGTCCTGTTGCTGTTCCCATGAACGAAAAAGGCTCTTCTTTGTCAGGCTTAATGACCACCATTTTCTTCTTGCAATCGATGGTAGCGTTGCACTTCGTCATCCAATCCATCCCAAGGATTACGTCAAAATCACTCATATCCAACTCAATCAAGTCTACATATATCTCCCTACCATCTACCCTCAAAGGCAAGACTCTAAACCACTTCCCAGATATTACCACCTCCTCGGTTGTTAACATGGTCCCAAACCCCTTATCATGCATCTCATGAGTTCTATTAAATCTATCCACTATTCTCTTAGCAACAAAATAATGAGTGGCTCCAGAATCAATTAAAACATGACAATCAATTCCAGCGATAAAAATCTGACCTAAGACCACAGAAGTGCTTGCTTCTGCCTGAGGCATGATGAGAGCGAACACACGTGCTGGAACCAGATTAATGTCCTTCTGGTGGTGCTCCTTAACCCCTTCCCGAGTCTTCTGTGGGAAATTCCTCTTGATGTGTCCTTCCTTACCACAACCATAACACATGTTTGCCCGACATTCGCCTGGTGGTGCTTCTTACATTTATCACACTTTGGATACCATATCCATTCCTTGCTACCATGCGATTATTTCCCTTATTATCTCTGGCCCTCTTATCTTGGCTTGACTGCCCTGCCTGGTCATTTCCTTCCTTTTCTGATCATTAGAGTTATGACCTTGGGAGGCATTCTTTCTTGCCTCTTTTTTATCAACACCTTCCTTCCAGATTTTTTCTTCCATTATCTTAGAAGTGAGGACCTTTCCAGAACCTTTGCATATGTATTGTATCCCCCTACTGATACAATCTCAACATCTCTGGCTATCATAGGCTTTAAGCCTCGAACAAACTGGTCTAGTTTAGTTGCATTGGTTGGCACTAAATCTACTGCGAACTTGGAAAGCCTGTCAAACTTTAGTGTCTACTCTATCATCGTAATATTCCCTTGAGTCAAGGTGGCAAGCTCATCCACCTTTGACATCTGTACTCCAACATTGTAGTACTTGTCATTAAAAGCTTCCTAAAATTCTACCCACATCATTGCTTTAAAGTCTCTTGCCTGGGAGATAACTTCCCACCAGATTCTTGCATCATCCCTCAACATGTGAGTTACACAGGCAACCTTGTCATTTCCTTCAACTCGTATGAAGTCCAGGATTGACCCCATCATGCTTATCCATTGCTCAGCCTTCCATGGATCAACACTCCCCTCAAACACTATAGGATGTTGCTTCTGGAACCTTTCATACAATGGTTCCAAATGGTTTCCTGATTCAGGAATCACTACAATTGGTGCTATAGACTGTTGAACGTCTCTGATCAATGGTGTTGGCTGAGCTTGTTGTTGCCTCAGCTGTCTCAGTTCCCTGAACTCCTCAGCCTGTTTCCTTATGTCTTCTTGCATGGCCATAAATTGCGCCTCCAACCTTTGGTAGGCCATATGAGGATCTTCCTCACGCCTATTTCCCCCATCAGTTGGTGGTGGGTTGTCACTGGGTTAGCTTGCGTACTGGGTCTCACAACATGTTGGCCGTCAAGGTTGCGATTCATCCCAGCATTCGTTCGTACTGATCTCCTAGAAGCCATGGTTTAAATTTGTTCTTGAAACCAAAAGTGTATCTTAGTGTAACTTTTTCAAATCAGGAACCAAATTATACTTTTAAATCCATCAAACAACTAATCTCCATTTATTCATAAAGTCCAAAATATTCGGAAACATCCATCACTCACAAAAGTTCATAACCCATTAGAATTTTTTCCCTCTCTTTCTCTCTCAGTGATCTCATCGGCGCCATGGCAAAGGGAGCAAAAAATGGGGGGAAATCTAAATCGAAGAGCAAGATCAGGAAAGTTGGTCCTTCATCTACAGATAGGGTCATCAAAAACCAGATTGATGGACGCCATTTTAGGGATTTAAGAGTTGGAAGTGTTGGAGGATAAGCAAGAGGAAATTGCGAGGCGGGTTGTTGATGCATCAATACCAGACCAATTTCAGGAAGTGTGCACGAATGTTGAGGATTGGTTATCTGCTTCCAAACAAGCAAAGCAGGATGTGGATGTGGGTAAGAATGTTACTTCTCCGATTTTACGTTCTAACTCCTCTGGTTTGAATAGAGCCAGTTATAGTGGGAAGAATGTGGCTGGCAATGGTTCTTCTCTGAACCAGGAGAAGAATCACTGAGGAGGTGAATTATTGGCAACCTTCGATTATGTGCTATGTGCTCTGAGCTAATACCCCAATTCGAGTTCTAGACGGATTTGTGAGACGTTTATGGAAAGAACAGGTGGACAAAGTAGGAATCCTCTCTTCAGGTATATTCATTATTCAATTTCTGTCCCTAGAATTTCGTGACCATGTGTTGGATGGTGGTTACTTGTTCTTTGGCAAGAAGCCTCTGATTATGAAGCCATGGAATCCCATTGATGATTTCTCTAAAGAAGACATTTCTTCAGTCCCGACTTGGATTCAATTGGGAGGTGTAGACATCAAATATTGGGGAGACCGATCACTCTTGAAGATTGTGGGATAGATTGGGAAGCCGATCCAAGTTGATAACATTACCAAACACAGAGACTGATTATCCTACCCCAGAATTCTTATTGAGATTAGCATGCCTCAGGATTTTCCCTCTCAAATAAGCTTTATGAATGAATTTGATCAAGAAGTGGAACGTCAGGTGGAGTGTGAATGGAAACCCATTTCTTGTAAGATATGTTCTGGTTTATCACACGAGTCTCATCTATGTAGGAAGAGTAAACCAGCTAATCAAGCATGGATTCCTAAAAGGAGTGAACCAATGCCGATTTCAGGTCAGGGAAATATATATGTAGAAGGTTTTCAGACAGTGACAAAGGGGATCAAGATACAGGAACCAGTGGCAAACACAACTAGTGTGACAAATCAACTTCATATGCTGGAAGATGATTCTATTATAGACTTGCTTCAAAGGAACAACACAGGAAGAGAGGAGGGAGTTCCCTCTATACTCAATGGATAGGATACTTTGTTGGAATGTACGAGGGATTAATAGCCAACATAAGCATCGAGAGATTAAGCATTTAATCCTTTCAAAGAATGTTGGTTTGGTTAGTCTTCTCGAAACAAAAGTGAAAAATAAAAATATGGGCTCCCTTTATACTAGTTTGTTTTCTAGATGGTGTTTTACTAATAACAATCCTTGGATTGATAAAGACATAATAATAGTTGCTTGGAATCTGAAAGTATACTCTCTTGATATTAGGTTTTGCACTACTCAATTGATACATTGTTTGGTGCAAATACCAAATTGGGTAGGAAGTTTTTTTTATCACATTTGTGTATGGTTTTAATGATGAATTATCTAGGGAACAGTTGTGGAAAGATATGCAGGAGTTGGCTTTATCTATTGCTGATCCTTGGATGTTGATAGGAGACTTTAATGAGATTCTTTCTCATCATGAGAGAATAGGTAAAAAGGTTACTGCCAAACTCTCTATCAGCTTTCAAGAGTGCTTATCATTATGTTATTTGGAGGATTTAAAGTTCTCAGGGTGTTTCTATACTTGGAACAATAAACAAAAGGCAGAGGAGAAGATTTATTCAAAGATTGACCGTGTTGTGGTTAATTCACAATGGATAGATTATTTTCCAAAGTCTGAAGCTGTTTTTCTTCCGGAAGGACTCTTTGATCATAGTCCAATCCTTGTTCACTTCTATTTGGAGTTTGCAATGGAGAAGAAGCCATTTAGATACTTTCGGATGTGGAAAGAAGCTCCCTCTTATGCAGTCAAAATTCACACCAGTTGGAATATTCCAGTTGTGGGTACTGAAATGTTTCAAGTGGTTTCTAAACTGAAAAGGTTGAAACAGGTATTATTGGGTATTAACAGAGAAGGTTTTTCAGATATACAACAGGCATAATTTAAGGCAAAAATCTTGCTGAGGGAGATTCAGGAAAAATTGCATCAGGATCCACTTAATGACTGCATTATTAATCAAGAACAGGTGGCTAGAGAAAATTTTCTCCATTTGTTAGGAGTGTGTCCTAAAAGCATGTAAAGACATTTGTTTTTTCTGTGAATAAATAAATACAATGGTTTATTATTATTGTCATATTTAGATTGTTAAATTATTGTTTGAATAATTTTGTAAATATCAGAAAAATTCCATATTCATTATTGAGGATGTGATCTTGTATTAGTACGAGAGAATTAAGATCACATGAATGAATAAAAATAGTCAACAACAACAAATTAAGGTTATGGAATTCTTTAATTGGAGTTGTAAGTACGGTTTACTCAGTATCATAATGATACAAATAATCTAGATTCAGATTATTGATGTGGAAAGACATCTCGGTAAAGGTGTTGTATATAATATGATTATATATGACATGGACCGATATGAATTAAAGTCTTTATCCAAAAACCATTTAATAATAAAGACTTGTAATTCATATCATAACTGATGATCATTTTTAGATCAACCTAAATCCTGAGTGTTCATGAACTCTTGTTCATGTTTATTAACTCTTTTGATTCATTCGTTAAGGTCTCTTCAAAGAATGAGGCTAATGACTTTTGTTTTGGAGATTTAATATCATTGATGGCTGGGAAGTGTATCAACAATACATAATCTAATATTTCCTAACGGATCGTATATTAGTTCCCTTAAGGGTTAATTCTGGAACTGAATGATTTTGAGCTCAAATCTATAATTAGATTATAGATTAATTATTCACTAATGAATTATTGGTACTTAAGGAATAAGAAGTAAATTAGAAAGGTTAAATGGTAATTCTTCCATTCTAATTTATGAACTAATTAATTAGAGGGTTGAACTATTGTAAGATGGTTATATCAATGGACGACTTATGATAAGATTTCTGTAAAAGTATATCTATGACATAAAGAGTGCAATTCTGAATTTATAGTGGAGTAATATCAGAATTAATAAATTAACTATTATAATTAAAGAGTTTAATTATTTAGTTTATTTATTGGAGCTTAATGTTATAGGTCCATGGTCCCCGAAATGGCTCAAACAAACATTGACAAAGGTAAATACAAAAATGGGCAAAAATGACTTATGTGATAAGTAAAATATTTTTCTATGTATCAAACATAATTATTGTTTAATTATGTGTAATTAATTAATTATTTGATTTAACAAAAATATAATTAATTTTGAATTAATTTATTTTTGGGATTTTTGGTATTTAAATAATAATAAAAATTGGAAAAATCACATGCCATCACAGGCATGTGGTACACGTGTGGCACAGTGCACAGGCACTGTGCTACACGCACAAGAGAGTATACTCAGTCTCTTGATTCCACAATTTTAGTTATTTAAATATTAAATAAATAATGAGATATTTTAATATGATTAAAATATTATTATTTAAACAAAAATCTGATAACTGATCAGTTATTTTGAATTTGTTTAAAATAACAAATATTTTAATATATAGGATATATTAAATATAGGATATCAGTTTTTCACAGAACGTAATTTTTCAGGGATAGAAAATTATCTAGAAATCTCTCTCAGAGAAAGAGAACAGTGACATAAACAAAAGTCATTGTTCTTCACAAAACCTAGGTCCAAAACTTTATCAGATCTCATGTGTTGAGAACATCTGATAAATAGTTTATTGTCTATTATTTGTATAGCGAGCTCACACTCGTTCTTTGTGTGCCTGAGAACATTTTGGAAGATCTTGGTGTGAGATCTCAAGGATTTAGCCATACGAAAAGATAGCAGCTAGGAAGGACCTGAGGTAATTTTTCTATTCATGTCCTTGATTCAATATATATATGAATGTGAAGAAGTAGATCTAGAAATCTTATGGGATTAATCTAACAATTTGATTGTTGTTCCGCTGCGTATAATCTCTGATTTGATCAATAAAAGCCAACACCATTTCCATAAAGCTTACATGATGTTTTTGGCACAAAAAGCTAAAGGAATTTGGATGGTTAATGGAGATGAGAATACTCATATTTTCCATGCATCTCTGAAGGCTAGGCGGATACAGAACAGGATTCTCTCCATCAAGAATGAGGATGGCATTTGGGTAGATACACCAGCTGGTATTAAAGAGGCTTTTTTAGACTATTATCAATGATTGTTGGGGATAGTTATGATAAAAAGGAAGCAAGTTTCTCGGTCAATAATGAGTTTAGGCCCAATTCTTTCTGAAGCTCATATTCGGATCCTTACAACAGACTTCTCAATTCAGGAGGTTAAAAATGCTATGTTTTCAATTTCAGGGATGAAAGCTCCAGGCCCAGATGGATATAGTAGCTACTTCTATCAAGATAACTGGAATTTGATGGGTTTGGAGGTTAGTGCAACTGTTTTATCTTTCCTCAAATTGGGTAAATTTCTCAAAGAGATTAATGCCACAACTATTACTCTCATTCCTAAGACCATTTGCCCAGATACTATTTGTGATTTCAGACCCATTGCATGTTGTAATGTCATTTATAAAACAACGTCTAAGATGATCTGTTCAAGACTTCGTCAAGTTATTCCTGACTTAATAGTAGAAAATCAAGGGGGGTTTGTTCATGGTAGATACATAGCATACAACATCATGATATGTCAAGACTTAGTTCGACATTACTGGAGGAAAATTTGCAAACCATGTTGTATCATCAAGTTGAATATGAGGAAAGCTTATGACACCATAGACTGGGATTTTATTGAAGAGATGCTCACTGCATTTCATTTTCCTCTGAAATTAATTCAGCTTATTATGACCTGTGTTCGAACACCAAGGTATTCATTGATGATCAATGGCTCTATGCATGGGTTCTTTGCGTCTAAGAGAGGATTGCGACAAGGGGATCCAATGTCTCCATTGCTATTTGTACTTGGCATGGAATATCTGTCCAGAATTATGCTTAAAGTTGGCTCATCTTCAGGTTACAAGTACCATGACAGGTGTTCTGGTATAAAGATGAATCACTTATGCTTTGCGGATGATTTATTATTATTCTGTCATGGAGATTTTGTTTCTATTCTTTGGAAGCTTAGGGGGCTCAAATTATTTTCAAAGACTTTGGGACTTATTCCAAATGAGACTAAATTTGCAATCTATTGTAGTGGAATGTCTGAGACTGAGATTGTTAGAGTGCTGGCTGTTTCAGGTTTTACTTGTAGTACCCTTCCATTCCGGTACCTTGGTATCCCAATATGTTCCAAGCGTATTTCTTCTGCTGAATGTGGTTTCCAGGATTAAGCAGTGGAGCTCTAGGAACATATCATATATGGGTAGAGTCACATTGATTAATTATGTACTGTTATCAATACATTCTTACTGGTCTCAAATAATGATTCTGCCAAAAAAATTATTGAAGGATATAGAGGCCACTTGTAGAGCCTTTCTTTGGAAAGGATTGGCAGAGTCTCACGGTCTAGGTTTAGTTGCTTGGAACTCTGTATGCACTTTAAAAGCTGCTGGAGGTTTAGGCTTCAGGAAGATTTCATAATGGAATTTTGCATCACTGGGTAAATATGTATGGGCCATAGCTTCCAAAAAGGATAACTTGTGGGTTAAATGGATCCATAGCATTTATTTGAAAAAGGAGGACTGGTGGGGGTATACAGTGCAACAGAATTGCAGCTAGTATTGGAAGAAAATTGTTGATATTAAAGATCTCTTTAAAGCCAAACTGGATAAGGCAGCTTTTATAGCAATGAAATATAGTATTCAATCCGGACATGATATACTATATGATCAACATACTAATGTATAGTGGAGGAAGTTTGTTTGGGAGAGACTTAATATTTCGAAGCATAGATTCATTCTATGGTTAGTAATGCTTCAGAAGCTAAATACCAGAACATATCTCAGCAGATTTTTACCAAGTTTGGACACAGTGTGTCTGTTGTGTGGCGATCACAATGAAGACCTTCCTCACTTGTTTTTTCAATGTACTTACAGCAAGGCTTGTCTTTTGAGGATAAAGAAATGGCTTGGTTGCCGAGCACAAACAAAACATTACCAACAACTATTGAAGTGGATATCCAAAACGAAGCATCTAAGTAAAGTCAGAAAAAGAATTTTTATAGCAGCTCTTACTGCACTGGTGTATCATATATGGAGAGCACGTAATGATGTTTTGTGTACATATAAACTTTGGCATGTAAATCATATTGTAGAGGTTATTCAAAGAGAGCTTAAAGTGAGATTGGCTATGACAATGGCAAGTAAAACAAGTAGTAATGATAGAGAGTGGTTTCTAAAATTGTAAAGATAGATACATGAATATGTAAAGTCAGGATAGGGGTATTAGAAGGCCTGTAGAGTGTACATGATATGGTTTTTGAGCAATACAATGATTCTTATTCACCAAAAAAAAAGTTCATAACCAAAAAAGTAAGAACAAAATAAACTAAAATCGATTCGTTTACCACGAAACTTCTACAACCACATCCTATGCACAAGAAAATAACTTTTGAGCTTATCTAATAGCTCTACTGAAATTCCTTGATCAGATGGTTCGTTGGACATTACGAACCCTTGTTGTCTTACGAAGGCCTTAAGTGTACACTTGTAGTTAGCACCTTTCCGAGCTCTATCTTGTACGTGCTTCCACACCACCTGAAGTTCTTCTAGCATCTTGCTTGAGGAAATCGTATCTTTGAATACTTCATACTTCTTCTTGCAACTTAGTAGTCCTCCTTCCCAGACCACGTCTTGAATGCTCTTATTGACCGTCACACAATGGTTCACTAAGTTCTCGATACTCCATTATGCAAAATGCTGCATCCTTATCCTTCGTACCTTTCTTATCCTTCTTGCTAGCTTCCTTCGTTGAGTCTTGTTCAAAAGACCCTTAAGGAATCTAAGCACACAAACCATGCTATCTACTCTATACATGCAGATAAGGCACTAAAACGCATAAGGAAAATAGTCACATAACAAAAGCAACTTAAATAAAGTTTACAGTGCAATAAGTCACGCTTGTCTTCAGCGGTGAGAGTACATGTCAGGATAGTCTACAGGAAACAAAACCATTTCTCTGATACCAACTGTATCACCCCAATTTCTTGAAGCATTAAATTAATAATTACCATATATAAAGTTTAAAATAAAAATATTCCTTTATTTATAAAAGCATTCATAAACACCAATAAAACGTTAAAAAGAATGAAACTCCGGAGTTTCGTAGTTTTCATAAATAAAATAAAACAAACAACTTAACATCAAATCCATAAAACTTAAACATCATTTTAAAATAAATACTTAGTAAATGTCCAATGCAGGCCCGATCCCCTATGATCGTTAAATCCTTGACATGTACGCCCTCCGCCAAGGCTCTCCAACTTATTGCGTTGTAACCACCTCTTTGCCTTTACCTGCAGCACAAAGTACCCATGAGTAAAAACCCAACAAGAAGAGTTGTGTAGGACACAACCCCATAATCTTAGTCGGGAACTTATAAAAATAACAGTAACAATAATATAATATAAATCAAAACTCATGAAAAGAAAACGTAGTCCAGGTTGAGTTGGACAAGTATCGTATAACGTAAGCATGCATTTTCATCATATCATAAGGATGCACCTTCGTAACGTAGACATGCATTTTAAACATAAGCATGCCAAACAGTTTTCACATACACATACACAAAACATAAACATAATTCATATAAGCTCATTAAACATAACATTCACTAACATAATTATGCATTAACATAAACATAACTCATAAATAGGTTATACCATAGAGTATGTCAAGCGTACACCCTACGTGCAGGTGTCCACTCTTCTAACCTCAAATGAAGCAGCGATCCACACACCCTAACACGTCTCTTCAAGTATCCTCGGCGAGCCTAAACATAATATATGACATTAAGGCTTTAAAACCCTCAACCAAGCAAAACCATAATTAAACCCACTAAAATTCTTTTTAAAACTAATTCATCACCATTATACTTAAGAAATTATTTAAAACCCCTTTGCATAAAGTCCAAACAATTACCAACTTATCTCTAAAAGTAGATAAAATATCCTCAAAATCACATTTTTGGGCAGTTGGCGCAGTCGCGCTCACAGAGCGCCAAGCCAATCCAGCTAAGTAGCGCGGTCGCGCCAGGGCTGGGCGCGGTCGTGCTAGGTCTCTATTTTCAGAGATCGCAGTTGTGATTTCTAAACCTGAAAATCGAACCTAAATCGTAACATCTGACCTTGAACTACTATGAACTCTGTCTTAGCATGTTTCTAATCTCGATAATTGGTATAAATTCATATCTAAACATGAAAAAAACCTATAGTTATGTCTAACACAATTAATAACCCAATTTACCTCAACCCTAAATCTAACAAAACTTTAAACAGCAAAGGTTTGAATACTTACAGATAAAATCCAGCCACAATAACTTAGATCTATGCCGCCTATGAAATTCCTAGCCCTTCAATATCCCAAACTGTTGATCTCCTTCAACCTCAAGCCTTCACAAACTCAGATCTAGAACGAGAGATTGTTCTTGGTCTGTTTCCCCTTTAGTCTATCGCCCAAAAGCAGAGTCTAAAAAGATACGATTTCTAAACTTATTTTACTTATTGTTTGATTTATTTAATCTGACTTAATTCATGTAAAAATCAAATAACCTTTCTATCCCAGCCTCAAATTTATTCTTAATAATCACTTAAGACCCTTATTGTAATTTCCATCCAAAAATAATAACTTTAATTTTTCATAATTACACTTTCTATCATAAAACCCATAATTCTACTTTGGCCCCCAGTACACAATTTCTATTACACTTTGGCTCCTAACACTTGAAGATTCTAATGCGTGTGGATTGCTTGACAGAACATATAATTAAACGTACATCATAAATCATGCATATCATAATTCATATAATTAAACACATAATATCATCCAATTTACCATAATACCCTTACTAGTAAAAGCGGATATTACACTTCCTTAACCTGATCCTTCTTATGATGACTATGATGTCTAGTGTCGTTGCAATAGCATGGTAATTCACTACAAGAAATTTACCCTACAACGACGATTTCTATTGTGATGACAATGATGTCGTCGTAATATAACACATAAAACCATAAAATTTGGATTTTTTAATTTTTTATTAAAGACCATCGGGGAGGACATGTCGTCGCAATAGAAGTCGTCACTGTAGGTTCAAAATATATTGACCTATAGAGATGACATGTCGTCGCAACAAGTCTCTAAATTTTTTGCGGGATTATACAACGCCATAATTATTTATTATTTATTATCAATACTTTATATTTTTTGGAAATAACTTATATCGATGACATATCGTCGCTATAGAGGTCGAAAAAAAATGTTTGGAAACTTTCCCCCTAAAAAATTTAGCACTGAAACTTGAATTTTGGGAACTCTATATAGCGACGACATGTCGTCGCTATAGGTTATTTTCATTAATGAAAAATTGTGTGTTTCATCTACCGAGACGAAATTTTTATGCCCTGTATGTTTTCTGTATATACCAGAAAACCCCGATCCTTTCTCTTCCCCTTTTTCATTTTCTCATTAATGGTTTCATAGGCTCTTGGTTTCTCTCCACCTCCAGCGCACCTTAACTCAGTTTAGGTAAGTTTTTTGATTTTTTGATTTTAGATTTAGATTTCTGATATATGTTCTCTTATGCCTATATCTAAGTTCTAATTCATTTTCTTAGTTATTTTTTTTCTATTTTGATGAGTTTTCCCCGTTGTTGATGATGCTAATGGAGATTTTAGGGATGATGTTTGTGTTTTATGAGTTAGTGATTTGATGAGTGTTCTAAAGTATGCATAATTTTAAGTTTGAGTTTAGTGATTTTTAATGTTATTTTATGAAAATGTTAGGTTTATTAGAGATTATTGATAAATTTAAAAAAAAAATGTTTTTTTCTTCTTCTTAGATATTGGTTTTATAGATTGGTTTTGGCTTGGAGACTTGATTATTGTGCACTTGGGCAACTCTTGGAGGTTAGTTTTAATTTTATTTTTCGTATACTTAATGTTATTAGTTTTTTGAAATGTATATGTAAATGTGATTTGATTAATATGTTATATGAATATGATTAGTTTATTTTTTTTCATGTAAAACTATATGAATATGTATATGTATTTTAGATAAACTTTACATTTTAGATAATTAAGTTTATATATGGGTTAAAGTAAAGATATTTGCACTACAACAAAATAGAGGTTTTATGACTTTAATTGGGAGACATTGGAAGTCTACAATGTCTCCCACTTAGTGAAACGTTGTTGCTAGGGTCATTGTAGGTATATATCCCACGTCTCCCATGGGGAGACGTGCCTCACTTCCCACGTCTCCCACTGGGAGAGGTGGAAAGTCAAACGTTGACTTTCCACCTCTCCCAATGGGAGACATTGAAAGTCTCCTACATTTAAAAAAAATAAATTAAATAAATTTATAATTAATATTATTTTAATTTGATTTAATAATTAATTAAATTGAAATAATATTAATTTAAATTGAAATTATTTTAATTTTAATTGAAATTATTTTAATCTAAATTTAAATTAATTTAATAATCAATTAAATTGAAATAATATTAATTTAAATTGAAATTATTTTAATCTAAATTTAAAATAATTTAATAATCAATTAAATTGAAAGAAAAAAATATATTTTTTTAGATATATACAAGAAATACAATATTTGTTAGAAATATTCAAAATGAACAAATATTGTATCGTGTATGAAGAAAGAGTTAAAAATTTTTAAAAAAAAAACCTATCAACGAGGTCGGTAACTTTGGATTATCGGCAACATATATGTCGCCCATTCTTGTCGCAACTCATCAATTTGTGCCTCTGTATATGATGTGCTTGTTAGCTGCAAAAAAGATAAAGTAAAATATATTAATTAATTATTTGATTACATTTATAGTTTCAAAAATAATTTGTAAATTTTAATTAATAATACCGTTCTCAAGTAATGCCCAGGACTCGCATGTTCAATCAAATCCTTCAACATCCTCATTAAGTAGTATCCACATGCCACATTGTCCGGTTGGTGTGGACACTAATTATTTAAAAATATGAGTAATTTATTATTAAATTGAAACTTTTTAAAAAATACATACATATTATTCTACTTAATTATTATAAATGTTCAAAAATTTATGCTAAAGTTACTTACCAGAGGTTGCTTAATGCGTAGAGTATCAGGGATCTCGACATCAGGAAGATTCATAGAGAAAAAAAGATTGAAAGCGCTGACGATCACTGATACAATCTACTCACGGTTATTTAGCTCTGAATTCACCGGATCACAACAATAAACATGATATGCATATGGTGCCAAATTAAGCAACATCCAATGTTCACTGTATAAGAAAAACAAAAAAATTATAGATCAAATGTTAAACAAAGAAATTATTGATATGGGTCGGAAAAATGACAACTTTTTAAACTTACCCATGGTTCCAAGGGACAAGCATAACTTGTTCTTTTGATTTTACGTCATTGCAACGTCTGAACAGATTCTGAACACGATCGTCGAATGAACTCCCTTGAGTGGCGACGATATTAGGATTGACAAATAAAAACTTATTTTGGCGACCTTGTTGTACCACATATCTGTAAATGAACCTAATACAAAAATATGAAAAATTGTTATATGAATGAATAAATCAAATTAGAAAATTAAATGAACAAACTTATTTGTGAGATATATACCTCATGTATCTGACGAGTACTGCTTGCCAAATCTTCTCCTTTCGAGCAAACTGAAGTATGTCATCCTTAAATATATAACAGTGAGACATATCCTGATCAAAAACTTCAGACTCTATGCCTAGATTGACACACTCGCCATCATCCCAGTGAGATACGATATTCTGTAATCGTTCCAATGGAGTGTGGGCCAATTGTGTTGGAGGAGTTTGTTGTCGTCTTCTTTCTCGAGGTTGTTGTGTTGATGGAGCTCTTGGTCGTTGTGATTTGGTCCTACTTGTAGAGGGAGTATGTATACAATTATATCAACAATTAAAAAAATTACAAACAAATATAGAATTGTAAAGATAATTATGTAAAAACATGGCATCACCTCATGAGTTACATCTTCAGATATAATGACAAAATCCTTAGGCCACGCTATTGGCGTCCCAATGGCCTGAGCAACTATGTACATGTCCAAATCAGGATATGCAAAAGGAAGAGGACAGGTTGGCTTAAGAACACTCGTAATCATAACTTGGAAGTTGTTGCCTGCCACTCTTTCAATGAGTGTACCTGATGCAACAATGTTTGAAACCGAACCAATTGCTAATTGGCATGCTCGGCCTTGCGTAAGAAACATATTATATACAAATAATCATGTTGAAGCAGTAAAGAAATTTATTTGGTTTCAGAATATTCAAGAAAGTTTAATTACCTCTTGCAAAAGCGGTTGTAGTGCAACAATGTGGTGTTCTGCTTGAGGCACTACTGGGTCTGGAGTATAGTAGGACGCCTGCGCTGGTGGCACTGGTGGGTCGGGCACATAGTAT
This sequence comes from Humulus lupulus, assembly GCF_963169125.1. Taxonomy (NCBI): domain Eukaryota; kingdom Viridiplantae; phylum Streptophyta; class Magnoliopsida; order Rosales; family Cannabaceae; genus Humulus; species Humulus lupulus. The sequence goes on along the minus strand of NC_084794.1, from coordinate 92,260,076 downwards.
GATGATGGCACTGGTGGGACTCCAACGTTAGATCCTGACCCGCTCTGTTGGCCCAATAATTTTCTCAAGAGCTCATCTTGTTGCTGAAGGCGCTCTTCTAGGCCTTGTGCTTGTTGACGATGCTCTTCTTCTTGTTTTCGAAATCTTTCTTCAAATTCCTTTCTAATGTCGTCATTCAAAGAAGATGCTTTTGATTTATTTTTCGTTGAGGTAGGTGTTGGAGTATTCTAGTATACTGAGCGGGACACACCGTGTCCTCCAGCCCTAACACGTCCTCGAGGCTCAGGAGTGCCCAACGCCCTCGTCAGCACATCATCAGGTGCCCATTTACCCTCAGCTTGGAGTTGCCGGTAATGATCCTGTGAAACAATATTCACAGAAAGTTATATATATAAGCTAATAATTTGACATATCAACATTATTAAATATGAGCACTTACAATATTTTTTTGAATCTCAGAGGCCTCTCCAATGAGCTCTCCTTTTGCATTCCGACGACCCATGCTCCATAAGTCTGCCCTATCAGGTTCAGTCAGACTTTTCCCACTTTGTTCCATTAACATCTCTTCAATACGCACATAGCCTCCTCTAGAGAGGTTGTGATTGTATTTATTCAGTGCTCGATAATTTTGCATCTCCTCTCTCTTTCTTTGCCACTCGGGAGTTAATCTTGAGTTCACAAACGTTAACCATTCATCCGGAGTTATGACATTCTCAAATCCAAATGGCAAAGCTGGCGGGAACTCATTTGGGTATTTTTTTCAAAGCGTCGTAAACGTGTACCCTAGTAAGATTAGTCTTCCAATTTCGGAAGTACTTTCCCGCATCCTTCAACATCTGTTGCTTTTGTTTGGGGTCCAAATCATAAGTTTTCTGCAAGTTTGGAATTAATAAGAAGCATATTATCAAAATAATATATATTTTGAAAACATTAAATGAAATATAATTAATAAAAATATACCTTCATTGTGTCCCATATTTTATTTTTATCCACCACACTAACATCTTTCCAACTGTTAATGTTGATGGACACAGTTGCTCGAACAACTGATCCAAGCTGTGATGGAACATTACTTCTAGATCCACCCACTAGTTGACCATACTCATTGTATTCAACAGGAGTAAGATGTCCTTCACTCCTTTTTTTGGTGTTTCTAGACATCCATGTACGTCCTCTCACAGATTTATTTTCTTGCTCCACTGACTGAGAATGAGGGCGTTGCTCTCCCTCATCAGAACTACCACCAAAAGGATCAGCCTCCATCTGTGAAACATAAATATCATTATTATAACAATTTTGGACACTCATAATCAAAAGATGAAACACATTGTGATAACAACTAAGAATTTCACATATCATAAACATATGAAACCTCTTAAATGGTACCTCAAGACCCATTATCATCAACCCACAATCCTTCACCATTTTCACGGAAACAAATACAATCATCATCAACTTCGTCATTATCTTCTATTGCGGTGAATGTGACAAGTTCTTCTTTGAGAGGTATATCATGTAAATCACCATCTTTAATGTTCCATTCTCTTGTTTGCATTGGAAGAACAATTGACCATTGGTTGTCTGAAGGATCATTCACATAAAATACTTGTTTCGCGCTCCCTAGTGTTAAATAGAGTACCGTTAATCATGTATGATGAAAACTTGATGACATTAACTGAAGGTCCTCGAGAAATCCACTTAACAATGTCTGAAACCTTATTTGATGTGTTTTGTAATTCTGACACAACCTATCAAATCAACATACCAAAAACAACCAAAAATGTCATCTTGTAATTAAGTACTAATTAATGACAACTTTCAATAATCAACACAATTTACCTTTTGTTCAATCCAACTACTAAAAGTTCGATAATGTTCGTCTTGTAACCATTTTGAGTTCCTTGACTTGGATGGAAATTTGGTCTTTATCCAATTAAAACGTTCCCTTCAATTATAAATATGCTGTTAAACAATTGAATATACGAAATTACACAACTTATACTTAATGTATTATATGAATATAACTCACTCGATATAAGGTTGAATTTCATTTATATTCTGCAACACAAGACGATGCGCTTCATCTAGAAGATCTCGACTTACTGTGCATACAACGCTACCACGACGAATCTGAATCTCAACATTTTCAACATCATTTAACCCAATTTTCTGTACACCAGTCATGTATTCAGAACAAAATTCAACTGCCTCTTCTGTAATATAGCATTCGACGATGCATCCTTCCGGCCGACTTCTATTCCTAACATACCCCTTAAGAATCTTCATATATCGCTCAAATGGATACATCCATCTTAAATAAACTGGACCACAATATCTTAGTTCTCTAACCAAGTGAACTGTCAAATGGATCATTATATCAAAAAATGCCGGCGGGAAATATTTCTCCAACTCACACAATACCTCAAAAATTTCATCTCTTAACTTAGGTAACTTTAGCGGATCAATCACCTTACAACACAGTGACTTGAAAAACAAGCATAACCTTGGGATTACATCTCAAACTCTCCTAGACAACACAGATCGAATGGCCATTGGTAGCAAATGTTGCATTAGAATATGACAATCGTGAGATTTCATGCCAGTCAGAATACAACTTTTCATGTCCACCAATGACCTTATATTTGAGGAATATCCGTCTGGAACTTTTATATTAAACAAACATCTGCAAATTTCCATTCTTTCCTCTTTAGTAAGAGTGTAAGCTGCAGGAGGTAAATATGTTCGTCTCTTATCTGGTTTTGGAGTCAATTCATCCCTTATACCCATTGCAACCAAGTCTTGTCTAGCCTTAATTCCATCTTTAGTTTTCCCAGGAATATTCAACGAAGTGCCAATCAAACTATCACATACATTTTTCTCTATGTGCATAACATCTAAATTATGACGTATAAGTAAGAAAGGCCAATATTCAAGTTCGAAGAAAACAGATTTCTTTTTATAACACCCTTTTGGCTCCTCCACAACCTTGGCCTTGCGACTACGTTTCATCTTTGTAGGTGTACGAACTTTGGGCTTCCCTAACTTGAACACAATTTTAGACATCTTCTCAAGTACTTGGATCCCATTCAATGGCTCAGGAGCCTCTTCAAACTCTTGTTTACCATTGAATGCCTTCTTCCAAGTCCGAAGTTTATGCGTATTAGGAAAGAACTTCCTATGTTCCATATAACATATTTTCCGAGAGTGTTTCAAGTATTCAGAACATGTTTTTTCTTGACAAACGGGGCAAGCTTTATATCCTTTCACACTAAACCCAGATAAATTTCCATAAGCAGGAAAGTCATTAATTGTCCACAATAAGACCGCTCTAAGATTAAATTCTTCCTGCCTATACGCATCATAAACCTTAACCCCTTCATCCCACAAAGTTTTCAAGTCATCTATAAGAGGAGCTAGATAGACGTCAATATCATTACCAGATTGTTTAGGTCCTGATATCAATAAGGTCAAAATCGTAAACTTTCTCTTCATACACAACCATGGGGGTAGATTGTAAATAACAAGCATAACAGGCCAACAACTATACTTACTGCTAAGGGATGCATGTGGATTAAACCCGTCAGTCGAAAGACCTAGACGAATATTACGAGATTCATTTCCAAAAGAAGGCCACTTCAAATCAACTCTCTTCCAAGCAAGGGTGTCAGCTGGATGTCTTAATTTACCATCCTTTATTCTTTTATTAGCATGCCACGACAAACTTTTAGCATGTTTGACATTTCTAAACAATCGGATGAAACGAGGAATTGGCGGAAGATACCACAAAACTTTGGTAGGTACTCCTTCCTTGACATCGTCACCATTTCTTTTCTTTTGCCATCGTGACTCACCACAAGTAGGACACGATTTTGCGTCTGCAAAACTATTTCGATATAATATGCAATCATTAGGACATGCATGAATTTTTTCGTACTGCATGCCTAATGAGCATAACGTCTTCTTTGCCTCATAAAATGAAATTGGAATTTCATTAACTTCAGGCAATAACTCCTTCAAGAAACCAAACAACTCAGTAGTGCTTTTATCACTCCAGCCATGTTTAGCTTTTAGATTGTACAACCTAAGAAGCGCAGATAATTTTGTAAATCTTGTACAACCAGGGTAAATTGGTTTCTCGGCATCATTAAGGAGTGTCTCAAACTTATTTGGATCTACTCCTGATCCATAATGTGCGTCGTCAATCATTTCATCTAATGGATCCCAGTTCTCCTCCACTATATTCTTCCTCACTCCTTCTGGTCTACTTGGCAGAGTTGGAGCAATCGGAGCTATCTCCCCATGGTAATACCAAATTGTGTAACTCTTGTCGATCCCATTGAAATATAAGTGTTCTTTAATCTTTTTAAGATCCATCTTTTTAACATTTCCACACTTAAGACATGGACAATAAGTAAAATTTGGGTCTTTCACATTTTTCGAACAAAACCTTAAGAACAAATCGACCCCGTTCCTATATTCCGCAGATAACCTATTCGCTGACATCCACTGTTTATCCATATATTCTCCTATGTCTATGGAAAAGAAAAGAAACAATACTAAATAAGCACGTGATAAAGTTGTATGTCTATATAAAACTAATTTTTTATTATCCTAGATAAAATCGGGCAGCATTTCCCCTATAATAGTGACCTAACCATCTGCATGTGAATATCAAAACAAACAATTCAAATAACATACAATAAGTTTCTTCCTTATAGAATGTCTATATAAAACTAATTGTTTATTATCCTAGATAAAATCGGGCAACATTTCCCCTATAATAGTGACCTAACCATCTGCATGTGAATAGCAAAACAAACAATTCAAACAACATACAATAAGTTTCTTCCTTATAGCTCCGCAGCACACAGTCAAATTTATCAGAACCTACTTCACTAATACACACAAGTTCTCAACCTTCCGTTATCACCGCAGCACACAATTTTAATCTCAGAACCTACTTCACTATGGATGAATATTTAAGATATTCAAACTCCTCTAACATTTTTTTAATCATATTAAAAGTAGAAGTAAGAGAATATATTTGTACCTCTTGCAATCTTTAATCCAAAAGCTAGCAAAGTTACTTCACTTAGTAATCAAATTCGCTATTAAATCCACAAACCAATAAAATTAAATTAATAAATAATAAATAAAACATCACTAAATATCTAGCAATATATAACGTATTATTGTAATTTTAGAAACTTAATTACCTCAAATGTGTAATTGATATTGGAATTTTGATGCAAAATACTCTCTAAAATCTCACCACAAAAATCACAACCTATGAAATTAAATTAATTAATATGTTAAACATTACTAAACAAATATCACTAAATATCTAATAATATTAAATGATATTGGTAAACAAATAAAAAAAATCTCAATGTGCCGCTAATTATAACCTCAACAAAAAATCAATATAAAATTTCATAACCTAAAAACTTAATAATAAACAAAAACATAAAAATTTTCATATATTTATATTTTATAAATTATTTAATAAATTTATTTTAACATAACTATATATATAACAAAATAGTTACAATTTAAAAAAAAATTCAAATATACAAAAATATATCTAAATTTCGAAATAAAAAATGATAAAAATTTAAAAAAAATCATGAACATATATACTCTAATGAAATCTATACAATGTGATAGGTTAAATTAAAAAAAAAACTAAAAAATCATAAATCCCTAAAAACCTCAATGGAAAAACCACAAAAACATACAATGTATATAAAAAAATGCATAAAAATGTAAAACTAACACAAAATCATGTATATTACTCATCCTAATGCAAAATCTATGATTTATTTGCAAAATAATTAACTAAAAATCAATAAAATAAAATAAAAACATACCTTAGAACCCTAAAAAAACGCAGCCCCAATTCTCTCCTCTGGTTTGCATGCTCTCTGGTTGGTGATATGTGAGGAAGACAAAGCAATTTGGTCATATATGAAGGGAGCACATCCAACGTCTCCCACTGGGAGATGTGCCACATGTCCCACGTCTCCCAATGAGAGACGTTGGATGTACCCATAAACACTACCCCAGCCTATTTCCAACGTCTTCCACCATTTTCAATGTCTTCCAATTGTAGCCATTAATATACACTTTCAATGTCTTACACCATCAGACATTTAAAACCCCTGATAAGTTTTAATGTCTTACACCAATGGTGTAAGACACTGTAGGGAGTCATTGTATATCAAATTTGTTGTAGTGTTGGAATTGTATTTTTGGGCAAATAGATTAATTATAAATTTCTAATGAATTTTTATTTGCATAAAATTGTATTGTTAGTTTTAGGGTTTAGATAAATTTATAAATTAATTGTAAATGCAATTTGTTAATTGGAAATATTTGTCATATGTTTATTATTTATTTTAATTTGTGTATGTATATATGTGTTACTTAATAATATTTTATTTATCTTGCTCCAAGCTTGATGCTAATAGATTTGATGCCTTCATATGCTAGAAAGGATCATGAAATTGTTAATGTTCTTGAGATATTTTTTCTTTTCCACATAACTATACATTTTACTTGTTTATGAATTTATATATATTTAGCATATATAGTGTACTTTGTTTTTATTGTTGATTGGATTGTTATTTATACGTTATGTTATATTGAGCATATGTTGATTAAATTTGTTTGTTTTTGTTTTGTTTTCAAATATATATATATATATATATGTATATGTGTGTGGATTTATATATGTGTTAGTATATATTATATGTTTGAATGTTAGTATTGGAATTATATATGTGTTGATATATATGGTGAACTTTGTTTGATGTTAGAAAGTAATATATGTTTTTTTTTCTTAATTATTTAAGAGTGTTGAAAATATTAAGTAATTAAGTATATGCTCTAATGAAATGAGTTGGTTAGATTTGTGAATTTTTTTAGAATATATTTTTAAAAAAATTACTTTTTTTTAATTTTATTATTTTTTTTAATTTCGAAAAAGACCTACAGAGACGACATGTCGTCGCTGTAGGGTCCATAATTAAAAAAATATTTTGAAAACACCAACAAAGACGACATGACGTCACTGTAAATCCCGAAATTCATTTTTTTTTTATTTTGAAAAAGATCTACAGAGACGACATGCCATCGCAATAGGGTCGAATTTAGAAAAAAAAATGGAATTTGCGAGTGTTCTACTGCGATGACATCAAAATGTCGTTGTAGGTCCCTACACATACATACCTACAACGACGACATTCTTACAACGACATGTCGTCCTTAAAAGCCTACAGAGACATATTCGTGACCTATAGAGAGAATTTTGTCGTCGTTGTAGGCCTATTTTCCTTTAGTGATTTCTTTAATATTACAAATTGTTTCCCCTGATACTGCTGATAGCATAATGTATCCAGATGATGTTGCTGCCATGTGGTCCGAGATCCATGTTAGGTTCCATCATAAAAATGGTTGTAGCATGTTTCAAGTTAAGCATTTAATCCAAGCTCTTACCCAAGGTCCTAATAATGTTACTACGTATTTTACTTGACTCAAATCTCTGTGGGATCTTTGCAAAGAATTTCGTCGATGATCTATTTTTAGCTATGGCACAATGAAGAAATTCTTGAACTATTAAGAACAAGGTCTTGTTCTTTAGTTTCTAGTTGGCCTTAATGACTCTTTCACATCCATTTTTTCTAAGATCTTAATGCAAGATCCTCTTCCATCAACAAAGTTTATGCCACCATATTCCAAGAAGAACGACAATGAGGTAATGTCAAGACTGAAATCCTTGACACTAGCTCGAGTTCTAGTGATCAGTTTGCTTGGAGCACCACCTACGATCAAAACAAGATCATTTGTAATCACTATGGCATTGCTGAGCACACCATGTACAAGTGTTACAAACTACATGGTTACCCTCTGGGTTACAAATTCAAAGGTCGTTCATTTGCTACATTCAAAATGTAGGTTTCTGTTTGAAGTGTGTAATCCAAAAAAGAAAGTGGAAGCGCATAGTAGCTCAACATAGACATGACCATATTCAATAAGGTCCTGCTTCTCCAATCTGAAGTACCATTTTCTTATGGTGTTCAAGAAGCTGTGAGTTCGGATAGAATACCATGATCCAGCAAGAAATCCTTGAATTCCAAATCCAAGTATTCTCCACCTCAATCATATTTACGTGTTTTAAGGGTTTTACATAACTGCTTCTCAACCTGGGCTTTGAACTTGCTAAAACTTTTAGACTTCCTAAGAATTAGGTAAGTATGACTACACCTTTATTAATTATCAATGAAAATGATGAAGTACTCATAACTACCTCTAGCTTGTATATTGATTTGACAACATACATCACTATGCACAAGCTCCAGTGGTTTTTTTGGTTCTATTGCCCTTTGTTGAGAAGGGTCTTATGATCATTTTACCCTCTAAACAAGATTCATAAACTGGAAGAGTTCCAACTTTTAGTTCCCTCGAAGGTGCATATTTTGTTAATTAGATTATTTTATCTAGATTAATATGATCTAATCTTAGATGACATAGATATGTGTCATCATCTTGAGAAACCTTTCGTCTCATGTTACTTTTAGGATTAGCTACTTTGAATAATTTATAATTATTAATCGATCGCTCTGGTGGTTTAAGCATATACAATACATTTTTTTGTATTTTTTTTTTAAGATATTGAAGTCATTCTTTGAAATAACAATCATATATATTAATAAAAGAAACATCAAAATTATGGTCATGCAATAAAGATAAAGATATTAAATCTCTTGAAAAACTCAGAATAATATAAACATTGTTAAAAAAAGATAATTATTTCCAGAGATTAAATAGACTGCTCCCATTGCTTTTCCCGAAATGAGTGAACCACTTCCAACCCTCATAGTCACATTACCACCAACAAGTTCCCTTGATGAATCAAGTATCTGCATAAAAGAACATACATGGTTAGTGGCTATTGAATCTATGACACATGATGCATATTGTCTTCCACTATACAAGCTTCAAGTAGTAAATAGAATTTACCTCTCTTTTTCAGTTCAACAAGATATTTGTTACAGTTTCTCTTCCAATGACCTTCAACTCCAAAGTGGAAACATTTTCCTTTAGGGTCTTTTTTCTTGGAGTTTTTTTCATTGTTGTTCTCCTTGGCCTATGGTGACTTTTTGGCCTTCTTGGTTTTCTTGTCCTTATTAGAATATTTGGCATTGTTTTTCTTCTTCTTTGATTTTCATCTGAGGTAAATGGTTTTTTCTCAGCAACATTTACTTCACCCTTTTTGGCCACAATCTTATTTAATGACTCAAAAGTTTGCAGTTCATTCAAGAACTGAGTCATGTTGAATTCCAGCTTATTAATAATATAATTGTTAGAGAATGCGGCAAAAGCTAGGGATAAATACTCAAATATTATGCTTACCTGAGTTCTATCTTCAAAGGCAAGCCAATGTATTTTTGTTTCATGCATAATGTTGTTCATGTTCAAAACATGCTAATGTACATAAACACATTTTTCATATTAGTGTTCATGTAGGTTCTAGTAGCCTCATGACGACTTTGATTAGATTGCTGCCCAAACATAGCATGTAGAGATTCCATAATATCATAGGTTGCTTCTTTGTTTTCATGCTTCATTCTTAGAACATCATTCATGCTAACAAGCATGTAGCACTTAGTCTTATTGTTGTATTGAATCCAAGCATCATATTTGTCCTGAACATTTTTTGGGGCATTGACAGATTGCTCTTTAGGGCATTCCCCAGTAAGGACAAATTTGCGATGTTCACAAATTAACATCATATTCAAATTTTATTTTCATCTTATAAAATTATCACCTTTCAGTTTTTCAAGTGATAGTAAAGCAATAATTAAATTTCCTATGTTCGACATTTACTAAAAATAAATAAAACATACAAGATTCAATATTATATAAATAATTATGATATTGTTTGGAAAGTAAACATAATCCATAAATGCAACAATTAAAACACATAAACTTAACATTTATTATTCCATGATAAAACTACCCAATAATTAAAGTGCCTTCGTACGGTTGGTCAAATTAATTTTAGACAGTCTACAAGAAAATCTTGTATTCATGAATTAAAACTTAAAAGATCTCATATTTTCTCTTTTAAAAAGAAAGTATCATTTATTTGGTCAAGACACAATTATCCACCGCAAAAGCTTAATTGTGTCTTTGTAAGTGTAACCCATTATTTTGAAGTCCATGACATAACCTAGAAAGTGTTGCCTTATGGTTAGTCAAGCCTTAAATATATCACTTTTTCATGTCTTCGTAAAAATCTAACATTGATATTGATATGGTTAGTAATCTTCCTTAGGGGGACAGGAACAAATCCACCTCGAGGTCTGAACCATATCTTATGGTGTTGTACTAATAATGGAGATCATATGTCACATTGAGATGTCAACATTCTCTCGCTTACTATTTTGATTTAAGTGTGTTTATTAAAATAATTAATTAATTCCAAATTAATTACTAGTTTATTATAACCCCATGAATGTAACATAATTAATTTATTATTAATCCATTTTAAATGGGCCCAAGTTCATTTAAGCCATAACATATCCTAAGTCAAAATTAGGTGAAATATAATAATTAATTTTACCATTACATTCATCAAACTTTAATAAAACACCTTTTTATATAAAAATGGTTATCTAAAAGGGCTTAAATTAAAAAGCATGTCTTTATTATGGTGTGGTTTACCAAGTTCAACTAACGTAGTTGTTTACACGCGAATTAATTTCACAAAAACAATTTATATAAACAATTAGGACAATCCTAAATAATCATGTTTCGGCATATGAGATGCATGATTAAAATTGTGTGGGGTTTCATGTATGACATGTAATCGACTAATGCATGATCATGTTATCAATCACATCAATTAACATTTTTCCCAAAGATGCTACTTCTCCATTTGAGGTCCATCTTCATAATTTTAGTCTTTAGGTCCAACCAATTAATTAATCAAAATAATTTTCTAATTAAATTATTTAATTAATTAAAACTGACTTTTAATTTAATAAACCTTTTATTATCTTTTAATTTAGTTGAATTTAAATAATCAAGAAAATAATTTAAATGATTATTTAAACTTGGAATTTTAAAATATCCAATCAACCTAAAATATTTGATTTTTCTAATGAAATTAAAATAAGATAATCAATTTTCAAATTCAAATAATTTAAAAAAATTAATTAATCAAAGACATAATTAGGTTAGGATTTTGGAGTGCTTCAAAACACTTTTGAAGCTGGCGGCTGGAAACATACAAGCACCGCGACACTAGTAGGTGGGCGCAACGGTGCACAAAGACGATTTCTGCATTTTCTTCTTCTTCATCTCCATCTTGTGATCAAAAATTTTAACAATAAAATTTCCAAAAAAAAAAATTACAAAAATTCCTATGCCCCATTATGGCTTACAAAAGATCTAGACAAAATAGAAAACAAAACCCAGACCCAACAATCACTATATAATTAATGATTCATCATTCAACCATACATTCAAAAAATAAAACCATCCACTCATTCATACATATCAACATCATTTTATGTATGATATATATGAACCACTCTCGTACCAATTGTTGGTATTGATTGTATAAATCATAGTGTGCAGCGGAATGGTAACTATTAAAAATTTAACCAATACCAGATCCAACATCTCATATATACCCATACATTAAATCACAATTCAAAAACATAGAACCCATTGAATCGGTTTTTTCGTCAACTGAGAATTAAGAAATTTTAAAAGACAGAATTAGGCTTGTAATAAATTGTAAATAAAGAAAACACACAATTTACGTGGTTCAGTGGTTAAAATCCACCTAGTCCCTGAGTCAATGTTATTGATGTATTATTCTTAAAAGAATTATTTATGGCAACTTCTCTAGAGTTTCGGTATACAAAAGTTTTCCTCCCATTTTCCTGTCCATTCCATTTCTATTTATAGATGATTAATGGACATGTTTGGGTAACTTACAAAAATGCTTCATTTCCATTTATTACATTGATTACATTAATTCCATGATATTCTACATTTACTATGCAAAATCGCAATATTCTTTATTCAAATATAAATCGTGAATCTTTAGGGACTCGTTTCTGCGCCTCCTTCATGTCGGTTGCGAGCTGAAGACTTATAACATGAGCTCAACCTTTCATGATTGTTTGAACTGTATATCAGGTTACACGAACTCTGTTTAGGTGACCTCAGGGTCTGATTAAATGGTCTCTTCGATTCCCTGCGTTCTATAGTAGAACAACCTAAGTATCTGGAAATTAGCTCTATGTGCCTGGAGTTAAAGAAGACTTCATTAAATGATGCACAACTGTACCGCAAACAAGACACACTGGCTCGTATTTTTCAGGTACAACATTTGCTCCCAATTGTCTGCTCGTGCGTGACGTCACTATTGTTTCTAACAAGCATAGTAGGTCTTTTCCACTTCTTCTTGGGAAATATGCTCACCTACCCTCTAAAGTATTTTGGCACGTTGTGTCACCATAGGTGTCTGTTTGGGTTCCCAAGTACTATGACAGTTGTCTTTTCACCCTTTTGGCACTATTTTGCCCATTTAGCTGTGAACATTCGATCTAAAATTTCCTTGATCGGACAGGCCTTAATTTCCCATGAGATTATTCTATATATACCCTCTTTTCATTCATCCAAGATTTCACATTTTCATTTCTCTTTGCCAAAAATTTCTTTCTGCACCCTCGACGATCATCGATTTTATGAATTCAACAAAATGGTTCAACCCCTTTCCAACGCTGTCCAAGATCTTCTTCACCACCTTGTAAGTTGTTTATGAAATTCTTGTTGATATTTTATATATTATTATTTTTTATGAGATGTCTGGTGTGCTTTCGTTTTCTTCATGCATTTTTCTTTATTTGAGAAACTCATTTTGAATACACATAACACTAGAAATCGCATGTAGGTGTGGCAACTTAGGGTATAATGGAAAAATATGGTAGGCAAACTTTTGGGCATCTTTTCTCGCCATTACCATGAACCATGCAACCACTACTTAAAAGAAGAGAAAAACCAAAATATTAATATATATTTTATTTGTTTTTTAAAAGACGTGTCTCATGCATTTACAGAGAAAAGAAAAAAGAAAGAAGATTTAAAGTTAGATATCAAGACAATTTTAGAGTTATTATAAAATTGCAAACTTAGATCTGAAACCAACGCAATAAACCTAAATTTTTGCAATCCATTGCCACCACCATCTGCAAGAAACTTAAATTTAGTTATTGCAAAACTAAAAACAAGAAAAAAAAAGAATAATAGAGAGAATGTGATCTAGATCGGGTACCCCGACTCACTAGCCAACCACGAACTCAGATCCATGAAACACTAGACCTTAACCAACCTGCGACCCTAGCCCCGTACCAACCAACGACCCCAACACTACGCCAACCCATGACCCTCAGCTAGGGGTGCACACACGTTAGATATTCGGGTTTCGGGCCCATCGAGTTCATGTTTCACGAGTTTCGGATTTAGAAAAATTATATCGAACCCGACCTTTCAGATTTTGGGTTTGATCAAATCGGATCTAATTGGGTGTCGAATACAATTGGGTCAGGTTTCGGGTTTGGGGCTATTGGGGGCCTTGATCACAATTTATTTTTAAATTTGCTTTTTGTTGCCTTCCATACTTTTAAAAATTCTTTTGCCACGAGATAATTTTAAAAGGACAACTTTGTTGTCTTGCATAATTAAATTTAGAAAATTATTTTGATCATAATTTTGAAAATAAGAGGCTTTGGACCTCTTAATATTATTACTTGGTTATTTAATTTAAAATTATTGTGAGTTGTTTAGGCTTTGGACCTAATTGAATTTGACCATTTAATATCATATTAAACAAATTTAAAATCATAATTAATTTAAAAAAATATAGACTTAGAAAAGCTTAATAAAATCATCCAATGTCTAGCACATTTACTTCACTTCTTGTGTAAAAAAAAAAAGAAACTATTATCTTCTTTTGTGTGTTAAAAATATTTAGCTAAAAACATATAAACAAAACCCGAAACATAATTGCAAAAACTCATCACCAAAATTATATAAATCAAATCAACACTCCTAAATGTCAAAGAGAACAAAAGAGGTATCTAAAGTTCTAAACAAGGTAAAATGTCAAAAGACATATACCGTTTCTCAATAACAAGATTAAATATTCGAGCAGCTGAAGCATATCTCAAAACTCAAATATACCTGATATACACAACAACAACTTGGAACTAAGAACAACATTATATCTCACCCTGTTTCTCAAAAACACATAACTATTTATGCATATCATCAACATGGAACTAAGAACAATATACAAGAAATGTACACATATGCTAGAAGACATATACAATGAACAAGAGTATTATCAACCTGACATTATAGTATCGGTTGAAGTGTTAGAAGACAAGCACAAATTTTTCTTATTTAAAATACACAAACACATATTTTATTCAATCCAATAAAAATAAATAACAAAGAACAAACTCAAATCAGAAAAAAATTCTCAGGTCAAATAAATTATCACTAATACTTAGATTTGGGGATTTTAATCAAACAAATTATGTGGATACCTAAAAGGGCAATATACCAAGCACTTCAAATTCTACAATCCGCCACCAACCAGTAGCTACAGTTGCACTCCGCCAAGCCACCACACCAGCAATCCAAGATGTTCTGCTATAATAAAATATATTACAGAATCAAACAACTGAACCTATGGAAATCCTAGACTTTGGTAACACTTTTTTTTAACTCAAGAAAGTTAAAAGGCAACACTTTTAAAGTGTTGCCTCCTAGAGTGTTGCTAAAAGAGTAGGTATAAGGCAACACTTGTAAAAGTGTTACCATATGTTGTAAATGAAGACATACAACATCATTCAACATAAAAACGTTGCTATATGTTCCTTTTTATATTTATAATTATAAAAAATTTAAGTAATATAAAAATTTATTTTTTTAAATATATTATATCAAATTTTATACTGCATTAAATTTTTTTAAAAGATAAATTATAAAAAAAATAAAAAATTATACTTTCATAAATTTAAGTTAATAACACAATTCTAATGTGAAACATCCATACTTATTCTTATACCATCGAAATAGTAAGTACAATAGTGATAAAAAAATTCGAAAAACAAAGTAAACACTTTATAACAATAATGTACAAATTTTTCTAGGACCTTAATTCTTCCTAAAAGCTAGTAGTTTTCCAAACAATTTGTCATGTACTCTGAAGAATGATTAGTTGTACCATCCCATATTGTGTCATTGTGGAAGAAACACTACGGGAAAAAAAAATAGTATAGATATATGTATGTAACTTTGAAAAATAATAATAAAATTAGCAAAACAATATGAAAATCCAGCCAAAGTAACTAATAATATAAGAACAGTAAATGATCATAGATTTGAAATACCCAAAATTAACAATAAACAACAAGCTTGAGAATTGGCTCAATAACGTTAGTCAAAGTATTAATTGTTATAAATATCTAATCTTACATTTTTTTTTTATAAAGGTTAATTAGTTCTCTCACTTCTCTACATAGTTAATCTGGGAAAAAAATTGCAGTACATAAGTAATAATCATAAAGAGAAAATCAATAAAAGAAAAAAAATTAAATACAATAAAATAATTAACTCAGAAAAATTCAAACAAAGAAATTGATAGAAATACTTTAATAAATGAGCCAAAAGTGCAATGCTCACATAAAATTGATGGGCATTCTTAGATGAAGACTGCATGTTGATGCTGAAAGCGTGTATATATATAACCTGACAACACCAAAACAATCATGATCTAATTGCGGAGCTTTTGACTGAAATTGAAAATTTGAAACGCACAAATCTCCAAATTAATTCATACACAGCATATAAGAAATACAATGTTGAGTTTTGGAGACTTTCTAGAATTTATTTGGAAGAATGCTTGATATCAATGAGGGTGTAGAGAGAGGAAATGGTAGGTTTTTTTTTTCTTGGTATAGCTCACCTTTAAAAGATACGGATGATTAAAAATGAGGCAAGTTACAGTACTCCACTAAGATTAATGTCTATTTGTTATTATTATTTATTTTAAAATATAGGATTTATAAATATATGAGTTCTTTAGCAAGACTCTGTATTAAAGTATGTCTAATTACAATAATCAATAAATTAGCAACGCTTTTTAATGAAGTGTTGTTAAATATGTCTTGCTAAATATCATTTTTGTAGTAGTCTCATGATATAACCAGGTATCTAGGTATACCCAGAGCAAAAAAACAATAGGAAACCCAACAAAGATAATATCAAAAGGGAGTTAAGAGAGGGGAGGGGTGACTGAGAGATTGAAGGATGAAAGAGATTAGAGAAAGAGAATGTTGTCCGTGTTTTCGTAAAATGACACATGTCAATCATTAGAGAGTAATTGAGCTCCACAAAAACTAAGGAAGTCCTGGTGAGCTCGATCAAAGCTTCTCAGAAGGTAAGCCATTCCCTACCTGTTGTGATCCACCTTCGGAGAAGATTGTCCTCATGAGTTACGCCCAAGGACTATCATCGAGGTCTTCCCATCCCCTTTTCGGATCCAGCCCTCTAGGTATAAAGAGTTGTCCTCGGGGCCTAGAATAAAGTGTCAGGTGTCATGCAAAGCGACTCTGGACCACAAGCAAACGTATGACATGTTACTTTCCCTCATGTCGTGATGTCGATTTCGTACATGTAGCGCACCAGTTTTTTATTTATTTTTATTTTGTTGCATTTTTTATTTAAATAGTTGTTAATTATTTAATTGGATATTTTTATTTATTTGAATTGTTTGAAAATATTTGCTTTGTGAATTATCTATTTACTATTGAGTTTAAAACAGAAAATAAGTGTGACACAACAAGAGAATGAATGTTGAGAGTTTATCTAGTCTTGTCTTGTGTGTACACGTGAGATAAAGATCAAGACACCCATTTTTTTTTTTCTGTTTTGAGAATCATTTGGATATTAGTTATAATAACCGGAAAATATTACAATCAAAGTAAAATGAGTAATTTCTTAAGTGTGCTATGACCAAATTCTTATGGTGTAAAAATGAGGATTTTGGTCAAGCACCAAGTGGGAAAGGTGCGATGTGTTTCTATTTTTAGATTATATTATTTGATCCAAAGTCAATATAAATTGATAGCTTTGTATATACTCTTATGGTTACCTTTCATAGTAATTATCTTGTCAATTAGAAAATAAAGGGATTGATTTGTTTCCTTTATTGGAGCTGGCCGAGATTGAGAGTGCACAAGTAGGGTGAGGAGTCGGTCAAGCCTTGGAGAAGTCATTGGTGGTGGTTTCTATTTTTTGTAGATAACTCCATAAAATCTTAGTTGTCAATTTGCATAATATTAGATGAGGGAATCAAGGGAAATAATTGGTCTATGATTGGGGAATTGGCTAGACGGTTCGGCTAGGGTAAGGCTTAAGTAGTTGGTTTCCCTTTTTCTTTTCCTTTTCCTTGTTCTTTTCTTCTTCCCTTCATCACCATTTGTGGCCGCCTAACACCAAGAAGGGAAACCCATGTCCCATATTCTTCTTTCGTCCATACTAGGGGATTTCATTATTTCCATTCTCCTTCTAATTTCTAAGAAAATATGTGTTGGGGATTCGTTGAACTAGGTTCCATGTGTGGAGCTAGCATAGGATTCAAGAGAGTTTCCTTGTAGTGAATTCGACCAAACAAGCCAAGAGGATTAAGGTTTTTGAGTTTAGAAAAGGTATGATGGTGTTATTTTATTTTCCTTCTCCTTACCTTTCTCTCCAAAATTCTAAGATATAGATGCTTTGGGGTGTTTCAAATCTAGGTCTTTGTGACAAGCAACGAGGGTGTCAATACATATTTCTAAAGTTTTGGACTAAGTAAAGTGATCAAGAGGTTTATGCTTTTGTTTTGTTTGTTGATTTGATTTTTGTTTTCCTATGTGATTGATGATTGTTCTGCATGTCTCTATTTTTTTTTAAATCCATAGAAAAATGCTAGGGTTGTACATGTGGTTTTATGCATTATTATTTTCTATGAATAAATTCATTTATAAAAATATGTATAGATGAGCATGGTATAGGCGTGCACTATTGCATATCTATGTGTGTGTGTGTTCTTGTACAAACATGATGAATTATAAAGACATAGATATATGTATATGGTGGAGTGTATATAATATTGTTTGTATTATATAAAGATATGTGAGTAAGGTGTGTAAGTATACATGTTCATATGTGATGCTATCACTACTACAAACTTGGGCTTTTCCGACACCCAACCACAACATTCAACTCTTTTGACTGTCGTAATTGCTTAGCGGGACACTACGCCGACAGTTAAAAACTGTAGGCATAGAGACCAATGCCGGTAGCTAATAACTGTCACCGATTCTTTTAACTATCACTATTGACCCTAACGCTAACAGTTAATTCGAGACCAATGCCGACATTTAAAAATGTGTCGTTGTTGACCCCAACGCCGACCGTTAATTTGAGACCAATGCCGATAGTTAAAATGTGTCACTATTGACCCAATGCCGACAGTTAATTCGAGACCAATGCCGACAGTTAAAATGTGTCGCTATTGACCCCAACGCCGACAATTAATTCAAGATCAATGCTGACAGTTAAGCATTGTCGCTATTGACCCCAATGTCGACAGTGATAAAATATCGTCAAAATTCAAATAAAAAATTATAATTAATGAATAGTATAATTTTAAAAATAAAATATATTATGTAAATATATATATTTATAAAAATTATGTATTTATTAAAAACTTTTAAAATTAGATTTTTTTTGTTTCTAAATTTTTCATATTCTTAACTTTTGTATTCATAATAATTTTTATATCAAAATTTTAATTTGTTATTCTTTAACATATTTAAAAAATTTGTATTAGTTAAAGAAGAGTTGTTTTATCAATTTGAAAAATATTGTAAAAAAATTAATGAATAGTATAATTTTAAAAATAAACTAAATTATGTAGATATATATTTATAAAAATTATGTATTTATTAAAAACTTTTAAAACTAGATTTTTTTTTGTTTCTAAATTTTTCATATTATTAGCTTTTGTATTTATACTACTACAAAATACAATTTACGGGTCACTTTTTTAGGACACGCACATAAATCTAAGTCCTAAAAAATCTCTCTGAACTTTTTAGGACTCAATAAAAGTCCTTAAAAAACACATTTTAGGACTCGCGATGAGTGTTCTACAAAGTCCAAAGAGTCCTAAAAATCCTAAATAGAAAATTTGAGTCTATAATATGAGTGGTGACTTTTAAAGACTCACTTTGGGTGTCCTAAAAGGGTATTAAGGGCACCCATAGAGTGCCCTTAAATATACTAAGTGACTTGGGAGAATAGAGGCAGGAACAAAATGGTACATTTCGACTTGTTTTTCTTTTTTACAGGTATAGCTTAAGGAAGGTGATGAGGACGACATCGTGGTTCCCCTGATTGATCTTCTTTTGCAGTGTAAGGGTGAGTAACTTTTCTTGGCATCGTTTTTTCTTTTGGATGATAAATTAATTGTTGTGAAATAGGATTGTTGAAAGTGGAGTGTGTGAGTTGTGAATGAGTGAGATGTGAGTCTTTTTGGGACTCGTTTGGGGGGTTTCGATGCCCAAATGGGTTGAATGTCAGGACACGATTGTTAACTTTTTTTTATTATTTGTTTATGTTCTTTAATCTTTGATCTCCATCGTGTATTTGATATTTTTTCTTTAGTCTTCATACAATTATGCTATATGAATTGTTTATTTCTAAATTATTTTGGGTGCACAATGGAGATTTTTCTTTGAGGTTTACAAGAGAAGCTGTAATGTATAAAGAATAGTTGATTGAGGACTCTGAGCAACTGGAACAAGTACTGAGTTCGAGTTATTATTATAATCAGTACTCGACTGCGTGGCTGCTGATGGGTCTATTCTATCTATGCTCAACCTATTTCATTTTCTGATATATTACTTTTGGTGCCTCAATCCAATGTGTACAACACTTATATAGGGTTCGTAAACATCACATATTATAACAACTTTTCATATATAATATTGTCTCTAAAGTCTTACACTACTTCTATTGGATATATCTATAGCTAATAATATTAATTCTAATAAACATATTAATGGTATCATATGCGTACTTACTATACATAATTGATACAAGTATAGTTAGAATTTGGATTTAACATTTTGAGTAAAAAATATTTGTCCCACTCCCAGCATTTATTAATTAGTATTTGTTTGTTAATTTTTGCAAGTAATTTATGATGAGTATATAACAAAAACCTACTTCGTTAACAAAGAAACAAGAATAAGTTGAAATAATATTAATCAGCTATGCGAGCAAATATTTATTATTAATTACATCTTTTATTATAAAAATTGGGCTTAGGATGATAACATTAATTATTTTAGCAATTTCTGTGAGACTTTATAGTCAATGATCTGAATGTTATGATGATAACATGGAGTTTGCTGGATTATTATGCATTCTTATTTGGTGCTTGGCTGAGTTTTGAGTTTCTTAAGGCTTTCACTTTTTGCATATAGCTAGACTAGTTACTATGGACACATTTTATTTAAAACTGCTTCTATAGTTGATAACGCATATTATATTTTCTATTTCAGTTTCAATCAGTTTATATGATTTCCTTTAGTTATGAATTGCTTTGGCTTTTAGCCTTGTTATGCATCTTATAAAACTGATTTTATTATGTATCATTTTTCCCTTCTTGCACTTGATCTCTCTTTTTGTTTTCCTTCTTGTTCACCATCTATTTGGTTTAAGAATTAACAAAGGGCAGCTGTAGTGGTTTTTTGGTTTTGGAGTCTCTAAATTTCTGCAGTAAAAAATGGTAGTTGTATTTTTTTTTTGTTGAATCCTTGAAATGGTGTTTTAGAAAATGTCTACTGATCAATCATGATTGATTTAGTTTCCCTTTGTTTGGTAATATTACAGTTGTCTTTGGGTGTTTAAGAAATCAATAGTACAGAAGAAAATGATGTTGGTTTATGTGGTTGTGAAATATTATGTCTTTTTTCATCGTCTTAACATACGTACTCTTTTGTTAATTTTGGTGTATCTTCATTGTTTTTCAAATATTTGATTTTGGACTAGAAAAATAGATGCCATATGAATGGACTCATCATTCAATTGCTCTTAATATTTCTCAGGCTGACCTTATCATCAACAAGGTATATTATCATATTATAATCTCATTTTCATTCTATCAATATATGTATTTACCCTATGTTGTATGCACAAGTAGTAAGTCGCATGCTTCTTCATTCTTGGATTGTGTGCAAGAGCATTTGTTTTGTCTTGCTACTGCCTGCTGAGAAATTATTACATATGATGTGTGTTTTAGTTACCTATAACCATTGATGTTCAATTGAGTTGGTGTTCAATTGTGCCTTTGTGACACCTTTTTTGTATATTGTTTAGAGCAGATTTTAGACAAGCAATGACTGTTTTCTTTGGGTTTTAGATTAAATAAAAATTATGGATCATATCATTATTTTGTGGAGAATCGTTTTTAGTTTATTTTTGTCTAAGATGGCTAGAGAATCTTTTTTTAGTTTAATTTTGTTTGAGATGGCTAAGAAGAGAAACCTTTATATTGCATTAAATTAGATAATCAGATGCTTTTGCACTCATTTAAAATTACAGTTGAAAATGGAAGCCCTCAATTACTAATCTGGTATTCTTGTC
Source organism: Humulus lupulus (assembly GCF_963169125.1). NCBI lineage: Eukaryota > Viridiplantae > Streptophyta > Magnoliopsida > Rosales > Cannabaceae > Humulus > Humulus lupulus. Next base: position 92,238,290 of record NC_084794.1, on the reverse strand, counting down.
CTTATAGGTACTTAAACAGAGTAGATTTTGATTATTGTAAACAACAATTTCAGGTGCCAAGTCTATCAATGGTACTCTATATTGGATGGCTCCTAAAGTCATTATCCAGAGTGCTCATCCCGAGTCATTGCCTTGACTGAGAGCTTCTAAATTTCCCAAATGATTGTGCAACTAAGAAGGTACTTTTAAAAGCTCTGTTTTTAGTATATACATTGTGGCTTTGTAACTCACAAATGATTTTTGTCTCTTCGTTTGCTAAGTTATTAATTAAACCTCTGCAACAATACTCTCTTAGATCATGCATAAGGCATATTATATGAATATATATATTTTGTGATTGTTTTGCATGTACTGAAAGTATAAAAATTTCTAGGAGCACTCTCTGTCCTGCTTTGATCTATGTAATAATTACAAAAGAATGAATATTTCTATAGTGTATTCTCTCCTTAGTTCTGATTTATGGGCTCTTGAGTGTATACAATAAATATGAGTGTTATATTGGCAGATTTTTGCTTTTTTTATTTATCGTTTCTTTCTGCATTGATTAGGCTTTGAATGTGTGTATTTTAACTCTGTACTGGGTATGGTTGTCCTAATTAATATTTTAAGAAGTCTTTGACCTTACTGTTCTTAAGCTTGTTTAGTAGATTTAATTGTTTTTCAGGTATTTATTGGGTTCTTTTCTTGTAATGCAAATCGGGTTACGGTGAAAATTCCTTAATGGGCTAATATTGTTGTAGTGTCAACACCACGCCTCAATGTATTCATCTTTTTTATTTGCAAGGAAGCTAAGGATACATTTGTTCGGATTGATCATACTTTGGGCTATATTATTCATTAAGTTAGGAATGTTTGTTTATTTCTTGGTATTGATTAAATGTATAATAAATCTTTGATACTATATGACATCTCATTGAGTATAAGTCTTTTAACTATCTCGTTGAATTTATAAGTTTTGTTATTTTAATATTATAAAAATAAATGTTTTATTTAAATCATAATTTTTAATGATAAAAAACATCGCTTTTTAAGGCTCTCAAATAGAGGACTCGCGCCCCGCGAGTCCTAAAAATGTTCCTAAAAAGCCTTTTTTGTAGTAGTGGTCCTCTGGTGTGGAAACTTTGCGACAGTTAAAAAATGTCACCATAGATAGCCAATCACGACACCTAATAACTGTCAGCGTTGCCAGCAACGATTACACCTATTAACTGTCGGCGTTGCCGGCAATGACGACGCCTAATAACTGTCGATGTTGCCAGCAACGACGACACCTATTAACTGTCGACGTTGCCAAACCTAATAACTATTGGCGTAGCCAGCAACGACGATACCTTATAACTGTCGGCGTAGCTACCCCTACGCCGACATAGGAAAATACGAAAGTTAGTAGACTGTCGTCGTTGCTCAATAGCGACAGTTAAAAACTGTCGGGAAATCCCATTTTTGTAGTAGTGTATGTGTATTATAAATATATGTCTAAAATTTGATGTCTTAGTAATAAAGATTAATATTGACATATTGTTGTTCTTTAAATCATGATGCTTTGGGTAATCAAAATATAAATTGAATTAGACAAATGCATGGGTTATGAGTAGTGTTTAGCTTCTTGTTTTATTTTTGATTTTTTGGTGATGAGCATGTTGTTAAATTGTGAAATTGAGTATATTTTTGCTTGCTTATTTTAGCTTAGTGTTATGGTAAATTTCTTTTAATTAAAATGATAACAAATATATGTCTTAAAAAATCATGCCTTAAGATTAATATAAATAAAGTGTGATTTTACCATACTTTAGACATGTATTCTTCTCATATATATAATTATGCAACTTTTTTTTATTTACAAAATAATTAAGTAAATTTTTGAAAGAGATGAACAAAGAAATTACGTAATATAGTTAGCCTTTTCCAACTTTTAGATAATTATGAAATTATTGTGTGATTTGGTGACCTTGAAGTCGTATTTTTTTTTAAATTTCAATTTATGTCACATTTATTTATTTATTTATTTAACTTTGCTAATTTGAATGGAGTATTTTATGAAATTAATTAATTTTGTCAAAATTAATTATTTGGTGAGAAATAGAAACATGTTGTCATGATTTATCTCTATTTAAATAATAAATGAGATTTTATTATTTTGGTATAAATAGACCTAAAGAACTAGTTTAATAAAATAACTTTTATGAAATAAAGATTGAGAATAATTTTTTGTGAATTTAAGAAGTAATATAGTGATATTAATCAAGTTGGTAAATTATTCATTAATTACTTGCTGAATTTTTAAGAAAGTAACAATAAAATAAAGAAATATAATTTACCAACTTCAAGGAAAATCTTAAGAACTCTCCCACGTATGCATGTCACATGCAAGTTGATGTTTAAGTTCAAATGTACGATAATTGATCAAGTGCATGATCCTTGTTTTGAAACTATTGAGATTTCCTTAGTAGAAATGTTATTATTCTTTATGAGTTTATTTGAGATTATTGTATGGATGAATTGAGATGCAACTTGTGCCACGTGTGCATGGCCCATGCACACGTGGGGTATGTCTGTAGGGAGTGTTTGACTTTGTTTGGTATTAAAACGAGTGTTTTATTGTTATTCTAAGCTCGTTGTAAAATATTACGCTCTTCAATTTGCTTGTACTTGAGGAAAGGAAGTTAGCTTGAATTCTTATGTTATTATGTTGAATCATATAAGTTATTAGTTGTGAGATAAAATGTTATGTATGTATGTATGTGATGTATGACTGTATGAAAAGTAGAGTGTTGTTAGCGTGCTGAACGCGACACCAAAAAGAAGCTACTAAGGTATGACGTAACTCATAGGGTGGATGTGCCGATGTTATTTTGGGACCTGAGATCGTGATTACCTCACATAGGGCGATTTACTGGTATATACTTTACTAGTTCCTCATAGAATTGTTTGCTTTATTTGTCATGATAAATTTTCAGATAAAGTGCATGAGATTATTATATGTCTATGATATTCGATTTTAAGCTTATGTACGACGAGAATAGTTTTGTATTGTACTTATGTGAATTATTGTTCTTGTTTGTACTTCCTTACTATGCTTTTAGTTCACCCCCTTACTTTCCATATTTATGTAGGCATTAGGTTTTTCGTTGGCGTGCATGGTGATGTGAGGCGTTCCATGGTCTATGTATGTATGTCGTGGGGCTCTGATGAACGGAAAATGATCTAACAATGCCTAAGAACCTTTTTATGAGTTACCCTGCTTAATTATATTTTCAGTGGGATTTTAACATTTTATTTTAAATTGCATGAAAGATATTATGTTTTATTTTAATAAATGGGCCCGTATTGAATGATTTGATAAGGCCCCACTCAACCTTTTAATCACTCGTGGTATTTTTTCTAAATAAATAATGATCAGATATTGTATGTCAATGATAGTTGAATATGGCATTTTACAGTACAAGAGACAAGCAGTATGTCTCACTACACCGTCTGGCATGAGAAAACGTTCAGCTACTCCTGATACTGTCAGGGACATGTTACCCCAAAAAGTTGGGGGCTATAACATCATAAATGGGCCCCATGTGATACGCATGGGCCCACCACCTCCTTAATTATGAGAATGTGTATTTATTAGCTTTTATGCCTTGATTAAGTGGGAATATTTTGTAATAAATCTCCATTAAGGGAGTTAATTGTCCTCATCCTTTATTAATAGGGCTAGGGCACACATTGTAAAGGATGGACACTTTTGTATTCAGAGAATGTTCAAGAGCTGTCTGAACTCCATTGAAGCTTGAAACCATCAAGCATCCTCAAATTCTAATACAATAGACTCGTGGACTAGGGTTAACTAAAAACTTGAACCATGTAAAATCTGGGTATTCTTTTCGCATTTTCTTTAAGTTTATTTTAATTAGTTGATAGCGAAAAATGCAGTCAACATTTTGGTGTTTTCATTGAGAGCTTGAAGAAAGCTTTGAAGATTCAATGATGGTGACTACCAAAAGAAACACAACTTATGATGTCTCCCTTCCCACCGTCCCTGAGGGAGGAGAACCCATCCAACCACCTTAACCAGCTAACCCGGAGGTGGCCCAAGAGCATGGTTACGACAAAAATGTCAAGTACGATGGTGAGGACAAAGGCGATTATTATGAGTGACTACTCTCACTCCTTTTACAAGGAGGAGCCACAAAAAGTGGTGCCCCTCAAGGATCAAATCGCCTCCCAATAACAAAAATCAGGAGGGGAACATCGTCGCCTTACAAGAGGTGGTCAACGCCATGAAGGCCACTTTTGCAGCTTCGGGGATGTGTGGACCCTTATGATGAAGTACAAATGAGGCAGCCAGATGGCGTGCCACCGTGTACCCAACTAGAGTGCCACGTGTTCCACCACTGGGCATGCCTCCTGAGCACCCCACTGACATGGCACAAGATCCTTCAATTGGCGTGCCACTAGTAAACCCAGTTGGAGCTGGAGCCCCACCTGTGCCTCAAGATCGTGGCAAAGGGAAAGTTGAAGGGCATCCCTCTCATAAGAGAATGAGGACTCGTCAGGTTTACAAACCCATTCATGCCCAAAAGAACACCTATGACCCACAGGGTCACAATGTTCGAGGACACCGCCATACTGCTAGCGTCCACGGAGCCTAGGGTCTTTCGCTCAGGGGCGTCGTGACATATCACGTCAGGCCTTGAGGTGATGTCCACCAGCATCTTCTTAGCCTCACATACACTGTGGATGAGGGACCAACAAGAGAAACATCTCCCCCAACCGAGAACAAGGAATTAGTGTCTCGGTTAATAATGAATACATATATTCCGAGGGGGAAATAGAAGTGGGATACCCCGAGGACGGTGGTCACCACTGCTCATAATTCATCCTGAAAGATTATTTGAATGATTGTAGGTACCCTGGGAGACAACAGGAACCAAACCTCAAAGATGATCTTAGTGCTCAGATGAGAGAAAACCCAGCACAATGTGCCAACCAAGATTACGACCCTCTCTGCGCAGAGTTGTAGAGTTTGAAAATGATAATGCTTAAAATTTCCTGGAGATAAGGCCATGACTCTGACTTGAAGGATGAAGATGGGGAGCCTTCTGCTCCTCACATTATAGAAGCCCATTTCCTTGAGGCTTCAAGATGCCAATCATCACTTCGTACAATCAATGAACAGATCCCACCAACAATCTCTCGAAGTTCAACAGATTGGTGTCGGTTCTCCACGTCTCCGAGGGCACCATATGCCATGTCTTCCCGTTGACTTTGTTGGGACTAGCAGACGAATTGCTTAAGAAACATCGACCATGATCCATCAACTCCTGGAAGCAGCTCTCCACTTCCTTCCGAAGACAGTTCATAGCTACTTGGAAGGTAAAATTTGAGGTCAACACTTTGGCCAATATAAAGCGTTTTAAGGCTTTGATCTCTCGAGATCTTTAAGGCTTACATTAAGCATTTTAAAGAGGATGTAGCCAAGACGAAGAGGGTCGATGACGGCCAGAAACTGATGGCCATACTAGCTGACATCCAAACATGTTTTCCTCTATGGGATGACTTCAGTGGAGAGGATTCCACATACTTGACAAATTCATACGTCAAGCCCAAATATATTAACTAGGAAGATGGCTATATCAGAGCATTCGGAGGACCAGTTTCCTTCCCTACCCCACCAATCTCGAATGTTGTGGTTCCAGTACCTCAGTTCGCACCATACACTCCAGTGCACACTAGTGTTATGAGCGCACCATAGGAAAACCCAGCTGCTCCACCAACTGGTTTTAGTGACACTCCTTCTGGCTATTGAGCAACTCCCACTGGATACAATGCTTTTCAACCTACAGTTACTGCTGGAACAGCAACTCCAACCCAATCAACAACACCCAGTGAGACCCTCCACGAGAGAAAACGCAGGGGAAAAGGCAAAGGAAAGAAGACCAAGAGAATTGGTACCCTCAATGACAAGTACACTCTTCAATACTTTAAGTACACCGACTTTGTGGACACTTGAGAAAACATCTTCTTGGCCACGGAGAAGCAAATCCACAACCAAAAGCCTCAATTTATCCAGAGGGATGGGAAGAGAAAAGATTCCTTGAAGTTCTTTCGATTTCACAACGACGTTGGGCACCACACAACCGTGTGTATATAGCTTCGTGATGAGATTGAGAATCTCATAAAACTGGGGCATCTACACCAATATGCCAAGCCAAAGCACCACCCTACTTAGACCCCAACCGTAGTCATGCCTCTGCAGCACGTGGCACCTCCTCAAGCCCTAGGACAAGTGCTTGTGGCACTAGAAAAGCAAGTAGCCCATGGACATGCCCCAGTGAATGGATGAGTAAGGACAATCTCTTGAGGACCCCACATGGGAGGCACATTAAGGGGGTCATAAAATTTCTATGTGTGAGCATTGAACCATGATGATGAAGTGTTGGCACTAGCTCAGCTCCCAGCATAAATGCCTCGGATGACGGATCATGTCATCACCTTCTTCGAGGACGATGCTCGGAGAGTACACTTCCCCGACCACTATCCTTTGGTGATCGAGAGCTAGTTTTCCAACAAGATGGTTGCTCAGATCTTGGTGGACAATGGGAGTTCTGTGAACATCATATTCATGCCAGCCTTCGAGAAAATTGAACTGACCACAAGTGACCTGTCCCTGTGCACTTCCACTCTTTACGGGTTCTTGAAGGAAGGTCTAATTCTGATGGGGCAAATTAAGCTGCCAGTGACACTTGGAGAAGTTCCTTGACAAGCCTTCAAGTACTGCAACTTTGTGGTCGGGGACTGCTCCTCCGCTTACAACGTCATCTTGGGATGTTCGACCCTGGTGGAGTTTGGGGCAGGCACTTCCATTCGACACTTGTTCATGAAGTTTCCCATCGTGGTGGAAATAGGCATTGTTCGCGAGGACCAGAAAGAGGCCCGCTAGTGCTACAACGTGTCGCTGAAACATCCAATGATGGTTGTCGAAGAAGTAGCCCCCGAGCAGCTTCCTCCCGAGGAGATGAAGGTCAAGGTTGTTCAAGAAGAGATGGAGCCCAACGATTTAGACCCAAACGTTGGAGAAGAAAGAGCTACCGAGCCCATAGGAGAAGTTGAAGAATTCATCCTTGATGAATCCAACCTTGAGAGAAAAACTAGGGTTGGGAAGAACCTCAAGGCGGAGGTCTGAGAAGCTTTGGTGAGCTTTCTCAAGGAAAACCAGGATTTTTTCCCTTGTCCCATTCAGACATGATGGACATTGATCCCAACATCATTTTTCATGCCTTGAATGTAGATCCAAATGTTTCCCCAGTGCAACAGAAGAGGAGGACTATAGCCCTAACTAGGGCGGAAACCTTGAAGGCGGAGGTCCACAAGCTTCTCGTGAATGGTTTCATCTGAGATGCTCAATACCCTAAGTGGTTGTCAAACCTAGTCTTGGTGCCTAAGCATAACGACACCTTGAGGACATGTATCGACCTCAATAAGGCATGCCCAAAGGATTGCTTTCCTTTGCCAAAGATTGATTAGATGGTAGACGCTACCTCCGGGTATGAGCTTTTATTGTTCATGGACACTTACTCAGGGTATAATCAAATCTCCATGCATGTCGCAGATTAGGAGCATGCTTGCTTCCAAACATACAAAGGCTTCTACTGTTATAAGGTGATGGCTTTCGGTCTCAAGAACGATGGTGCCACATATCAAAGATTAGTAAACAGAATGTTCAAAAATCATCTTGGTCAGAAAATGGAGGCTTATGTGGACGAGATGTTGATGCAGTCAAGGATAGAGTCTGACAACGTGAAAGATTTGGCAGAAGCATTCTCAGTCCTCTGCAAGTTTAGGATGAAGTTGAATCCACATAAATGCACTTTTGGAGTGGCTTCTGGGAAGTTCCTGGGTTTTATAGCTAGCTCCTGAGCGATAGAGGCTAATCCCGAGAAGATCAGAGCCTTGATAGAGATGCCATCCCCATAAGACACAAGGGTGTGCAAAGCCTTGTTAGGATTTATGCCATAAAAGCATGTAAAGAGATTTTATTGATTTAAATAAAAGTACAATTTTATTATATTTGAATGTTATAATTTTTATTTGAATAATTTAAATGAATATCAAGAAAATTCCATATTCATTTATGAGGATATGATCTTGTATTAGTCCAAGAGAATTAAGATCATATAAAATGAATCAAATAGCCACTAAGGAATCTTAAAGTATGGTTACTAGTACTGTTTACTAACCATACAGGATGCAAGTAGTCTAGATTCAGATTACTGATATGGATAGACATATAGGTAAAGGTATGTATATAATAGAGATTATATATGACATGACCGATATCAATTAACTATTTTTATAAACCTACCGTTTGCCATAAAGATTTAATTCTTAGCATAATATATGATCATTTGTAGAACATGCTAAATCTTGATCAGTCATGAACTCTAGTTTGTGCTTATTGGATCTTTTTATTCACTAGTTGAGGTTTCTTAGTATAATGAGGCTAGTGACTTTTGTTTGGAGATTCAATATCATCAATTGCTGGGAACATGATTTATAATAATGAAATCCATACTTTCCTAACAAATCAAATATTGGTTCCCTTAAGGGTTAATTCTGGAACTGATTAGTTATTGAGCTCAAATCTATAATTTGATTATAGATTAAAAATGTGCTAGTGCATAAATGGTACTTTAGGAAACAGAGGAAATTAGAAGGGTAAACCGGTAATTTTGACCAGCTCTAATAAACAAAACAATAAATGGAGGACATAACTACATTTATTGATTATATCAATGGATCGTGTAAATATAATTATATAAATACTTAGAGTGCAAATCCATATTTATAGTGAATTAATCATGGAATTATAAAATATGATAATTAGATTAAAGAGTTTAATTAATAATCTGGTTTATTGGAGCTTCGTATTATAGGTCCATGGTCCTCATGTAGAGTCCCAGAATATTTACTTAACTAGCTAGATAGTAGTAGTAGTAGTTAGTATTAGTTTGTAGTGTGTTAGAATCCGTGAATTTTGGTTCAAGTCGGGACTTAGTTGGAAACTCATAGCAATAGTTATGAATTTTATAAGTTTAACCTATAGTTTAAGAATATTAATTATAACATAAGGTTTGATTAATATTGCTGGTCCTAGGTGTATTATTTATTATAAGCTAAGGTTTAGATAGAGATAATAAGAATATGACACTTTTCATAAGCATGATTATTAGGGAATTAGAGTTTGTTATTTTATGGTTAGTTAAGAAATTTGTGGATTAGGTTGTTGTTTAGATAATTAAATAGATTTTCCCGTAACTTTAGGATATAGTAACTTCCGACCTATTTTTGACCCAGTTATATTACGAATTTTGAAAAATAGTATTTCTACAAAGTTGTAGATAATTGAATTATCTTTCTAACGGTACAAAGAGTGTCTAAATCAAAGTCCTACAGATCCAGATACATTGATTTTACTGCAGGTGAGTTTAGAGTTACGAGATTTAGGGAGTTAGAAGTTAGGATTCTATCTGTTTTTATTATTTTTGTTTTAAAAATCAAGCTTTGAATCCTTAAACCTCTCTCTCTCTGAACAATTTGACCAAGTCCTAAGCCTTTGGCTGAAGAATATTCAAATATTTTCAATTAAATTCATTATTTTTATTCAAAGTCAAAAATAAGATTTTTATTCCTAGAACTCTATAAATAGGACTTAGAACCCAACCCTTCTCCTCACTCTTTAGCTGTGATCAAACTCCAAGGTGCTAGTACTACCATAGAGTGATAAACACTTGGGTTGGGAAAAAGCTTTGTCATTCCCAAGCTTTATAAAATACTTGGGAAGTGAGGTTTAGTGTATTTCGGTATTGGAGTTAGATCAATCCATAAGGTCAACTAAGGTACTCCTATTCTTTAAGTCCAATTCTTTAAAACTCTTTAGTTTTCTTTAGTTCCTTTTATTTAGATCCTAACTTTCGTTATTGGTTCTTGATTAGGTTCTTGAAACTTAAGTTCTTTTTTGGTAAGTTTCTTCTTGATGGTTTAGTTTCCACATTCATTCTTTATTCTTTAGAAATACTCACCATTGTATTGTTGGTTTTAGGACTGTTCCAAATCCCGTCCTTGTTCTCATATCCCGGTGTTGGTAAGGAAAATAGGATTGATTTTATGTGCTTATATGTTATGTTATGTTATGATATGTTATGTTATGTTATATGTTTGTGATATGATATGTATATGTATGATATGTTTTAGTTCTTGGGTATATGTTTTGTTTAGATAACAAATAACGTGTTTAGATAACAAGTCCCAATAGTATATTCGTTGGGCATACGATTTGTTTAGATAACAAGCCCCATAAATTTATATGACTTGTTTAGATAACTAGCCCTGTAGAATTATGGGCATATGATTGCCTAGCTAGAAAGCCCCAAGATGTATGATGGCCATTGTTATAGATGTTTTTGTAGCCATATGTTTTATAGTGTATGCTTATGATATATGATATATGTTTTAGATAGTCTTATGTTCTTTTATAGTAATTGATGTAGTCTTATGCTTATGTTTACGATGTATGCTTTGTTTTTAGTAGATTTTCCTTGCTGGGCATTAAGCTCATTCCTTTATTCTAGTGTGATGAAGGAAAATGATTATGGAGGTAGAAGGATTCTTGGTAGCATGGCATGTGTGTTGAGGATGAATGGAATGGATGGGATGCGTGTCGATCGAGGATGACATTTATTTTAGTCTTTTGAAATATGTCTCTTTTGTAATTCCTCATTCAACTTTTTTTGAACTTATTTTTAAAGCTATGTTTTGTGTTTTGTAAACAATGGGATCCTATACCATATCACATTTTATTTTACATTTTTAATAAAGACATGCTATTTCTTATATTTTGGGTTTTCAATGAAGGCATGTTATTTCTTATGTTTGTATTGAAATAGTAGCTATGTTTAGTAGTTTTAATGGTCCAATGTCTTAGAAATAGTTTGTTCATTACAGTTGGTATCAGACAAACGGTCCATTTACATGAAGTTCTTCTTGATACACACGCTCAAGCTCCGAATCTAACCGCAAATGTAAGTGTTTATGTTATAGTTGTTATGATTATGTGGATTAGCCCTTATGTTTTGAGTTAAGAATATTTATAAATTAGCTTATTTATTTTTTCGTTATTTATTTTATTTATTATCTTTGCATTTATGGTTGTATATAGTGAAAACATTTTTCCAAATAAATATCATTGTTATTTTTGAATGACATGTATGATTTTGATTTTTTTTTACAATCATAATAAATAATAAATAATGACCAAGTTCGGTGAGGGTGGATACGAATCAATGAACCGGGTTCTAAATTGAGACTTATGGGGCCATAGTAGTGGGAACGATTTTACTGATCCCAGCCCTCCCTCAATATGGTTAACTTTGGAACAACGATGAGTTTTGAGCCTGAGAATTAAGTCATATAGGATGATTAGAAACAGACTTAGAAAATAATAAAGATGGCTTATTTTTTTTTTCTAAGTATAGAAACACACCCTAATTAAAAGAAGGCTTATAAATTTTTTCATAAGAAGTCATAATTAATAGGTCCGAGTTATGTTTGCTTAGATTAATTTTTTACCTTAGAGCCTATTAGGGTAAGTTCTAATATGATTTCTCGGCTATTAGAACTTTGTTGAAGATGTCGCTCAGAAGGTCTACAAGCACAAACGCTAATGCCTCCAACGCCGCTCCTGAGAGCAATGAAGCCCCTTTAGTTCGCAGAAGGGTAGTGTGTTCTACTACCAACGGAAGCGCACCGCAGTCGCTGCTGGTTGACAACACCACAAAAATCGCAAGACTACGGCAACAAGTGGAGGAAGTACTACAGCAACAGCGACAACAGACTCAGCCTCCGCCGCAACCATAGCCTCAGAAAATGGCTCAAGTACCCCATCAAGTAGGTCCTTATGGGGGATGGCCAATGGCGAACCATGCGCCATACCCAGCTCAGCACATGGAGCCAATCTTTGAGCGGTTTCGTAAGCAACAACGCGCCAAACTTTGAAGGGACAACAGACCCCTATGAGGCAAAAGAATGGCTCAGAAATATAGAGCCAATCCTAGCGCATATGAATCTCGGCAACGCGGACCGCATATCCAACATTTCGTCTCAGCTTAAGAAGGATGCTAGAATATGGTGGGACTTAGTTCTGCAGACTAATGATGTCGCCACCATGACATGGACAAGATTTGTGGAGCTGTTTCACAAAAAGTATTACAACTTGGCAGTCATCGCTACAAGGGTCGAGGAGTTCCCTAGTTTGAAGTAGGGAAACTTGATGATAGTAGAATATGCTTGGCAGTTCGACAAATTAGCCAAGTTTGCACCAGAGATGGTTCCAACTAACTTTCTAAGGGTGACTAAGTTCGTTAGAGGACTTAGACCAAATAATGAGCTAGGAGTTAAGCTAGAAAAACCCGGGAAATACTACCTATGCCGATGTTCTAGAAACGACAATAGAAGTAGAAAGGCTTCAGGTGAATGTTAGTAAGGAGAAGGCTAGTAAGCCTGAGCCTAAACAGCAGGGTCAATCTCAGAATGGTCGGAACAACCACAACAACAGCCGTTGGCATAGCAATAGTAATAGTAATGGTCAGAAGAGAAGGCATCCAGATGATAAGCATGCCAATGGTGATAAAAGAGCACGGACAAACAATGGAGGCAATAAGCGGGTTATGTAGAATACCCGCAATGCTCTAAGTGCCAAAAGAAACATCTTGGGGAATGTCATGCAAACATCAAGGGATCCTTCAACTATGGTCAGGAAGGTCACCAAAGGAGGCAGTGTCCCCAACTCAAGCAAGAGTTGAAAATGGACTATACAATGGTTCCTGCCAGGGTATTTTCTTTAACCCAAGGAGAAGCTGATGCTGGCAATAAATTGGTTACAGGTTAGATTTCTATCCTCAATAATGTATGTTCTGTATTATTTGATTCGGGAGCAATATACTCGTATATCTCGTTAGGAATGATAGAGAAATTAGATAAACCTTGTAGAACTAGGTTTGTGACATAGTTTCCTTCAGGTAAAATAGTCATATCATTATGGATAGTACGAGGCATGCCAATCAAAATCGAGGACGTAGAACTAGAAGGAGACCTGATAGAGCTGGAAATCAAAGACTTCGACATGATATTAGGCATGGACGGGCTAGCAAGGCATGGCGCAACCATCGATAGCAGACATAAGCAAGTGATGTTCGAGACTCCTGATGTAATGCCCCAAATTCTTCGATGTGGTTTAATGGCGGGATTAGTAGGCCGGGAGGGCCATACTTGCTTAATTATGCCATTAAATGAACATATGCAAGTTTATGTGAATTATATTATAATATGATGTTAAATGCATGCATGTGGGTCCACATTTTAATTACAGGGGTGTGATGGTAATTTGGCCCATTGAGGGTATAATTGTATATTTGTATGCATGTCGGTGATATGTTGTTGAGACCACATTATAATGTGGGTGTGTTCAAGCTATTCGGCATGAGACAATCTTGGAATATTGATTAGCGGTCTAGTCATAACAGGTTTAAGTTCGGGGCTAGGGGTGAGTCTCAGGGTGATTTTAATGGTTAGAGCATTACCGGGAATTAAAGGGTAACAAGATGTGAATTATTGGTGTTTGAGATTATCGAGAATAGCGGGAATTGGAGAGCATTAATTATGATTAACGAGATAGGTGGAAAATACCAATATTTCCCTTGGGAGCCTTTAGAAACCTTTATTAGACCTAGGGATATTTTGGTCTTTTTACCCCTAGGATAGATATAAGCCCTTTATGGCTGTAGAAGTGAAGAGAAACAGAGTATATTCAAGAGCTTACCAGTACCTTCCTTCTCCTTCATCTTCTTTGTGATTTTTGATCCCTTGTTGAGGATTCAAGCTTGGGAAGTAAGTCTTGGGAGTTTGGGAGAGTGTTCTACCATTGAAGAGAATCACAATTTGAGTTTGAGGTAAGTTTCTAGCCACTAGTTCCCTAGTTTGCTCTGTTTTAGTCTTAGTTTTCAGGTTGTGGTTTTGATGTGGGAAGTTGGAATTAATGGAAGTTTTGGTTGGTGTTTAACTTGGGTTTTGATGAGGGGATGATGTAGAACAAATTTAGGGGTTGTATTGGATGTTTGGGTGGTGTTTTGGTTTGGTTTGAAGGGTTGGTTTCAAGGAAATCGCAATGGAGGAAAAAACCTGAGTTTTGGCTGAAGTAGGGGTTGGGCTGTGGCATGGCCAGGGAGGGCCGCGGCTCATGCTGGGTGCTGAAGGAGGCCGTCTCTGTTTGAGGGGTGGGCTGCGGCATGGCCAGGGAGGGTCGCGGCCCTTAGTGGCATTTTGGCCAGAAATGAGTTTTTGGCTTGGGGATTTAGCCTTAGGCCTCGGGATCGATCCTACTACCCGGTTTAGTAGGATTCGATGTCTCGGAGGCTAGGTTTTGGTTTGGGAACCTTTGTTATTCATTTTATTGATGGAATCCCATAATTGGTTATGACCAGGTAACCGCTAAGGGACAAAAAGACAAGTTGTTCTCAAGGGTCGTTCTTATAGTAATTCTCGCTCGAACCTGAGGTAAGAAAACTGCACCCTGTGTACATGACATGCGTGATTGTTGTTGAGGCATGTTGGTTGATAAATGTGGACATTGATTGCATATTAAATGCTAGTGAATAATGTTTACTTGTTTATGGCACTGACTAGTCGGGGACACTGACCTAAGAGTCAGAAATGGCATAAGCGTCCTGAACGCAGGGCCGAATGAAGATTAGATCTAATCGATATCAGCATTGAATGGCTCTAAGGCATTAATGTTGGACCGACCCTAAGGTCGATGAAACTTATAAGCACTTGGCTAGTCTAAGGCTAGTTACTGAGATCCAGGGCCTAAGGCCTAGGTGACCGTTTGTCACATGGCTAGGGAACGATGTTCCAGGGTTATGACTCTATGGTCATGAGGAAGGTTATGTGGGTGTCTAGTCACCATGCACCTATCCCGTTTAAGCTAGTGAAAGGCTCACTTATCTATTAAGCCCCGGTGACCCTATCGTCACATGGCTAAAGGGAGTTGTCCCCATCTTAGTGACTTTTGCGACTGTCACCTATCTGTTTTGGACGGATAGTCCTGAATGATTATTATGATCATTGTGGATATTATATCATTCTATATTGTGTTTTCTTGCTGGGCCTTGGCTCATGGGTGCTATGTGGTGCAGGTAAAGGGAAAGAGAAGCTTACCCAGCCTTGAGCAGAGAGCTTAGGTGGTGATGTGTATATATGCAGCCGCTTGACCACCACGGCCAAGGAGTTCTCAGAGGAACTAGGGGTTTTCCCTATTTTTGCTGCTTAGGTCGGCGGGGTTGTAAATTTGAAACAGTAGTGACCATTTTGTATTATAAACAACTTGTAAATGTTTAAATGAGCTCATGAATAGTTTATATACTTAATAAAATATATCCTTTCCTTTTTATTGGTTTTCCACCTTAGCCTGTTAATAACACTTAGAGCACGTTTTTAACCAAAGGACTCGAGTAGCGGGTCAAATTTCTGGCTCACCGTAACTGTTCTGGGGTAACCAGGGCATTACACCTGACGATCAGAAAGGATGCTATATGGGAAAAGTTTTAGGACTACATACGCCGCTAATTTCATCTCTCAAAGCTCAGAGGATGATAGAAAAAGGATGTCATGCATTCTTAGCCAACGTTACGGATGTGGTAAAGGAAGTACCACTAAAAGTTGGAGACTTCCACATTGTAAAGAAATTCCCAGAGGTATTTCTTGGAAACTAGCAGGATTGCCGCCGACACGGGAGATAGACTTCACAATCGAACTAGTACCGGGCACTGAGCCATTTGCTATAGGCAGCACCGGTTCTATTTGTGAAGAAGAAGGATGGAAGTATGCATATGTGTATAGATTATCGCGAGCTGAATAAGGTGAAAATTAACAATAAGTACCCGCTACCCCAACTTGATGACTTGTTTGATCAACTCTGAGGGGCAACTGTGTTTTCAAAGATTGATCTACGAATCGGGTATCACAGCTCAAAGTATGGGAAGAGGATAATCCCAAGACGACTTTTAGAACTCGTTATGGACATTACGAGTTTCTAGTTATGCCTTTTGGTCTTACCAACGCTCCAGCCGCGTTTATGGATTTAATGAATAGGGTCTTTATGGATTATTTGGACGAATTCGTCGTAGTGTTCATCGATGATATCTTGGTGTACTCAAAAGATAAAGTTGAACATGAGGACATTTAAGGTTGATCTTGTTACGACTAAAGGAGCATCAACTTTACGCCAAGTTAAAAAAGTGCGAAATTTGGCTTTCGCAAGTAACGTTCCTCGGGCAGATAGTATCCAAGGAAGGAGTTGCAATAGACCCATCTAAGGTAGAGGCTGTAAAGATTGGACAAGACCAAAGAGCATCTAAGGTAAGAAGTTTTCTGGGACTAGCAGGTTATTATTGGAGCTTTGTAGAAGGCTTTTCTAAGATAGCCACTCCGTTTACCAACCTAACTTGGAAACAGCAAAGGTTCAATTGGTCTGATAAGTGTGAAGAGAGTTTTTAGTTGCTTAAGGATATGCTCAACACCAGTAATTTATGTACCGACACCCAATGATAAGTTTGTAGTCTATTGCGATGTGTCGAAGCAAGGATTGGGTTGTGTGGTGATGCAGAATGATAAGGGGATAGCCTACGCCTCAAGGCAAACGTAGTTGCTGATGCGATAAGTAGGAAGAATTATGGAAGTCTAACATCATTAACTGGAATAGAAAAGCCGCTACAACATGAGCCGATCAATGCTGGAATAGAAATAGTCATTGGTAACCTGACTAACTTGTCTATCCAGTCAAGCCTGTCAGAAGACATACGGATTGGGCAAGGACATGATGACACATTAGTAGCACATATGGATGCAGTTAGAGAAAGGAAGGCCACAGATTTCCCAATATCTAGTTAGGGGTTATTAAGATACAAGGATCGGGTATGCGTGCAAAATGATCAAGGGAATAAGATGAAGACTTTAGAAGAAGCGCACAATACCCCATACTTAGTTCACCCAGGGTCGACCAAGATGACTCACGACCTTAAAGTGTTATATTGGTGGCCAAGAATGAAGAAAGATATAGCGAAGTATGTGTCTAAATGCTTGGTATGCCAGTAAGTGAAAGAAAAACATCAGCGGCCTGCAGGCTTATTGCAACCACTTAGCATTCCATAATGGAAATGGGATGATGTAGCCATAGATTTCGTGACGGATTTGCCAATAACAAGTAAGCAGCATGATTCGGCTTGGATAGTAATAAATAGATTAACCAAGTCAGTTCATTTCCTGTTTGTTAATACTTCGTACACAGCCGATCAATACGCAGATGTTTAAGTCCAAGAAATAGTACGATTGAATAGAATCTCTAAGACAATAGTATTTGATAGAGGATTGGTGTTTATATCGAGATCTTGGAGTAAATATTTTCCGCTGATAGAATTCTCCTACAACAATAGCTACCGGTCAACAATCGGGATGGCACCCTACAAGCTACTTTATGGAAGAAGGGTCGATCACCGTTGCATTAGGACGGGGTAGGAGAAATGCAACTACTTGGACCTAAAGCTGTTAGAGGAGCTCATGATGTAGTAGTGCTGATTAGAAAGTGTATGCTCGCTGCTCAAAGCCGTTAGAAAAGTGATGTGGATGCCAAGTGGCGTGATGTGGAATTCAAAGTCAGAGATCAAGTCTTCTTAAGGATATCTCCTATGAAAGGTGTGAAGTAGTTCGGGAAGAAAGGCAAGCTTAGTCCCACGTTTATAGGTCCTTTTGAGATATTGGACAAAGTGGGAGCAGTTGCATATAGATTAGCCTTACTGCTAGCTCTAGCAGATAGTCACAATGTGTTCCACATCTCAATGCTGCGTAGATATGTGTCACACCCATCTCACGTCCTCAAATATGATATGATAGGATTCCAGAAAGAGTTGAGTTACGAGGAACGACCGGCTAGCATCCTAGATAGAAGGATGAAAGAATTACGGTCTAAGAGTTTTCCGATGGTCAAGGTCCTATGGAGTAATAGTTCTAAACGAGAGGCAACGTGGGAGCTGGAGGAAGACATGTTAACCCGGTATCCGGAATAGTTTAATAAGTAAATTTCGGGGACAAAATTCTTTTTAGTGGGGGAGAATTGTAAAGGCCCATAATATTTACTTAACTAGCTAAATAGTAGTAGTAGTAGTTAGTATTAGTTTGTAGTATGTTAGATTCCGTGTATTTTGGTTCAAGTCGGGACTTAGTTGGAAACTCATAGCAATAGTTATAAATTTTATAAGTTTAACCTATAGTTTAAGAATATTAATTATAACATAAGGTTTGATTAATATTGCTGGTCCTAGGTGTATTATTTATTATAACTTAAGGTTTAAATAGAGCTAATAAGAATATGACACTTGTCGTAAGCATGATTATTAGGGAATTATAGTTTGTTATTTTATGGTTAGTTAAGAAATTTGTGGATTAGGCTGTTATTTAGATAATTAAATAGATTTTCCCGTAACTTTAGGGTACTGTAGCTTCCGACCTATTTTTTACCCAGTTATATTATGAATTTCGAAAAATATTATTTCGAGAAAGTTGTAGATAATTGAATTAGCTTTCTAACAGTATAAAGATAGTCTAAATCGGAGTCCTACAACTCCCGTTATGTTGATTTTACTACAGATGAGTTTAGAGTTACGAGATTTAGGAAGTTAGAAGTTAGGATTCAATTTTTTTTTTATTTTTAAAACAAGCTTTGACTCCTTAGACCCACCTCTGAATGATTTGACCGAGTCCAATGCCTTTGACTGAAGAATATTCAAATATTTTCAATTAATTTCATTATTTTTATTCAAAGCCAAAACTAAGATTTTTATTCATAGAACTCTATAAATAGGACTTAGAACCCAGCCCTTCTCCTCCCTCTTCAGCTGTGATCAAACTCCAAGGTGCTAGTACTATCATAGAGTGATAAACACTTGGGTTGGGAAAAAGCTTTGTCAATCCTAAGCATTATAAAATACTTGTGAAGTGAGGTTTAGTGTATTACGGTATTGGAGTTAGACCAATCCATAAGGTCAACTAAGGTACTCCTATTCTTTAAGTCAAATTCTTAAAAACTCTTTAGTTTTCTTTAGTTCCTTTTATTCAGATCCTAACTTTCGTTATTGGTTCTTGATTAGGTTCTTGAAACTTAAGTTCTTTCTAGGTAAGTTTCCTCTTGATGGTTTAGTTTCCACATTCATTCTTTATTCTTTAGAAATACTCACCATTTGTATTGTTAGTTTTAGGAGTGTTCCAAATCCCGTCCTTGTTCTCCGGTGTTGGTAAGGAAAATAGGATAGATTTTATGTGCTTATATGTTATGTTATGATATGTTATGTTATATGTTTATGCTATGATATGTTTTAGTTATTGGGTATATGTTTTGTTTAGATAACAAGTCCCAATAGTATATTTCTTGGGCATATGATTTGTTTAGATAACAAGCCACATAAATTTATATGACTTGTTTAGATAACTAGCCCTGTAGAATTATGGGCATATGATTGCCTAGCTAGCAAGCCCCAAGATGTATGATGGCCATTGTAATAGATGTTTTTGTAGCCATATGTTTTATAGTGTATGCTTATGATATATGATATATGTTTTAGATAGTCTTATGTTCTTCTATAGTAATTGATGTAGTCTTATGCTTATGTTTATGAAGTATGTTTTGTTTTTAGTAGATTTTCCTTGCTGGGCATTAGGCTCATTCCTTTATTCTAGTGTGATGCAGGAAAATGATTATGGAGGCAGAATGATTCTTGGTAGCATGGCATGTGTGTTGAGGATGAATGGAATGGATGGGCTACATGTCGATCGAGGATGATGTTTATTTTAGTCTTTTGAAATATTTCTCTTTTGTAATTCCTCATTCAACTTTTTTTGAACTTATTTTCAAAGCTATGTTTTATGTTTCGCAAACAATGGGATCCCATACCATATCACATTTTATTTTACATTTTTAATAAAGACATGCTATTTCTTATACTTTAGGTTTTCAATAAAGGCATGCTATTTCTTATGTTTGTATTGAAATAGTAGCTATGTCTAGTAGTTTTAATGGTCCAATGTCTTAGAAATAGTTGGGCCATTACACCTCAGGTCACCTCTGTCTTACACTATTAAGGGTAAGGATGTCATAACTCATAGGGAAGATTTGTAGAGAGAATGATTAATTGCAAAGGAATTAATTTTCAACTAGTGCTTGGAGCAGTACTAAATGGTATGCAACTTGCCCAACTCTGTCCATAATCTCAAATGGACCTATAAATCTCAGGCTCAATTTCCTTTCTTCCCAAAACGCATAACACCCTTCATTGGAGAGACTCTCAAGAACACATACTCACCAACTGAATTCTCGATGTTCTTTCTCTTAATGTCTGCGTAGTTCTTCTGCCTACTTTGAGTAGTAAGCATCCTTTGGAAAATTTTCTCAATCGCCTCGGTGGCTTCCTTAACCGCCTTGGTGTTGGGAATTGTGCCCTTAAAGAAATTGTAGTTGACAATAGTTTTAATGAAATAAATGAATGAATTGAATTATTGTATATGTGTAGCTTATGTACTATATTATTGTTAATAATATTAAGTAAATATCATAAAATTCCCAAGTTTGTCTATGTGGTCTCATTCTCATATTTGTATGAGAGGATCGAGATTGAGATTATGAACTTAAATAGTTCATAGTAATAGAAAGTTATTGAATCTTTAGATTAATTACTCATTGTACGCTCCACTAGTATTATGAATACATGTGACCTAGATCTGTGTTACTAGTGTATTAGGATACTTTAGTGGAGGTACTTTGCATGTTAAGAGTATGTAGAACTGAACCACATGTGATTTAATAATACTTCTTTAAATACTATTTTGTAGTATTATAAAATACATCAACTAATGATCATATACAAACAGAACTTAATCCTAACGTACGTTACTATGAATTCCTATATATGTCATTTGATCCTTTGATTCATGTGTTACAGTTTGTTAGAATGATCACGCTAAGAACTATTGTTTTTGGGACTCAATGATTTATATGGCTGGGGACATAGCTTAACCGATATGGAATCTATAGCTTTTTATAGAATTAATGATGGTTTCCTATTGGGTTGGATTTTGGAACTGGTAAGGTAATTGACGTCAAATTCATAATCAGATTATGAATTAACCTTCACTAGTAAATTCAATGGTATACTAGGAATCAAGATATAATTAAAAGGGTAAAACGATAATTTTATTCCCACTTAATTATGAATCATCAATAGAGGATTAATTTGTATGTAATGAGTATATCAATTGACACTTTATGGTTACAATAAAGTACTCAATAAATATATGTCTTTAATTCTCAAGAGTGCAGACTCATATTTATAGTGGAATAATCATGAGATTAATAATATGATTATTGAATCAAAGAGATTTGGTTAATAATCTTTTATTTATTGGAGTTTGGAATTATTGGTCCATAGGTCCCCGGGACGGCTCTATCCACACTATTCAAGGTAAGAGTTGATACAAGAGTCAAACTGTGAATGGGCTATTTGAGAGAATATGTATTATTTGGGATAAATGTGCAATTATGTGATAATTGAAGTTGCACAATTTATTTATTTCATTTGTGTAATTTTCGAAATTGTGTAGAAATAAAAAAAAAATTGATTTTAATCAATTATTTTATTTAAGTGTGAAAGGATAAATATTGATATTCAAAGTTTTTTTTTATTATTATATTTATTTAATCAATAATAAGATTATAATGGAAATTCAAATATTGAATTTTGAAATTTAAGTTGTAATCTTTTCCTTAAAAAGATGATATCTTATTTGAATTTCTAATTATTAATTAATTAAAATAAAAATGCTTGAAAAAATCAAATCCCATTTTTCAGGGAAGTGCTACACTTATAGTGCTTCTTGGACTGCCTTATGCGTGTACCACTACTGATGGTGATCAGTTATTGATTTTTATTTTTATTTAATTAATTATTAAAATATTTTGAAAATGGTTTTCAAATGGAATGTAAGACTTTGTCTTTAATTATTATTATTATTATTATTATTAAGGATGATAAACTTTATTATTATTATTATTATGATACTAATGACTATATATTCTATATGATAGAAAATAGAAGAACACAAGTTTTTATCCAGAGAAGAAAAACTATCATCTTTTTCACACAAAAAGAAAAACATTTCTCTCTAGCTTATAATCAAGAGTCTCACGTGTTGAGAATACTTTTGATTCACAAATATTGATTCTAGTTCTCTATGTGCCCACCCACATCTTGAGGTGTAGAGAATGTCTTGGAAGATCTAGGTGTGAGTACTCTAGTAAGGATAAGAAGATCGAAATATATACTAAAAGATTCAAGGATTCTTGATAGGCTACATATTATATTGATTAACATATTGCATATTAAATGATCCTCATATGAAGTTGTTTATATGAATTTTTTTTGTTGTATACAATACTACCATTGCTGCAATTTCTGCTACACACTAGGAACTGTTCCTAAATATTGGTACCAGAGCCATCTTTGATCCCTGTATATGTTAATTTTTGTGTGGGTATCATACGCATTTTTTATATTATGTGTTATATATGAATGGATGAATATTTGTGTATGAATTGTTTATGTTCTTAAGGGTTCGTTTTCATAGTGTTTTTGGGTTAGGAAAAGTTCTTAAATTTTCTAGATATACAAAAATTGTAAGCCATTTTGGGGCATAGGAATTTTGTACTTTATTTTTTAAATTCTGGATAAAATTCTGGTGTGGCCGAACCCCGAGCTCGAACCCTGAGGCCCAAGCCTGCACCCCACAGCCGATCGCCCCTGTGCGCCTGCACCCCGCGCCCATGCGCCCCCTCACTGCCTGCACCCCAAGCCCTTGCCAGCCACCCACGACCTCCAGCCGCCGCCCACCATTAACACACCCATTAGGGTTTGTGTCATGCAAACCCTAATGGATGTTAATTATCCATTTGGACCATTTTAATCCCAATATAATTAAAAGTGTTTTAATTATAATTTTTTACTTAATTATGGTGAGTGCAAATTCCAATTGGGGCTCAATAACTTTTTTGGTATTAAAACCCAAAGGTTGATTATTTTAAAGTTGTTTAGAATAATTAAAATGTTATTTAATTAGTAATGGATAATTAAAATTGTAATGACCCAAAGACTAAAAGACAAGGTCCAAGATCAAAGAAGTTGCTCTTCATTAGGCCTTAGTTTAATTATTTTTGTGTATTTTTTGCAAGTGTTGTAATTTTCTAGACATACCCAAAGCACCCAACCCGCATTTATATATTTATTTGTTTGTTTGTTTGAAAATGATTAAATTTTTAATACTTTATCATGCATAATAACATGCCATGCATATTACCCGCATAGTACATATTAAGCATGTATTTTTTTAGAAACATGCTTATGATTGATTATATGATTTTATTTTATAACTCATATAATTAATTCAGTCTTAATTAGTTAAGATGGTAAAAATAATTTAAAGTTGTTTATTTTTTTATATAATAAAATATTTTTATTAAATAAAATGGTATTCTATTTAAAAAGGAAAAATAAAATCTAGGGCACGATTAATTATTTTGCATAATTGAATTAGTATTTATTAGAATATCATTTGGTAAAATTAATTTAGTTAGTTTTTGAAAATTAAAAAATATTGATTTGGAGAGAAAACACATTTTTTTTTTAAAATAGTGAGTGTGAGAGAGAACTATGACAATAAGTCTCATGGTCTCAATTATTGGTTGAACAACGAGAGGAATAAGAAGGGCCTCGTGTCGCCTCCGTTTGTGGACTCCCTAAGGAAAGGCTTTTAATATGTTTATTTTATCTCAAGGTTGACTTCTCATAAGAGAATAAGATTAGTGATGTATTTCAAGTTTGCCTAACCCTAAGGCACACTCTTGAGTTCAGTCTTTAATCGAAAAATAACGGGTTACTCTATGAAGATGTATCTAGGCTTTCGAGCACGACTAGTGCATCTTGACCAAAATAACAGTAATTCATAAGTCAAAAGAGAAAAATGAGTTTTTAAGTTTTCACTTATGGAGTTGAGATCTTGTCTCAAGATTAATTTGTGACTAGTCTGACCTACCCTAAGGCAGTCCATTAATTTTCAAATTAATCTATCGTGGACTAGTAACTTTTTTTGTGTGTGTTATTTTATGTGTTGCATTCATGCATCATGTTTTCTATTCCAAATATAAACTGATAATTATTATATGCATTAATTCATTATAATTTATTTATTTAATTTTCGGCAATATGTCCAATCTAAACCATGTAACTTCTTTACTTGCCAATGAGACATTGACTGGTGATAACTACATGAAATGGAAATCAAACATGAACACTGTTTTTATATGTGAAAATCACATGTTTGTCCTTAATGAGGAATGTCCTGAGGTTATTGCTCTCACTGCTGCCAAAACTACTAGAGAAAATTATGACAATTGGATCTTATCTACCAATAAGGCCAAATGTTATATGCTTGCTAGTATGAGCCATGTGCTCAAAAAGATGTTTGAAAATGTTGAAACAACCTATGAGATTTGTGAATCAGTACAAGGCATGTTTGGCCAGCAATCTGATAAATGTGGATATGATGCTACTAGAAGCTTCATGAATATGAAAATGAAGAAAAATGTTTCTGTAAGAGAACATGTCCTAGACATGATCAACATATTGCATGATGCAGAAATCCACGGTGCGACCATTGATGAGAGAACTCAAGTAAGTGTGATACTTGAATCTCTCACACCAGCTTTTGCGACATTCTTTACCAACTATGTTATGAACAAGTTGGAGTACAATATGACCCAACTGTTGAATGAGTTGCAAACTTTTGAGTCTCTAAACAAAAGTTCCACCAACATTGAGGAGGCAAATGTTGCTGAAACCAAGCTTTCTACTTCAAATGGTAATTCGAAGAAAAGGAAGGGTGGCCAAGGAAAGGACAAGAAAAAGGACAAACAACCAGAGAAGACCAACAAGTCTTCCAAGAAGAATAATTCTGCAAAGAACTCCAAAAAGAAGGCATCGAAAGGATCATGCTTTCATTGTGGAGTTGACAGTCATTGGAAAAGGAATTGTCCTATGTACCTGGCTGAACTGAAAGACAAAAAGAATGGTAAATTTGATTTGCTTGTTTTAGAATCTTGTTTAGTGGAAGGTAATTTTTCATCTTGGATAGTTGATTTCAGAGCCACTAATCATGTTTGTTTTTCTTCGCAGAGTCTTAGTACTTCGAGGAAGCTGGCTCATGGAGAGGTGACCATGAGTGTTTGAAGTGGACAGGCGATCTCGGCAGCTGAAGTTGGAAACGCTCATCTAGTTTTTTATAATAATAAATATATTGTGTTGGACAATGTTTATTTTATTCCTGGATTTACTAGAAATTTGATTTCCTTATCAAAATTTCATGAGCAAGGTTTTAATATTTCTTTTAATAACAATTCGATTTTCATTTCGAAATATGGTTTTGACATTTTTTCTGCAAAGTCTGAAGGTGGACTTTACAAGTTAGATTCCAATGTTGAGCATATTTATAATTCTAAATTATTTAAAACTGCAAATCCCAAATCTATTAAAATACAAAAGACAGATTCTGATAGTGAAACATATCTGTGGCATTTGATATTGGGAGATATTGGTATAAACAGAATTAACAGACTAACAAAGGATGGTCCTTTAAGAGAGCTATCTATTGGTTCTCTCCCAGTCTGTGAATCCTGCCTAGAAGGCAAACTAACGAAGAGACTTTTCTTTGCTTAAGGTTCAAGATCCACAGAACTACATCAACTTGTACATACGGACGTTTGTGGTCCACTAAATGTCCAATCTAGAGGAGGTTATGAATATTTAGTCATTTCATTGAAGATTATTTAAGATATGGTTACCTATACTTGATGTAAAGGAAATCCAAAACCTATGGTAAGTTTAAAGAATTACGAGTAGAAGCTGAAAAAGCAATTAGGTAAATCACTAAAATTACTTCGATCAGATCGAAGTGGAGAGTACTTAGGTTATGAGTTTGAGGACCATTTGCGTGAGCGTGGAATTCAATCTCAACTCACTGCACCTAGAATGCCATAACAAAATGGTGTTTCAAAAAGGCGGAACATAACCTTATTGGATATGGTTAGATCGATGATTAGTTTCTCATCATTGCCTTTGACATTCTGGGGTTATGCAATAAAATGTGCTCTAACATACTTAATGTTGTTCCATCTAGGTCTATTCAGAAAAGCCCATTGGAATTATGGAATGGTACTAAACCTAGTTTACGCTATTTCCGTATATGGGGTTGTCCTGCACACGTGCTTAAAGGAAACACTGGGAAGTTGGAATCATGCACTGAAGTGTGTATGTTTGTAGGATATTCTGAAGAAATAAAAGGTGGTATATTTTATAGTGCTAAAGATAACAAAACGTTTGTATCTACAAATGCTACTTTTATGAAGCATGAGTATATAAATAACCACAAACCTCAAAGTAAAGTCATACTTTAGGAATGGTCTCAAGCACCAGCAGTGACAAATGAAAACCGGCCAGAGGATATCGCTAGTTCTAGTAGAATAATAGAGAGCTTTGTCGTTGTGGGAGGGTTGGTAAACAACCAGTATGCTATGAACATGAAGTTCAAATGCTTGTGTCTGACACAAACAAAGATGATCCATTGACATATAGAGAAGCAATGGAAGATTCTGACAAAGAAAAATGGCTAAACACCATGGACCTTGAAATGGAATTGATGTATTCCAATTCTGTCTGGACTCTTGAAGATCCACCTGAAAATGTTAAACCAATTGGTTGCAAATTGATATTTTAGAAGAAGAGAGGAGCAGATGGGAAAGTAAAGACTTTCAAAGAAAGGCTAGTGGCAAAAGGCTACACACAGAAAGAAGGAGTTGATTATGAAGAAACTTTTTCACCTATGGCCATGCTCAAATCTACCTGCATACTCTTATCCATAGCTGCTGGCATGGATTATGAGATTTGGCAAATGGACATTAAAACAACTTTCTGAATGGCTGTCTTGACGAAACCATTTACATGTCTCAACCAGAAGGGTTCAAAGTTAAAGGCCAGGAGCAAAATGTTTGCAAGCTTCTTAAGTCTATTTATGGACTTAAACAAGCTTCGAGATCTTGGAATCTTAGATTTGATGAAACAATCAAAACGTTTGGTTTTAAACAAAACGGTGATGAACCTTGTGTTTACAATCAAATCAAAGATAAGATTGTGGTATTCCTCGTTCTTTACGTTGATGATATTCTATTCATTGGGAATGACATAGAAACATTATCAAAAGTAAAGAAATGGTTAGTTGAACAATTACAAATGAAGGATTTAGGAGAAGCCAAATATGTTTTGGGAATTCAGATCTATAGAAATTGAAAAAACAAAGTTTTGGCAGTGCCTCAAGCAACTTATATTGATAAAGGGCTAGAACGCTTTGGCATGCAAAACTCCAAGAAAGGCACTATGCCTACCCTGTCAGGAGTTAAATTGTCTAAAGAACAATGTACACAAACACCTTAGGAAGAGGAGGACATGAGATAGTATCCCTATGCCTTTGCAGTAGGCAGTCTAATGTATGCAATGTTATACACCAGACCTGACATCTGTTATCAATCCAATCCTGGATTGAGTCATTGGACAACAGTGAAGAATATCCTCAAGTATCTTAGACATACTTGAGATTAAATGCTTGTTTATTTAAGTGGAGACCTGAACCCCACTGGATATATTGATTCTGATTTTCAATCAGACAAAGATAGTCAAAAATTGACATCTGGATTAGTTTTCACACTTGGAGGAGGTGCTGTAGTTTGTAGAAGTATTACACAATCCAGTATTGCAGACTCCACCATGGAAGCCAAATACATAGCAGCTTGTGAAGCAGCTAAAGAGGTTGTGTGCCTCAAGAACTTCTATATTGATCTGGAAGTTGTTCCAGGCATGGATCAACCACTTGTTCTGTACTGTGATAACAGTGGGGCAGTAGCTAATTCAAAGGAACCTAAAATTCACAAGAGGGGAAAGCACATCGAGAGGAAATATCACTTGATCCGAGAGATGGTCAAACGAGGAGGTGTTATTGTCTTGAAGATTGTCTCTGAAGATAATCTTGCAGATTCGTTCATAAAGACTTTATCTATTAAATCCTTTCAGGGTCAATTAAAAAGCTTGGGGTTGAGGGAAATGCCTCGTTTGTTTTAGGGCAAGAGGGAGATTGTTGAGAATTGTGCCTTTAAAGCAATTGTAGTTGACTATAATTTTTATGAAATAAACGAATGAACTGAATTATTACATATATGTAACTTATGTACTATATTATTGTTAATAATATCAAGTAAATATCATAAAATTCCCAAGTTCATCTATGTGGTCTCATTCTCATATTGGTATGAGAGGATCGAGATTGAGCTTATGAACTTAAATAGTTCACAGTAAAATAAAGTTATGAAATCTTTAAATTAATTACTGCTAGTACGATCCACTAGTATTATGAATACATGTGACCTAGATCTGTGTTACTAGTGTAGGACACTTTAGTTGAAGTACTTTGCATGCTGAGAGTATGTAGAATTGGACCAGATGTGATTTAATAATACTTGTTTAAATACCATTTCATAGTATTATAAAACACATCAACTGATGATCTTATACAAACTAATCTTAATCTTGAAGTTACTATGAACTCCTATATATGTCATTTGATCCTTTGATTCATGCGTTATGATTTGTCAGAATGATCAGGCTAAGAACTATTGTTTTGGGGACTCAATGATGTATATGAATGAGGACATAGCTTAACAGATATGGAATCTATACCTTCTTATAGATTGAATGATGGTTCCCTATTGGGTTGGCTTTTGGAACTGAAAAGGTTATTGACGTCAAATTCATAATCAGACTATGAATTAACCTTCACTAGTAAAGTAAATGGTACACTAGGAATCAAGATATAATTAAAAGGGTAAAACGGTAATTTTATTCCCACTTAATTATGAATCATCAATAGAGGATTAATTTTTATGTAATGATTATATCAATGGACACTTTATGGTTACAAGGAAATACTCACTTAATATATGTCTTTAATTCTCAAGAGTGAAGTCTCATATTTATAGTGGAATAATAATTGGATTAATAAACTTGATTATTGAATGAAAGAGTTTTTGTTAATAATCTTTTATTTATTGGAGCTTGGAATTATTGGTCCATAGGTCCACGGGGCGGCTCTATCCACACTATTCAAGGTAAGAGTTTATACAAGGGTCAAACTGTGAATGAGCTATTTGAGAGAATATTTATTCTTCGAGATAAATGTGCGATTATGTGATAATTGAAGTTGCACAATTTATTATTGTATGTATATTAATTTAATTTATAATAAGATGATAATAGAAATTCACATTTTGAATTTTGAATTTTTAAATTTAAGTTACTATCTTTTCCTTAAAAAGATGATACCTTTTTTGAATTTCTAATTATTAATTAATTAAAATAAAAATGCATGAAAATATCAAATCCCATTTTTCAGGGAAGTGCTACACGCATAGGGCTTCTAGGACTGCCCTATGTGTGTACCACTATTAATGGTGATCATTTTTTGGTTTTTATTTTTATTTAATTAATTAATAAAACATTTTGAAAAGAGTTTTAAAATGGTATGTAAGACTTTGTCTTCAATTATTATTATTAATATTATTCTTATTACGATAATGACTCAGAGAAAATAGAAGATATTATATTCTATTATAATATTATATTCTATATGATAGAAAATAGAAGAACACAAGTTTTTACACAGAGAAGAAAAGCTATAATCTTTTTCACACAAAAAGAAAAACCTTTCTCTTTAGCCTATAATAAAGAGTCTCATGTGGTTAGAATATTTTTTATTCATGTAGTGGCCAAAAATTGCACCAGGCTCGAATATATCATGTCATCAGCCCACAACCCAATAAACATTAAAAAGCCTGTCAATTCCAGTCAGTAAGAAGCTACTTTGAACAACTAGGCCCAATCTCAGCACCAAACAAATTTGAGCTCGCATGTCAAGAATAACGTTGAGCTTTGACCACACCCTTAGCCCAAAAATACTATTCAAACATACCCCCAGAACATGTCAACACATGTGGGAGAAACGCTATCAACTAAAGCAGTCTCTAACTCGCCCAAAAGAATCGGTCTTCCTTCTAAAAAGGAGGAAGATCACTTCTCACGTCCATCCTTCAAGAGCTAGGCAACTTACCACTAAGGCATCTATGAATACAAAGGACGAATTGACTAACAAGGGTCCCATGAAGCATTCCTTGAAAAACTCTTAATCTCTCTCTAATATTATCGGACTGATCACTTAGATCATCCTCTCACCGCAACTCTATAGTGAATTTATTTACTTGTTGTTTACCTTCTTTACATTTCTTTATTCTATACTCGAATTGCTTACTGACTTGACCATGAGAGTCCCTTCGGCTGGCACCACCTCGGTGTCCCAAGGATTTCACGGTCTTTCTTCCTTTGTTCTACAGGTTGCCAGTGCCCCCGTCCATCCTTTTCGATCATTGTAGATTTTGCCCTCTATAATTTGGCACCCATCGTGGGGCCCTGTCAGACTGAATCAGGAGCAAGGGACGCATTGTAGAGTCAAAGAACTTTACTTAGCTAGTTAGATAATAGTAGTAATAGTAATAGCTAGTAGAAGTTGTAGTATGTTTATGACTGTGGATTTTGGTTCAAGCCGGGACTTAGTTGGACACTCGTAGTAACACTTGTAGATTTTATAAGTTTAACCTATACTTTAAGAATATTAATTATAACATAAGTTTTGATTAATATTGTTGGTTATTAATATGACAATTATTATAACCTAAGGTTTAGATAGAGCCAATAAGAATATGACACTTGTCATGAGCATGGTTATTTCTAAGGTTTAGATAGAGCCAATAGGATTATGACATTTGTCATATGCATGATTATTAAGAAATTATTATTTTAATGATAAAATAAGGGAAATATAAGACTTGGTCTTCACCAGAATCTTTTAGGAGCATGGCATTTGTCACAATTTTATTTATTTGTGGATTAGGTTGTAAATAAATTTTTCGTAACTTTAGGGTACTATAACTTCCGACCTATTTTTGGCCCAGTTATGTTATGAATTTCGAAACATAGTATTTCTAGAAAGTTGTATATAATTTAATTAGCTTTCTAAGGGTATGAAGATAGTCTAAATCGAAGTCCTATAGCTCCAAATATGTTGATTTTACTGCAGGTCACTTTAGAGTTACGAGATTTAGGGAGTTAGAAGTTAGGATTCTATTTGTTTTTATTATTTTTGTTTTAAAAATCAAGCTTTGACTCCTTAAACTTCTCTTTGAACAATTTGACCAAGTCCTAAGCCTTTGGCTGAAGAATATTCAGATATTTTCAATTAAATTCATTATTTTTATTCAAAGCCAAAAAGAAGATTTTTATTCCTAGAACTCTATAAATAGGACCTAGCACCAAGCCTTTTCATTCATTCTTCAAGCATTGATCAGAGCCTTCCAGGTGCTAGTGAGACTATAGAGTGATAAACACTTGGGTTGGGGTTATAAGCTTAATCATTATAAGCTTAATAAACACTTGGGAAGTAAGGATATAGTGTATTTCAGTTTCAAGGTATAGTTCGGTCATAGAAGCATTCAAGGTATTCCTAATTCTAGTTCCTATCTGTATTGATTCTTATAGTTCTTCTCTACTCAAATCCTAACTCAGTCTTTTCTATTCGTGGTTAGGCATCTAAGTTCTTGAACTTGAGGTTCTTGTTGGTAAGTATCTTTTCGATGGTGTAGTTCATTCTTTTCATCTCTTTTCCTTAGTATACTCTTCTCTCTATTATGGTTTTTAGGAGTGTTCCAAAGTCCCGATCTTGTTCTCACATCCCGGTTTTTGGTAAGGAAAATAGGGTAGATTTGTATGCTTTTATGTTGTTGATATATGTTTATGTTGTAAGTATGATATGTTTTTAGTTGTTGGATTGTTTAGATAACAATCACATAATTTGTTTAGATAACAAATAAATAACTTGTTTAGATAACAAATCCCAGTAGTAGATTCCTTGGGCATATGATTGTTTAGATAACGAGCCCCATGAATTTATGTGACATGTTTAGATAACTAGCCCCATAAATTTATGGGCATATGATTGCTTAGCTAGCAAGTCCCAAGAAGTATGAT
This sequence comes from Humulus lupulus, assembly GCF_963169125.1. Taxonomy (NCBI): domain Eukaryota; kingdom Viridiplantae; phylum Streptophyta; class Magnoliopsida; order Rosales; family Cannabaceae; genus Humulus; species Humulus lupulus. The sequence goes on along the minus strand of NC_084794.1, from coordinate 92,205,918 downwards.
GGCCATTGTGATAGATGTTGTATTTATATAGTCATATGATTATAGTTTACAGATTATGTGTATGTATATGTTTCATGCTTGTAGTAAATTTTCCTTGCTGGGCATTAGGCTCATTCCTTTATGTTTTATATGTGCAGGAAAATAGTTTTGGCGGCGGGAAGGTTCTTGGCAGCTTGGGGATGTGTATTGAGGCAGGATGGAATCGGTGTACTGCATGTACGATTTGAGGATGAAGTTTTTTTTTTTTTTTTTGTAGTTATGATTTCTATGTATTATTTTTCTGCACTTAATTTTGTAACCAATTTATTTAAGTTATGTTTTGTTTTATTTTCAAAACAATGGGATCCCATATCCTAAATGAATTTTTATGTATTTAACTTTACAGTTTTTAAATAAAGTTATGGTTATTTCATATGTACGTTTTCTTAAGATTAGTATAGTAGTTATTAATGGTCCAAAGTCTAGAATAGTTGGGTCGTTACACGCACATCCATCACCATGGAAAACTTGGAAGAAGGAGAGATCAACGTTCAAGCTCAGCTAGCTGCCCTGATGGCCCAGATGAAAGATACTAACAAAAGCCTCAGAACGGTGCAGCAAGAGAACATAACATTCAGGGAGGAGAATGCCTTGTTGAAGTAAAAAAATGGAGATGTTGGAATCTGCTCAACGTAGTGCAGCTCAGTCCCAGATAAGGTTCTGCACTCCAATTTCACCCCATGAAACTGTTTGATGCTACCCCAGGAGCGGCGTCCAACAAAGCCTTAGGCCAGAAATTGACCCCAAAAACTAGTGGAGTTGGCAGATCAATCCCAGGGGGATCAAGCCAAACCCATGGACCCCCGCCGATAGTCGACAATCCTATAGCGAACGTTCAAGTGCTACCTGCTCCAACAGGAGACAACCTAGTGTTGAGTGCTCTAGGGGTCCACCCAGGACCTTTGATCCAACCCTTCCGATTACTCTGCCATCTGACATTTCTATTGTTCCATCCACAGGACGGAGCACTACGATAACACCCAAGAAGATGATTGAGCAGCTGGGTGCAAGGAAGCTTGAAGGCATGGAAGCCATGATCCATAGGATCCCAGGAGTCCCAGCGCTAATCCGGAAGAGCTTACCCAGTAGTTTTGCAGACTCTCCATTTGTGGATGCCAAAGAACTCGTGGAGATGCCAAAAAAGTTCATCTTCCCACTAATGAAGATGTACGATGGAACGACAGATCTGAATGATCACATAGCAAGATACAAGCAACGAATGTTCATAGCCGCCATCCCTTGCAAGCTACACAAGGCTTGTATGTGTAAGGGGTTCGGATCCAGTTTGGTAGGGCTAGCCCTCCAATGGTATACGAACCTACCTAATAACTCTATCTCTTCATTTTCTCAATTAATTGACTTATTTGTAGAGCAATTTGCTAGTAGCAGAAAGCTGGAGAAGTTATCTGATGATCTTTATAGGATCAAGCAAAGGAGGGGCGAGTCACTTAGAGACTACGTTGCCAGGTTCAATATAGAGAAAGTATCCATCACATTATGCAATGTTGATAAAACGATTGCAGCCTTTCGGAAAGGACTAATGGTAGATTCAGACCTTTATAATGAACTAACCAAGTATCATTGCAGGACCATGGAAGACATGCTAGCCAAAGCTTGGGCTCAAATTAAATGGGAGGAAGACAAATCAAACAGACCTACACATTCATCCTACCCAAATGCAAGAGAAAGCAGAAGCACAAGGAGAGTAGAATGCAAATATAGCCCATACCACGAACTGTACCCAACTACCAGAACTAGCAGACCAGGAAAGGATCTTAGGCGCACACTACCATCCACAAGGCCAAGAGAACAAGAGAAAACACCCATCCCAGAGTATAATCTAAATGTAGACCCAGTGGAGATCGTGGCAGTAATGAAAAGGATGGGAAACAAAGTCAAGTGGCCTGGAATGATAAAGAAGCCAGCTAATAGTGAGATACCACCAAATGGTGTGAATTCCACAATGATCACGACCATACAATAGCATAATGCATCGCTCTATGATTTGAGGTCGCAGGACTTCTCCGTCGAGGTCAACTCAGAGACTTTTTGTCAGACAAAGGAAAATTCACCATGACTGGGGGAGATACCAGACCAACCATGCCACCAGAGCCACCCCAACACACACGAACATGCAACGTAATATCTGGAGGATCATAAGTGAGTGGAGTGACATACTCATCTGCCAAGACACATGCAAGGGAAGTCTTGGGGATGGCCGGAAGACCAAAGAGGCGACCAAAAAACTATACCGGACATACAATAAGCTTCGTCGATGATGAAGCCTCATATTTTCTTAATCCTCATCATGATGCTTTAGTCATTTTATTATTTATTTCAAATTGCTTAACTAAATGAATATTGATTGACAATGGAAGTTAAGCTAACATCTTATTTTTACATGCTCTCAAGGGGATGGGGATTGATGAATCTATCATCATCTGTAAGTCAACCGTACTTGTGGGATTCAACGGTGAGAAAAAGCACTCTGTTGGTGAGGTGACATTGTATGTGTATGCCAAATGAGTCAATCTCCAAACCAGATTCTTGGTAGTCGACTCACCCTCAGCCTACAACGCCATCCTTGGTTGTCCTTGGATTCATGCAATGAAAGCAGTCCCAACAACATACCATCAGGTCATCTGTTTTCCAAATAAGTGGGGAGTGAAGGAGATTTGTGGAGCACAAAAGATGGCTCGAGATTGCTATCCGACTACATTGAAGGAAAAACAAGCCTCAACATAGCAACTATAGTATGCTACATCATCGAGTGCACCTGTAGAGCATGAGATGGAGGATCTCGATGATGTGAGCATCAGTGAAGACTTCCCGGAGCATACCACCCAAATATGATAAAAAAATTTCACCTGAGTTCTGTGCTCGACTCATCGAGTTCCTAAAAAAGCACCATAACTGCTTCGCATGGTCTCACGAGGACATGACAGGTATTGACCCTAGTATTATTGTTCATAAGTTCAAAGTAGACCTAGACTATACTCCAATAAAACAAAAAAGGAGAAAGTTTGCTTTAGAATGCAACAAAGTAATCAATGAAGAGATCCAGAAGCTGATCGACATAGGGTATGTTCGAGAGGTCGACTATCCTGATTGATTAACTATGTTGTTGTGGTGAAAAAGAAGAACGGTAAGTGGCGTGTTTGTATTAATTTTACAGATCTAAACAAGGCGTGCCCCAAAGATTTATTCCCATTGCCACACATAGATATGATGGTGGATGCAACAACTGGACATGAGCTACTCATCTTTATGGATGCTTTCTTAGGATACAACCAAATACTCATGCATCCGGAAGATCAAGAAAAAAATGCATTTATCACCAAACGTGGGACGTTCTGCTACAAATTCATGCTCTGTAGACTCAAGAATGCGGGGGTGACGTACCAAAAGCTAGTTAATCGGATGTTCGCAGAGATGCTAGGAAACTCGATGGAAGTCTACATAGACGATATGCTAGTCAAGTCGTTGGTTGCCCAAGACCACCTCGACCATATCCAACAAGTGTTTAAGGTACTTGAAAAATATAACATGAAATTAAATCCTGCATAATGTTCTTTTGCTGTATCATCAGGGAAATTATTAGGCTACATGGTGACCAAGTGCGGAATAAAAGCAAATCTCGAGAAAATAAGGTCAATACAAAACATCCAACCACCTAAGAACATCAAAGATATACAACATCTAAATGGGAGGATAGCAACACTAAGCCGGTTCATATCAAAGTCTTCTGAGCGCTGCCATATCTTCTTCTCAAAGCTTAGGAAGACCAAAGACTTCATATGGATGGAAGAATGTCAAAAAGCACTCGACGAACTCAAGGCATATCTCTCATCACCACCGCTGATGGCCAAGCCTAAAGATGGAGAAACACTCTATATTTACCTAGTAGTATCAGAAATAGTCGTCAATGTCGTTCTCATAAGGGAAGAAGATGGTAAGCATCAACCTGTGTATTGTATATCTAAAACTCTATTGGATGGAGAAACTAGATACAACCAGCTAGAGAAGATTGCTCTAGCACTCGTCACAGCAAGACGGAAGCTCAGACCCTATTTCCAATGTCACCTAATAGTGGTACTCACACAATATCCACTATGTTCCATACTACACAAACCAGATCTCTCAAGAAGATTGACAAAAATGGCTGTAGAGCTCAGTGAATATGATATCACATTTCAACCAAGGACCTCAATCAAATATCAGGTATTAGCTGACTTTATTGCAAACTTCTCTAGTGATATGCAGATTCAAGCAGAGAAGGAATTGTTATGTTTGGAGCAATAATCAAATACCAAATGGAGATTGTCAGTCAACAGTTCAAGCAACAACAAAGGGTGCGAACTTGGGATAGTGCTCACAGCCCCAACTGGAGACATTATACAACGATCCATTAGATGTGAATTCAAAGCTACGAAAAATGAAGCCGAATATGAGGTCTTAATAGCTGGACTCGACTTAGCAAATGAATTGAATATAAAGCATATCAAAGTCACTTCGGACTCCCAGCTGGTGGTCTACCAACTCAATGGGACTTAACAAGCAATAGACTCAAAAATGACAGCATACTTAGAGGTAGTAAAAGAAAAGGTAAAACACTTCAGTGAATTCTCAATTGTTCAAGTTCCTATATTACAGAATGACCATGCAGATGCACTCGCAAACTTGGGCTCGACAATCCAAATTAAGAATGGGATAACATTCCCAGTAGTGTACATGCAATGGCTAGTAGTGTGGAAACAACCAGAACAGTCAACAAATACCATCGACTCAATCTTGGATGACACCAATCATTGAGTACCTGCTCCTCAATACTTTACCAGAGGACAAAAATGAGTCAAGAAAGCTAAGGACAAAGACAGTCAGGTTCACCCTCAATAGCATTCGACTATACAAAAGATCATTCACTGGTCCTTTACTCATGTGTTTGAATCCAGCCGAGACAAAGTATATACTGATAAAGCTACATGAAGGCGAATGTGGAAACCATTCTGGATCAAGGAGCCTGTTTAACAAAGCCATTACAACCAGGTACTATTGGCCAACAATGAGAAAATACTCAATCAATTTTGTTAAGAAGTGCGACAAGTGCCAGAGGTTTGCTCAAGTGTCACATATGCTAGCCGAGAAACTCCATTCAACATTGACACCATGGCCCTTCATGAAGTGGGGGATGGATATCGTAGGAAAAATGCCAACAACACCGGTACAAAGAGTATTTATGCTAGCAGTGACTGATTACTTCTCCAAGTGGGTCGAAGCAGAAGCGTATGCGCAAGTCAGGGACCGAGAAGTCAAGAGTTTTATCTGGAGGAATGTCATATGCAGACTTGGGGTGCCAAAGGAGATAGTGACAGACAACGGTTCTCAATTCATAAGTATCGAGTTTCAATATTTTTGTAAAGAATGGGGAATACAACTCTCGTTTTTGACAACCAGATACCCACAATCAAATGGACAAGTGGAAGCGACAAACAAGATTGTGGTTTCATCTCTAAAGAAACGACTCGACAAAGCAAAAGGAAGGTGGCCAGATGAACTTCTAGGAGTACTATAGGCCTACCGAACAATAGCAAAGACTTCAACTGGAGAAACCCCATTCTCGCTAACCTATGGAACCGAGGCAGTTATTCCCGCAGAGATAGGACTCCCATCTACAAGATTTGAGCACACGACAAATGCAGGAAAATGGCAAAATATGGGTCATGAGCTTGACACATTAGATGAATGAAGGGAACAAGCATTAATAATGGTTGCAACCTACCAACATAAAGTGCCACAACACTTTAACAAGAATATCAGAGTTCGACAATTCAATGTTGGTGACTGGGTCTTGAGAAGGGTCTTCCAGAATACAAAAGAAGCAGAAGTTGGAAAGTTGGGTTCGGCATGGGAAGGGCCCTATAAGATTAAAAAAATAGTAGGACAAGGTGCATACAAACTTCAAGCATATGATGGATGCAACATAAGTAACAGCTGGAACGTTGTTCATTTAAAACAGTATCACTTCTAAACTCTTAACATAAATTTCTAAACAAGTACTTAACCATTATCATTATTTGAATCACAGTATTGACTTAAGCATCGGAGGGACCCCTGGCATTTCAGGATCCAAAGACTAGCCAAGGAAGGCCAACCCATGACAACCCATTAAACAAGTAAGAAGTTTCAATTGTTTATTCTTCTTTATTATAAGATCTCAATACTAACTCATGCATCTGAGGCTCGATGGCAAAGTCGTCGACCGCACCCCCTGACATTAAATAGGATTCAAAGATAATAGTCAAGAGGCTAGCATGTGATTATCCATGTATCAGAAGTCTAAGTGAACTTGGGCAAACACCTGATAATGCACAAGAATTCAGACTCAACACAAGTCCAAGCATCGCAATATAACATAACAACGCTTGGACTGGGGAGAAAGGAGAAGGTCGTACAAATACCTGACAAGACCAAGACAATTATCGTAGAGACAACTTATGAAAATTTAAGGTTTGAAAATCTTCTTTCGAAACTTGACTTTTACTCTATTAAGATGAATACAAATATTGATTATGAATATTTTCATTTTATAATAAAATTTACACTTGGTCAAGTCTTACATGCGTAATCAATCATTCCTCTATTGCCTGACCATCCCTGATGGATGGATTACCATATGTTGGCACTCCTTGTTACGTGACCATCCCCAGATAGATGGATGGCTCTAGGTTGCCACTCCTTGTTACGTGACCATCCCCAGATGGACGGATTGCCATAGGTTGGCACTCCTTGTTATGTGACCATCCCCACATGGATGGATTTCCTTAGGTTAGCACTCCTTTCTATGTGACCATCCCTAGAAGGATGGTTGGCCCAAGGTTTCCACTCCTTGTTATGTGACCATCCCCAGACGGATGGATGACTCTAGGTTGCCACTCCTTGTTACGTGACCATCCCCAAACGAATGGATGGCCCTATGTTGCCACTCCTTGATATGTGACCATCCCCAGACGGATGGATGGCCCTATGTTCCCACTCCTTGATACGTGACCATCCCCAAATGGATGGATGACCCTAGGTTGCGCCTCCTTGTTACGTGACCATCCCTAGATGGATGGCTTGCCCTAAGTTGGCACTCTTTGTTACGCGATGGTCCCCAGACGGATGGATGGATCCCGGATGGATGGATGGACACCAGTCGAATGGATGGCCATAAATAGGCATTGTCCGACACTCGACGATCCCTAGACCAATGAATGGATCCTTGACAGATGGATGATGAATAGCTATTGATTGTTGCCTAACGCCTAACATCCTTGTAGAATACTACCAATGGTGGAATCTAAGATAATCCCATACCACCTGGTAGAGGACCATGATCACAATAACTTTATGCTTTGTCAATTTGTATGATATTCATTAAACATCAATCATAGTTGACTACCAACATTCAACTGTAGTGAAAAGCATGGTTTAAAATAAAAAAGCCTCAACAATACAACAAAGAGCATAGTTCAACATTCAAAAGGCTCAACAAAGATCATGAAAATGCTCAACCAACAACATTACAATGTTAAACCAACAAAGTGCTAAGCATCTAAGAAAAACTAGGTGTTGACAAACTAAACATTGTCCAACTGAGAAACCACGCTCAACATACTACTGAGTCACCTCAAAATAAACAATGGAATGATGCTCAACAATATCCCCAGTGGCATGTTCACTGATCTGGTCAACCCCATCCTCATCTTGAAGAATACTCGTGCCAAACCTAGGACCAATAGACCCCCGTCGATAGGGCTAGCCTCATCCTCAAACATACCAATGTAGAGTTCCAACTCTTCGTCTACCTTCAAATCCTTAGACTTGCCTTATTTGAACTCTGTCAACATTTCATTGCGAGCTTTCCACATGGCCTTCACCGCAATGTTCTCCAGCTGAGGACATTAATCATTCAAATTCTTCTTCTCCTTAGCTAGTTCGTTCTCTTTATGCTATAATTGCCTCTTCAACTCTTCGTTTAATTATTTTCTTGCCTTAAGTCTCTCTTCAACTTTCATAAGACCTGATCGAAGCTCGGTGTTGGACTTTCTAAGATCATGATTTTCCCTTCCGAGGCGTTGATGGTCTCGACAAATATGGATTGCATTAGAGAGCATCTGTAAAAAAAAGCGATTTAGTGCAAACAAAACATACAAAAATGAAATAATTAAAATAGAATGCTTACCCGATAGGCTCCATACACCAAATCATTGGATGACTCGACGGATCCTATTTCCTTCAAACAAGTCTCATCACGAGGACACAAGAGATCTTCACCATATCCTTCAATAGACAAAGGGTTCAAGTACACACAAGGATTATTTGGAATAATGACAATGATATTTTCTTCCTCTTCATCAAAATAAACCCTAGGCCTCTTGCTCGATCCTCCTCCTTCGATTTCCTTTGAATGAGCAATACTTTTTGAGGGCATGGGGTTTATTGATGGCTCTACAACCGACGATTGACCTTTCTTCTTACTCGCCGCTTTCTTGGCTTTTGCCAAAGTATTAGGACTGGAAGGCATTTTGAATGACATCTTTTTCGAATACTTATCCGCTAGATTACGTTCTTCTTCTGTCAGATGGTAAGAAGAATAACCATGATACCAATCAATTCTAAAGCTTGCTTCAACAAAAAAATAAGAATTCGACCATTTGATCCAATAAGAAGATTACCTTCACTCTGCGCCTCGACTTTTCTCAAATTTGATTCCTTCAGTAAGTTCTTCCAACTTCGTTGCTTTTCCGGGATTGCTAAAATTTTCTTCAAATTCTGGTCACTATCGTACAACAGAGCAGGAAGTATTGTCAATTCTTTATCTACAAAAAGGAAAAACACTAACATTAGGATTTCAATGGGCTGGAAACAAAAGACACAAGAAAAATAGGTAAAATAATCTAGCACGCGACACCTACCTAATATCCGCCAACTAGTAGGAAACCTATCGGCTCCGGGCATTAACATTTCCTCTCCATGGAAGAAACAATAGTATTCCTTCCATCCACGATCATTTGATTTTATATTACAAACCAAAGACTCATCTTCATTATGAGACATAAAACTATATCTTCCCTTACCTTTGTCATGTTCTCTCACTGTGTAATGAGCATGAAACTCTACTAACTCAACACTCATCCCGAATACCTCAGTAAACCTTTCGATGCCTAAAAGAACTCTCCATGCATTAGGCATTAGCTGGCTAGGGGCTATCTGATACCAGTTAAGTACTTTTCAAAAAAAAGGAGGGAAGGGGAACCTAAAGCCTTGATGAAAGGTGCACTCGTACATACCACACCAACCAAGGGTATCCCAATCGACCCGTTCGATGGGTAACCTCATCTAAATACTACGAGGAATACCAAAAGATAATCTCATCTTAGCTAAAAGGGGAACTGTCAACTGGGTTTCTAAATTTTCTTGTAGAATCCCTCGTGATCGACCAGAAAAACTTGGCACATCATCTTCACTCACCAGTTGCGCCAAGATATAACCCATCACAGGGGCTTCTTCACCAGGTACCGCCAACCCAATGATACCATGGTCTTCAATATCCTCATTGTAATAATCATCTGCTACCGTAATTGTAGAGTCCAAGAATTTTACTTAGCTAGTTAGATAGTAGTAGCAATAGTAATAGTTGTAGTATTTTATATGACTGTGGATTTTGGTTCAGACCGGGATTTAGTTGGACACTCGTAGAAACACTTGTAGATTTTCTAAGTTTAACCTATAGTTTAAGAATATTAATTTTAACCTAAGGTTTGATTAATATGATTGATATTGATGGTAATATTTATTATATTATAAGGTTTAGATAGACCCAATAAGATAGTAACACTTGTCTTGTGTATGTTTAATGATAATTAAGTATTTTTGAGGAATAAACTTATTAAGAGTAATATTTGAATATCCTAGGGTCTGTCAGCAACTTTGAAATTGTTAGAGGACTTAGTCAAGGCTGTTTACTCAATTCAAATTAGGCTGAAAAAGTGTAATTTCATGTTTAATATTTCAGCGTATGCCAATATATCGCAGCTATGGGCGATATATCGCCATACGGGGATACGAAAAACACGTAGCTTCGCACGACCACCTCGACGAGCCTCGGGCATATTAGCCCAGGCGATATATCTCCTCATGTACCATATTTTTTAATGTTTTTAAAATCGAGCTCATTTTAATCTTTAACCTCTTGATAAGTCCAGCATCTTTCTGACCGAGTCTTCAGCCTCTGCTGAACGATAATTCAAATATTTTTTACTTAAAAAGCCATTATTTTATTCAAGTTAAATGAAGATATTTCATTCTTGAACTCTATAAATAGGACCTAGTACCCAGCCATTTATTCATTCATCAAGCTAAGTTCAAAGTCTGCAAGCTGCTAGGTTATTTTTGAGTGTTTAAACACTTGGGTTGGGAATATAAGATTTATCCTTTTAAGCTTAATAAACACTCGAGAAGTAAGGTTTATAGTATATTTTAGGTTCAAGGAGTAGTTCGGTTATAGAAGCATTCGAGGTATTCATAATTCTAGTTCATTTCTGTGTTATTCTTATAGTTTTCTACTCAAAATCCTAACTCTATTCTTTATTCTTGGTTAGGAAATCTAAGATCTTGAACATAAGGTTCTTGGTAAGTATCTTTTCGATGGTATAGTTCTTTCATTCTTTTCATCCCTTTTTCATTAGTATACTCACCTTTCTTTGATGGTTTTTAGGAGTGTTCCAAAGTCCCATTCCTGTTCTCATATCCCGGTATTTTTGGTAAGGAAAATAGGATAGGATTTTATATGTTATCTTATGATTTATGATTTATGTGTTATGTTATATGTTATATTATGTATGTTTGTAGACTTGGGCATATGACTTGTATAACTAACAAGCCCCAATACATTTATGGACATATGACTTGTTTAGTTTACGAGCCCCAAGTAATAATGGTCATTATAGTATATGTGACATATGTTTATGATATGTTTTAGTATATGTTGCAATATGAATTTTATGTATATGATTTATGTGTTAGATTTTTCCTTGCTGGGCATTAGGCTCACTCCTTTATGTTTAGATGTGCAGGAAAATAGCTATGGTGGCGGTAAGGTTCTTGGCAGCTTGGGGGTTGTGTATTGAGAAAGAATTGAAATGGATGGATTGAGCGTTCGGTTCGAGGATGAAGTCGCTTCTTAGCCTTTTAAAAATGATTCTTTATATGTATTTTCCGCACTTTATTTTGTAATCCATTTATTTAAAGTTATGTTATATTTTAATTTTAAAAACAATGGGATCCCATATCCTACTTTAAATTTTATGTAGTTTAACATTGTCTTACAAGTTTTAATGAAGTTATGATTAATTCACTAGTGAGTCCTATTAAAAATTAGTGTCTATGTATAAGTAGTCGTTAATGGTCCAAAGTCTAGAGTAGTTGGTTCATTACAGTAATAGGATTAATCAGCAAAGTATCTAGGACCTCATCACCAAAATCGTCATCCATATTGACAACCTGCTGACCGTTATTATCAGTTTTAGAATCTACCTCTACAAATACGGGGTAGAACGCACTCCTGGCACATGACATTAACTCTTACTCATGACATAGGTTGTCAAAATCATAAATATATATAATATTACAACACAAAAAGCCTAAGTGGCTATTTCACATAACACATTAAGGACATAGAACCTCAAAGGCTCTATTCCCACACACGACAATTCCACTAGAAACACCAATAAAAATGCCCCAGTTTAGCACATAACACTTATTCACGATCCACCAATGTATTACGACTCAGTTCCCTACACTAGGAATAGCCTAAGGGGTGCTCCCTTTTTATCACCCTACGTCAGGAAAAGAAGTTCTTAGGCGGCACATCCCCACGAACATCCTTATATTTACTAGGGACAACAACATGGAGGTGCCCCCTCATCCAGCACTTGACGATCCTTAGACAGATATACAACTTGGGAGTGACCCTCTTTAATACCCTATGATCCCTAGACGGATAAACAACTTGGGAGTGACCCTCTTTGGTACTCTACGATCCCTAGACGGATAAATAACCTGAGAGTGACTCTATGGTTTTCTACAATCCCAAGATGGATACACAACTTAAGAGTGACCCTCTTTGGTACCCTACGATCCCTAGATGGATAAACAACTTTGGGAGTGACCCTATTTGGTATACTACAATCCCAAGACAGATGGACAACATTGGGTCCACCAATCCTAACTCTCTACAATCCCCAAATAAATAATGGATATCAAGACTAGCATTTTCTCATTTTACAATCCACCAAATCGTCTTAAACACTTAGTCAAATTCTGGGCAAAATACTTGCCAAATCAAAACCTAGAAAAAGCCTACATACACCAAAGCCCATAAACACATTTAAAATTTTCTTGTCATTCATTCCAGATCAAAAATCCAATATGTCAAGAACATTTAAACCTTTCATGGAAACCCTATAAACCCATTTGACAAATCTACCACAAAAAATCCTAAGATTCTAGAAAATATGCCAAAACAAGAAAAAAAAAAACTCACCAAAATGTATGGAAAATACAAATGAATCAAAGGAAGCTCACCTAGAGTTGTTGGAAGTTAATTCTTTGCTGAAAGAATAATGCTGCAAGTCACGACCTATTTTCCAGAATACAGATGGAGTTGGTAAAACAATAAGAAAATGACCTAAAGTCCTAAACAATTAAAAAGACTGTGTCCTTCTTAGGATGACTACAATACATATATGTTAGGGAAACTTGAAAAATAAAAGGATCACTCCTGCACCGCACCGCTCCAACACTCTTTGTTCTGACCTGCATACTAAGTTAGGTGAACACTTAGCAAAACAAAACAAGAAACAACAAGAAGTTCATGCATATTCCATGGCCTATACATTAGTAAGCTTTTTCTTTCAATTAGTACACACAAGTAAACATTTATATACATCTCACATATATATGTTATTCTTAATAATGTATATATTTATCACACATAAGTAATAGTTATTATAATATATATTACACGTAATAATATATTATACATCATAATAGTAAACACTTAGACATAATATGTAACACCCTAGATAGCCAAGACCGCTACACTGTGTGTTTATAAAGGTGTGAGATTGCTAATCAAGTCGTTTAATCAAAACGTGTCATTAGCCAAAGTGTTCTAGGGCTAAAAGACATTTTGGCCTCAAAAGATACATTTTATAAATTATAAAAAATTTACAAAAGGGATCCTCAAAAGTACAAAATCCAACGGTTAAGAGTAAACATTAGCCATACTAAGGCAAAATACATGGTTCTGGTCCTCTCGTCCCTGTAATCTCCTCAACCGTGGCGGCTGAGCGGCCTGGCATGTACATTCACCCTGCAGAGCTCTCCAATCAGGGTTGATCAATCTTGCCCTTTCCTTTACCTGCACCACGCAGCACCCGTGAGCCAAGGCCCAGCAAAAAAATAACATACACAGCATATACAATATTATCAAACAAATATTCTAATAGGCATGTTCAAATATTCAATCCATAGCATAGAAGCATACTTCAAGGTACAAATAACCTCATCTATACTTAGATTATTCAACAATCCCATTAATCACATTCATAGCCAAATATAATAGTCAACTAACACAAATACTAGGGCCGACATCTTAGGCCGCACCCTCTGTTTAACCAACTGACTCCGGCCCGCTTAAACCGAGCTCAGTGCATAATAAGCTGTCCTCGGATACCAGTGTCCCAGCCATGCCAATTGCTCAAGTTAACCGTGGCACGCTTAGACGGTTGGTTTATAATTTACACGGCATAATACCATTCTTTCAATCATATATATCAGGGAGCCCTTAGTCCCATTCAAATATTCAACCGGGTGTAGTTTTCTTACCTTTGGCTTCTAGATGTACTAGTTACGGGCGATACTCCTTGAGCGCGATCCGATCCCCGAGTCCTAGCTTAGCACCTAGTCCCAACCATGATGAAGGATACCATTAACAATCTTAAATGAGTTTTTAAACCAAGTTCTAGTCCCCGGAACATTGAACTTCACCAAATATGGTAAAAGATTAAATCCTGAGCACCCTAGGTTAAATTCCCAAGCCTAAAATCTCAAAATCCCAAAATCCCTTAAGGGCCCCGGCATAGGCCATCCATGCCACAGCATGGCCCCAAACAGAGCCCTCCTAAGGCACAAAAACAGGTAAGGGTTGTGGCATTTCTTGGACCATGCCGCGGCCCGCCCTCCTTCCTCAGCATGCATCAGCTTCGAAGGGTCGCAGCTCACCAAGAACTATGCCGCGGCCCAACCCTTCGAACCCAGAAAAACCCACCATTTTCAACCTCTAAACCTCACTTTTGGCCATCCCAAAGCTCCCAACTCAAAACCAATTAATAACAACATCATTAGAATGATTTAAAAAACACAATCCCACCAAAAATCCAGCCCAACACTCACCAAAATCCCAATTCCAATTTCTGAGATTTCATACCTAAAAACTCAAAACCAGCCATGGAAATACTAAAATTCAACCATCAAACTTTGAATTGAAACTTACCTCAGTTGTAGAATCGTTCCTCCAAAAATCCCCTTACCTATCTTCAAAGTTTCAAGCCTCAAACTCCACCTTGAATATCAAAATCACAACTATTGAAAACTCAGCCATTTTTCTTAAAGTTCCTAACCACAGAACGAAAATCAATGCTTACCTTGGCTCTAATTCAACCCTTTATTGGTTCCTTGAGCTAATCCTCTGGTTCAACCCTTCAATTCCCCCAAGTTTCAGTTAATCCCCCTTGAAAATCAGGGTTTTTCCTTTGCTAAGAGAGAGAAGAGAGAGAAGGAGAGAAAGGTCGGTTTAAACTTGTGTCTACTATTTTCTAACATATTCCTTAAGTCTATCTTTAAGTTATCAGAGTAATCCCAAAGCTCGGGGTACCGAAAACATCCCCGAGGGAAAAATAGTAAAATTCCCCAGTATTCCCGCTTAGACATCCTAACCTCAAATATATGATTTATTTACATAAACTTAATAATTATTATAATAAGAAGTATATATATTATTAAATTATCAAGCTCCATTTCAAATTGTTCTTTTTTAATGAAAAAGAAGCCACACCTGAACACAAATCCAATATTTTTGACCTTCTCTAGGTCACTCAATAAAGACTGCATATCTCAATTTTTTGCTAGTCGACGCTACTACTCTCCGAGCCAACTTAACTTGACTCAGAAAGTAAGGGACAAACTGTAGTGGCCGAAAATTGCACCAGGCCCGAATTAATCATGTCATCAGCCCCACAGCCCATTAAACATTAGAAAGCCCATCAAATCCTGTTAGTAAGAAGCTACTTTGAACAACTAAGCCCAATCTCAGCACCAAACAAAATTAAGCCCACATGTCAAGAATAATGTTGAGCTTTGACCATGCCCTAAGCCCAAAAATACTATTCAAACATACCCCCAGAACATGTCAAACATGTGGAAGAAATGCTATCAGCTGAAGCAGTCTCTAACTCGTCCAAAAGAATCGATCTTCCTCCTAAAAAGGAGGAAGATCACTTCTCACGTCCATCCTTTAGGAGCTAGGCAACTGACCACTAAGGCTTCTATAAATACAAAGGATGAATTGAATAACGGGGGTCCCAGGAAGCATTCATTGAAAAGCTCTCAATCTCTCTCTAATACTATCAGAACGATCACTTAGATCATCCCCTCACTGCCACTCTACGGTGGATTTATTTACTTTCTTTACATTTCTTTATTCTATACTCGAATTTCTTACTGACTTGACCGTCAGAGTCCCTTCGGCTGTCACCACCCCAGTGTCCCAAGGCTTTCACGGTCTTTCTTCTTTTGTTCTACAGGTTGTTAGTTCCTGCGATCCATCCTTTCCGATCATTGTAGATTTTTCCCTCTATAATTCACAAATGTTGATTATTTTTCTCTATGTGCCCACCCACATCTTGAGGTGTAGAGAACGTCTTGGAAGATCTTGGTGTGAGTACTCTAGCAAGGATAAGAAGATCGAAATATATATGAAAAGATTCAAGGAATCTTGATAGGCTACAAGAAGTAAATCATTCCGTATTACTTTTACATATACATAATATATTGATAAACATATTTCATATTAAAGGAACTTCATATAAAGTTGTTTATATGAAATTTTGTTGTTGCATACAATACTACCATTACTGCAATTTTTGATGTGCACTAGGAACTGTTCCTAACACTCGGGGCCTAAAATCTTCTTCCCCCCAACCTTATCCCAATGCTAGGGATATCTACATTTGCGCCCGTAAAGCATCTCATGGGGAGCCATCCCAATAGTGGACGGATAACTATTGATATATGATAACTCTATTAAAGGTAAGTATCGTCTCCAAGACTCCTAAAAGTCCAAAGCACAACATCTCAACATATCTTCCAAAATCTGAATAGTCCTCTTAGTCCGCCCATTGGTATGGGGATAAAAATGGTACTGAATTTGAACCTTGTATCCATTGCATTCTGCAATCCCTCCCAAAATTTCAACGTTAACAGTGACCCTCTGTCAGAGATAATCAACTTTGGTACCTCGTGAAGTCTCACTATCTCACTAACATACAATTATGCATACTGGTCCGCCGAGTAGGTAGTCTTAACTGGTAGGAAATGGGCAGAATTAGTGAGCCTGTCTACTATTACCCAACCAGAATCATGTTGTTTTGTGGCCCTAGGTAACCTTACCGCAAAATCCATCGTTATTTCCTCCCACTTCCATTCTGGAATGTAAAGCAGTTGTAGTGACCTTGTTGGCCTTTGATATTATCCCTTCACTTGCTAACAAGTTAGGCATCTAGTAACAAACTCAACAACATCTTTCTTCATTCCAGGCCACCAATACAATGCTTTAAGGTCTTGGTACAACATAGCCAACCCTGGATGTAAGGAATAGGGTGTTGTATGCGCCTCTTTCATAATACTTTCCTTAATCTCATCATTGTTAGGCACACAGATCCTGTTGTTATATCGCAACAATCATCTGGTATGCATAGCGAAGTTGCCACTACCACTCTCTTGTAGCAAAGCCTCTTGCTTCGTTAGGACTTCATCTATCTTCCGCCATTCTCTAATCTATTCTAATAGGGAGGTCTTTAGAGTGAGGTCTGCTAGGCCTCTTGTCACTATCTCAATTCCAACGTTAATAATTTCTTTCTGCAGAGGTGTCTCTATTGTACTCAGAGCTGAGACACTTCCATGTCCTTGCCTACTCAATGCAACTACCACCACATTGGCCTTGCTTGGGTGGTATAGAATTTCACAATCATAGTACTTTAATATTTCTAACCACCTCTGTTGTCTCATATTCATCTCTTTATGAGTGAAGAAGTACTTCATACTTTTATGATCGATGTATATCTCTCACTTATCTCCATAAAGGTGGTGTCTCCATATCTTTAGTGTGAACACTATTGCTGTCAATTCAAGGTCGTGGGTGGGGTATCTCTTCTCATAATCCTTGAGTTTTCTTGAGGAGTAAGCTACTGCCTTCCCATTCTGCATCAACACACATCCCAAGCCATTCTTGGATGCATCACAATACACCACGAATTTCTCTCCTTCAGTTGGAACACAAAGGATCAGCACAGAGATTAACTTATCCTTCATAGTCTAAAAACTCTCTTCACACTTCTCAGTCCACGTGAAATTTTGGTGTTGAGTCAGGTTGGTCAAGCGTGTGGAAATCTTAGAGAAACCCTCGACAAACTTCCAGAAGTAACCCGCTAACCCTAAGAAGCATCGAACCTCTAAGGCATTCTTGGGTTGGGGCAAGTCTCTAATGGCCTCGATCTTTACTGGATCCACAACTATTCAATTCTTGGACACTATATGCCCTAGGAAAACCACTTGTTCCATCCAAAATTCACACTTAGTGAATTTATCATAAAGTTGGTGCTCTCGTAGTTTATTGAGCATCAACCTCAGGTGCTCCTCATGTTCCTCCTTAGTCTTTGAGTAGATAAGGATATCGTCTATAAACACTACTATGAATTAATCCAAGCAGTCTTTAAACACCCTGTTTATCATGTTCATAAATTCCGCTCATGTGTTAGTGAGTCCAAAGGACTTCACTAAAAATTCATAGTGCATGTAGCGAGTTCTAAATGTTGTTTTAGGAACTTCACCTTTAACAGATGGTACCTGGATCACATATCAATCTTTGAGAATACTGCTGCCCCTTGTAGTTGATCAAAGAGGTCATCTATCCTAGGCAAAGGATATTTGTTTTTAATCGTGACCTTATTGAGTTATTGGTAATCGATGCACATTCTCATACTCCTGTCTTTCTTTTTCACAAACAGCACTGGTGCTCCCCATGGAAAACTACTAGGTCATATGAATCCCTTGTCCAACAATTCATGTAGCTGGGTTTTGAGTTCCTTCAACTCTACAGGTGTCTTTCGATAGGGTAGTTTTGTTGGGAAACTTATATAGGATCTTAATTTATTTTCATATAGATCTAGTATTAAAAAAATTAATATGAGATAACCTAGAACATGTTTCTAAAATTGAATTCAAAGATAAACAAAGATAAGAATACTTACAGTATACGTAACGGAATGAAAGAGTCCTTCCTTCAATTTCTCTAACTCTTGTATCCTTTCTGTCGCAGAGTATTATCAAGAAACTGAACCGTTCTTCTAATTTCTTCACAGTCTTCCTATGTATCCTTAGAATCATCTAGACTAGTGTGGGAAATTCTCAACACATGAGATGAATACAGAGAGAAGAAGAGAAAATAACAAAGAGGCTTAGAAAATGACTTGTGTTTAGAGAGAATCTAAAACTTATCAGAAAATTTGACTTGTAACTTGTCAAACTTGTGTTTTGACTTCTCTCTAAGCACTCTTTTTATAGACTCAATTAGGCTATTTAATATAATTAAAAAATCAATAAAATAATAGCCAATTTGAAGCCCTAGGTCAAAATTATCATGGGCTTTAGGCCCGTGAAATTTCTCATTTGATTATAAGCCCATTGGACTTAAAATCAAGGCATGTATTATTTTCTATTGATTTAAATTCTTTATCAAATTAATTATTTATAATTTGAACCTTGATTTAAACTTATTTATTAATTTAGATACAAATTTATCTTAATTAATAAATCTGCCATAATTTCTCTTTTCTTCTCAAAATTACCTAACTCTGTGATACTATCAAAAATTGACCTAGTCAACATTGATAATTCTAGTTGATGATTAAATAAATTAATTGAGACTATCTAGATGATTTTATCCAAGGTACAATGTGGACCATGGGCCTATGAAATCAACCTCCAATAAGTTATCATAAATCTAACAAATAAATTTACTAACTTATTAACTCCTTGTGACTCCACTATAGACTCGGAATTGCACTCTTGAATTCATAGAATGCTCTATAGAAAATATAGATACGTTATTAATTATCCATTGTTACAACAATAATTGTCACTCAATCCTCTATAGATGGTCTGCAATGAGATGAGACTAAAATACCATTTTACCCCTCATTGTGTTTTATCCTTAAAACACTTAGTTCATTGTAAATGATATTTCAGTAAACTAATTTAATTACTGAAATGAGATCTCTATCATTTAACAACTTGAACCAAACTAAAAGGAAACCATCGTTTCACTTCTTCATCAGAAGCTATAGATGTTCATATCTATGATTAACACTCCCACTCAATTATACTATCGAGTTACCAAGATGTAAGTATGAGCTAGTCCGTAGGGTAAGCTAGTAACGAACAAGTCAAAGAACTCAAATAATACAATCAGTTAGAATACTAGCCACTCAGAATTGATATTGAATTGACCTATGGTCAACTATATGATATGAATAGAATAGATAATAACGGTATGTTTACTTATCTTATCAACTGTCAATATCGGTCTTGTCTGATGTAACAAATACACCTGATCTTATCTACTTTGCTAATGTTCTGGAAAGAACATAACACTGTAATGTGTAAGTAGATCATGTCGTAGATTGGCAAGTTAGTGTAAATCCTGTGCACTGACTAATCTTAGGACTAACTTATTTTGAACATATATTCATAGTTATATTCTACTGTGATTACATCACTATAAATACGATTAGCTATAGGCTCAGGATTTAATAGAAGTTTATATTAAACAAATAATCATGAAAATAAAACATGTGAGCAAAGTGATTGACCAAGTCAAAAAATGATTTCTATTCTTTTATTGATAATAAAAGGAGATTACAAAGAATTTGGGTTTTAATTAGGGCATCAAACCCCAACAAACTCCGACTTGCACTCATTGAAACTAATGCCTTAATTCTACTAATCCTATTTCCTTGATATTCTTATCAAATATAGCTTCTGGTAATGTCTTTGTAAACGGATTCTCAAGATTGTCTTCAGTTGCAATCTTCATAACCTTCACATCTCCCCTAGCCACATATTCTCAAATAATGTAATACTTCCTTTCTATATGCTTACTCCTCTTGTGACTTTGAGGTTTTTTCGAGTTGGCTATCGCTCCTGTATTGTCACAAAACGACACAAGTAGTTTATCTATTTGTGGAATAACACCAAGATCTGAATAGAACTTCTTTAGCCAGACTATTTCCTTAGCTGCTTCTGACGCGACTATGTACTCAACCTCCATGGTAGAATATGAGATTGCAGACTGCTTTACGCATCTCCAAATCACAGCTCCACCCCCAAGAGTAAACACCATTCCAGAAGTAGACTTCCTGTCATCGACATCAGTCTGAAAATTTGAATCGGTGTAGCCTACAGGGTTCAGAACACCACCCTTGTAGACTAACATATAATCCCTAGTCCGTCTCAAATACTTCAGGATATGCTTAACTGCTATCCAATGTTCCGGTCCTGGGTTTGACTAATACCTGCTCACTACTCCTACTGCATAACAGATATCTGGTCTAGTACACAACATGGCATACATCAGACTTCCAACTGCAGATGCCTAAGGAACTTTTCTCATTGCATCTTCCTCTTCAGGAGTCTGGGGAGACTGCTTCTTTGAAATATGAATTCCATGGTGGGACGGTAGATTCCCTTTCTTGGAATTTGTCATTGAGAAATGTTCAAGCACATTATCTATGTAAGCTGCTTGAGATAGAGCTAAAAGTTTTTTCTTTCTATCCCTGATGATCTGGATACCTAGAACATAACTTACCTTACCCAAATCCTTCATTTGGAATTGAGTGCTCAACCAATTCTTCACATCGGATAATTTCTTAACATTGTTTCCAATGAGTAAGATATCATCTACATAAAGAACCAGGAATACCACTATTTGATTTTCCTTCAGTTGGTAAACACAAGGCTCATCAATATTTTGTTCAAAGCCATAGGTTTTGATTATTTCATGAAACCTAAGATTCTAGGAATGAGAAGCTTACTTAAGTCCATAGATGGACCTATTCAACTTGCAAACTTTTCCTTCTTGTCCAGCTACTTTAAATCCATCTTGCTGATCCATATAAATGACTTCGTCAAGCTTTCCATTAAGAAAAGTTGTCTTGACGTCCATTTTCCAGATCTCATAGTCGAGAGCAGCTACTATGGATAAGAGGACGTGAATGGACTTGAGCATGGCTACCAGACTAAAATTTTCCTCATAGTCCACACCTTCTCTTTGGGTAAACTCTTTGCCACTAATCGAGCTTTATAAGTCTTGATATTTCCATCAACTCCTCATTTCTTCTTGTAGATCCACTTGCACCAAATGGACCTAAAGTCACCAGGTGCTTCCACAAGATCCCAGAAGGAATTTGAGTACATGGACTCCATTTCCTGTTTCATGGCTTCAAGCCATAGTTCCTTTTCAGGGCTAGCCATTGCCTATTTGAAAGACAACAGATCATCATCACTAGTGTCACCAACAACCATATTGGTTTTACCATCCAAACCATAGGGAATTGGGTTCCTAGAAACCCTCCCACTACAACGAGGCTCTGTGACTGTTTGCTCAGGAACAGTGGTACTATCTTCATTTAAATCGACTTGCATCGGTTGGATATGAAGAGTGGGAATTTCATCATCAACTCGTGTTGATGATGATGGAACATTGGTTGAAGTCAATTCTTTAACCATCTCCTCTAAAACTACTTTTCTACGAGGTTTGATGTTTTGGACATAGTCACTTTCCAGAAAAGTAGCATTTATAGAAGTAAACACTTTATTTAATGAATGAATATAGAAAAGTCCACCTCGAGTACCTTTAGGATAGCCAACAAACATGCAAACTTCAGTTCGCGGTTCTAGCTTTCCCTCCTTTGTCCTCAGGATGTGAGCGGGACATCCCCAGATTATATAATGGCATAAACTAGGTTCACAACCATTCCAGCGTTCTAAAGGTGTTTTGGGGATTGATTTCGACGACACGACATTGAGAATGTCGTTCGCAGTTTCAATTGCATGTCCCCAGAACGAAGTTGGTAGAGTTGAGTAACTAAGCATGCATTTAACAATTTCGAATAAAGTTCTGTTCCGGCATTCTGCTACACCATTTTGTTGCGGAGCACCTGGGGCAGTAAGTTGTGATAAAATTCCAAGTTCAGTTAAATGATCTTGGAACTGCATATCCAAATATTCTCCACCCCTATCAGATCACAAGATCTTTAACGTTTTACCTAATTGGTTCTGAGCCATTGCTAGGAATTCCTAAAACTTTGAAAATGTTTCTGATTTCCTATGCTTTAGGTAAAGACATGAGTATCTAGAGTAATCGTCAATGAAAGTGACAAAATACTCAAAACCACCCCTGGCTTGTACATTCAAAGGTCCACAAACATTTGAATGAACAAGTCCAAGTGGTTCTTTGGCCCTATCACCCTTTGCAGAGAATGGACGCTTGATCAGTTTACATTCTAGACGAGATTCACAGACGGGTAATTCACCTAAGGTGAGTTCCCTCAAAGGTCTGTCCTTTGTAAGTCTTTGAATCCTATCATAGCCAATGTGACCTAGTCTCAAGTGCCATAAATACGTCATATTATCGTTATCGGTCTTTTGACGTTTATTGGTCCTAGGTTTAGCTACTTTGAATCAATCATTGTAAAGAGCGAGGGGTTCGTTAGGTCGCAGAATATAAAACCCGTTTTCCAAACATGCAATACACAATTGTGATCCATTGAAGGAAATAGATATATTATAACTTGTGAAAGTCATAACAAATTGTTCTAATTGCAACATGGAAATTGAAATTAAATTTGTACTAAAATTCAGAATAAAAAAATACATCTTTTAAAATTAAGTATTTATTTCCGAAGTTCAGACGAGCTATTCCTCTAGCTTGGACCTTAACGAACGCTCTGTTCCCAACTCTAACCTTTAAGCTGCCTTCGTTCACTTCCTCCCATGATTCAAGAAGTTGTAAAGTGTTGCAAACATGCTTGGTAGATCTAGAATCAATAATCCTAACGGATTTATCATTCTCTAAAACACATGATTCTAATATCAATGAATTATAATCATTACCTTTGTTTTTAGCTGCTAGAAACTTGGGGCAATCCTGTTTCCAATGCCCCTTCTCTTTGTAGTGAAAACACTTACCTTTACCTTTCTTATTTTTCTTGTTCTTCCCCTTTGGCGTCTGTGCACTTGGTTGAGCACTCGTCTTTGTAGCCTTTGCATGCTTGGGGTTGTTTTTTTGTCCACCTTTCCTCTTCTTTTCAGCTTTCGAAGACGAAACTTGGTTAGCTTCAGCCTTAGTTGGATCAGTAGCAACAACAGTAGTCTTATTTTCTCCTCCTTTACTAGGTCCACCCATTATAGGCTCAAAAATATGAAGCTCGTTTATGAGTTGCATTAGACCATAGTTGAGTTGATCATGAATGTGCAGACACGGTGTTATTCGAGCACTCATGGTGTCATCACGTATGTGTGGAGATGGTGCTATCCAAGCATTTACAATGCCATCACGAACGTGCGGACATGGTGCTCGTTCTGGGGATTCCTCAGTCATGACGAACTCGGAGTTGTCACCAATCAACTCTATGTTGATATTCTGCTTCCAATTAAGGAAGTTTTCTCTAGTGAGTTTCTCCATCGAAAGTTAAGAAAGGATGGGAGTTCACACAAACACTACTTAACTTAAAACTACAAATTATAAATAAAATAGAAATAAATCACATTTGCTCAATAAAACTTCTATTCACACAAATTTCAAGAAATAGCACAACATATACCAAAATATGTAAGATATGAGAAAAAAATACCAAAAACAATCATATCTCTATTTCTTTAGGTTTTTAACTAATCTATGATATCCTTGTCTTGGTTGGCGAGAGTAAAAAAATGCCACGAGTTAAATAGAGTTGTAAACTCATTTAATAATGGACACCATTATTAACAACCTACTATTCGATCAAAATAAGAAAACAAAATCTCTTATTTTATGAGCTAGACGCACGGTTTCGATAATCATAGATTTAGTCTTAGTAGTCAACGTAGGGGTGAGAATAGTAAAATTTGACCTATAATTATCTATCTTTCGAGATCTAACCTTGTCAAAATAACTAATGAACACCTTCTGTAGGAGGACGAATCAAAGCGCCTCGATGCCCCATTAAGCTATTGACTATGTTAAACCAACGGTGGAGATCGAATAAAATCTTAAAATAAGCTCATTATTAAAACTAAAAATAGTATTTTTATTATTTATTTTTAGAAAATTAATGACTGGTTTTCCAAAAAAATTAAATAGATTAAATTTTTAAAAACAAAGTCCTATAATTTCCTATTAATTCTAAAGTATCACATTGAAACAAATTCAATTAATTTAGAATTAATTTGTTGCTAATCAATATTTAGGTTTAACTAATATAATGAACCTATACAATTAAGTCCAACTTAGGTAAATGGGCCTTAACAATTGGGCTTGTATAAAGGAGGGTTGGGTCCAGTATGTCGTTCCCACTACAAAGGCCCCCAATCTTCCATACAAGTTCCAAAACACAGGAATTTAAACCTTCGTTTTATTAATTGATTAGGCCCACTATAGTCATGTAAAGCAAAAGGGCCTTCACAAGTGGAATCACCCATAAGGGAGGAATTTAAACTTTACATTTTCTAATAGGCCCAAATAAAACATATCATTTTATGAATATTTTATTTGGTAAAATACCATATATCTAACAAACATATGGGCCACTATATGCATCTAAAGAACAATTGCAAAAATACCACATATAGTGCAAACAGACATGTTATAATTGGATGGGCCTAATCATGTTACTATATGAGCAATTCTATGAATTTATGCAAAAATACCACAATTTATTTCATTTGCAAAAATACCACATTTAATTATCTAGAATTTATCAAAAAATTCAAATTAATTAAATTTTTACAAAAAGTAAGTCAATTTAAATGAAATTTATCAACAATTAACAATAGTTAATTTAAATTTCATTTATCAACAATCAACTTGGTTTTAGGTTAATTTGAAAAAATATATATATTAATTTAATTTAAATAGGAATTATCAACAATTAACCAAAGTTAATTTAAATCCCATTTATTAAGAAAATATTTTTTTAATTGGCTGAAAAAATGATATTTTTTTTAAAATTTATCTAATTTTAAATTTTAAAATCAATAGCTAAACAATTTTTCAAAAATATCTTGTATTGTTACAACTATAAGCAAATATTTTAACAATTTAAAAAAAATAAAATATTAATAGTTATAACAACCCTAAAATATCTTGAAATAGTTAATCAAATTTAAATATCCATAAAAATATTTAACTAACAATATTCAAATTTCAAATAATTTAAATATTAACAACTATAGAATAAAAAGATATTTATATTTTCAAATAAATAATTAATAAAAATATCAAGAATTTAAAAGAAATTATCTTAAATATCTTATATCTTAATTATAATATCTTCATATATTAAAAGATTTAAAATTAAGTTGTTAGTCTATTTTTAAATTTGAATTTGAATCTTTATATAAAATATCTAATTATTTAAATCTCAACTAACAAAAATATCTTATTTAAAAAAAAAATTTAAATGATAAAACAAAAGAGATATTTTTGGTTTTGATTATAAATAATTTACTTCCACAAATTTTATTCTTCTTTAATTTAAATTTTTTTTTTTGGATGAATAATACCCGTCCCGTGGGTGCCCGCGCACATGGGCAGCCAGGCCAAATTTTAAAAAAAAAAAAAAGAGTAATTTTTCAAACCAAAACCATTTTCGAATTAATTTTTAACATGTTTTACACAAAATAAAGCATATATAAAAATTAATAGCATAGAAAACACTACAAAATAACTTAAAAATTGCTAATAATCACATAAAATCAACATGCTTCATAAAACACATGAAAATCCATTCAATTATTCAAACACATCAAATAATCCAATTTTTAACATGTTCATGCATGAAGGCTCTAAGGCCAGTTGTTGGCAAACTTATACATGATCTTTATTTACTTTCATGTAGATCTAATATTAAACAAATTAATATGAGATAACCTAGAACATGTTTCTAAAATTGAATTCAAAGAGAAACAAAGATAAGAATACTTATAGTATACGCAGCGGAATGAAAGAGTCCCTCCTTTAGTTTCTCTAACTCTTGTATCCTTTCTGTCGTAGAGTATTATCAAGAAACTGAACCGTTCTTCTAATTTCTTCACAGTCTTCCAATGTATCCTTAGAATCATCTAGACTAGTGTGGGAAATTCTGAACACATGAGATAGATACATAGAGAAGAAGAGAAAATAACAAAGAGGCTTAGAAAATGACTTGTGTTTAGAGAGAATCTAAAACTTATTAGAAAATCTTACTTGTAACTTGTCAAACTTGTGTTTTGTCTTGTCTCTAAGAACTTCTTTTATAGACTCAATTAGGTCATTTAATTTAATTAAAAAATCAATAAAATAATAGCCAATTTGAAGCCCTAGATTTAAATTATCATGGGCTTTAGGCCCGTGAAATTTTCCATTTGATTATAAGCCCATTGGACATAAAATCGAGGCATGTATTATTTTCTATTGATTTAATTAATTAAATAATTATTTAAATCCTTTATCAAATTAATTATTTATAATTTGAACCTTGATGTAAACTTATTTATTAATTTAGATACCAATTTATCTTAATTAATAAATCTGACATAATTTCTCTTTTCTTCTCAAAATTACATAACTCTGTGAAACTATACAAAATTGACCTGGTCAACTTTGATAATTCTAATTGATAATTAAATAAATTAATTGAGACTATCTAGATGATTTTATCCAAGGTACAATGGGGACCATGGGCCTATGAAATCAAGCTCCAATAAGTTATCATAAATCTAACAAATAAATTTACTAATTTATTAATTCCTCGTGACTCCACTATAGACTCGTAATTGCACTCTTGATTTCATAGAACACTCTATAACAAATATAGATACGCTATTAATTATCCATTGTTACAACAATAATTGTTACTCAATCCTCTATAGACGGTCTACAATGAGATGAGACTAAAATACCGTTTTACCCTTCATTGTATTTTATCCTTAAAACACTTAGTTCATTGTAAATGATATTTCAGTAAACTAATTTAATTACTGAAATGAGATCTCTATCATTTAACAACTTGAACCAAACTAAAAGGAAACCATCATTTCACTTCTTCATCAGAAGCTATAGATGTTCATATCTATGATTAACACTCCCACTCAATTATACTATAGATTGAATTGACCTATGGTCAACTATATGATAAGAATAGAATAGATAATGATGGTATGTTTACTTATCTTATCAACTGAAAATATCGGTCTTGTCCGATGTAATAAATACACCTGATCTTATTTACTCTGCTAATTTCTGGAAAGTGCATAGCACTGTAATGTGTAAGTAGATCATATTGTAGATTGGCAAGTTAGTGTAAATCCTGTACACTGACTAATCTTAGGACAAACTTATTTTGAACATATAATCATATTTATATTCCATTGTGATTACGTCACTATAAATATGATTAGCTATATGCTCGGGATTTAATAGAAGTTTATATGAAACAAATAATTATTAAAATAAAACATGTGAGCAAAGTGATTGACCAAGTCAAAAAATGATTTATATTCTTTTATTGATAATAAAATGAGATTACAAAGAGTTTGGGTTTTAATTAGGGCATAAAACCCCAAAAACTTTGGATATTGGTGTCGTTTCTATTGCAAGTTCGATCACAAATTTAATTTCTCTGTCTAGGGGTAAACCTGATAAGTCCTTGGGAAACACCTCTAGGAACTCACAAATAATGTGAACATTCTCTTGTTTTAGCTTGGTTTCTCTAAAATTATCCGCCACATTTGCCAAAAATGTTGAACACCCATGTTGCATCATGTTCCAAGATTCTAGCACAGACACGATGGGTGTGCGGAATCCTATCACTTTTCCCTTAAAAGAAAAGAGTTCCCCTTCCTCAGGTCTACACTCTACTTTCTTTATTCGACAGTCTATTGTTGCTCCATATTTTACTAACCAGTCCATGCCAAGTATAACATCATAATATGGTATGTCTAACTCTAGGAGGTTTCCTGGGCACTTCCTGCCCTCAACTACTATGAAAGCTGACCTTAACCACTTAGTTGACGACGTAATGTCTCATGATGGTAACACAGTACTATAACTACGGTCAAATAGTTTACAAGGCAATCCCAATTTATCAAAATTACATTTATAACAACAT
Source organism: Humulus lupulus (assembly GCF_963169125.1). Classification (NCBI taxonomy): domain Eukaryota; kingdom Viridiplantae; phylum Streptophyta; class Magnoliopsida; order Rosales; family Cannabaceae; genus Humulus; species Humulus lupulus. The sequence continues at coordinate 92,177,092 of NC_084794.1, read as the reverse complement.
AAGAGTGAGTCGCTCCAGAATCAATGAGGACTATACTTATCATACCATAAATAGTGAGCTAGCCTTTGACAATGGTATTACTGTTCGTTGCTTTCCCTTGAGTCGAAACAAAGACTATGGTCGGCACTAGGTTGCCATTGTTGCCTTACTCTGCTCCTACTTTCCAATTTGGGAAATCTTTCTTTTTCAGGTGGCATGCCTGACAGTCTCCTAAATATTTGCGTGAACACTTGCGGCAATTGTGGAACTTGGTCCTGCAGTTCTGGTAGTTTTCATGATTATGATTATTGTGGTGGTTGTTGTGATTACCATTGGGAGCTGGACTTTGGGCCTTTTGTCAGGACTGCTGTTTTGACCCTATTGGGCCTCCTCTTGTTAGTGCTTGAAAGGCTTTACTCTTGTTAGCCTCTCTCCTTTCATCATCATCCTTCCATATATAGTTCTCCATGTACTCAACGTCTAAAGCGTTGTACATAATCTTAGCATAGCTGACTAGCTCTATACTTGGTCATTTTGACATCCCTGGCAATCATAGGCTTCCATCCCCTTATGAATCTTTAAAATCTCATGACCTTTGTTGGGACGATCTCAAATGCAAACCTTGTCAGCCTGTCAAACTTCTAGGCATACTCTATGACTAGAAAACTACCTTTTTTCATTGTCACAAACTTATTAACTCTGGTTGCTAGTACTGTAGCGGGTTTGCTAAAAACTTGTACAAAGTCAGCCCAGGTCATGATGTCTAAAGTTTGTGTCTACTTAACCACGTCCCACCAAATTCTAGCATCCATCTTTAGGATTGCTAATTATCTTATTATCCTTAGAAATCCTTAGCTTGTACAAGTAGCATTTGTCGTATTTTGTCATGTCGCAACTCATTACTTATCCTCATTGTTGCATCAGTTCGTAGTTTGTCATTGTCCTCTATGTTGAACTACACTGCCATTGGATTTACTCACCTCTCTACCTCCTTAGTCTCCATTCACTCCATCGAGGTTTTGTTGTTGTTTGCTACCAAATGTTTTGGCGTGTCCACTTTGTATGCTCCTCTGCTGAAGACTCCTTAGCGACTGCACGTATCCATCTAGTTAATAGCATCACCTTGCAAGATAATTTAGTGGAGTAAACTCCCTAGCATATGTCTTTATTAACAACCATGTCGTAAAGCTTATGTCTCCTTTGACCTTGATAGTGTCCAATTATATTATCATTGTCTTATTCCATTCTTCATGTTACTTCAAACTTGATAGTGTCATACTTGTGATTTCCTATGACGCATCTCATCCATTAAATATGTTAATTCACAACAAAAATCTTTCGGGGAGCTAATATCCACTTATCTATGTCGTTTACCTCATCTATATGAACCCTTGAAATCCCACTGATGTCTTTGAGAAGTTTCTTTCTAGAAATCCTAATTACTAGAGGCATACTTTCTACACTGCAGTAACAAAACTAATTACATAAAAGAGAATAATACAAATAACAATTAAAGAAAATACTTACGACACGGTGAGGTGAGATTTTCAATTCTTTAGCATGTATGCCGAGGGCCCTTGGAAACATGAATGACCTGTCTCTGATACCATTTGTAAGAACGCCTAATCTATTACTTTATAAAAACATTTCTCAACTCATATTTATTAGAAAAAAAATACCATTTTAGAGAAAATGTTCAGTGGGGCCTTGATAAAATATGCAATTTGGGCCTAATGGTTTTAAAATAAAAATGTAGTTTCTTTATGTAGTCTTTGAAAATAAAAATAAAAATAAAAATAAAAGCAATAAATCCCACTGACATAAATAAAACATAAACCATAACATATAAGTTCATAATCTTTCTTAGCGCCCATCTTGATCGTTAATCGCTCATACGACACCCCGCGTCATACATGCCTAGACATCGGAACTTCACACATCACTATGCGTGCCAAAGAGAAACCCTATTGCCTACTTGAAAGGGGGAAAGTAAGGGGGTGAGCGAAAAGCCCAGTAAGGAAGTACAAACAAATACAATAATATTCAAGAAAACATAAGGAAAACTGCATACATATCGTAAACTCATGGCAAGTCATATTATAACCATATCATATTCATTCATATTCATATAATATTCATACCCATATTCATAATCATAATCATAATCATAATCATACATCATGTGATCATGGCACCCCTATTTTCCATGTCACATCATGAGGTAACCAACAAAAGCAACAATCGGTAAGACCTCCTCTATGAGGTAAACAAGAACTCAAGTCCTCAAATAACCTCGGCACGTCTGCCCTATGAGTTACGTCATATCCTTAGTAACTCATTTGTTGTGTCACGTTCAACACGCTAACAACCTACTTCTTTTCATACAACATACAAGCATACATACAACAATTCATATCATAACATAGTAATTCGTACTTTTCATAATACTTTAGCTTACCATAACTCATAATTTCTATAACACCATAACTCTTTCAATCATATTAGTTCATACTTTTCATAACATAATACGACATATTACCTCATACTTTTCATTACATAATGCATAGAAATTCTAGCTAGCTTCCTTACTGCAAGTCCAAGCAAAATAAATTGTGGGGTACTTCACAACGATCCCATAATCACAATCAAACATTTGTTTCAACATCAATTTAGACTACGCATGCCCAACAAACATACCCCACATGTGAATGTGCCATGCACACTTGGAACATGTTACATCACAAACTAATACCTATAATCATAGAAGGAAAATCTTAAATCTACTAGTGAATTCTTAATGTTTGCCAAACAAGAACCATGCACTTAACCAAATGGTGTGTGGATGCCAAAAATCCACAAGGAAAAATATATGATCCTATGTTGAAGTAAGGGTCTGTAAGAATTGACCCAACAAGCAACATGTGGACGCCAAAAAATTCCCACTCTTAAAATACCTTAATTACATGTCCCCCAAGGCATCAAATAAGTAAAGGCGAGAAAAGTGTACAATCTGCTACCAAGCGCACCCCACGCGAGGTCACTTGACACCTTACTCAAAGTATCATGCTCCATCAACAAGCCAACTCTCACCAAGGAAAAGTAGCACCGAAGGAGGTGGCCTCTCGTGAGGGTTGTGGCCTTACATCGATGGCAGGACCTTGCGAAGTACGTTTCCTCATGCCAAAGAGGCATCTCGAGCCAGGAGGAGCCACGTGCCAGGAGGGTGCCTCGTGCCAAGAGGGCGTCTCGCGTCAGGAGGGCGCCTCTCGCCTAGAGGAGCCTCGCTCCTAGGAGGGCGCCTCTCACCTGGAAGGGTGCCTCGCGCCAGGGGCTTCTCGTGCATGGGGACCACGGGGCAATGGTCTTGCAAAGTGAGACCCTCACCTCACGCGAGGGCATCATGTCTCATAGCATACGCCACAGGCCTCGTTGAAGAGGCCTTATCTCCCTCCCTAAGATAAGTGCCACAAACGAGGCACCTCATTCCCTATGGGTCTCACAAGATGCAGAGTCAAGGACCTCTTTAACATGCATTCGAAGAAGGTTAGATAAGACCTCACAACGATTCAATATTAAGTCAGAAGTGGTGGGAACAACGAAGTGTGTCATCCATGATAACGTATAAGGATTCCAATACTTGAAGCACATAGGAACAATGTATCTTGGGAGGGTGAGAACCTACGCATGACTCAAAGAGCTCGTACAGGTATGAAATGCTACTACAAACCAAGAGGAGGTAGGGTACGGACACACTGTCCATGCCAAACAAGTAGTGGCAATACAAGAATAGTACATAGTAAGCACTTCCCAAGCACGCCTATGAAGTTCATACCCGACAAGTAGTGGAGGTACCACATGGTACCAAGGCAGGAGTACTTTTGTAAACCCCTGACACATACTGGAGCCGACCAGCAATCCTCCAATACCACTACCACCTGCAGCCTCGATATGCATCTCCTTGTCTCTTTGGGACCACAATGTACAAGGAGCCATTAAAGCTCACCTATAAATAGGACCTCACTTCATCATTGAAGGGGGAGGGATTTTTTACTCCATTTTTTATCTGCACTTATCGTTCCTCAAGTCTATTCTAAGTTCTTACTTAGTTATTCTCTTACTAAACTTTCAGTTTTTTGACCTAACATAGTTGATGAGTTCTCACTGTCAACAATTTGGGGTCGTCTGTGGGAAGAACAACTAACAAACTGTAGTTCCTCCATTAATTTCTAGAAGAAAACATGCCAAGGCATTCAAAATGCCTACAAGACCACAAAGAAGTAGAGGTTTACCTATACAGAACCCAGCTAAGGGTGTCCATGAGGGATCCTCCCCCGCCGATGAATGGAGGTGTGACGGATTTGCCTAGAGACAATGGCGAAGAGGATGAAGTATCATCCCCCTGCCATTCATCCTACATCGGACCTTGTATCACATGCAACTGCTCCAACGAAGGGATATACAACTCACCCTCTGTCATGTACACCAATGGCCCCAAATTCAAACCCTCAGGACCCGGGTCCTTCCAATCAAAGACATGCTTGCAAGCCATCATGGAGAACATGCAAGAGGTACTCAACGACCTGTTACACAAAACCTCTAATGCTCCCCTCTCTAAGCATAAAGAGAATGATTATATACGAGGAGAAACCACCACGTGGACGGTGGAAAAATGCCACTCTCCACAAGTCATACCCCCAGCCCAGGACACTAGGAAGATTCTACACCAACGGAACAACCTGGTGTGAACCCCTCCAACGGGCGGTGCGAACCCAAGGAAGCCTCCAAAGAAGCTTCACCCGACTTGAGGGATAAACTTAACCATAGAGGGTATGAGGTAAAAACCACACCCTCTGAAGCTCCCCCGATGGACACGACCAAAGCAAGGGTTCACCCTAAGAACCCACAAAACTCCTTAAACAAAAAGATAAGGGAACTAGACACCAAAATGCAGCAAGATTATCACTACATCTGGGGGGCACAGAGATGACGAAGAATTTGACCATGAGTCTCCTTTCACAAGGGAGGTCCAGGTTGAGCAACTCCCCACCAGCATCAAAAAGCCTCGCATGACTCCGTATGAAGGCACTACGGACCCAAAGTATCACTTAGACACCTTCAATAACTTGATGAAGTTAAGGGGGGCCAACAACAAAGAAAGATGCCATTGCTTTGTCGTTACACTCAAAGGAGCGGCATACATTCACGAGATTAAGGCCAGGAATAATCAGGTCAGGGCAGCTGTTCTCTGGCGACTTTCTTTAGCAACACCACACGGTCCTTGACTATGTTATGGCGAGTACCAGCCTCGCTAACGTAAAACAAGGCCAGAGTGAAAGCCTAAAGAACTATATCCACAGAATTAATATGGAAGCAACAATGCTGGGAAGCACGACTAAAGATTTTGCATAGCACAGATCGTTGTGATAGAGGAGTCACTGATCAAGTTGAATATTGGAAGAGGTCTACAAGAAGGCTTCAAGGAAGAAGCTAGCGGGATTCATCAAGGATAACCTCCGCTAAAATTTTCAAAGCATACCGGAGAGAACGAAAAATAAAGTGCTTGGCAAGATAGACCCCAACAATCACTTAGGAGGTGTCCAACCTTGCGAGTCTCAAGAGGCAACTAGTTATGTGCAAAATAGGTGCCTAGCCTTGCGAGCCTCAACAAGCACCTAGCCATGTGCCAAATAGGTGCATAGCCTCGCAAGCCTCAATAGGTACCGAGCCAAGTGCAAAACAGGTGTCTGGCCTTGTGAAATATATATATATAAGTACTTATAATGAGCGGCGAACCTTATAAGACAACATTTGAATCTATAAGGACTAGCTACCCTTATAGAATCTAAGAAAGCCAAAAGGTCCCTAAAAAATAACCTCTTCACAAACAAACCCACCCTACAAAGGGACCACGTCGCAGAAGACATAAGGGGAGCCCAAAGAGATCACTAAGTCTAGATCAAATGAGTCACCTTACCAATGGAAAAAGGGCCTTGAAAATAGGTGCTTGTGAGGTTTCAAAAGTACCATCTCCCCATAAGGGTCCCAACCCAAGGGGAGATCATCTCAAAGACCAAAAAGGGTCTTAAACAAGACGCTTGTGAAAAGGGTCTCAAAAAAGACCCTTGTGAAAATGGTCTCAAACAAGGTGCTTGCAAAAAGGGTCTAGAAGAAGATGCTTGAAAAAAAATAGTACTATGCATAATGACGAGAATGATGCTTCTCACATAAAATAAAACGTGCACGCAAAAATATATAAAAGGATAGCGAGAACCCAAATGGTCAACATATCCTTACAAGTAGTCAAGGTGCACCAACAGACACAAATCACACGCGGTAGAGAGGTCCCAAAGGGAATCCTTTCAAAATAAAACTATTGGCACTATGACCATGAAGACTTGGTCCTCACAAAAAAAAAAAAAAAGAGAAAAAACAACGACTTCTCAGAGTCCCAGACCAAGAAAAACAAGGCTTCTCAAAGTCCTATACTAAAGAAAAAAGTGGGATTCTCAAAGTCTCACACCAATGAGAGAAAGAGAAATGGATTTACACGTCCCTTATACTTGTGTGTGTTAGGAACAAGTTTCCTAATGTGCAGCGGAATGGTGGTGAGGTTGGCCCAGTGTACAACAAAAATTTTGTAACATATTTAAACTACCTTTAAATATGCGGATCCTTTAATTTACATACATTAATCATAAGCAAGATAAGGTTAGAAATCATACCTCTTGAAGCCTTTCAAGTGTCCTTGCTATCTTTTCGTAATAAGAACGATCTTCCTATCCAAGCTACTCCCAGGTACTCACACCAAGATCTTCCATAATGTTCTCTACACCTCAAGAAGTTTGTGGGCACTTAGAGAATAAAGGATGGTTAATTTCTGATTCTACTTGATGTACTCAACACATGAGATCAAGAGAATAGGCCTGAGATTGGTTCTTCATCTTTTTCAGGGAGAGATAGAAGAGTAACGTTATTTTCTTATTCAGAGCGAAAGACTTCTTCTGTCTATTTTCTGATAAGTCTTACATAAATAGAAAATATTTAAATTTTAAAAAAAAATTGTAACCAATTACAATTTATCTTTTAATTAATTAATTATCTCATTAATGAAAATATCTAAAAACTAATTTTTGAATCTTCCATTAATTAATTAATTAAATAAAAAAATAAAATTGAAAAACTTATCCTTGAAAATCATGCAGTACACACCACACACTGTCCATGGACTGTGTGTGGTCGTGTACCACCCTTCATTTTAGGGATATTTGATTTTTCTATTTTTATTTAATTATTTATTCAAACTACCTTGTTAGAAAAAAAAAATCTAACAACTTGACAACTAATTCAAATTTGAATTCAAATTTAAATTAAATATCTTTTTGAATAATTATCAAATATAATTAATTATTTGAACAAATATCAATCTTTTAAATTCAAATCCAATTTGAACTTATTAGGTTATTATCTCTCACTCAAATAAAGATATTTAATCAATTTTACCAATGAATTAAAACTAATATAAAATTAGAAATTAAATATTTAATGTATTATAATTTTGAAAATTATAATTAATTAATTAAATATTTAATATAATTTTGAAATTAATTTAATTATTTAAGATAATTTCAAAAATTACATATTAATTATTAATTAAAATTTTCAATTACAACTAATTTGTAATTAATTAATTAATCACTATTATCACATAATTGCATAATTGGCCCGAAGAATAAATTTCTTCTTAAATATGTCTTTCAACCATTTTCTTTTATATCAACTCTTACCTTGAATAGTGTTGATAGAGCCGTTGTGGAGACTTATGGACCTATAATTCCAAACTCCAATAAATTTATGATTATTAATTAAACTCTTTAATTAAATAATCATAATTTATTAATCTCATGATTATTCCGCAATAAATATGAGACTGCACTATTATAATTATGAACATTTCATTTACTGAGTACTTTATAACAATAAAGTGTCCATTGATATAATCATTACATACAAATTAACCTTCTAATAATGGTTCATAACTAATCGGGAATAAAATTACCGTTTTACCCTTTTAATTATATCTTGTTTCGTTAAGTGCCATTGACTTTACTAGTGAAGGTTAATTCATAATTGAATTATGAATTTTAGTTCAATAACCTTTCAGTCCCAAAAGTCAACCCTTAAGAGAACCATTATTCAATCTCTTACGATAAGGTATAGATTCCATATCTGTATACTATGTCCCCAACCATTTACATTAACGAGTTCATAAAACAAAAGTTTCTTGCCTGATCATTCTAACAGACCCTAACGAGTGAATCAAAGAACTCATATAACATAAACATGAGTTCATAGTAACTTCAGGATTAAGATCTATTTGTATATGATGATCAATTGATATATTTAATTAATACTTTGAAACGGTATTTAACTAAGTATTAATAAACATATCTGTTCCAGTTATATATATTATATAACATATAAAGTACCTCCACTAAATTGTCCTACTACACTAGTGATCCGGATCTATATCACATGTATTCATAATATTAGTGGACTGTACTTGCAGTAATTAATCTAAAGATTCCATAACTTTATTTTACTGCAAACTATCTAAGTTCATTTATCTCAAACATAATCCTCCCGTACCAATACGTGTTTGAGATCACATATATGAACTTAGGAATTTTTCTAATATTTACATAATATTATCACAGAATAATATAGTCCATAAAATATATGCATAACAAATTCAATTTATTTTTTTATTTCATAAAACAATGTCTACTACATATGCTTTCAAGGCACAATTCCCAACAATCTCCCACTTGCCCTAAATCAAATGAGGCATCTATCTCATTCCCATACTTCTTACATGCTCCTTAAAAGATTTCATAGATAAAGTCTTTGTGAAATGATCTGCAAGATTATGCTCTAAAGCTATCTTCATAGCTGCACCATCTCCTCGATGAACTATCTTTCTAAGTAAGTGATACTTCTTCTCAATGTGCTTTCCCCTCTTGTGACTTCGTGGTTCCTTTGAGTTAGCTACTGCCCCACTATTATCACAGTATAGGACGAGTGGCTTATCCACATCCGGCACTACTTCCAGATCGGAATATAACTTTTTGAGCCACACAGCCTCCTTAGCTGCTATGTACTTGGCTTCGATGGTGGAGTTTGCAATGCTCGTTTGTTTAATACTTTGCCAGACTACTGCTCCTCCTCCAAGAGTAAACACTGATCCAGAAGTGGATTTCTGACTATCTCTGTCTGATTGAAAATCAGAATCAGTGTAACCAGTGGGGTTCAGGTCTCCACTTGAATATACAAGCATATAATCTCTAGTATTTCTAAGATACTTGAGAATATTGTTCACTGCAATCCAATGACTCAATCCAGGATTGGATTGGTAACGGCTGACTATCCCTACCACGCAACAAATGTCAGGTCTTGTACACAACATGTCGTACATTAGACTGCCTACCGCTGAGACATAGGGATACTATCTCATGTCTTCCTCTTCCTGAGGTGTTTTAGGACACTGCTCCTTTGAAAGGAATACTCCAGAATGGGTTGGCATATCACCCTTTTTGGAGTTTTTCATATTAAAGAATTCTAGCACCTTATCAATATAAGTTGCTTAAGATCGTGCCAAAGTTTTGTTCTGTCTATCTCTGAGAATTTTAATGCCCAGAACATACTTGGCTTCTCCCAAATCATTCATTTGGAATAATTCAGCTAACCAGTTTTTTACCTTTGATAATGATGTTACATCATTGTCAATCAGTAATATATCATCAACGTAAAGAACGAGGAACACTGCCACACCATCTTTGATTTTTTTTATAGACACAAGGTTCGTCAACGTTTTGTTCAAAACCAAACATTTTAATTGTGTCATAAAATCTAAGATTCCAAGATCTGGAAGCTTGTTTGAGTCCATAGATGGACCTAAGAAGCTTGCAAACTTTTTTCTCTTGACCTTTTACTTCGAACCCTTCTAGTTTAGACATGTTAATGGTTTCGTCAAGGTAGCCATTCAGAAAAACTGTTTTGACATCCATTTTCCAAATCTCATAATCCATGCACGCGACAATGGACAAGAGTATATGAATGGATTGTAGCATGGCTATAGGAGAAAAGGTTTCTTCATAATCAACCCCTTCTTTCTGTGTGTAACCTTTGGCTACAAGCCTTGCTTTGAAAGTCTCTACTTTCCCATCCAGTCGTCTTTTCTTCTTGAATATCCACTTGCAACCAATAGGATTGATATTCTCAGGCAGATCTTCAAGAACCTAGATAGAATACATTGATTCCATTTCATGGTTCATGGCGTCTTGCCATTTGTCCTTGTCAGAATCATTCATTGCATCTTTAAATGTCAATGGACCGTCTTTGTTTATGTCAGACACAAGCATTTGAACTTCGTGTTCATAGAGAATGGGTTGCTTACTAACCCTCCCACTACGACGAGGCTCTCTACTATTCTGAATAGAACTAGTAGTCTCTTGACATTTTTCATTGGTTGTTGCTGGTGACTTTGCAACTTCATTCGACACCATCTCCTCCAGTACAACCTTACTGTGAGGTTTGTGGTTATTAACATAGTCATGTTCAAGAAAAGTTGCATTTGTCAATACAAATGTTTTATTTTCTTTTAGACTATAGAAAACTCCACCTCTAGTCTCTTTGGAATATTCCACAAACATGCACACTTCTGAGCGTGATTCCAACTTCCTGGTCTTTCCTTTAAGCACGTGTCCAGGACACCCCAAAATTTGAAAGTGGTGTAAACTAGGTTTAGAACCATTCCATAATTCCATGGGCGTCTTCTGAATAGACTTAGATGGAACAACATTCAATATGTATAAAGCACATTGAATCGCATAGCCCCAGAATAACAGTGGTAATGATGAGAAACTCATCATTGATCTAACCATATCTAGTAATGTTCTGTTCCGTCTTTCTGAAACACCATTTTGTTGTGACGTTCTAGGTGCAGTGAGTTGGAATTGAATGCCATGCTCACGCAGATGGTCCTCGAATTCAAAATCCAAGTACTCTCCTCCTCGATCAGATCGAAGAACTTTCAGTGATTTACCTAATTGCTTTTCAGCCTCTGCTTTAAATTCTTTGAACTTTCCAAAAGTTTCAAATTTTCTTTGCATTAAATATAGGTAACCATATCTTGAATAATCGTCAATGAAGGTGACGAAGTATTCATAACCTCCTCTTGCTTGTAAATTAAGTGGACCACAAACATCTGTATGTACCATCTAAAGTGGTTTTGTAGCTCCTTAACCTTTAGCAGAGAAAGGTCTCTTGGTCATTTTGCCTTCTAGACAGGATTCACAAACAAGAAGAGATCCATTAGATAGTTCTCTTAAAAGACCATCCTTTACAAGCCTATTTATTCTGTCTAGACCAATATGGCCCAATCTCAAGTGGATATATTTCACCATCGGAATCAGTCTTTTGTTGTTTAATAGATCTAGGATTAGCCGTTATAAATAGTTCAGAATTAAGTAAAAAATTGGTCATTCATTATAAGTATGTAAATTTTTTTATCCCAAAGCATTTGCACAACAAGTAAATAGATAATTTCTTTAAATAATAACTACTTTATTAATAAAAGAAATAAATGTTATGCAAAAATATAAATAAGTTTCCAAACATTAATAATCAAAATTACTAATAATAAACTAAATTTCTAGACTGTAGTTTTCTTTGTTTAAAGAAATCCTCCAGCTTTACGTGCTATCAAAATCCTCATCAGTCTCTTTCTCCTTTTCAGGGTTCTGATTCTGCAAAAGGAAAGACAAAAGAAAAATAGATTAGTGGCATATATTTTTGAATCTACTATAAAAAAAATTTCAATATGTTATTCATTGTATTTTAATCTATTATTCAAAATTAAAAAATATATGTAAATCTCATTTACCTTTTTCGTTTGATACAAATGAAGACACTCATCATAGACTTCCTTTGGCATAGCTTGCCACATCTCATGGGCTGAGTCATAGTGTATATATTTTTCCTTTGTTTCGTCAGGCATAGTTGAAAGCATGCAATAATGTGCCAACCGATCGGATTTTATCCAATTTGCATATTTTTCTTCTGCTTCATACCTAGTAGCCAGAGGTGGTTTTTTTGGAGGTTTGTTACAGACGGATGACATTAATTTCTTATAAGAAAAAATGGTCAAAATGCCTCGAAACCAGTGTTGCATGTTTTCAGGTTCAAAAACCAAAGATTTGAGAAAGGCATTGGTGTGTAATTCACCAATAGACATTTTTGCTGGGAATAAATAAATAAACAAAAATGAATTTATGCACATAATAAATATCAGTTATTTTTTAAATAATAAACGTGATGCATGAATGCAACAATTAAAGAACACATAAAAATAATACCTAATTCCACGATTAATTAATTTGAACATTAATGGACCAGCCTTAGGGTAGGTCAGACTAATTTTAAATTAATTTTGAGACAAGTTCTCAAATTTATAAGTGAAAACTCAAATCAATATTTCTCTTTTGACTTATAAACAACCGCTTGTTTGGTCAAGAATACACTAGTCCACTCGAAAGCCTATTGTACCTTGTGAATGTAACCCATTATTTTAGATCAATGACTTTACTCAAGAGTATGCCTTAGGATCAGTCAAACTTGAATTACATCATTAAATCCTATTCTTGAAAAAGAAGTTTGCCTTGAGAATAACACAGTCGGAAGCCTTCTTTAGGGGGACACAAGCAATGGTGTCGCGAAGCCCCCTCCATGCTTCCTCGGTGCTAACTAATAATGGAGACCATGAGAATTATTGTCATAACTCCCTTCTCCCACTCACTATTTTAAAATATGTGTTTTCTCAAAACATCATATGCTTTTTAGTTGGTTTGTAAAAATAAATTGATCTATTTTTACCAAATGATATTCTAATACTTACTAATCAAATTAAACAAAATTAAAATTATAGAACTATGCCCAAATTAATTCAATTTTAATTTGATATAATGACTAAGGATATCATTTATTATTTAATCAAATAATTTTATTAAATACTATAAATTAAACAACTTTTAAAATCTATTTCCGCTCTTGAACTAGTTAAAACTAGATTTATCATTATATGGTCCATCGCATAAAGCGTATAATCACAAAGGACAATCCTAAGGCATGTTTCTACTCATATGAGATGCATGCATAATTTTAAATACTGTGTGGGTTATATGTATGGCATGTCAAAAAATGCATGACAAAGTATTAAACAATTTAATCACATTCAAACATTTAAATAAATAAATACCAACAAAATAAATAAATAAATGTGGGTCGGGTGTCTTGGGTATTTCTAAAAAAATTACAACACTTGCAAAAATATACACAAAAATGTAAGAAACTAAATAAGACCTAAAGAGATCTCTATCTTCAACTTTGGGCCTTCACTAGCAGTCTTGATCCATTAAGCCACTTATCCATTTAATTTTGAATTAAAATAACTTTTAATTATCTTAAACAAATTTTAAGAATAATTAACTTGGGCTTTAATGCCCAATAAGTTATTAGGCCCAGTTTTGAATTTAGGCTCATACCATTGATTCAAAATAAAACAATTTTAATTATGGGCTAAAATTAATTAGGCCCATAATTTAAATTAATAACATTGATGCAAGCCCTAGGGTTTAGAAACCCTAGGGGCGGCTGCATAATGCTCGGCATGGGGTAGGAGGCAAGCAGCTGGGAGGTGCGGCTGGGGCGCACGGGCTACTGTTGGTGGCTCGGCATGGGTGCAGGGCTAGCAGGTGCGCGCGGCTGTTATAGGCGCAGGGGCGCACGGCAGGCGAGGTACGCAGGGGCGCAGTTGCACAGCTGGGCGAGGTTCGGGCTTTGGGGCACGGAACCTAGGGCTCGGGCCTTATAGAATTTTTTCGAATAATCTAATAATGCAGGAAATTAAATTACAAAAAATTCTTATGCCTCAAAATGGCTTACATTTTTCATCTAGAAATTTAAGAACAATTCCAAAACCCAAAACACCATATAATTAACAATCCATAAGAATAAACAATAATCATACATACATCCATCCATTAACATATATTACAATAACATAAGAATGCATATTATGCTCACACAGTAATTAATGTATGCATAGATTAATGACCGCTCTAATACCAATTGTTATGAACAAGTTTCCTGATGCGCAGCGGAATGATGGTGGGGTTGACCCAGTGTACAACAAAAATTTTGTAACATATTTAAACTACCTTTAAATATGCGGATCCGTTAATTTATATACATTAATCATAAGCAAGATAAGGATAGAAAGCATACCTCTTCTGTAACGTCCTACGTTTTCGGGTACCTTAAAACGACTCGGGTCGGGATTTTTTTCCCCCGGGTTAAGAATATTATTTTAAATAATATTATATTTTGTTTGGAAGTATTCCATGAGTTATTGCTAGCCAAAATGTGAATTTTGTGATTTTAAAAGTCAAGATAAGACTTTCGGTCCTGGACCGACACAAAAACCCTGATCGGGTAAAAATCTCAGAAAATAAAATGAAAAATCATGGCAATTATATTTTGGGCATAAAATATATTCATAAAAGTTAAAGTTTGGTCAAAAATAATAAACCTAAAAGAAAATGGAAATTTTAAGGCATTTTGTGTTAAATGCCTAATTTTGCCGAAATGGGGAATTTTATTCCATGAAAGGACCTTAGGTTAAATTTTATTATGTGATTAATTAAATTAAATGTGAGATACATTTAATTTAATTAATTAATGTTAAGTTTGGTGATTAAAACTTAATAAGAGTTGAAAAGGTGTCAAAAGCCAATTTGGACTTTTCTTCTTATGAAACATTTATTAACCTTTATAAAAAAAATGAAATGATCACATATATAACAATGGGTGGCCGGCCATGTGATGTTTGAAAATCTCATTTATTAACTAATTGAGTTTAAATCCCATTTATTTAAAGGTTTGGGATAATGTCAAGTGGGCAAGTGGGAGTAAAGCACTTGAGTGTTCTTTTAGGAATTTGAGAGTGTGATAAACTCTTCCAACCCTCCCCAACCGACCACACCACTCTCTCTCATTCACTCATCTGATTTTTGAAGACCTCTCAAGGTGTTCTCTCCATTTTTCAACCCCAAGAACACCAAGGAAACTTGGAAGCTAAGTCTTGGTCTAGGAAGGGTTTTCCTTAAGGTAAAGTTTCATTAATCTAGACTTTTGTAAAGTTTTAAGCATAGAGTTTCAAATAGATAATTAACTATGTTGTTGGGGGAAGTTGGTTAGGGTTTTTGAAAGGTTTTGAAGGAGGCAAAGCTAATAGGAAGGTCCAAACCTTAAGCAAGAACACCAAAAAGGTAAAAAGTTTACTTTTGATGATTTTGTTGTAGGGTTTTTAGTTTTAAGCATTATTTTGTATATTTAATGCTTAAAGTTTCTTGTTGGTGATGTAATAAGGTTATGGTAGTTGTTTAATAATTTTTATGATGCATGTGTATTGATTTTTGAAAATGGGAACCAAAACCCCCAAGGGTTTTGTAGGATACCCTAAAACAAAACATGTTTTGAGCTGTGACTTCCAAGGGGTCAAGCAGCCACTGTATATTTTTTTTGTAAAATAAATTGTACTGTGATGTTGTTGAGATTGAGTACATAATATTGAGCTTTTGAAACACTCAAAAATGTTTAGAAAAGAGTAAGTTATGCTATTTCAAAGTTGAGGTAAAAAACTGTTTTTTCGTATTCTTATTTTCGGAACCAAGTTTGGACAGCCACTGTATAGGGCAAATGAACCCATTTTTTTCTAAAATTTTGTGGAAATATTTTTCGTATAACCTAGTATTCCACTGTAAATTTTGGTAAGAAAATATTGAACGGTTTGAAAGTTATTAACGGTCAAAGTTTGGAAAAAATAAGGACTTGAAAATAAGGTCATTTTTACCTCATTGTTGGAAAATGATTTCACCAATAAAAAATGCTCATTTTGACCTAATATTTTACAAAGACCTAAATGGCATAACAAAAATAGAATTGGGAAATTTTGGTAACAATTGGGTAAGTAAATTTCAAGTTATGAACTAACGAAGTATGTAGTTAAAAATGTGAAAAATAGGCTTTTCACACTTAGTGTAAAAATGAGATTTTGGAACATAAGGTAAAAAGTAAAATTTTGCTTATTTCAAGATATAAATTGGTAAGTCTTGAAATCATATTTTCACTAAAATTACCCCTTTGAGTTTAAATGAATTATTTTTATTAAAGAGTTTTTATTCTTCTAAAAATAAGAGATTTAATTTATTATTAGTTAATAAATTAAAAGAGGGTTTAAAACCCTATATTTTGAGAAAATAATTAAATGAATTGTTTTTATAGTAAGTAAAATTGATTAATTGATGTTGGAAAATTAATTAGTCAAGATGGGAAATTTTTAACGGTTTTCCTAATTAAGACAAATTAGGCAATTTTCTTAAAACAGTTTTTAGATATTAAAACCTTAAGAAAAATAAAAGGAAAATTTAAGAGTTTATTTTCTTTAAAAATAATTAAGGAATTTATTAGTATTTTCTGGATATAATACCGACTAAAATCTTACATATTTTAACTGACTAGTCGAAAGTGCGGGTTAATAGCGATATCTTGAAAGAATAAGATTTTTAGCGGATTGTGGGAAAATACCATTGTGATACCCGAGCCTAGGTATCGAGACCTTAGGATAGGCCTCCCCGAGACTGAGGGTTTAGTCTCGAATATTTTGTATGACTTTCCTTAATAGGTTTAAAACCAAATAAGGATTATAAATCCTTACAAATGAATTTTATTAAAATGACCAAACTCCCCAAAATAATAATAATGAATTATGAGTGTCATAATTAATCCGAGTATATTGTATGGATAACTACAGTATTGGCTAAGCGTAACTGGACTGAACGTTGGAGGGTGAAAACCTGCTGAGCGCTAAGGACTCTAAGTAAGTCAACTTATATTGTATGGCTGCAACATGAAATGATTATTGTCTTGTATGTTAGTATAGGGATACATGCACATATATAGACTGTCATAGAAAGTTGCTTAGAGACGTTAGTCTAGTGAGTGCTGATTTAGAAAATATGAACGGTAGATGTCCGTCATATCCTAGACGGTTGATCCCCGTCACACTACTTGATTTTATTTATGTCCGGTTCATTACCGCGACAAGTGGCCATGAGATGAGGATAAGCTGGTTAAACCTAGGGGCGCCAAAATAAATGGGACCTAGGGGCCCTCATGCTTACTTAATCATTGGACGGTTAGAATCTGAGCAAGTACTCTGATAAGTTATTCCCAGATAGCAGCCATGAATATTGGCCATTCAGTGAGAGTGCCTAGAGATACTAGGGGTTGCCAAGATTGAGTGAGGCTAACACCCTAGGGGCAACTGCTCACCAGCACCACTGATTAACATAGAAGCCTCCGTAAAACCGTGTAAATTGGATTACACTCTTGGATAAGCAGCGATGCCCTAGGTAACACGATAGTTACCCTGATGAGAATATTTATTGGCTAGGTCTTAGTGTGGAGACTCGGTTCTCTTTTACAGATTAGCAATTATGTTGGAGGGCGCGTTACGCCTGAATTGTTGGAAATTGTCGAGCGTTGGTATCGAATTATATTGTGATATAATATATCTGCTTGCTCTGGGATTTTCTGAGTGCAGGGATATAATTGCTGATAAGATATAGTTGTGATATAACATATCTGCTTGTTCTGGGATTTTTCTGAGTGCAGGATTTTATCTAGTTATGAATTAATTTATCCTTGGTTATCAGGCATGACCATAAGTTTGCCAGAACGCTTTAGCGTTCTTGAAATTGATTGGGTAGGGTTCGGAACCCTAATTCTCTACATGCTTTGTTTGAAAGTTGATCTTACTAAGCATTTTCGCTTACCTAGTTGTTTCATGTTGTAGGTAAGAGCAGTGAGCGCTGGAGTCTTCCTTGCAAATGTACATGTGGACCGACCTTTTGGGAAGCCGTTTTATTTTTGGAAATGTTGTGTAATTTTCCTAAACTAGGCTCACTCTACTCTTTATAAAACATGTTTGTAACTAAATGTTAAGTATGGCCATATGACTTTTTAAAAAGTTTTTTTTTTCTATGGGTTTTTGAGACATTTTGTTAAATGAAAACATTTATATTTCCGCATTATCCAGTCTTGAAAATCTGGGTCGTTACATCTTCAAGCCTATCAAGTGTCCTTGCTATCTTTTCGTAATAAGAACGATCTTCCTATCCAAGCTACTCCTAGGTACTCACACCAAGATCTTCCACAATGTTCTCTACACCTCAAGAAGTTTGTGGGCACTTAGAGAATAAAGGATGGTTAATTTCTGATTCTACTTGATGTACTCAACACATGAGATCAAGATAATAGGCCTGAGATTAGTTCTTTATCTTTTTCAGGGAGAGATAGAAAAGTAACGTTCTTTTCTTATTCAAAGTGAAAGACTTCTTCTGTCTATTTTCTAATAAGTCTTACTTAAATAGCAAATATTTAAATTTAAAAAAAAAATCAGAACCAATTTACAATTTATCTTTTAATTAATTAATTTTCTCATTATTGAAAATATCCAAAAACTAATTTTTTAATCTTCCATTAATTAATTAATTAATTAAATAAAATTGAAAAATCTATCCTTGAAAATCATGCAGTACACGCCACACACAGTCCATGGACTGTGTGGTCGTGTACCACCCTTAATTTTAGGGATATTTGATTTTTCTATTTTTATTTAATTATTTATTCAAACTACATTGTTAGAAAAAATCTAACAACCTCATAACTAATTCAAACTTAATTAAAATTAAAATTAAATATATTTTAACTAATTATCAATTATAATTAATTATTTGAATAAATATCAATCTTATAAATTCAAATCCAATTTGAACTTATCAGATTATTATCTCCCACTCAAATAAAGATATTTAATCAATTCTACCAATTAATTAAAACCAATATAAAATTAGAAATTAAATATTTAATGTATTATAATTTCAAAAATTATAATTAATTATTTATTTAATATAATTTCAAAAATTAAATATTAATTAATTTTGTCAATTACAACTGATTTCTAATTAATTAATTAATCATTATTATCACATAATTGCATAATTGGCCCGAAGAACAAATTTCTTCTTAAATATGTCTTTCAACTTTTTTTCATTTTTATCAACTCTTACATTGAATAGTGTTGATAGAGCTACTGTGGGGACCTATAGACCTATAATTCCAAGCTCCAATAAATTTATGATTATTAATTAAACTCTTTAATTAAATAATTTTAATTTATTAATCTCATGATTATTCCACTACAAATATGAGACTGCACTCTTATAATTATAGACATTTCATTTACTGAGTACTTTATAACAATAAAGTGTCCATTCATATAATCATTGCATACAAATTAACCCTCTAATAATGGTTCATAACTAATCGGGAATAAAATTACCATTTTATCCTTTTAATTATATCTTGTTTCCTAAAGTACCATTGACTTTACTAGTGAAGGTTAATTCATAACTGAATAATGAATTTGAGCTCAATAACCTTTTAGTCCCAAAAATCAACCCTTAAGAGAACCATTATTCAATCTTTTACGAGAAGGTATATATTCCATATCTGTATACCATGTCCCTAGCCATTTACATTAACGAGTTCCCAAAACAAAAGTTTCTAGCCTGATCATTCTGACAGACCCTAACGAGTGAATCAAAGAACTCATATAATATAAACATGAGTTCATAGTAACTTCAGGATTAAGATCTATTTGTATATGATCATCAGTTGATATATTTAATTAACACTTCCAAACGGTATTTATTTAACTAAGTATTAATAAACATATCTGGTCCAGTTCTATATATTCTCTAATATATAAAGTACCTCCAATAAAGTGTCCTACTACACTAGTGATCCGGATCTATATCACATGTATTCATAATACTAGTGGATCGTACTTGCAGTAATTAATCTAAAGATTCCACAACTTTATTTTACTGCGAACTATTCATGTTCATTTATCACAAACATAATCCTCCCGTACTAAAACATGTTTGAGATCACATATATAAACTTAGGAATTTTTTTGATATTTACATAATATTATCACAGAATAATATAGTCCATAAAATACATGCATAACAAATTCAATTTATTTATTTATTTCTTAAAATAATATCTACTACATATGCTTTCAGGGCACAATTCCCAACAATCTCCCACTTGTCCTAAATCAAATGAGGCATCTCTCTCATTCACATATTTCTTACATGCTCCTTAAAAGATTTCATGGATAAAGTCTTTGTGAAAGAAGCTGCAAGATTATGCTCTGAAGCTATCTTCATAACTGCAACATCTCCTCGATGAACTATCTCTCTAAGCAAGTGATACTTCTTCTCGATGTGCTTTCCCCTCTTGTGACTCTGTGGTTCCTTTGAGTTAGCTATTGACCCACTGTTATCACAATATAGGACGAGTGGCTTTTCCACATCTAGCAAGCAATATTAATCTAAAATGCACCTTAATCATGTTTAAACCATTCCCTAGCATGCTTCTATAATTCATATGCATCCAAAGATTCAATTAGCATGCACCAATAATTTAATCATGTACGAAACAATAATCTACAACAACAAAGGCTAGGCCGAAAGTACTACTAGAATAACACACACATATACAACTAAATCACAAAAATAATATATTTAATTAAAACAATTAAATTTCAATTCACATAATTACTACCAAAAAGTTCAAATAATTAAAAATAAAATTCTAACACTTAACAATTAATAATAAAAAATAATGCATACAAATAAAAAAAAAAATTGTGCACTACAGATTCAAGGTATGAAATATGCATTTTCATGGGCTATGCTCCAGAAACAATGGGAGACATTGAAAGTCCCTGTGAGACTTTTCAATGTCTCCAATTGGCAGACGTGAGAGACATCACATGTCTCCCAATAAAAGACATTGAAAAGTCTCACAATATTTTTTAAAAATAAATAAATTAAATTTAAATTTATTTAATATTAATTTAAATTTATTTAATAAATAATTAAAATGAATTTGATTTAATAATTAATTAAATTGAAATTAATGTAATTAATTAAATTGAAAATGATATAATTAATTAAATTGAAATTGATATAATTAATTAAAATTAAATTGCAAATCTTCATTAATGAAAATTTGGAATACTATTTTATAGGATAAGCAATATTTGTTAGACATATGCAAAATCAACAAATAATGCACTATATATGAAGAAAACGGTAAAAAGTAATAAAACCTAATAACGAGATTTGTAACCTTGGATTATCAGTAACACATATGTTGCCCATTCTTGTCGCAACTCATCAATTTGTGCCTCTGTATATGGCATAATTGTCATTTGCAAAAAATATAAACTAAAATATATTAATTAATTATTTCATTACAATTATATATATGGTTTCAAAAATACTTTGTCAACTTTAATTGATAACACCGTTCTCAAGTAATGTCTTGGTCTCGCATGTACAGTCAAATCTTTCAACATACTCATCATGTAGATCCACATGCCACATTGTCAAGTTGGTGTGGACACTAACTATTTAAAAGTACAAGAAATTAATTTATGAATTGACACGTAGTAAAAAACGCGTACATATTATTCTACTTAATAATTATAAAATTTAAATAATTTAAGTTGCAATTACTTACTTGAGGTTGCTTAATACGTAGATTATCAAGGATCTCGACATTAGGAAGGTTCATAGAGAAAAAGGAAGATTGAAAGCATTAACAATAATTGATACAATCTCCTCATGGTTATTCAGATCTGAGTTCACCAGATCACAGCAATAAGCAAGATATGTATATGGTGCCAATATAAGCAACATCCAATGTTCACTGCATAAGAAAAATAAACAAATTATAACTCAAATGTCAAACAATCAAAGTATTGATGGGTTGGGAAAATGACAAAGTTTAAACTTACCCATGGTTCCAAGGGACAAGCATAACTTGTTCTCTTGATTTTACTTCATTGCATCATCTGAACAGATTTTTGAACATGGTGTTCGAATGAACTCCCTTGAGTGGCACAATATTAGGATTGATAATTAAAAACTTATTTTGGCGACATTTTTGTACCACATATCTATAAATGGACCTTATAAAAAAATACGAAAATATAATTAGAAAAAATTATTATCTTAATGAATAAATCAACTTAGAAACTTAAATGAAACAAACTTTGTGAGATATATGCCTCATGTAGCATACGACAACTGCTTGTCCGATCTTCTCCTTTCGAGCAAACTTATGTCATCCTAGCATATGTAACAGTGAGACATATCCTGATAAAAAACTTCATACTCTATGCCTGGATGGACACACTCGCCATCAGCCCACTAAGATACGATATTGTGTAATCCTTCTAATGGAGTGTGGGGCAGTTGTGTTTGAGAAGTTTGTGGTCGTCTTCTTTCTCGTGGTTGTTGTGATGACAGAGCTTTTGGTCGTTGTGATCTGGTCCTACTTGTAGAAGAAGCTTGTATAGAATAATATCAAAAATTAAATAAAATGCCAACAAATAAATATACAATAGTAAAGATATTTATGTAAAAATTGTTGGTATTAAAATAGCAAATCAAAGATACGCAGCGGGGAATGTGCCCTTTTTAATAATTATTAAAACCAGCCAAGATCATACACACACACACACACACACATATATATTAAATCACTTACAATTAGATTAGAGATTACTTCTTGTAGCCTATCAAGTGTCCTCGAATCTTTACGTATAAAATCAACAATATTCATATCCATGTTCTAAAAACAAACACCTTGATCTTCCAAACCAAGCCTTACACACACAAGGACATGTGTGGGCATGCAGGATTTAAAATGTTCATTTATGACTCTCTACATGTACTCAACACGTGATATCTAGAGAGGTTTGATTAAGAGAAGAGGAATTGAACAGTTTTCAGGTTTAGGAAAACTATGTCTTCTGTCTCAGAGAGAAAGTCTATTTTTTAATCGCATAAAAATTCATATCCCTCAAAGTATCGCTCCATAAGAATTTTGTTCACTTTAGCTTCTATACACAACTTTTATGTTCATCAAAACGACATTCCTTAATGGTGACCTCAATGAGGAGGTCTATATGGAACAACCCGAAGGGTTTGTCCTACCAAAATATGAACATAAAGTTTGTAGACTTGTAAAATCCTTATATGGATTGAAACAAGCTCCTAAGCAATGGCATGGGAAATTTTATCAAGCCATCATGTCTAATGGGTTTAGACATAACAATGGAGACAAGTGTTTGTATTCCAAAACTTGTAACGGATATGTGATCATTGTTTGCTTATATGTGGATGACATGCTAATTCTAAGCAATAGAATGAAAGGGATAGAAGAAACAAAGAGGTTTCTGTCATCAACCTTCAAGATGAAAGATCTTCGAGAAGTTGATACCATACTCGGTATCAAAGTAAAGAAACATAGTGGGGGTTTTGCGCTAGGGCAAGCCCACTATGTTGAGAAAGTATTGAACAAATTTAACCATCTCAAGGTTAAAGATGCCAATACTCCATTCGATCATAGTGTAAAACTAGAGAAGAATGAAGGAAGAGCGGTGGCTCAATTTGAGTACGCTAGTGCTATATGGAGTCTTATGTACGCTGCCCAGTGTACTAGACCTGATATAGCATTTACGGTAAGTAAACTTAGTAGGTTTACAAGTAATCCAAGTGTGGATCACTGGAAGGCAATTGGAAGAGTCCTAGGTTATCTTAAGAAAACCAAAGGACTAAGCCTTCACTACTCCAAATTTCCTTCGATTTTAGAAGGATATACAGATGCAAGTTGGATATCCAATCTTGGGGACAGCTTGTCCACAACTGGTTGGGTATTTACACTTGGTGGAGGTACAATTTCTTGGGGTTCCAAGAAACAAACCTGTATATCTCATTCCACTATGGAAGCAGAGTTCATAGCCCTAGCTCCTACCGGCAAAGAGGCCGAATGGTTAAGGGATCTGTTGATAGAGATTCCCCTAATCAAAGATAATGTATCTACTATACCAATACATTGTGATAGCCAAGCGACATTGGCTAGAGCATACAGCGGAGTGTATAATTGGAAGTCTAGACACATTAGTCTAAGACATGGATATGTAAGAGAATTGATTGAAAGAGGAGTCATCTCAATATCCTATGTGAGAACAAGTGAAAATCTGGCGGATCCTTTCACTAAGACACTAATGAGGGATTTAGTGGCTGCATCATCTCGAGGGATGGGACTTAAACTCCCTAAAGAGATTCACGATTGATGGTAACCTATCTTAACACTAGTTATTCAACTAGTGTTAGGTTCAATAGGTAATAACAAGTCAATCAAGTGAATATTAGTTGTACTCAAAACAAGTCCCATTTGAGATATTGAGTACTTGTGTGTTACCAAGTGGAGGGTTAAAACCGAAAAGTTTTTTTTTTTTTAATAGAGTTCAGTCTTGTAAAGACAAGTATTTTTGGTAACAAAATACTGTAATAATTCTACCTATATGGACCTAGGGGTGGTGCCGCCTCTCATGAGAATTAGGAGTATTCTCAAGAACGTCCATGAATGGAAAGTTCACATGGCCATTAACGGTGCAAAGCGAGACATAGAGGTCTCAAGTGAACATCGCCAAGGTGTGTGCGTTATCACCGATTTGTCATCGTGAAAAGATGGTTCAATGCCTAGTGCAACCTAATTTTCGACAAATTTTGTGATAATTACACTATAGTAAAGTTCAAGTTGAAAAACACTTTACTTTCTGCACTAATGCAATGACTCCTATAAGGGAGAGTTCTTATTTAATAAAGTGGGGGATATGTTAAATTTCAAAATATAATGATTGATTAAATAAGTGTTACAATAGATAACTATTTAATCTTGTGGGGGAATGTTATATTATTTTATAATATAATGTAAAATTATATTATATTATATTATAATATAATGTTTTAGATTAAATGAATGTGACAAAGTGTGTCACATATTGTAACATATAATAGAGAGTTACAATATTTAGATATATGAGATATATCCAAATAATGTAACATATTTGGTGTTACAAATTTGTAACTTCCAAATATTACCCTTTATTGTGTAAAATTGTTGTTACACAATATTGAGATGAATTTCATAAAGCCATATGTGATATGGCTGTTAGAGATATGATTTTAACCCCAATAATGTGTTTTGGGGGTTACAAAATCATTTGGAAGGGTTTGGAACCGTTTGGAAAAACAACACAATTTTTTGTGCTAAAATTGGTCAGTGGCCGCGGCCACCAATGTCTCTGGCCGCGGCCACAGGCCAAAAACTGACCAATTTTCAGTTTTTTCAATATTTTTTTAACAGCTCAAAAAACTCAAATAACTCCCAAATCTCTTTTTTAATTCCATATTAATCCAATTAAACATTGGTAACAGCCATGGGGGTTGGTGGAATTTGAAATTCAAAGGGTGTCTCTAAACTCTATAAATAGGAGCCTATAGCTCACTTGTAAGACACAACATTTCTATCCATTAGAGCACTTGGCTAGAAACACCTTGAGGCTTGATAATTTCATAAAGCTTTTCCAATATCTGAGAGAGATCCCTTAGTGCTTGAGTTAAGGGGAAATAAGCTTTTGGACAAAGGTTTTAAACCTTGTTCAAGTTGGTGATCCCTAACCCTCTTTACTTAGGTTGTGTAAGTGAAAGTTTCTTGTATTTCTGTTCTTCTTTCCATTGCATTGTTTTCTTCTTATTCTCTTGTTCCTATTACTTGTATTTCTTGTTCAAAGGTTGTAATCTTCTTTTCTTTATTTCAAACATTTTACTTTACTTGTAACATTTTGCTTTAAGTTGTATTTTCACCATTCTATTCTTTTTCTCTTTTTTCTTGTTCTTTATTTTATTTGTATTTTAAGCTATAGAGTTGTAACACTTTATTTAATCAATCCTTTTCTATTGTAATATTATTGCTTAGAGTTGTAATATTATAATCATTTCCATTGAGGCAAAACAATATTTTCCTAACAAACCGCACTAGTGACCATTCAGTAAAGATTCGATACTTTAATATGTTACTGACTATTTTATTCATTATATATGATCTTAATTTTCTCGTACTAATACAAGATCATATTCTCATGAATGAATAAGGAATTTTCTTGATATTATCATATAATTAATTCAAACAATAATTATAATATTTAAATATAAAAAAAAATTATTCTTTTATTTAATTCAATAAAATGTCTTTACATGCTTTTAGGGCATTAACCCTAACAAAAATATGGGATCACCTCATGATATATATCTTCAGATATAATGATCAAATCCTTAGGCCACGCTATTGGCATCCCAATGGCTTGAGCAACTATGCACATATCCAAATCAGAATATGCAAAAGGAAGAGGAGTCGTTGGCTTAAGAACACTACTAATCATAACTTGGTAGTTGTTGCCCTCCTCTCTTTCAATGAGTTTACCTGATGCAACAATGTTTAAAAGCAAACCAATGGCTAATTGGCATGCTCAGTTCTGCGCAAGAAACAAGTTATATAAAAATGAGCATTTTTAAATAGTAAAGAAATCTATTTGGTTTTGGAATATTCAAGAAAAGTTTGATTACCTCTTGCAAAAGCGGTTGTAGTTGTAATTACCCCAACTACTCTAGACTTTGGACCATTAATGAAAACTACACATAGACCCTATTCCTTAACAAAACTTACAAGTGAAAAGATCATAACTTTATTAAAACTTGTAAAAATAAATGTTAAACTTTCATAAAATCTCAAGTAGGATATGGGATCCCATTGTTTTAAAAACAAAACATAACATAATGGTAATTAAAAAGAGATTACATAAATAAGTGCGAAAAAATACACATAAAAACATAAGTAATGACTTCATCCTCGAATCGAAACTCTCTGCTCTTTGAATCCATTCCGCCTCAATACACGTTCTCCAAGCTTCCAAGAACCTTTCCCGCCACTAAATCTATTTTCCTGTACATATAAACAAAAAGGAGTGACCCTAATGCCCAGCAAGGAAAATCTAACATATAACCATATACATAAAATTCATAATGTAACATAAAACATATCATAACACTTATGTCACATACATACTATAATGGCCATTATTACTTGGGGTCCCATAAACTAAACAAGTCATATGCCCATGAGATGAAAAGAATGAAGAACTTATACCATTAAGAATATACTTATCAAAACCCTTGTGCTCAAGAACTTAGATTTCCTAACCAAGAATAGGAATAAGGTTAGAATACTGAGTAGAAGACTATGAGAACTTTAAAGCAAATAATACAGAAATGGACTAGAGTTTGGGATACCTTGAGTACTTCTATGACCAATCTAAACCTTGAACCGAAATGTGAATAGAACCTTACTTCCCAAGTGTTTGGTAAGCTTATAGTGATCAAGCTTATAATTCCCAACCCAGGTGTTTACACTCTCACACTAACCTAGCAATTTGCAGCCTCTGAACTTAGCTTAATAGATGAATAAATGGCTGGGTACTAGGTCCTATTTATAGAGTTTAAGAATGAAAAGATCTTCATTTAACTTGAATAAAAATAATGGCTTTTTAAATGAAAATCATTTGAATTATCGTTCAGCAGAGGCTGAAGACTCGTTCAGAAAGATGCTGGACTTATCAAGAGGTTAAGGATTTGAATGAGAACGTTTTTGAAAACTTTCAAAAACACACTGAAGGAGGCGATATATCGCCCCCTGTAGGCGATATATCACCTGGGCCATTATGCCCGAGGCAATCGTGCAACGTTTCGTGTTTTTCGTATCTTCGTACTGCGATATATCGCCCCCTATAGCTGTGATATATCGTGCTGAATATTTAAACATGAAATTACACATTTTTAGCTTAATTTGATTTGAGTAAACAGCCTTGACTAAGCCCTCTAACGTTTTCAAAGCTGCTGACTGACTCTAGGGTATTCAAATTTTAACCTTAATAAATTTATTCCTTAAAATACTTAATCATTATTAAACCTATACATGACATGTGTTATTATCTTATTGGGTCTTATCTAAACCTTATAGTATAATAAATATTATCCTCAATAACAGTCATATTAATCAAACCTTAGGTTAAAATTAATATTCCTAAACTATAGGTTAAACTTAGAAAATCTACAAGTACTACTATGAGTGTCCAAATAAATCCCGGTCTGGACCAAAAATCCACAGTCATAAAGATAATACTATTATTACTATTATACTACTATCTAACTTAGCTAAATAAAGTTCTTGGACTCTACAGTAGTGCATTGGTGGGTTGGGCACATAGTAGGATGTTGGCGTTGGTGGGACTCCAATCTTGGATCTCGACTCGCTCTGTTGGGCCGTGAATTTTCTCAAGAGCTCATCTTGTTGTTGAAGGCGCTCTTCTAGACGTTGGCTTGTTGACGATATTCCTCTTCTTGTTTCTAAAAGCTTTCTTCAAACTCGTTTCAAATAGTGTCATTCGAAGAAGGAGCTTTCGATGTAATTTTAATTGAGGCAGGTGTTGGAGTATTCCAGTATTCTATACGGACATATCGTGCCCTCCATACCTAACATGTCCTCGGGGCTTAGGAGTGCCCAATGCCCTCATCAACAAATAATCAGGGTCATCAGGTGCCCATTTACCCTCAACTTGGAGTTGCCGGTAATGATCCTGTGAAACAATATTCATAGAAAGTTATATATAGAAGTTAATAATTTGATATACCAACATTATTGAATATGAACCCTTACAATATTTTTTTGAATCTTAGAGGCCTCTTAAACTAGCTCTCCTTTTGCATTCTGACGACCCATGCTCCACTAGTCTGCCCTATCAAGTTCAGTTAGGCTTTTCGCAGCCGGTTGCATTAACATCTCTTCAATACACACATAGCCTCCTCTAGAGAGGTTATGGTTGTATTTATTCAATGCTCGATAAGTATACATATCTTCTCTCTTTTTACACCACTCGGGAGTTAATCTTGAGTTCACAAACTTTAACCATTCATCTGGCTTTATGAAATTCTAAAATCCAGATGGAATAGCTAACGGGAACTCATATGGGAATTTTTTCAAAGTGTTATACACATTAACCCTTGTGAGATTAGTCTTCCAATTTCAAAAGTAATTTCCCGCTTCTATCAATATCTACTTCTTTTGTTTAGGGTCAAAATCTTAAGTTTTCTGCAAGTTTGAAAGTAATAAGAATCATATTATCACAACAATATTTATTTTAAAAATATTAAATGAAATAATATTAATAAAACCATACCTTCATTATATCCCATATTTTATTTTTATCCACCATACTAACATCGTTCCAACTTTTAGTGTTGATTGACATAGTGGCTCGAGCAACAACTCCAAGTTATGACAAAACATTGCTTATAGTGTCACTGACTATTTGACCATACTCGTGTATTCAACATGTGTAAGATGTCCTTCACTCCTATTTTGGTGCTTTTAGCCATCCAGTTGTGCCGTCTCACGTTTTTATGTTCATCTTGCACTGGCTGAGAATGAGGGAGAGGCTCCCCCTCATCAGAACTACCACCAAAATGATAACCCGCCATCTGTGAAACATAAATATCATTATTATAACCATTTTGGACACTCATAATCTTAAAAAGAAAAAGTTATACAAACATTTGAATCAAAAGATGAAACCAAAATAAAAAACCAAAAGATGAAATCAAAAAATGAAACTAAAAATGTCACATTACATAAACATATCAAACTAGTTAAATTTTACATCAAAACCCATTATTAACCCATAGTCCTTCACCATTTTCACAAAAAAAAATACAACCATCATCAATTTCATCATTATCTTCTATTGCGGTGAAGGTGAAAAGTTCTTCTTCGAGGGGTATATCATGTAAACCACCATCATTAATGTTTCATTCTCTTGTTTGTGTTGGAAGAACAATTGACCACTGGTTTTCTGAAGGATGATTCATATAAAATACTTGTTTGGCTTGTGAAGCTAATAAAAATCGATCAAATTTGTGCCCAATTCGTTTTAGATTAACTAATGCGAAACCAAAATCTTCATATATTGTGTCACTGTCAATTTTCACCCAATCACAAAAGAAAACTGGCACTTGAGTTGTGATATAATCTAACTCCCAAATTTCATTAACTACTCCATAAAAAGTCATATCATATTCAACTAGATTTTAGTCTTTTGCACTAGAGACTTGCATAGTTTTAGCAACAAGGCTAACACCATTGTTCTATGTGTTTCTATTTTTATCGCGCTCTCTAGTGTTAAATAGAGTACCATTAATCGTGTATGATGAAAACTTGATGACATTAAAATAAGTTCCTTGAGAAGTCTACTTAATGATGTCTGAAACCTTATATGTGTTTTTAATTCTGACACAACCTATTAAATCAAGGGAGCAAAAACAAATGACTGAAAACAACCAACCATGTCATCTTGTAATTACTAATAAATAACAACCTTCCATAATCAACACAATTTACCTTTTGTTCTATTCAACTACTAAAAGTTCGATAATCTTCGTCTTGTAACCATTTTGGGTTCCTTAACTTGGATGTAAATTTGGTCTTTGTCCAGTTAAAACGCTCCCTTCAAGTATACATATGTTGTTAGACAATTGAATATAAAAAATTACACAACTTAAACTTAATGTATTATCTGAATATAACTCACTCGATATAAGGCTGAATTTCATTTATATTCTGCAACAGAAGACGATGCACTTCATCTAGTATATCAAGACTTATTGTGCATACAACGCTACCACAACGACTCTAAATCTCAACATTGTAAACATCATTTAACCCAATACACCAGTCATGTATTCAGAACAAAATCCAACTGCCATTTATGCAATATAGCATTCGACGATGCATCCTTCTGGCCGACTTCTATTCCTGACATACCCCTTAATAATCTTGATACATCGCTCAAATGGATACATCCATCTTAAATAAATGGGACCACAATATCTTAGTTCTCTAACCAAGTGAACTGTCAGATGGATCATTATATCAAAAAATTTCAGTGGGAAATATTTCTCCAACTCAGTCAATACCTCAGCAATTTCATCTCTTAACTTGGGTAACTTAAGCGGATTAATCACCTTACAACACAATGACTTGAAAAACAAGCATAACCTTGTGAATACATCTTGAACTTTCCTAGGTAACACAAATCGAATGGCCACTGGTAGTAAATGTTGCATTAGAATAGGACAATTATGAGATTTCATACCAGTCAGAATACAACTTTTCATATCTAGAAATGAACTTATATTTGAGGAATATCTGTCTAGAACTTTTATATTAAACAAACATCTGCAAATTTCCATTATTTCCTCTTTATTAAGAGTGTAAACAGTAGGAGGTAAATATGTTTGTCTCTTATCTGGTTTTGGAGTTTATTCATCCCTTATACCCATTGCCGCCAATTCTTTTCTAGCCTTAGTTTTCCCAAGAATATTCAACAATGTGCCAATCAAACTATCACATACATTTTTCTCTATGTGCATAACATCAAAATTATGGCGTACAAGTAAGAAAGGCCAATATTCAGGTTTGAAGAAAATAGATTTCTTTTTACAAGTATTCAGGCCAATATCACGAACTTTAGGCTTCCCTAACTAGAACCCAATTTTAGACATATTCTCAAGTACTTGGATCACATTCAAAGGCTCAAGAACCTCCTCAAACTCTTATTAACCATTGAATGCCTTCTTCCAAGTCCAAAGTTTATGTGTATTAGGAAAGAACTTCCTATGTCTCATATAACATATTTTCCAAGAGTGTTTCAAGTATTCAAAACATATTTTTTCTTCAAAAATAAGGCAAGCCTTATACCCTTTCACACTAAACCCAGATAAATTTCCATAAGTAGGAAAGTCATTAATTTTCCATAACAAGACTGCTTTAAGATTGAATTATTCCTGCATATACGCATCATAAACCTTAACCCCTTCATCTCACAAAGTTTTCAAGTCATTAATAAAAGGAGCTAGATAGACGTCAATGTCATTACCAGGCTGTTTAGGTCCTGATATCAACAAGGTCAACAGCGTAAAATTCCTCTTCATACACAGCCATGGGGGTAGATTGTAAATAACAATCATAACATGCCAACAATTATACTTACTTCTAAGAGATGTGTGTGGATTGATCCAGTCAGTAGAAAGACCTAGACTAATATTATGAGATTTATTTCCAAAAGAAGGCCACTTCAAATCAACTATCTTCCAAGCTTGGTTGTCAGCTGGATGTCTTAATTTACCATCCTTTATTCTCTCATTAGCATGCCATGAAAAACTTTAAGCATGTTTGGCATCTCTAAACAATCAGATTAAATGAGGAATTGGCAGAAGCTACCACAAAATTTTGGCAGGTACTCCTTCCTTAACATCCTCACCATTTATTTTCTTTTGCCATCATGACTCACCACAAGTAGGACATGATTTTTCTTCTGCAAAGCTATTTCGATATAATATGCAATCATTAGGACATGCATAAATTTTTTCATATTGCATGCTTGATGGGCATAATGTCTTCTTTGCCTCATAAAATGAAATTGGCATTTCATTATCTTTCAGCAATAACTCCTTAAAAAACCTAAATAAATCAATGATATTTTTATCATTCCAACCATGTTTAACTTTTAGATTGTAGAACCTAAGAAGCGCAGATAATTTTGAAAATCCGGTAAATCGGTTTCTTAGCATCACTAAGGAGTGTCTCAAACATATTTCGGTCTACTCCTGATCCATAATGTGCATCGTAAATCATTTCATCTAATGGATCCCAGTACTCCACTACTATATTCCTCCTCACTCATTTTGGTCTGTAACATCCCGTGTTTTGAACACCTGTTAGTAGCCGGTCAGAGTCGATGAAGAATTATGTGAAATATTATTTTGATTAATGATATTAATGAAATTGTGATGATTAATGAATGTTATAGCCAATTTAATGATTCGGTAATTGATCTAGCTTTATGCAAAGAAAGATTAGTCTCGGACCAAGGAATAAAACCTAATGGGAGAAAATCTCGAATTAAATAAAACAGGGAATAGTATGGCATAAAAATATTAATTTTTTCTAGCATCTGGGACTTTATAGTCGAGCCAATAAGTTTAAGAAAATTTTATTGAGGCTTGAATTCCAATCAACCGGGCTTAAGAATGAAAATTTATTGCTCGGGCCTCTAAGGGCATTTTGGTCAATTTGATCAAATTACCAAAATTATGTGATATGTGACAAATTTATTTTTGGGTCACATTTAATTTAATTAATTAAGAGTGGAGATATTTGAAAACTATAGGTTAAAAGTTAAGAGAAATTTAGAGCACAAAATTCCCAAAGGGCCCTTGGATCCCTTAAATGCGAGGTAAAATAAGCAACGCGTAAAAGTAATTTCCAAGGGTAGAGAGAGAGAGGAGTGGGCAGCAAGTCTAGGTCCTGGGGCTCTTAAGAGCTAGGACACATACCCCAAAGAGAATAGGAAGAGTATTACCCATTCACAAGCTAAGGGTTTAATCATTGTTTTGCTTTTTTTTTCTCACAACAACTTTCTCTACCATTTTCCCCCAAAACCGAGGCACCTCCTTCCCCTTCCCTTGTCATTTTTTCTAACTCTGAAAAAGAAAAATCACTCCCTCTCATTTTGTTCCTCTCTCTTTCTCTCTCAAGGAGAGACTCCATTGAAGCTAGTTTTCAACCCTAAGCAAACCGAGGTCAAGGTAAGTGAAATCCTCTCTTGTGATCCATTCTTCTATTCCTTATTCAAACCTAAAAACCTAGGGTTCCTTGTGCGTGCATGTGATCTAAAATTCATTCATGGCCTTGTTCTTGTGTTCTAGGGCTCAAGAGAAGCCTTACTAGTCAGATCTCCAAGTTGAGCACCATTGGGATCAAATAAAGCAAGGTAAGAAGTTTTGTGCGCTTGCATGTTCTTGTTCCTCATCTAAGTTTCCTTCTACCATAATCATTTTCTGAAAGTCTGCATGTAGGACTTGGGGCTCGGTTTTGAGAGTTTAGAGCACCAAATGATGGTTTTGAAGAGCTAAGGAACACATCTCCAAGCTAGGGCTTCGAAAGGTAGAATATGGTTGAGTTCTTTATGTTTTATGATGATTCTTGTAGTTCTGGTTGTATAAGGTGTTTCAATAGTATTTGAGTTTATTATATGCTTAAGGTTGAGCTTTATGTGTGGTATGATGATTTTCATGCATGCATGTGGCTAGGGTTATGCTAGAAATGCTTATTGATGTTAGGTTGTGTAAAAATGCATGCTGCCAAAATTTCTTGGTCTGGCTTCCAACGAATCAGATCATATTCTACTGCCTCTGTTTGTGAAAAATATTTGTTTAGTTTCATATTTTTTTTGTGAGTACTTGATGTTAGGCCTTTGAAAATCATAAGAAGGTATTTTCAAACCCAAGTTATGAATGTTTTGGCATTTTGATGTAAATCTGGAAACTTTTTGGGAGCATGCATTGCCCAGATTTTTTTGACCTTTGAAAAATTTTTACTCATAAAAAGCTATGAAATTTGGTAGTGTGTTAGTCTAAACATGTATAAGGATCACTGTAAAATTTTAGAGGAAAATGTGTTAAGGTGTAAGAGATATGATTTTTCAAAGTTTACCTTAGAAGCTAGAAACAAAACTTCTGGGCAGCAAGCACTGCCCATATTGCATTAAACATTTTTATGAGTTTATTATTCTAAAAATTATGAAATTTTGATGAAGCTAATATAGACATGTATAAAGATCTCTGTATAATTTTAGAAAGAACTGGGTGACGGTGTAAAAGAAGTGAATTTTCAAAGTTACCTTAAAATTTGAGAAAAACTTCTAGGCAGCAGGCACTGCCTAGATTACTTTACAAATTTGAATACGTTTTTCCATCCCAATATTTACGAAATTTTGAGAGAAATTAGTGAAGATGTGTAAATTTTTAGAGAAAAATGTTTCACGGTTTAAGAGAAATAATTTTTATAAGTTTTCCCTAAAAACTAAAAGGTAGTAATTTCGAACCTTAATGAAAAATGACTTTTTTTGGAAGGGTACCTCTTTTAACCTAAAATAAGTTTTAACACGAGGCTCTCGCCTAGTTCCCATCCTTATGACATAGAACACGTGAATGATAGTTTAAGGTTTTTTTCCCAATACACAACTTAGGGCAAAAGTTTAAAAAGGAGATTTTACCCCTTAAATTAAATAGTGGAAGTAGAGTTTTTAAAATGAGAATAAATAATCCTTTGTAAAGATAACTAAGGATTTGGAGAATTAACCAATCCCAAATTAGCTTGAGTTAATTTAAAAGTTGATTTTTTTTACCATTTCTAAGTTAATGGTCTAATTTCCTTTCTTTTAAAAAATAACGTAAAAAGAGATCCTCGGTTATGGGTAAAAATGGTAAGAATGGGAGTTGGGTTTTTGTAGAATCTTTAAGAGAATGGGATAACATTGTCATATATTATTTGTAAAGGGCCAAAAAGTGATATTTTGGTAACTGATAGAAAATGGTAAACTTTTGTGAGAGGACGATAAGTTGGTATTTTTCTAAGATAGGAGTTGAGTAGAACTCTTTTTTCCAAAAAAACAAAATACGAGTTATCTGATAAGAGAATTCTCTAGTTAATGAATATTAAGATGCACGACATGGATAGCGTGTTGCAGTGAGGCCAATTTTCTCATGTTACTGTAAAGACTGAAACAACATCCTCCCTTATACACTGTGAGGTGTATAATAGGCTATAGTAAAGAGTGTCTAAGAGAACGTTATTGCATGTAGCTATCATAGAATATTAGCTATAAGAGTATGCCATAGTTTAATCCAAGTACAACATATTAATTACAGTAATCACAAAAAAGGAAAACGAATAGCGGTGTTAAAGATCCAAATGGGAGCTAAGGACTCCAAGTAAGTTAGCCTTTCTCTTTCTTGGCTACAACATGAATATACTAGTGTGTGCTTGTAGTAGTATATTACACTAGTTTTTTTTGGCTCATTAAGACCAAGGTATGCTTAATTCCTACTCTTGCAATGCTTTGGCTTTCTGCGGCTAAATGGTAAGTAGGTTTGGGTTGGAGCTAGGACATGGTAAGTATATAGTCTTGGTTGGAGCCAAGACAATGGTAAGATAGTCTGGGTTGAAGCCAGGAAAATGGTAATATAGTCCAGATTGGAGCCAGGGCAATGGTAATATGCTCTGGGTTAGAGCCAGGACATGGAAAAACTATAGTTCGGGTTGGAGCCAGGATAATGGTAATATAGTCCGAGATGGAGCTAGGTCGTAAATGCTGGAACAGGGTTCAGGCCCGGATCACTTGCTGTTAATTTATTGATTAGTTATAATATGTGTTGTATATCTTGAATGTTCTAGGATTTTCTGCATCCAGGTTATCATGATATGTGTAACGTTGTTTGTTAGGTACAATCCAAGTATTTGATTCTGATTTGGCTATTGTTTGAGAATTGTATGATAAAGTTGGGATTTATCCAATACCCTGATGATATGTAGTGATAAAAACCTTAGGGCAACCTATTACTGGGTTTAGTATATTTGTGTCCAAGGCTATTATTACTAAGCGTTTTCCCTTACCTAGTTATTTCATGTTGTAGGTAGGTGCAAAAGCAAAGTGGAGCAATGAGCGCCGAAGTCTGCTTGTGAATATGTCCATGTGGCCCGAGCTGGGGAGGTTTTTGATGGAACACAATTTTGAAAAGAAATGCTGGGAGCCTGCTATTTCTTTTATGACAATTTTTTTTCTTTAACTCTGTAAAAGGGTAGTTGTAATTATGTTTGCTAAAACTAAAAGTGTGAACACACAATCTTTTAAAAGTAAAACTTTTTTTATATGGATTTTTGGTACAATGAGTTAAAAGTAAAAAATAGTTTTAAGTTTTCGCATGATTTGGTCTTGTATGTTTTGAGGGTTGTTGCATGGTCTACTTGGTAGAATTAAAGCAATAGGAGCTATCTCCCAATGATAATACCAAACTATGTAACTCTTGTCGATCCCATTGAATTATAAGTGTTCTTTGATCTTTTTAAGATTCATCTTTTTAACATTTCCACACTTAAGACATGGACAAGAAGTGAAATTTGGGTCTTTCACATTTTCCGAACAAAACCTCAAGAACAAATCGAACCCGTTCCTATATTTCGTAGAAAACCTATTCGCTGACATCCACTTTCTATCCATATCTTCTCCTATGTCTATGAAAAATAAAAGAAACGACTATAAATAAGCACATGATAGAGTTGGATGTCTATATAAAGCTAATTGTTTGTAAATTTGGGCAGCATTCCCCCTATATTATTAACCTAACCATCTATCGATTTAATCAATCAATCAATCACAACACAATTTAAATACAAGAAAGAAATACATAATCCTAGATAAAATCTGGCAGCATTTCCCCTATAATAGTGGCCTAGTCATCTACATTTGAATAGCAAACACAAACAATTCAAACAACATACAATAAATTTCTTCCTTATAGCTCTGCATCACACAATCGAATTTCCCAGAACCAACTTCACTAAAACACACATGTTCTCAACTATGTGTTATCATCGCAGCACACAATTTTAATCTCATAACCTACTTCACTATGGATGAATATTTAAGATATTCAAACTCCTCTAACATTTGTTTAATAATATTAAAAGTAGAAATAAGATAATATATATGTACCTCTTGCAATTAATAATCCAAGCTAGCAAAATTACTTCACTTAGCAATCCACTTTGTTATTAAATCCACAACCAACAAAATTAAATTAATAATTAATAAATAAAATATCACTAAATATCTAACGATATATAACATATTTTTATAATTTTAAAAACTTAATTACGTCAAATGTGAGCTTGAAATAGAAATTTTGATGCAAAAAATACCCTAAAAACAAAGCAACAACCTACAAAATTAAATTAATTAATATATAAGAGATTACTAAACAAATATCACTAAACATATAACAATAACTTATTCTTCTAATTTTAGAAACTTAATTACCTCAAATGTATGTTTGAAATAGAAATTTTGAGGCAACCATCATCATAAAATCTCACTCCAACAAAATCTCAACCTACAAAATTAAAATTAATTAATTAATAAATAATTACTAAACAACTAATGAGCCACTAATTAACCTAAACAAAGGATGTAGTATATATGGAGTTTATACTTATAAACTTTAAAAGCTAAGTCACTAAAAACTCAATAATCAACAAGAACATATAACTTTTCATATATCTCTAAATTTTAAAATTATTTAAAAAACTTATTATAACTTAAATATATATAATCAACCTAGTTAGAATGTTAGTAAAAAAATTAAATTATATATATACAAATATACATAATTTTTTAATTAAGTAATAAGAAAAATTAAGAAAAATGTAAACATATATACTTGAATCAAATCTATACAATGTGATATGTAAAATTAAAATTATTTTCTACATTGCTAACAAAGTTATTTTCTTAGAAACCCACTCAAAATCTATTAATGATCAAAACTAATAAAGAAAAATCTCACTAAATATCATTTTAACAATGATTTATACTTATAATTTTAAAAACTTACCTAAAATGTGTGCTTGAAATAGAAATTTTTAGTCAAAATCTCAAGTTCCCACCATTCATACTCCAAGAAAATCCTACAAATCCATTGAAAAAACTCATAATCATAAAAAAAAAACTAACACAAAATCGCATTTATATATATCTTCTTAAAAATAAACCGATATTTTTTTTTTCAAGAAAATTTACCCCAAAAGCTTGAAAATGGAGAGAATCATGTAGCTTTCAAGCCCTAAAAATCACCAAAAATAGTTTCCCCAAATCGCCTCTGTATAATCGCACAAAGAAGAGAAGAGGAGATCGGGTATATTTCAGTGAAGGGATCCAACGTCTCCCACTGGGAGACGTTGGAAGTCATGAACTTCTAACGTCTCCCACTAGGAGACGTGGGACACGTGGCACGTCTCCCAGTGGGAGACATTGGATGTCCTCCCTAGACACGTGTTAAACCCTCCTCCTAATTTTTAATGTCTTAGACCAATGGTGTAAGACATTGTAGGGAGTCATTGAAAGTATAATTTGTTGTAGTGCTAACCCACCATCTTCCATAATATGGCTCGCTCAAAGAGAACGAGACAGGTGAATGTCTATGTTATTTGTTAGGATACACAAGAACACACTTTTGAATCTCAACATGAGAAAGTGTTCTTCTCAGAACTCAGAGACAACAAAGTTCTCTATTTTTCTCTTTTGGAAAAATAACGTGAAATGCATCTGATGTCTCCCTTTCTCTCTTGATGTGATGTTCTATTTATATAACAATAGAAATAAGACCTAGCCCTAATCTCATTGGGCCAATACGTGGGCCACAATCCATTTGGACTATGGTTGGCGCCACTACAAGGCTTTGGGCCCTCTGGTATTTTATCTCTATAAAATGCTATTTGTTGGACATTTATCATATTATTTTATGCAATATACAATTATACTGCAAAATTAAATATGATTAAATTAGTTTTCAATAAAATGTTAATTTCACAAAATAATAACATTACCTTTATTTGTCATTAAATGTTATTTCACAAATAATATTAATTTGTGAGATAAAAATAAAACTTTACTATTTTTAATTATTTCTTTTTAATACCAAAATCCTACCCCTGTGTTATCGAGCTGGTATGGGGACTGTATGGACCCGTAGTTCTAAGCTTCAATAATTTAATTAATTTCACTAACTCTTAGATCCATTAATTATTTTATTAACCATGAATAATTCCACCAGAAATTTATATTTGAACTCTCAAAACTACAGTCTTATATTATTAAAAGTTATAACTATCAAGTCGTCCATTGATTTAGCCATTGCATGAGTTATGACCCTATGCTAGTTGTTCATAATTAAAGATAGGTCTTAATGTTCGTTAACCTCTCTAATTATATATTTATCAATTAGTTTGATCCTTTAATGAACATTATTCTATAAATTTAATTATAGAATGAAATTTATGTTTTCTAACAGAAATTGAGCGCTCTATGTTCAAGCCCTGAATCAACACTAAAAGGAACAACTAATATGCTTTAATTTAAGTAAGTAACAGATTCCATATCTGTGTAGTTTGTTCCCAGCCACTTGTAGTTCTATGACTCGAGGATACCAGAAATTTGGTCGTAGGAATATTGAACCTTACCCGATAAGTCAAAAGTCATAAAAGCACAAATAGAAGTTCATTACTCACTTCAAGATTGAGGTTAAGTCTCAAACGACCATCGATTGATGAATGTTGAACTTCTATATTTTAATGCAGATTATCACAAGTTCTTTCTTTCATTGTGTCCTAGTCCAATACAATCTATATTGTATATGGTACCTCTATCTCTTTGTGGTGCTACACTTATAGTCTGGATAAACTGCTCTGTCTTAAACAGAAGATAGACTGTACTTATAATCTTTATTAAATAAAGCTTAGCGATTACATAATTTTTTTATATTATTATCTTGGATTAAATCCTCTTTTATACATATCATTCTACATATACTTAATTCATGACCACGCTAATAATATTGGATCTTCATGATAAATTGCATGTATAATTAAATACAAATATGAGTTCCAAATATTAACCTTATTTAATTAAATGTAATCGTTCATACAGAAATATGCTTTAAGGGCATAAATCCCAACATAAACCTCGGAGAAAGGTAGTTTTTGAGGAACTCACAGTTGATAAGATTCCATCACCTCATCATTAAATGATAAATGACAAACCGAGGAAACCACTATTCCTGAAAAAGGAAACCACAGTGTAACGTCGTAGTGGGAGGGTTGTGAGACCTATTCTCTATGAACATGAGACATATGTCCTTGTTTCTTACACAAAAAAGGACGATCCAGTTACCTTCAAAGAGGCAATGGATGATCCTAAAAAAGAGAAATGGCAAGAAGCCATGAACCAATAAATGGAATCGATATATTCCAATTCTGTTTGGGACTTGTAGACCCATCTAAAGATGTCAGGCCCATTAGTTGCAAATGGATCTTCAAGAAGAATAGAGGTGTAGATGGGAAAGTACAGACTTTCAAGGCCATTAGTTACACTCAGAGAGAGGGTGTTGATTATGAATAAACATTTTCTCCTCTGTCCATGCTAAAATCCATTCTCATCCTTTTATCCATAGCTGCCACCTATGACTATGAGATATGGAAAATGGACATCAAGACAACTTTTCTGAATGGCTATCTTGATGAAAGAATCTATATGATACAACCAGAAGGGTTCATTAAAGACGGGGAAGACCATAAGGTGTGTAAGTTGCTGACATCCATTTATGGATTAAAGCAAGCATCTAGACCTTGGAATATCACCTTTGATGAGACACTTAAAACATATGGCTTCAAACAGAATGTCGATGAAGCATATGTGTATGAATATGCCAAAGGTAAAGTGTTGGTTTTCTTAGTTCTTTACATGGATGACATTCTCCTTATTGGTAATGATGTAGAGACAATGTCAAACGTGAAAAAGTGGTCAGCTGAAAAGTTCCAAATGAAAGATTTGGACGAAGCGAGCTATGTTCTAAGAATCGAAATCGTAAGGGATAGGAAGAATAAGCTCTTGGCACTTTCTCAGGACAATTATATAGATAAGGTGAATGAAAGTTTCTCAATGGAGAATTCCAAGAAAGGTCAATTACCGACCAGATATGAAATTACTCTTTCCAAAGACACCTCAAGAGGAAGAGGACATGCGAAAGTATCCCTATGTTTCAGCAGTTGGGAGTCTAATGTATGCTATGTTGTGTACTAGGCCCGACATATGCTATATAGCAGGGATTGTAAGTCGTTATCAATCAAATCCTTGTTTGGAACAATGGATTGCAATAAAGCACATTCTTAAGTATCTTAGGAGAACGAGAGATTATATGCTTGTATATTCAGAGGGTGAGCTAAACCCTACTGGATACACTGATTCTGATTTCTAATCAGACAACGAAAGTCGTAAGTTGACGTCTGGGTTAGTGTTCACTCTTGGTGGAGGAGCTATAGTTTGGAGAAGTATTAAACAATCTAGTATTGCAGATTCAACCATGGAAGTCGAGTATATAGTGGCTTGTGAAGTAGCTAAGGAGGAGGTTTGGCTTAGAAAGTTCTACACTAATATGGAAGTAATTCTAGATATGGAGAAGCCACTAATCATGTACTGTAACAATAGTGGAACAATAGCTAACTCTAAGGAACCCATAAGCCACAAGAGAGGAAACCATATAGTTAGGAAATACCATCTGCTTAGAGATATTGTGCACTGAGGTAATGTGACTGTTATGAAGATAGCTTCAGAACAGAACCTGTCATAACCATTTACAAAGACACTTTCTGTAAAGTCGTTTATGGGTCATGTACGCAACATGGGATAAAGGGAGATGCCTCACTTTCTTTGAGGGAAAATGGGAGATTGTTGGGATTTATTCCCTAAAAGCATGTAAAGACATTTTATTGATTTAAATAAAAGTACAATTTTATTTTATTTGAATGTTATAATTATTATTTGAATAATTTATATGAATATCAAGAAAATTCCTTATTCATTTATGAGGATATGATCTTGTATTAGTACAAGAGAATTCAGATTATATACAATGAATAAAATAGTCAATCACATATTAAAGTAAGGAATCTTTAATGAATGGTTACTAGTACTGTTTACTAAGCATACATGATGCTAGTATTCCAGATTTTGATTACTGATGTGGATATACATCTTGGTAAAGTTACTGTGTATAATAGATATTATATATGACAGGGCCGATATGAATTAACTATCTTTATAAACTTACCGTTTGCCATAAAGATTTAATTTGTAACATCCCGTGTTTTGAACACACGCTAGTAGCCGATTGGATTTGGTGAAGAATTATGTAGAATATTATTTTGATAAATGATATTATATGAATTTTGTGATGTTTCGTGAATTTTTATGGCCACTGTGATGATCTGGTAAAGGATCTAGCTTTATGCAAAGAAAGATTGGTCTCAGACCAAGGAGTAAACCCTAATGGGAGAAAAATCTCGGATTAAATAAAATAGGGAATACTATGGCACAAAACTATTTTGGCAACTAGGAATTTATAGTCGAGCCAATAAATTTAAGAAAAAACATTGATTGAGATTTAAATTCCAATCAACCGAGCTTAAGAATGAGAATTTCTTTCTCGGTCCTCTAAGGGCATTTTGGTTAATTTGATAAAATTACCAAAATTATGTGATATGTGACAAATTTATTTTTGGGTCACATTTAATTT
The DNA here is from genome assembly GCF_963169125.1 of Humulus lupulus. Lineage (NCBI taxonomy): Eukaryota > Viridiplantae > Streptophyta > Magnoliopsida > Rosales > Cannabaceae > Humulus > Humulus lupulus. The sequence goes on along the minus strand of NC_084794.1, from coordinate 92,133,650 downwards.
AATTAATTAAGCTTGGGGATATTTAAACACTATAGGGTAAAATTTTAGGGAATATTAGATAAGTAAAATTACCAAAATGCCTTTGAGTGTCTAAGGAGAGAGGTATATATGAGCAAGGGCGTAAAGGTCTTTTCCAAGGGAGGAGAGAGAGAGAGGGGTGAGCGACATAGGTATGCCTAGGGCTCTCAAGAGCCTAGGAGATATACCCTAGGGGAAGAGTAAGACCCTTACCCAACTCACAAGTTAAACCATAATCATTGTTCTCGTACACTTCTAATCATTTTCTCAAAAAATTATTTTCTCCCAAGAAAAACACTCTCTTCCATTCCCTCTCCCCAAAACTGAAACCCTAAAGCCTCTATCCCTCCATTGCTGCAATCCTTTCTCTCCATAAGCTAAGCACACTCATTCCCAATTGGAGAAGGGAGAAGCTCAAGAGAACACATGTGTAGAGTAAGTTTCGAAACCTACTTCATATTTTCTTCTATTTTCCTCTTCAAACCCAAAACCCTAAGGGTTTTTTATGCATGCATGTGATCTAATATCCATGCATGGCAGTGATATTGTGTTCTAGGGTTCAAGAGGAAATTGTACTAGTAGGATCTTAAGGATTTAGCACTTTGGTGATCAAGTAATAAGCAAGGTAAGAAATCTTGGTAGCTTGCATATTTTTTTCCCTCATCTAAGTCTTTCTACCCTAAATCTCTCTTAAAATTTGCATGTGGTACTTTGGGGCTCGGTTTGAGAATGTAGAGCACAAGGGGGAGTTTGAGAAGCTAAGGAAAACACATCTCCAAGCTAGAACTATCAAGAGGTAGAAATTTATGGTTGTTCTTGAGTTTTGTGATTTATGTTGGTAGATCTGGTAGTATAGGTTATTTTAATGGTTGGATTTTATTTTATGCTTAAGGTTGAGATTGTGTGATTTGATGATGTGTATGCTTTCATGTGACTAGGGTTATGCTAGAAATGCTTATTGTTGTTAAGTTGTGTAAAAATGCATGCTGCCAAAACTTCGTGGTCTGGCTTCCAACGGGTCAGATCATACTTCCCAAATTTATTTAAACATTTTGAGAAGTTTTATTATTTAAAAAATTATGAAATTTTTAAAGAAACTAATTTAGACATGTATAAAGAACCCTACAAAATTTTAGAAAGAACTGGGCTACAGTGTAAGAGAAATAAATTTTCAAAATTACCTTAAAATCTGGGAAAAACTTATGGGCAGCAGGCACTTCCCAGATTGCTTTAAATATTTGAATGGGTTTTCCATCCAAAAAATTATGAAATTTTTAAGGGAATTATTTAAGATGTGTATAAGGATTTCTCTAATGTTTTTAGAGAAAATTGTACCATGGTTTAAGAGAAACAATTTTTATGAATTTTCCCTAAAAACTGAAAGGTGGTAATTTCAAACCTTAACAAAAGGTGATTTTTGGGAGGTTAGTTCTCCTAACCTAAAGAAAGTTTTGGTGCAAGACATTCACCTAGTTCCCGTCCTTATGTCACAGAATATGTGAATGATAGTTTAAGAGTTTTGGTTAAAAAACTCAATTTAGGGAAAAAGCTTAAAAACGAGACTTTATCACTTTAAAACTTATAATGACATTACAGTTTTGGAAATGAAAAGAAATAATTCTTTGCAAAGATAACAAAGGATTTGGAGATTTAACCAATCCTAAATCAGCTTGAGTTAATTTAAAAGTTGATTTTTACCATTTTATAAGTTAAGGGTCCAATTGCCCTTCTTTTAAAAATAACATAAAAAGAGAACCTAGGTTATGGTTTAAAATGGTAAGAATGGGAGTTTGGGTTTTTTAGAACCTTTAAGAGAACGGGGTATCATTGTCAGATATAATCTGTAAAGGATCAAAAAGTGGTATTTTGGTAAATGATAGAAAACAATAAACTTTCGTAAGAGAGCGAAAAGTTGGTATTTTCTAAAGATAAGAGTTGTTTAAAACTCCTTATTATAAAATCCCAAATACAAGTAGCCGATAAGAGAGTTCTTTAGTTAAAGAATATTAAAATGCACAACATCGAGAGGGTGTTCTGGTGAGGCCAATTTTCTCATGATACCGTAAAGACTGAAACAAAACCCATCCTTATACACGGTAAGGTGTATAAGAGGCTATAGTATAGAGTCTCTAAGAGAACTTTACTGCATATAGCTATCGTAGAATATTAGCTAGAAGAGTATGCCATAGTTTAAACTAAGTACACTGTATTAATTACAGTAATAGCAAAAAGGGAAAACGAATAGCAGTGTTAAAGATCCAACTTGGAACTAAGGACTCCAAGTAAGTTAGCCTTTCTCTTTCTTGACTGCAACATGAATATACTAGTGTGTGCTTGTAGCAGTAGATTACACTAGTTTTTTTTGGGTCATTAAAACTAGGATAGGCTTAATGCCTACTCTTTCAATGCTTTTGTATTCTGCGGCTAAATGGTAAGTAGGTTTGGGTTGGATCCAGAACCTTGCATAATATAGTCCGAGTTGGAGCCAGGGCATGATAAAAAATATAGTCTGGGTTGGATCCAGGATAATGGTAATACTGGAACCAGGTTGAGGCCCATATCCCTTGTTGTTAATCTATTGATTAGTTATGATGTGTGTTATATATCTTAGATGTTCTGAGAAATTCTTGAGTGCAGGTTATTGTGATATGTGTGAACTTAATTATTAGAAACAACTAGGGTATTTATTTTGGATATGGTTATTTAACTTGAATGTTCTGGGAATTTTCTAAGTGGAAGTTATCTGATATGTGTGAACTTGGTTGTTAGAAACAACGAGAATATTTATTTCGGATATGGTTATATATTCGCAATGTCTGTGATTTTCTGAATGCATGTGGTTTTGATATGTATGAACATTGGTTGTTGGGTGCAACCAATGTGCTTGATTTTTCTGTTAGGGCTATTATTGAGAATTGTATGATAAGGTTGAAACTTATCCAATAACTTAATGACCAATAGCAATATCTTCCTTAGGTCGGCCCGTTACTAGGTTTTAGTATACGTGTGTGTAAGGTTATTCTTACTAAGTGTTTTCGCTTATCTAGTTGTTTCATGTTGTAGGTAAGTGCAAAAGCAAAGTGGAGCAGTGAGCGTCAGAGTCTTCTTATGAATATGTACATGTGGCCTGACCTGGGGAGGTTTTGATGGAACACCATTTTGAAATGAAAAGGTTGGGAGCTTATTATTTCTTTTATGACATTTGTTTTGCTATAACTCTGTGGAAGAATAGTTGTAATTCTGTTTGCTAAACTAAAAGTGTGCACACACAACCTTTTTAAAAGTTTTTTTTATATATGGATTTTTGGTACAATGATTTAAAGTAAAAGTTTAGATTTCTGCATGTTTTGGTCTTGTATATTTTGAGGTTCATTAGATAATTCTTATCACAATAGATGATCATTTGTAGATCAGTCTAAAACCTGAGTTGTTGTGAACTCCTATTTATGCTTATTGGATCTTTTGATTCACTCGTTAAGGTTCCTTAGTATAATGAGGCTAGTGACATTGGTTTTGGAGATTCAATATCATGTATGGCTAGGAACATGATTTAAAATAATGGAATTCATACTTTCCAAACGGATTGCATATTGATTCTCTTAAGGGTTAATTATGGAATTGAATAGTTATTGAGTTCAAATCTATAATTTGATTAAAGAATGATTATTCGTTAGTGAATTAATGGTACTTAAGTAACAAGAGGTAATTAGAAGGGTAAAACAGTAATTTTGACCAGCTCTAATTAACGAACCAATAAATGGAGGACAAAACTACATTTGTTGATTATATCAATGGACTACAAAGAAAACTCTATAAATATAATTTTATAAATACTTAGAGTGCAATTCCATATTTATTGTGGAGTAATCATAGAATTAATAAATAAGATTATTAGATTAAAGAGTTTAATTAATAATCTTGTTTATTGGAGCTTCGTATTATAGGTCCATTGTCCCTAAGTCACCTTTGTCCTACACTATCAAGGGTAAGGATTTCATAGGGAAGATTTGTAGAGAGAATGACTTAATTACAAATAAATTAATTTTCTGGGGCAAGTAAATAATTATATGATAATTATGGGTAATTGATTAATTGTGAATAATCTAATCATTTAACTGTATAGTTTTTATATTGAAAAACTATATGTTAAAATAAATATTATCATGTTTGGATTAATATATTGAGAGATTAATAATTATCTTATTATAAAATATTTATTTATTTAAAATTGATATTTTAAGATAAAGTTAATTTTAAATTAACTAATATTTATTTTGGGATAAATATTTTATCTTAAATATTAATTAAATAAATAAATGAGAAAATCAGGGAGAGCCATTAAGTGGCTCTCGCCACTCACTGTAATGTACAATGAGTGGTGCCATCCAGGGGTATTTTCTATCCCTGAGATTTGAATTTTGAATTTCAAATTAATTTGTTTATTTAATTATTCTTTTTAAATATTATTTAAATTACATAATGTATCCGATTATTTTTATTTTAAATAAAATAAAGATTAATTAAATTAGTTAATTATCTTTATAAACCTAGAAAGAAGTGATACTTTCAAGAAGTTTAATAAGTTGTTTATGACTGTCAGACTCTCTCAAAAAAGAAACGATAGAATTTCCTAAATCTGAAATTCTAGAAATTTATATAGCCTCCCTTTTCTAAAACCTCTCTAGATCTCATGTGTTGTGTACATTTAGAGAGTTTAAATCAACATTTGAATCGTACGTGCCTACATACATCCTTGTGTGTTTGAGGATTGACTTGGAAGGCTAAGGTTTGAGCTTTCAGAAATGATAGGAAGATCGTTGATTTATACAAAAAGATTCAATGACATTTGATAGGCTACGAGAGATATTCTCCATTCCTTTTATGTGTTTTTTAATATATCTATATATGTATCGTCATGGCTGGTATCAATAATTTTTTAGAAAGATCCTATTCTGCTATGTATTCTTATTTTTCTTATTTAATACCTACAATCCTCACTGGTCAGATCGCAGCTCTTAGCTGCTTTGTTTCCAAGGCAACCAATAAGTGCATTTCCTTCTTCAACACCCTCTTAGGAGGTCAAAGGTTTAAATTGATGGAGGAGTGGGAACAAGCATTCTAGCAGTTGAAGGCCCACATGGCGAATCCTCCCATATTGTGGAAGCTTGTAGACAGAGAACCCTTCCTCCTCTACCTAGCTATCTCTGAGAATGCCATAAGTGATGTCTTGGTTTGCGAGGAAGGTCGTGTCCAACACCCTGTCTATTACGTGAGCAAAAGACTCCTCTGAGCGGAGTCTAGGTATCCGCTTACAAAGAAGTTGACTTTCTTCCTGATGATAGCTTCTCGTAAGCTAAGGCCTTACCTTCACGCACATCCTATTAGGGTCCTCATTAACCAACCCTAAAGGAAAGTCCTCTAGAAGCCAGGAGACTCCTCAAGTGGGTGGTCGAAATGAGCCAGTTCGACATCACTTACCATCTAAGGACAGCAATAAAGGGACAAGCACTGGAGGATTTTATTGCCGAGTGCACATGAACACATGAGAAACCCGAGGCACTGGCTAAAGCATTGTGGAGCTACCACACCACTGCTAGGACCTCTACTGGCCATTTGACATTCTCCATGGCCTACGATTATGAATTCATGTTCCCGGTTAAGGCAACAATCTCCATGCACCGAAGAGACAGTTACGATTCGACCACAAATCCTGCTTTACTTCGAGAATCACTGGAACTTGTGGAGGAGTTCTGAGAAGCCTCACAGCTTCGTGTAGCATCCTACCAGAAAAAAGTGGCCAGATATTTCAACTCCAATGTGAAAGATAGGAAATTCGAGGTCGGAGATTTGGTGTTTCAAAGAGTTTTGCTGACAACCCGACAAGTGGAGAGGAGGGCCACATCGTTATCCCATAGTACTATGGCATAACTATGATTGGGCATCTTGTAGGGTGAGGTGCTCAATCCCTGCAGGAGCTTTGCCGCCAATGAAGCAGTCCTGTTGCCGAGTCTCCTTGCGAAGAGAGAGTATAGTTCCGCCCATACAAAGGGGGTAGTGGGGTTTAACTCTGGGGAGGCTTGTCCTTGCGAAGGTACTATGCCTTTACCTTAAAGTCTTCCTCCCCTTGATCCAATCAGGTGTTGAAATGTTCAACCACCCTCTTGAACCTCTCTAGTTCTTCCCCCGTGTAGTGTTCGAGGAAGATGACAAGTCAAGGAGTGTTATCCAGAGGATTGATAGACACCTCGAGCGGCGGAAGGTCCATTCCTGTCCATGAAGTCTCCTCCTCAGGGATAGGAGATCCCTTGAAGAGGTCGATGACTATTGGGTCCATCGTCATCGAGACTTCCTCTCGTGCCCACTGGCCTCATGGGTGTAGCCATGGGAGCCACTACTGGAGCAATAGGGACCACTAGAGTTGTAGGAGCAGCTGCCAGGGGTTCAAGCACCAAGGTCGATTCTGCATGGTCTTCGTTTTGCGAGGGTCCCTGTACCCTTTGTCGTTTGGCATGGATGGAGTCCGTCAAACCCATTTGACCTGCAAAAGATGACGAAATTGTTAGTTTTCATCAACAAATTAAATAGAAGACAAGTATAATGCATGCAAAAAGCAATAGGGCTACTTCGGGGCATGTGTGCTCAATGGGAGGCCCACCACTAGATGGCTCCTCAGGGTGAAGGATGGAGTGGGAAAAATTCCCTCATAAGTCTACCCATCTCCTTAGTTGTGTTTGGCTGATACTGGCATAACCATCTTGCGTGCATGGACGTCACGTCATTCAGTGGAACAAACCCCTGAGGGTGTAACCTTCTCTTCGGGTGGTAATGGTATGCGTCAATTAAGTCTTGGTAATCCAGAAACTCCACCGTGGTCCAATGATGGTCTGCCCACACTGGAGGAGTGAAGGTGAGATCCACACATGCTCTGGAGCTACCCCCTCTCCTACTTGTCTAGCATGGTAAAAGATGATTGAAGATTTATCTTGGTCAAGAGATGAGGACTCCACCCCTGCCTGGAGCTCCTTCTCGAGCTCCTGGTCCTCTCGAGCTTCATCAGCTACTCTGCTCGGACAGCTAGAGAATTTTTGAAGCACTCCTCTTCCAACTGCTGGTTATATTGGATCAGGGCCAGTCCGTCTATGTACTCCGTGTGGTGAGCTGCGTCTTCCCGATACTTTTTGGAGTTCCGGTATTGGGAGAGGTCCACGTTGCCCAAGTGTTGGCCCTCCTAGAGGAGTCCAAACTCATGCAAGTTAGCCTCTATCACAAGGAAGATGAGCTCCATCTCGACCTACAAGAGACTCTTCATCTTTTGTTGGAAATCTTCGTACACCTCGACATATGGAGTTTGGTTAAAATGACCTATCAAGAGAAAAATCCTAACTATGAGAATCAACTAGCACTAGAGGACCAATTGAAAAGGTGAGATACTTACCAACCTTGGTGAATTCAAGGAGAAGGGTCGGGTAGGTCCCGTGGGAAAACCATTTGTGAAGAAAAAAATTCATTGTAGTCCCTCAAGTGGCTCTCATTGTGGCAGGGAGCCCTATACACCATGCGTGGATGGGTGTCTTCATCTGGGTGTAATATCCATCAAACCGTGTCTTCCAGGGGCATGCCCAAAAACCGTATATATATTGTATCTCTGGTGGAGAGGGCACGGGCCAGTTCCTCCTCCGAAACAGGACATACAGTCTAGAGAAGACCCGATAGCCATTCAGTGATAGCTGGAATAGAGCTATGTTGACGTACTTTAGAAAGTCAACATAGTATTGTTATAGGGGCAGCGCCGCCTCTTCTTGGAAATGTGAAGTGCTCCAGGCCTCGAGGTCGTTCACACTCCAGTGCGCTCTCTATGTCTTCTGGGGCATGTCCTTGTGTACCCCATAATGGGTTATGATTCGATTCAGCGCCCCACGATGTTTTAACTTGTTGGGGAGATGCTCCACCTTGAATCCATCCGCCTCATAGTGAGAGGTATTGTATATGGGGGCCTTGTAGACGTCTTCCTCTGAGGGGCCTGGCCTCTCCACAATGGGAGTCTCTTCTCTGACTACTAGTGCTTAGCTCTGCCCCAGGGCAGACAGTCTTTCCTCCTCCAGTATATGTCCACCTTCTCAGGCCATAGCGATAATCTCGTGGTCAAACACGTTAAATCCCTGTTGGTGGAGTTGATAAAGCTCCTCATACATCTAAAACAAAACCACACAATTAGCATCTTGACCATAACAAAATAGGCCAAAACATGAGAACCCCTAAGACAACTAGTCAAGGAGTGGAGGAAAGAGAGACGTCTAAAGGGATTGGAGTGTCCTCGGAATCCTAAGTCGGGTCTCGGGGAGCACCACCTAAACTCAAGAATTTCTCTGGAATCTAAAAATTTTCCAAAATTGGGTCTAATGCCCAGAATTTAAAAAATGTTGGGGAGCCTAAACGGTCAATTTTGGCCAATTTTAGCACAAAAATGGACCTAAAAGGACCAAAAAGAGGTCAGTGTGACCTCTAGATTCCAGAAATCCTAAAATCCTAAGCATGCAACTACAAAGCATCAAAACCACTCAAATAGAAAAAGAAGGAAAAAGGCTTAGTCGAGATGAACTTCCGATACGTGTTGTATCTTCCTTCTTTCTAGTCGTCCAGGATCATGGACAAATGAGCTCCGGTGCAAAATTTAGTTATGGGTTGATGAAGAGAGTTGGGTGAGCTCTGGTTTTGGGAAATTTCAAATGCTGGTATAAGAAGGAATGAGAGGAAAATTTTGAGTTCTGTATTTGAGATCTTGGGGTCAAAGCTACTCCTTCCTGACTGTTGATCACCTATGGAGTAGGCACTCGAGTGTGATCCAATGTAGAAATATCAAGGCACGGATCGTGATCTTAACATGGGAAAATGATTCCTCATATACTAGGTGAAAGGACACCTCAGGTACGGATTAGATGTCTTGGGCACGGAAAAGGCTCCTCTTTAATAGCACTGATTGACAGGCACAGCAATGGGAAGTTGACACGTGGCATCACCTTGTGGTAGGTTTGATCCATCAAAGGGCCCAAACGTCCCCCCCCCCCCCCCTAAAGTATGTCCTTTGAAATTACTCCTCTCACGCTAAGTCTCCACCGTCCGAGGACAAGTGAAGACTTGGGGGGGAATTTTTGTCTATGTTTTTGCCAACTGACACGAGGCAATCATTAGAGAGTAATTAAGCTCCATGAAAGCTAAGGAAGTCCTGGTGTTCTCGCCCAGAGCTCCTCGGAAGGTAAGCCATTCCCCACCTGTTGTGATCCACCTTTCGTGAAGACTGTGCTCATGTGAATTACCCTTCAATGAATATCATCGGGGTCTTCCCATATCCTTTTTCAATCCAACCCTGCAAGTCTGGAGAGTTGTCCTCGGGGCCTAGAATAAAGTACCAGTTATCATGGACATCTATCCTGGACCATAAGCAATTGTATGATATGTTACTGTTCCCTCAAGTTGCGATGTCGAGGCCGTACAAATGATAAGTAGTATATCTCAAATAATTGTTATATAATCACGAAAAAACTTTATATGTGTGGATTATTTAGGATAAACTCAATCAGGCATTTCATTAAACAATATACATACACAATCTACAAACTAAAATTTTCCTAAACATTCATTTCTTCCAATGAAAATATATCTATATCAAATAAAATACTAACATTATATATAAGTATAAGACCAAATAATCTGATAAATTTAATATATATATATGACTCCAATCAAACCAGAACCAATTACTCCATTACTAGTTTTCCTCCCAAAGATTAAACCATTTACAAAAGTCAAGTACAAACTTTGCAATTTAATTCAAAATCCAAGCACAAACAGTCTTTATACACCAAAATCAAAGAAAAATTATAGTCAGAAAAAACAAAACTTACAAGCCCCCGCCTTCTTCGAGAGTGGTGTGGTCCAAGTAAGTGAGTTGACAGACCGTGAGCCCAGAGCGAGCGATGAATGATGAGCTAGGGCGAAGATGGGAGACAACGAAAGGAGCTGTGAAAATAATTAATTAATTTTAAAAAATAAAGTGCATGTAAGGAACAAGTCTATTAATAGTACAAGGTATATATATATATGCACAGATTGAAAAAATCATCATCAAATTAAAATATATTTATATATATAATGTGATTTTGATTACGTTTTTATACAGGAAGAAAAATATATATATGGGCACTTCGATTACTAACTCATCATCATCAAGTACGATTTAAAGACTCAAAAATTAATATCTACTTTCAAATAGATATATAAACCAGAGTTGTCCAAAAAAAAATGAAATGGTATTCGCTCATACAAATTCATTGTCTCCTAAAATGTTAGAAAAATCAAGTCATTTTTTGGATGGACAAAAATTCAGATTATTCTTCGAAAGCTCTTCAGATAATCAACTTTAGTTATGTATCAAAAAAGAAGGAGACTTATCTTACTTTTAATAACAAAGAAAGCAATGTGTATTCATGGTTTGTCATGGCTCATAAAAACAAATCAGAAACACAATAACAAAAATCCTCATAAAGCAAAGAAAAACAAAATCCCAAAAGACAATAACAAGTACAGAAGAACAAAATAACAAAAGATGCGTGGTTGTGTTACCTTTTTATTGTGGAAGAAAGAATCCCAAAAGATTTGAACAGAATAAGAAAACTCTGTATTTTTCGATTCATACCTAGTAAGAGAAAGATGAATAAAAATGATAAAAAGCTATTAGAAGAAAATTGATAAAAAGCAGATTGGAAAAAATACCACAAACAATACTCTGTAGAAGATTGGAAACGCCAAATATGGAGCCGACCGAAGACCCAAATGTTGTAGACGGAGGACTTCGGAGACACCGTAGGTGGAGGGGTTGAACAACGATATATTTCCCAAAAAGTTCTTTCAAGCTTTGTAAATAAAAAAAAATGAGGAAAAAAATAATTAGAGACCAATATAGCGCAGGCTCCCAAAAAATACCGCTATTTTTTATTTTTACTTTGCCACTTATTATTTTAACTATTATAATACTTTTCGAGTAGTCTTACATTCATATGTTATAAAAAGGGGTGTTTGGTGTAGTGCAAGTTGGTGGTAATTTAGCCACTATGGCACCAACTTGAAAGGCCTCGAGAAGCTCAATCTTTAACACTTTCAATTTGTTGACAATTATTTGCAATTCATGTATTTGAGGAAGAATAAGTTTATCACCAAAAAATTTGAAATCAAAGTATTGAGATATCAAAAGCTTTTTGGTACCTTCCTCTTCCGCCTTGAACTTTGTCTCAAGTGTGTCCCATATCTCCTTTGCCGATTTGGTCTCAGTGTAGAGGTCATATAGCCTATCGGAAAGCGCGTTGAGGATATGACCCCTACAAAAGAGGTTGTCCTCCTCCCTCTTCCTTCTTTTTTCCTCCTCCTCGGGAGTGTCCTTGTCGGATGGCATTGGGAGAGGTTCTAGAGCGGACTCTAGAATGTAGGCGATTTTGAGAGTGGTCAAAAGGACTCACCTTGTCTTGCCATCAAGTGAAATTGGACCCATCAAACCTATCCAACTTCACTAGGTCTTGATTCAAAATCTTGATGGTCTCACCTTCCATTGAAACAAACAAGGGCTAAGATTTTGAATGTTAGGAAAAATGTATTTTCCTCAATGGAAATGGTAAGAAAATACAACTCTAGACAAAATATTACAAATAAATATTGATTGATTAAATAAAGTGTTACAACTCTATAACTGAAAATACAAATAAATAATAGAAGAAGAAGATAGAGCAATACAACTCTAAGCAAAATGATACAGATAAAGTAAAAGTGTTTGAACAAAAGAAATGAGAGGATTACAACTCTTAAACAAAAGTACAAGTAAATAGAACAAGAAGAAAATGAAGAAAAGCAATAGTAGAAAATAAGAACAAGAACAAAAACAATAAACTCTCACTCACACAACCAAAGTGAAAAGTGTTGGGGATTGCCAACTTGAACAAGGTTTGAAACCTTTGTCCAAAAGCGTATTTCTTCCTAACTCAAGCACTAAGAGATCTCTCACATATTTTTGGAAATGCTTTCTAGAATAATCAAGCCTTAAGGTGTTTCCAGCCAAGTGCTCTAGTGGATAGAAAATTTGTGTCTTTCAATTGAGCAATAGGCTCTTATTTATAGAGTTTAGAGACACCCTTTGAATTTCAAATTCCACCAACCCACATGGTTGTTACCAATGAAAAATTGGATGTTTATGGAATTAAAAGTGAGATTTGGGAGTTACTTGGGTTTTTGGAGCCATTCAACAAAGATTGGAAAATTTGAAAAATTGGTCAGAAATGCACATGTGGCCACGGCCAGAGACATCAGTGGCCGTGGCACTGCTCTCTTTCCCACAGGCCACGGCCACCAACATCTTGTGGCCGCGGCCACTGACCATTTTCAGCACATATATTTGTGTTGTTTTTCCAAACGGTTCCAAACCCTCCCAATTGATTTTGTAACCCCCAAAACACATTATTGGGGTTAAAATCATATCTTTAACAACCATTTCACATATGGCTTTATGAAATTCATCTCAATATTGTGTAACAACAAATTTACACAATAAAGGGTAATCTTTGGTAGTTACATATTTGTAGTTGAATTTGTAATACCAAATATGTTACATATTTGGATATTTCTCATATATCTAAATAGTGTAACTCTCTATTATATGTTACAATATGTGACACTCTTTGTCACATTTACTTAATCTAAAACATAATATTATAATATAATATTACATTATATTATATTATAAAATAATATAACAATCACTTCCTTATGTTTAATATGCTATGTTTCATTCCCAATGACTTTACTTATATGAACTGAATTACATTATGATAGACAGGACAAAGTATCAGATTAGGGTACCAATCTTCCAAATCTTATGATTATGTTTAAAAGTTTTATGATATGTTAGGATATTAAGATGCTTGTTATGCCCATGTATTATTATTATTATTATTATGTTAAGACCTAGTATATACTTATGTATACTTTGCTTCCTTACTGGGTGTTTTAGCTCATCAGTTACTCTGTGTGTGCAGGTAAAGCTAAGGGTTAAGAACTCGATGAAGGTGCGCTGGAGAGATTCTCGTTTGCATATCCATACTGTGTCCAATTGACCTTTTGGCTTAGTGGGGTTTGTTAAGGTCTTTCCCACAATGCTTTTAAGTATGTGTTATGTTTTTAAGCAAGTCAAGAAGACCATTCGGCCAAGTTTTTTTTCATCGTTTAAAGACTATGTTTTGTTTATAAAATATTGAGATATCAAATGCAACGGTTTTTGCTGCAGAATTGGTCATTTGCCAATCGTTGGAACACTAGGCCAAAATCAAACAATACATGCTTAATTGATAGAAATGCATCTAGTAATCCAAGCAACATGAATGGCCAAAGGTACCTGATTCTTTCTCCACAACAAGAATGCATTGGGCAACACTAACTACATATGCAAGATAGAGTAAAGGAAAATTCTATCTATTTGAGAAAATTTATCATAAGATACATCCAAGAATTAAGAGTTTACACTGGCAAAGAAAACATTGTCAAATAGAGCTTCTAAGCATTAAGCTAAGTTATTCCCTAAATTATGTTTCTCAAGGGTCTAGATACCTTTAACTTCTTCAACGTGAACAGGAATTGGGTGAGCCTGTAAGTAAACCAAAGGCAGAGATAGAACTCAAATACAGAGGAAGGAAGAAGATACATTCCAGAGCATACATATATATGTATATATTATAAATAAAATATATTTTTATCCTCCATTCTTACAGTGCTTGGCCAATTTATGCAATCAAGTATCTTTTGAGATTCTGAGAATCTAAGCCATCCCATCATCAACCTATAACAAGAATGAGAGCTAGTTAAATATTGATGGGTAAGTACACCTAATGGATGCCTATAGTGATAAAAAATTAACTGTGGAAAACATTAGATATATGGTAACAATCGGGGGTGGGGTGGGGGTTAATGTAATGAGTAAAATTATTATTCATGCGATCTTGAGTACAATACATTTTAATGTCTACAATGAAGGTAATTAACATGAAAAGATAACATCAAATAACAGACCAAGAAACTGCATATCTAAATATAAAAATGATCAAGATTTTCCATTTCAAATATAATTAAAAATCAAAACATAAACTTATGCCATGACTCGAGCTCATGTGCATACCCATTTCCAATAGACACCTGCAAAAATGATGGAACGTGAAGCATCTCAGGAGCTGAATGTAGCGTAAAAAAGCAGCTCATGCATGCAGCCTAAGAAGTGTCGCTGAAACTACTTTTGAATGACTGAAAATTACCATGTCCCTTCTTTTGTTCGACTAACCATATGGAAATCTGAAATCTAAAACAAATGAGAGGCGTAGTGTGCAAACAATATTTGAACTTAAAGAACAAGGTTCAAGAATTTATATGAAAAAGGGGTAACGTAGATTAAACAAGAATTCGAAAATCACTATTATTTAACCCAAAAACTTGATATGTTCGTTAATGAAATGTATGAAGCCTACCCACCACATTTAAATTGTGTCTACTGCAGCGCATAAGGATGCATATGTCATTGATTGCCCGGTCTACAACTGACTGATCTGTATTGCAAAAATAAGCATTGAGCATTACTTCGAGAACCCAATGAACATCAATTGGAAACAGTAATCAACATCTTCCAAAAAGACAACTTCAGACTTTAAAAAGAATGGATTTTGCATCACATGAGATAGCAAGAATACATTTGTAACCAACATCTAAACTGAAATTCAAGAAAAACTCACCTGAAAATATAGTTGGGTGCATGTAATAGATATCTCTTTTGGAACCATGTTTATTTTCTTGCATATAAATATCAGTAGAGTGTGAAAAATAAAGTGATGGCTTACCACTACATCTGGGCGAACTTGGAGCTTCTGCTCGCAGGGAAGAACGACGACGAAGGCTTGCGGGGATGCAGTTTCGGTGGTGTCTGGTCTTCCTGGTCCGGTGCTTGAATGGCGACGACAATCGGTGGGTATCCGTTCGGGGTTGGCAGAGAGCAAACGAAAGAGAAAGGGAGAAAGGGATCGGTTATGGAGGGAGAGAGAAAGAGATTTGGGGATCGGTTTGGGGAAAGAGATTATATTTTTTTTATTTACTTATTTTATAAATAAAATTTTATTATATTTGGGACTGTGTGAAATTTTTGGGGGGTGGGGAAAAATTAGGCGCCAAAATTAAGTCCCACATACACCTATACACTTATTTATCTATTATAATACTTTTTTAAAAGTGTTAAATTTTTGTGTTATGGAAATGGGTTTTCGTTGAAGTGTCACACATGTTAAACTTTAGTTTTGCGATGTAAACACTTTTGTTACAATTATGCATGTATTTTCTTTTGAGTTTAATGACTGTTTTATGATATGTTGATCTTTTAAAGTGAGTTGACAGCTACGAAAACACTGTCGTTTGCTAGTGAGTCATTGTAACGTCTCAATTTCCCTAATAAGGCTTAGTGCCTTGATTAGGGGTCAGGAGGGCAATAATTGATTTAATTTCATTATTATGTGATGATATGCATGATTATATGAATTATGTGATTTATATTATTATATGACTGTATTTTCATGTTTAGGTGTATTAAGCATGCATGTGGGCCCGTTTTATATTAGAAGGGCATTTTTGTAATTTTGGCTCGTTGATGGCATACTTGTTTATAAATGTGCATATTGATTGATACCACATTATTATGTGGATATATTTGAGTTTTTCGGCACAAGAGGATCCTAGCGAGCAAAGTAGTGGTTTAGTCATAACAAGGTTAAATACCCGACTTGGGGTGAGCCTAGGGGTATTTTGGTAATTTAGTAAATTACCGAGATTTATCTGGTAATGGGAAATTTATTTGATGAGTGTTTGGGATTCTAGAATTAATTGGGAAATTATGAGATAATTTGGAGATTAGTGAAAAGTGGTGGTAAAGGACCACTTTTCCCTTGAGGGCACTAAAGGACCTACGTTTGACCAAAGGGTAGTTTGGTCATTTCTGGTTTTAGGGAGACATATCTGAGTGTAAACTCTCATAAATAGATAGAAACACTTAGCAAGCTCTCACACTTTCTCTCTCTCTTGTTACTCTCTCTCTCTCTCTCTCTTAACATTTGGGGATTTTTTAGGAAGAAAAGCTTAGAAATTGGAAGGTTGAAGCTAGAATTTGGGCTAAGGGGCAGCTTAGATTTGCAGCCTAATAGTTTGAGGTAAGAATTATCCTGGTTTTGTTGTTAATCTCTTATGTTCTTGAGATGTTCTTGAGCTTTGAAGCTCAAGTTTGGGTTTTGAGTTTTAGTGGGAGTTTGGGTGAGCTTTTGGTGTCCATGTGTTACTTAGGTTGAATTATACTAGTTTAGAAACTTATTTCTGGTTGGAGTTGGCAATTGGGGTGGATTTTTATGGCTTAAATTCGGAGAAAACGCAGGTGGAAAACCCAAAAATTTCTGGGTTCACAGGGTAGTGCCCCTGCCCTTGTGATTGGGCGCCCTTGCGCTATGCAGGGGAAGTTCTAGGGGGCTCTCTGACTTGTTTGGGAGCCCTTGCCCTATACAACGTTCAACAATCCCTACTTTTAGATCTTGGAAAGGTTTGGGGGGCTCAGAGGATGGTTCCACCACCCCATTGGGTGGGATTGGAAGTCTCGAGAGTACGAGATTGGTCCCAAAGTTTGTTTTTGGGATTGGATCTTAATGAGGTTATTACTTATGGTTGTGACTAGGTTACCGCTAGGGCTCAGGGCAGGAACGTGCTAGAGGGTCGTTTTATCTATCCAGTGCTTTGACCAAAGGTAAGAAAACTGCACCCAATATGTGATGTATGTGATTAGGGCTTGGCCCGATTTTTAGATATAGTTATGGTTAGGGCTTGGGCTTGGGCTTGGGCTTGGGCTTGGGCTTGGGCTTGGGCCCCTGTAATTGTGCATAATTATGATTATGCCTTTGATTGTTTGATTAAGCATGCTTGAATGCTCTGTATCTGGATAATTGTTAAATGGTGTATGCTTATTTCCATTATTTGATTAAAAAGCATTGACTTACAAGTCAAGGGCGGCAGTAGCGCGCTGAGCACTGACCGAAAGCATTGACTTATAAGTCAACGGCAGGAATAACGCACTGAGCACTGAGTGCTGGTCGTTATGGTTAGGCCTAATCAGGAGAGTGGCATATGCTTGTCCGACCCAATGGTCGTTAGAAAATTAAAGCGTCAAGTACGATGGGCAAACTCCATTGTTGGTTATATAGAGGATAGGGGCAATGAGCTACGTGGTGAGTCCATAGTCCCATATCCTAGGGCACTGGGCCCCGGTATAACTTATTAGTCAATTATTTAGGGCAACGAGCCCCGATATAATGTTGTAGTCATTTATATGAATGGAATGCATGCATGAGTAGGGTTATTACTGCTAGGTATGCTTATTATGATTCTGTAATATGTTGTTAACTGCTTATGAGAATGTTTAAGTTTTCTTGGTGGGCCATGGTTCATGGGTGTTGTGTCGTGCAGGTAAGGGGAAAGGGAAGCTGGACTAGCCATGAGTTGGAGAGCTTCGGTATTGATGTGCACATATGCGGCTGCTCGACCACCACAACCGGAGTGTCTCAGAGGAGCTAGGGTCAAACCTTGTTTTGCCGCTTAGGTCGGCTGTTTGTAACTTTTTAGTTGTAATTACCCTTTTGGAACTATAAACGACTTTGTAAATATTTATTTTGGGATCCAATGTACGAACCTAATGTTATCATAAAATGACTATTCCTTTCGTCCAATAAAATTAACCCTAAGTCGTTAATCACATTTAGTTACACGTTTATGGCCAAATGACTCGCTTAGCGAGTCTAGCACTATTTAAATACACAATGTAACGCCCTTGGATATCCAGGGTGTTATTAGTCATCCTTTAAGAATTTTGAGTCATTACGTAATAAAAAATCCCAATACACATGAACAGGAGTTGATGACTACGGGTTTAGACTAATCTACATATAATCATCATATTGATATGAATGAAATCTTGATGGCAAACAGTAAGCTTATAAAGAAAATAATTCTCATCGTCCTGCCATATATAATCTAATTATATAAAGTACATTCACTAAGATATCTATCTACATCAGCAATACGGATCTAGATCACATGTATTGATTAACAATCATTGATTAAAGATTTTGTACTTTAATATGTAGCTGACTATGTTATTCATTATCTATGATCTTAATTCTCTTGCACTCATATAAGATCACACTCTCATTAATGAATATGAATTTTTTATATTAATATTAATTATTCAAACAATAATATAGATATTCAATTATAAGAAAAATGTACTTTTATTAACTTCAAGTAAATAAAATGTCTTTACACATGCTTTTATGGCATAAACCTTAACAATTACGCCACTAGGTCCCCAGGTTGACCAAACTGGCTAAAGAGATTGAGTATATTCCTCACAACTTCAAAGGACGATGGTTTCTTCGGTGTTAACCTTCTACCTATAATGTGTGTATTAATGATGATTGATGATTGATTAAGAGTCAGCTATGACTATATGAATGATAGCTTAAGGATTGTGTGAACTTTTCTTCCTTACTGGGTGTTAGCTTATTACAGTTACTCTGTGTTGCAGGTAATAAATGATTATGTTTAATTTAATGTGTGTGTGTTGTGGCGGGCAACTCCAGACCAGAAAGCATATATATCATGAGAATCTATAAAACCTTAATGAAGTTTAATGCATATTTTCCCCATATTTTTAGTATTCGAGTTCTCAAATTATGTAAAATATATAGATATCCATTATGGCCTTCGGGTTAGGATTTTAGGGCGTTACAATGGCACCCAGAAGGAAATATTCCGACAACACAATATTTATAGTGAAAAGCTTGTTCACAATAATTTGTAGTTCATAAATTTGTGGAAGAAGGGGTTTATCATCAACAAATTTAAATTCCATGTATTGAGTAATAATGAATTTCTTAGTACCTTCCTCCTCTTATTAGTACTTGTTTTTCCAAGGTTTCCCATATCTTCTTGGCAAAGGTGTTGGTATAAAGATCGTAGAGACGATCCGAAAGGGCGTTAAGGATGGGAACCCAAAAAATGAGCTCACATCTTCTTCTTGTTTCTTCCTTTACTTGATGACTTCTTGAGTGCCATTCTCCTTTGGTAGATCTAGTGCCTTCAAGTCCTTGTCAAAGATGTAGTACACCTTTAGGATTGTGAGGAGAAACCTTATCTTATCTGCCATCTCACAAACTTGCTTTCATCAAACATATCAAGACTTACAAAATCTTGTGTCGTGAATTGAAAAGTTGAAATTAAAGAAGAATCATTTTGGTGATATAAATCTAAAATACAAGAACAATGTAGATAATTTGATTGTTGGGGGAGTGAGACTACACCACCACATTAGATAGATTCTAAATAAGAAATATAATATGAACCCAGACATAATCAAAATAAAAAATTAGAAACCGTAAACCGAAAATCAAACAAAGATATGTCATAGAAAACTGAAATTGAGGGAGAACACCAAAAGGCTTATACGTGAGAAGTATCACTATCCAAATTCTCTATTTCCTAGCCCTTGGTAGATGCTTGAGCCCTTTCCTAAGAGAAAAGAGAATTGGGATTCGTCAGAATTAAATTTATTCATATGATTTTAATATGTATTTCTATTCTTAATTGTTATGATGATTACCATCAACGAGCAGATCGTTCGAAGAGGCTCAGATAAATGGTTATTGCAACAGAAAATCTTCTTGGCTTCTGAAAGTCCCTCAAATAGAATCTTTTGGGTTTGAAGCTGGATAACAATGGGCTAGCCCAATCACAATGTTGTAGACCTCTGAAGTTGCTTCGATTTCAAAGGCTATGAGTGTCCTAGTTCATCTCGAGTCGAAAGTTATGAGCCTATGAAGTGCACCGGTTTGCAAGTAAGAAGACACTTTGACAAATGTTTGGTAAGGAGAAAGCTCATATCTCACCATCTTTTAAAGCTCGATTAAATTAAAGTCCAAAGGGTCGGATAGAATCAAATTTTCTCTTCTAGTTTTGTAAATATTAACGAAACAAACAAAAATATATTTTTTATAACTAAATTATCCATTTTTATATATTTTTTATAATTTCTAAAAGGAAAAAAATAATAAATAACTTTTAAGACCTACCCAATACAATTTAGAAAAGTTAGGGACATAACTAATAAAAAATCAACTCTTAGGATCTATGTGTTACAAAATGTAAAAAATGGAGATTGTAGCTAAAAAATCCTATTTTTATTTTATTTATTTAATATAAAATAAATAACTTTTTAATTTTATTAAATGATTACTTAGCTATATTTTAAATATCATTAATTAGTTAAACTTCAAAGATAATTGTGTTATAATAAAAAAAAAATTTCACTAAAATACACTACAAGAAAATTTAATATTAGAGGCGGAGTGAGTCCGCCTGTAGTGTACAGGATGTTAGTGGCGGACTAGGGAGTCCGCCGCTAATAATGTGTAATTTCTTAAAAAAAATATATTAATTATTATTAGCGGTAGACTTACCATTATTAGTAGTGAATAGTCTGCCGCTAATACACGAAAGTAAATGCCCGGGAAAATAACCAGACTTTATTTTTAGAATTATTAGTGGCAGGTAATCACTTTTATTAGAGCACGGACTATCCGTCGCTAATAGTATTAGCGGCAGGTAATCACTTTTATTAGAAGCGGACTATCTCCCACTAATACTATTATTAGTGGCGGGTTCCGCCGCTAATACTTATGCATATGTTAAAAAATTTGCACAACCTCTCGTCCGCGTCTCTTCTCTTCTCCAAAATAATTTTTACAGTTCTTAGAGAAATTCTCTTCTCCGAAAGAAATTTTTTTGCAGCAATTCTCTTCTCCGGTCAGGTATGTTTACAATTTTTATCTAAATGTATTTTCATCTTTCTTTCCTTTCGATTTTTTTTTCGGGTGGTGCAGTGGTACGGGTGCCTTATACATGGCCACAACACTCCTTCGAACAATCTCCTACGGCCACACCACTCCTCCTAATAACAAAGTAAGTTAATTTTCTTTTATTTTATTCCAATTATTTTCTTTTGTTTTCGGGTGGTACAGTGGTATAGTGATGATGTATGTATGTATTAATAGTGACGTGTTATAATTTCATGTGATTTTAGGGTGTTTTCATCATAAACTTGTGAAACTTGAAATGGGTTAATTGGTTTTTTCTTGTGCTTCTTCTTGGTGTGTTTTCGTTCTTTGGTTTTGTGTGAATTTTTATGGTTGTAATATAAAAATGGCGATTGGTGGTTTTGGGAGAAGTTTGATCAGATTTTTTGGGAAGTGTTGAGTTGTAGTATTTTTATTGATTAAAAAGCTTAAAGCTGGTTGGATTTACATGCCTCTGTTTGTTTGATATTAAAGACTGAGTGAGGAGATGAAGCTTAAAAAGTATTAGTTTTTCAATTTCAATAGTTTTGAATTATGCTATAGCAAAAAAAAAAAAAAAAGAAGAAGAAAAAGTTTGGAATTGTGGAATTCAAAGGGAAAAGTCATAGGGAAGTATTTATATTATATTCACTTTAGTTTTTTCTATTTGGGTGTCCGAATTTGATATTTGTTTATTTCAAATTTTAATTTGTTTCCCTTTTCATATTTTTCTTGGCTGCGAGAAATAACATGAAAGAACAATTATCTTATTTTTAAGATAGCTTTTGACGGGAAAGTCCTTTTTCCCTGTAACAATTGAAATAGAAAAATAAGAGTTTTACTTATTTGGGAAATACCATTTTGGGGAACAAGTCATTTGGATAAAACTAAGTGATGGACCCAAAACGGGTATGTTTAAATATTTATACTCGCAAGCGCACGAATCGTATTTATAGAATAGTGATCGTGTAAGCAAGGATGTCGAACCCAAAGGAGTTGACTAAAATCGAAAAAGAGAAACTATTTTAAACCAAAATTAATAAATTCTAACATAGTTCCAAAGATTGATGCAAATTTGTAACAATAAAAATAAAATAAAAGACAATATATATAAATAAATAAAAGACAATATATATAAATATAAATTAAAAGTAGAAATCAAGATAGTAAAATAAGATTATTAAAGATTAGAATCCACATAATATAAGTTCAATAATATTTATAAGTACATTGATTCCCAAATTTTAGTGATAGTTAAGATAAATCAAACTATCATTTTCTAAATAGATTTATAATTTTAAGCACAAATTTCTTCCAAAAATATAAGATTTTTCTTCACTTTTCAAAATTATAATTTCAAAGCATTTAGTGTAGATCAATCTAATGAAATAACAAATAAATCAATGAACATTATTTATAAGGCAAAACATAATATTTTTGTTCTAAGTATGGATGTGTACAATTTAATGACACATCTTACACAAAGAAGATTATATATTTGCACTAATGAAGAACAAAGTTTAAATATGTGCTAACAATCCAAAATACATGATATTTAAGATGAAAGAAGATATTTGAAGAAGAAAATTCCATAAACTTTGTTGCACAAAATGGGAAATCAACATACAAAATAAATACTATCTAGTTACAAATTGTTTCATCATCACCTTAATAATCTTAAAAAGATTAGAAACACATAACTAGAATAGCAAATACACACTAAAAATTACAAACATAAATAGGAAAATTTGGAGGAGAAACCCCCAAATATTTCCTCTAAAAATACATAGAAAATAACTAAAAAGAAGAAGAAGATGAAGAGAGTTGAGAGGTTTTGAATCTGTAGAAACTTTGTGTAGAGTAACCTCTTCCCAAAATGCACTCCCTAAATTCCTTATTTATAGCAAAAAATGAGGTATTAAAATAATCAATTTAAATTAATTAAATTGATTAAATTAATTTAATTAATTATAATATGGTAAATATTGGTAAATTATAGGGTGTAATAATTATGTTTTGGGGTAAAATGTGTATAAAGTGGTGTAAAATGTGGTATTTTTGTCATAGGGGACAAATAGTACAAAAACATTTTTTGTGGGCTCAAAAAGTGGCATGCATGAGAATTGGCAGCTGTGAAATGGCATGGCAGGAGGCAGGCGGCAAGTGCTGAAGGCTCATGGTCTCTTGGTGCATTGATGAAGGAAATGCATTAGTGCATATGCTGAAGGAGCTTCATTGATTGTAGCTGCACGTGATGGTGAAGATGAAGGAAGTTGGTCATGACTCATGGTGGGAATTGGGTGCTTTGTTGGAAGGTAGGCAGCTGAATGTGATGGTGAGCTTCAGGAGGAAACCGTGGGGTGCTGGTGGGCCTTGGAGCTTGGGCCTTGAAGGTGGCAGGGCCCATGAGGCTGAAAGTTTTCAAAAATGCCAACTTTCCTATATTTTCTCCCAAAAATATTACTTTTCTCTCATTTTTCATTGCTTTCAAGAGCATAAATTCCATACAAAATAAATATAAAATAAATCATAATACAATATTTTCAATTATAAAATAAATCAATTTAATTATTTGAAAATATTAATTATAACTTAATTATATTTTACATTTAAGTTCAATAATACAACATTTTTTTACCACTAACTTAACAATAATAATTCAAATAATTAACTACAACATTTTACAACAAAATAATTATAAAAACACACAAAAATCTATAAAATTAAAATAAGCCTAATAAATTCAAAATTACTTAAAAACATAATAAATCAATTAAAAACTCAAGAATTAAGCAACAATTAGCACATAAAAAGTGGTAAAATAACTCTATTTTGTAGAGTTATCACACCCCCAAACTTAATATTTTGCTAGTCCTCGAGCAAAAGAAAAATTAAAAACACACTTTTTTTTTAATTGGTGATATCTAATGATTTAGTAAAAAATTATATAATGGAAATAGTTCAAAGAAAATCACAAATAAAGTAAAACTTATGTTATTAATTAAAAAGTTAAAATTATTTTTAAAATAGATATTTAACACAAAAACATCAAATCATCATGTGAACATTTAAACAAGCTTATGCAAACAAAAATAAATTAAATCTCAAGAGATAATCAAGCAAATTCTAAGATTTTTCAATTTTTTTTTTTTTAGAGATTTAAAGAATTTAATGTTTAAATAAACTTTATCAAAATATCACAAATTCGAATAGAATATAAAAGTGACGTATTATGAATAATATATATATTTAAACAAAACTAACTTAGAAATTAAAAGTAAAGCTTAATAATTATTTATATTTTTCTAAGAACTAATAACAATTTCAATTTATAATTAGAAAATGAAAATCACCAATATATATATTTTTTTTCAAACAAAACAAAGATTTATTATTATTTTTTTTTAACATTATATAACAAATGAAAATCACATAAAAACAAAAAGAAAACACTAATAATTTTATTTTTTTTTTTAATTTTACAACAAATGAAAAACATGCATAAATACAAAGAAAAACACATAAACACAAAGAAAAATACATACACACTACCCCCAAACTTAAATGAAACATTGTCCTCAATGTTTAATAAAATAGAAAAGATTAAGAACTACTCCCTTTGAGGTATGCTTCTTTGATTTGACTCATTTGGTTTCTTCTCTTCTTTTCTTTTTGGGCAAGAAGTTTCCTTCAAGCTTTTTGAAAACACATGAAACAAAAAAAACACACAACAACAAGTGAAATATAAAATGAAACATTAAAGTATGGGTTGCCTCCCACAAAGCGCTTTAGTTTATAGTCTTTAGCTCGACTATAATTTTTTTCTTTTTAACCTACACCCAATCGTTGGTGTAGAATTTCATTAGTAGGGTGAGTTATGACTTTGATGCAAATGCCATAAATAAGAATTGATAACATCACACCTACAAGAAAGTTAGAAATATGCAATTTTAATGGAATATCAACAAAATAAGAAAATTGCATATTTATATTAGACTCATTTTCATTTTGAGTAAATATACAAATTTGTTCAATTATGGGCTCTTGAAATATAATTATATCTTTTTCATTTTCTTTATAAGCCTCGAAAATTATTTCATCCAACTCTTTTGTTTCATTAGGGGGTTGGATGCAAATTACAAGTTCTTCAACAACTTCATTCTCCTTTTCATTTTCAATTTGACTATTTGGATTGGGAATGGGTTGGTTGGGATGAACTTGTTTTTCCGACTCTATAACAGTTGCAAGGTGTCCTACTATTGTCTCAATTTTTGAGATTGACTGAGATTGGGCTAGTAAGATTTGGTAGGTTGATTGTATAAACTGTTGTAGGGTATCCTCTAAAGATGGACTCGTTTCTTGTTCAATGGGATATGATAGGTCGGATTGGGCATGACTTGGATTAGGCATGTAGAATTCATGCCCTTGATTCATTTGAGATTGACTATGACTCCATGAAAAATTTGGATTATAGGTAGGGGCAAATGAGATATCAAATGATTCATGCATATCATACATATTATTAGTTTCTCCATAATTTAAATTTGAGTGCTCATAATAGTTGTACTCAGAATTCCAACTATAATTAAAATGATCCATATAGAAAAAACTAGATGACAAACTATTTTTTTATTTTTTTAAGATGACAATTAAGACGAAAAAAAAAACAAGAAAATAAAATTAAGATAACAAAAATAATGTTAAGAAATAAAAAGAAGAGCTAGGACAAGATTTAATTTTTTTTTTTTCTTTTCAAGAATATATTTTTTTTTTTTCAAGTTTTCTTTTCAAGTCTATTTTTTTCACAACAAAATGATAAAGGATAAAGAGAAATAAGGCAAAATTAAATAAGACTATCCAAATTTAAGCAAGAGTAGGGAGGCATAGCATGCCATCAACCATAACAAAAATAAGGTAAAAATTAGGAGGCAAAATTGCCATCAACTAGCAACTTGCAAAAATAAAAATAATAAAAATAACAACAAGATAAATTACAACAAAATTATAGCAAAATTAGGAGGCACAAGTGCCATCAACTATAAAAATTAAAATGATAGATAGGAGGCACAAGTGCCGTCAACTATAAAAAAATCACAATAAATATAGATATATAAGTATTTTTTTTGGGTGGTAGAACCGTCCCAAATTTTCTTTTTATCTTTTTTTTTTAGATTTTATATAAATATATATATATTTTTTAGTTTTTTTTTAAGTGCAAAAATTAAAATAACTAGTAGAAGAATTCACTAACCTTGAGATAAATTTCGTTTCTTTTCTCTTGCAACTCCCCGGCAACGGCGCCAAAAACTTGATGGACCCAAAACGGGTATGTTTAAATATTTATACTCGCAAGCGCACGAATCGTATTTATAGAATAGTGATCGTGTAAGCAAGGATGTCGAACCCAAAGGAGTTGACTAAAATCGAAAAAGAGAAACTATTTTAAACCAAAATTAATAAATTCTAACATAGTTCCAAAGATTGATGCAAATTTGTAACAATAAAAATAAAATAAAAGACAATATATATAAATAAATAAAAGACAATATATATAAATATAAATTAAAAGTAGAAATCAAGATAGTAAAATAAGATTATTAAGGATTAGAATCCACATAATATAAGTTCAATAATATTTATAAGTACATTGATTCCCAAATTTTAGTGATAGTTAAGATAAATCAAACTATCATTTTCTAAATAGATTTATAATTTTAAGCACAAATTTCTTCCAAAAATATAAGATTTTTCTTCACTTTTCAAAATTATAATTTCAAAGCATTTAGTGTAGATCAATCTAATGAAATAACAAATAAATCAATGAACATTATTTATAAGGCAAAACATAATATTTTTGTTCTAAGTATGGATGTGTACAATTTAATGACACATCTTACACAAAGAAGATTATATATTTGCACTAATGAAGAACAAAGTTTAAATATGTGCTAACAATCCAAAATACATGATATTTAAGATGAAAGAAGATATTTGAAGAAGAAAATTCCATAAACTTTGTTGCACAAAATGGGAAATCAACATACAAAATAAATACTATCTAGTTACAAATTGTTTCATCATCACCTTAATAATCTTAAAAAGATTAGAAACACATAACTAGAATAGCAAATACACACTAAAAATTACAAACATAAATAGGAAAATTTGGAGGAGAAACCCCCAAATATTTCCTCTAAAAATACATAGAAAATAACTAAAAAGAAGAAGAAGATGAAGAGAGTTGAGAGGTTTTGAATCTGTAGAAACTTTGTGTAGAGTAACCTCTTCCCAAAATGCACTCCCTAAATTCCTTATTTATAGCAAAAAATGAGGTATTAAAATAATCAATTTAAATTAATTAAATTGATTAAATTAATTTAATTAATTATAATATGGTAAATATGGGTAAATTATAGGGTGTAATAATTATGTTTTGGGGTAAAATGTGTATAAAGTGGTGTAAAAATGTGGTATTTTTGTCATAGGGGACAAATAGTACAAAAGCATTTTTTGTGGGCTCAAAAAGTGGCATGCATGAGAATTGGCAGCTGTGAAATGGCATGGCAGGAGGCAGGCGGCAAGTGCTGAAGGCTCATGGTCTCTTGGTGCATTGATGAAGGAAATGCATTAGTGCATATGCTGAAGGAGCTTCATTGATTGTAGCTGCACGTGATGGTGAAGATGAAGGAAGTTGGTCATGACTCATGGTGGGAATTGGGTGCTTTGTTGGAAGGTAGGCAGCTGAATGTGATGGTGAGCTTCAGGAGGAAACAGTGGGGTGCTGGTGGGCCTTGGAGCTTGGGCCTTGAAGGTGGCAGGGCCCATGAGGCTGAAAGTTTTCAAAAATGCCAACTTTCCTATATTTTCTCCCAAAAATACTACTTTTCTCTCATTTTTCATTGCTTTCAAGAGCATAAATTCCCTACAAAATAAATATAAAATAAATCATAATACAATATTTTCAATTATAAAATAAATCAATTTAATTATTTGAAAATATTAATTATAACTTAATTATATTTTACATTTAAGTTCAATAATACAACATTTTTTTACCACTAACTTAACAATAATAATTCAAATAATTAACTACAACATTTTACAACAAAATAATTATAAAAACACACAAAAATCTATAAAATTAAAATAAGCCTAATAAATTCAAAATTACTTAAAAACTTAATAAATCAATTAAAAACTCAAGAATTAAGCAACAATTAGCACATAAAAAGTGGTAAAATAACTCTATTTTGTAGAGTTATCACTAAGCTTGAAAACTGTCATGGAATGAACCTTTTGGTTCTTCGTTTAAGGGGTTTGGCAAACGTTTATATGAATTTTGCATTGCACACAAATAATAAAATTAAGGGATTTTTTTATTAATACATATATAAAATACTTTTAATGCATTTATACCATGTATACAAATATCATTCATTAATGCATAACTTTAATTTTTTTTTTTTGCAAAATTACGGTTTGTCATCATGCAAAGTTATGGTGTTAAATTGTCTACATGCAACTTGCAAATTTAAAACATTATATTTTTGCCCATGATATATGCTAGAAAAAGTTTGTTCGGAATATGAAATAAAGTTGTCTATATGCTTTAATCGTTTTAAAAAAAATTATAAAATTAATTAGTGCACTATCTATTCAATTAGAATATTTTTATCATGATATTGATGTCCTCTCAATAATGATCTTTGTTTATACATCACATATGAAGAACACGTGTATTTCATCATGTACAAGAAAATCTACATATACAAAATTTACCTGCTTTTTTATATGCAACAAAAGTAGTCACATATAAAATAATCCTTCTCTATTTTCTCTATTTTCATATATGAACAAGATCTACTTGCAATTCCATTAATCTCTTTTTGCAGCTTTTGACGTTCTCAGACCCAACACTACAACTCTCTCTTTTCTTCTTCGTTTTCTCTCCTTATAATAAATCTCCTCTCTAGGCTACTACAATAAGACTTGAGTATGGATAAGTGGGAGAAAGAAACGAACCCACGAAGGAGAAGAACTCAATCTTTCTCTTCCTTTCTTCTAGACGTTATCTACCGATCGATTGACGAATCAAAGGGTGGTGGTGATCACGAACAAGAGGAAGAGGAAGATAGGAGTGGTTATGCTACTATTACTACTACTAGAGTAGTTATGAAGAAGAAACATAAAGAAGAGAAGGAGAAAAACAATCCCAGGCGAGCTATGATGATCGAGAATTGGTTCGAGAAACAAAGCGTTCAAAGTTCTGCGCTTTCGACTTCGGCCTCAAGCTCTTCGGCCGACTCAAGCTTCAGTGCTCTGTGGTCTTCCTCTAAAACAGAGTCAACCCAAAACTACAGATCCAAAACGAAGTCGTTTCGAGCCACTATTGGAGTAGCGGTCTCTTCTGATCAGTCCAAGAAAAAGGTCACATCCACCCAGTTTGACAAGAGGAGTTCAGATAAAAGTCAGCAGAAGAAGACCGCGAAGCCGGAGAATGGTGGGTTTTCGAAGACGAAGCTTAAGGCGTTGAAAATCTATGGCGAACTGAAAAAAGTGAAGCAACCCATTTCTCCAGGGGGTCGTATAGCAACCTTTTATTAACTCTATTTTCAATTCGGGCAACGTTAAAAAGGCCAAAATTAAGTAAAAACTTAGTGTGAAAAAAGAAGGAAAAAACTAATGAACAAAACGTAAAACTGAAAAT
The DNA here is from genome assembly GCF_963169125.1 of Humulus lupulus. NCBI lineage: Eukaryota > Viridiplantae > Streptophyta > Magnoliopsida > Rosales > Cannabaceae > Humulus > Humulus lupulus. The sequence goes on along the minus strand of NC_084794.1, from coordinate 92,103,935 downwards.
ATAAAATTAAGTATGTAGTATTAATGATAAAAAAATTTCTTTATAAAAGTGAGAAGGTTTTTTTAGGGATAGTAAAAATGAAAAAGAAAATGCAAAATGTAGTAACTGTGGTAATTGTTATAAACTACATTTATTTATAGTAATAAAATTAATAATAATAATAAAATATTAGTATTTACTAAAATTATTAAAAATAAATAAGTTATGGTTGTTTAATATAAATGCAATTCTTATAAATAAATTTAATTTATTTTAAAATTATTAAATTGTATTTATTAATTTAGTAATTATAACTAGAAAAATAAATTAATTTTAGAATAATTATAAAATATATTTATTAAAAATAAATAATTTAAGTTTGTTTAAAATTAACTATAGTAATAATTAAGGATAATTTTATTAATTTTATTATTGCAAAATTAATGAATTAGGAAATAAATGTGTAAAATTTTTAAAAAATTTTATAATAAATTATCATAAATAAAAATGAGATAAATTTAAATAAATTTTACCATGAATAAAAAAAATAGTTCTTGTTAACTATAGCAATAATTAATTAAGTAATAAGAGATCATAAAACTCAAGTTTGTCCAGGAATAACACTTCCCATAAGACATCATAAAACATTTAAAATAATAAAAAAAAATTAAATGATCGGATTAGGACACTTGCTCTTTTTTCTTCCCTTTCTTGTACTCTTTATATTATTGTAGATGGCGATTGGTAAATCTGGGACAACATTGAGAAATCGTGGTTGTCAAGAATATTGGAATGGTCTACAAGATTTTTTGAGGATGGCGTCGGAACATAAGGATTTTGATGGAAGAATTAGGTGTCCGTGTGTGAGATGCACAAATAATAGATTGGAATCTTTGGATGTTGTGCGAGCACACATATTTGATAGGGGTTTTCATCAAGCTTATGATAAGTGAATTTATCATGATGAGGTGGAAGAAATTGTTGTTGATGAGGTGGTTGATGAGAATGAAGACGATGAGATTATTCACGTTGTGGAAGACTTCCTTTTACCGACAACTGAGGAAGTAGCAATGGATCCCGAGTTAGTATTATGACAAGTTATTTGAGGAGATTGAAACGAAGTTGTATCCTGGCTATGATTGGATTTCAGCCCTCAACTTTTAAGCAAAGTTATTGCATCTAAAAGTTAGAGGGAAAGTGCCTAACAACATATTTGATGAATTGTTAAAGTTGTTAAAGCTTTCCTTTATCACTACAACAAAATAGGCATTTAATGGCTATATGGGGGAGACATTGTAGACATTTGATGTCTCCCCCCAGGGGAGACGTTGTTGCAGGGGCCATCTAAAGTGGCCCTATGACGTCTCCCATGGGGAGACGTTGAAAGTCTACAAAGTCTCCCCATGGGAGACGTCATAGGTACCTACAACGTCTCCCATGGGGAGACTTTGTAGACTTTCAACGTCTCCCCATGGGAGACGTCATATGTTTTTGTATTTTTTTTTTTAAATTAAATAATTATTTTCAGTATATTAATTAATAGAATTAAATATATTAATTTTTTTTTGAAATAGAATTAAATATATTAATTAAAAAATCTAAATTATATACAAATTTAAATTTTGAATTTTCATTAATAAAACCGAAATGTGTATATCTAATATGTTTTTGCTAGCTAAATATACAAAATTGTAATATTTGTTGTTAAACATACAAAATTAACAAATATTACACTAGCTAGCTAAACATATAATAAGAAAGAAAAGGTAAAAGTAAATGACAAAAACCTAATATGTTGGACGATGACTTTGAATTATCGGTAGCATATGGTTCGCCCAGTGTTGTCGCATTTCATTAATCTGTGCTTGTGTATATGGCGTAGTGTTTAGCTACAAAAAATACAAATTAAAATATATTAGTTAATCAATTATTTGATTATATATAATTTAATAATAAATAAATTGTTAATTTTGTATAAATTTATATACATACCTCTTTCTTCAAGTAACGTCCAGGTCGTGAATGTTCAATGTAATCCTTGAACATTCTCATCACATAATATCCACATGCCACATTGTCTGGTTGGTGCGGACACTAATATTTAAATAAAATATCAAGCAATTAATATAAAAAATATCAGTAAAATTCAAGTATAATTAAAGTCGTAGTTACTTACTTTCGGTTGCACAAAGTTTTCAAGTCATCGATAAGAGGCGACAAATATACGTCGATGTCATTGCCAGGTTGTTTAGGTCCCGATATCAACAATGTCAACAAGGTAAATTTTCTCTTCATGCACAACCATGGGGGTAGATTGTAAATGACAAGCATAACAGGCCAACAACTATACTTACTACTAAGAGAAGTGTGTGGATTAATCCCGTCAGTCGAAAGACCCAGACGAATATTACGAGATTCATTTCCAAAACAAGGCCACTTCAAATCAACCCTCTTCCAAGCTAGAGTGTCAGCTGGATGCCTTAATTTACCATCATTTATTCTCTCATTAGCATGCCACGATAAATTTTTAGCATGTTCAGCATTTCTAAACAACCGGATGAAACGAGGAATAGGAGGAAGGTACCACAAGACCTTGGCGGGTACTCCTTCCTTGACATCCTCACCATTTCTTTTCTTTTGCCATCGTGACTCACCACAAGTAGGACACATTTTTGCATCTGCAAAGTCATTCCGATATAACATGCAATCATTAGGACATGCATGAATTTTTTCATATTGCATGCCTAATGAGCATAATGTTTTATTTGCTTCATAAAATGAAGTTGGCATTTCATTACACTCCGGCAACAAATCATTCAAAAAACAAAGTAGATCAGTCATTCCTTTATCACTCCAACCGTGTTTAGCTTTCAAATTGTACAACCTAAGGAGTGCGGATAACTTTGTAAATTTTTTACAACCGGGGTAAATCGGTTTCTCAGCATCACTAAGTAGTGTCTCAAACTTATCTGGGTCTACTCCGGATCCATAATGTGCGTCATCAATCATATCATCTAATGCATCGCAATTCTCCTCTACTATATTCCTCCTTACTTCATTGGGTCTACTTGGTGGAGCTGGCACGACATGCATTCTCTCCCCATACATATACCAAACCGTGTAAATTTTGTCGATTCCATTGAAAAATAAGTATTGTTTGATCTTACTAAGATCCATTTTCCTTACATTTCCACACTTAATACATGGGCAACGAGTAAATTTTAGGTCTTTCACATTCTCCGAACAAAATCTTAAGAATAAATCGACCCCGTTTTTATATTCCACGGATAACCTATTCGCTGACATCCATTTTCTATCCATATCTTCTCCTATGTCTATGAAAAATTAAACAATAAAAACTACATAAGCACATGGTCGAGTGTATGAAAAATTGGGCAGCATTTCTTCTATATTAGCAACCTAGCCATCAGTCAATCTTATCAAATCCAATCAAATAAGCACAACACAATTCAAATATAATATTAGAATACATAATTCTAGACAAAATCGGACAGCATTTCCCCTATAATATTGATCTAACCATCTGTTAACAACAAGTCAAACAATTCAAACAGCACACAATAAGTTTCTTCCTTATAGCTCCACAGCACACAAACAAATTTTCCAGAACCTACTTCACTAAAACACACAGTTCTCAACCTTCTGTTATCACCATAATACACAATTTTAATCTCAGAACCTACTTCACTATGGATGAATATTTAAGATATTCAAACTCCTCTAACAAAAATTTAATAATACTAAAACGAGAGATAAGATAATGTACGTACCTCTTGCAATTAATAGTCCTAGCTAGAAAATTTACTTCACTTTGCAATGCACTTTGCTATTAAATTCACAACCAACAAAATTGAATTAACTAATAAATAAGAAATTACTAAACAAATATCACTAAATAATTGGATTAACAATAACTTATTCTTGCAATTTTAGAAACTTAAAAACCTCAAATGTGTTATTGAAATAGAAATTTTGAGGCAAAAATCTCTCTAGTTAAAACCACAACCTACAAAATTAAATTAATTAATAAATAGAATATTACTAAATAAATAAAAAAACATAATATATATAATCAACCTACTTCAATGTTAATAAAATATTTAAAATATATTTATACAAATATATATAATTTTTTAATTAAATAATAATATAAATTAAAAAAATCATAAACATAAATATTTGAATTACTTATATCTATACATGCAATTTAGTATGTAAATTAAAATTAAATTATTTTCCTTATTTTAGATATATATATATATATTAATACTTAATCAACCTAAAAAATTAATTAAAAAATCTACAATTTTCGGATTAAATAGTAAAAAAAATTAAAAAACAGTAAATAATGTGGTATAATATCAATATCACAATTCTTAATGTCAAATTTTCACTAAAATTATTTTTCAAACTTTAAATAAATATTTCTAATATCCTAAAATTACCCAAAACCGCACTATTCACAAATACCCTAAAATCCCATCATTAACCCACTATATTTAAAGAAAATAAATAAAAAACATTATTCTTACTATTATACAGTAATTAAATCTTAAAAACATACTTAAAAGTAATTTTTGTTGATGAAAATCAACCAAAAACGGAAGCCAAAATCGCCCAAAATCGCCTTGAAATCGCCTATTTCCGCCTCTGGTTCGTGTGCTCGGGGAAGAAGAAGAGTGAAGAGGTTATATAAAAGGGAAGCCTCCAACGTCTCCCCTGGGAAGACGTGCACACTTCCAACGTCTCCCCTGGGAAGACGTGCCACATCGGACGTCTTCCCAGGGGAGACGTTGGAAGTGTGCACGTCTTCCTAGGGGAGACGTTTCCCAGGGGAGACGTTGGAAGTGTGCACGTCTTCCCAGGGGAGACGTTGGAAGTGTACACGTCTTCCCTGGGGAGACGTTAGAAGCCTAAAATTGTCAGATTTAATTATTTTATTTCGATTTTTAATTAATTATAAATAACGTCTCCCACTACTTTTAATGACTTACACACTTAGTCATAAACAATAACTTTTGATGACTTGCACACTTAGACTTTAAATATCCCTGATTAATTTTAATGTCTTACAAATTGGTGTAAGTCATCATAGATAGTCATTAAAAGTGAAAATTGTTGTAGTGTATGAAGGAAAACAAAATTCCATCATCGTACTATGAGGCGGAAAAGAGATTGAAAAAATTAAGGTTGGGATATGAGTCCATTCATGTGTGTCACCTCGATTGAAAAAAATGTTGCACAAGGCGACGCATTACTTTTTGTTCACACCATGGTTGAAAAGATTATACAGTTCAATGATTCAACGAAGCACATGATATGGGATCACACCAGGAAATTGAAAGATGATGGGGTGATGTGACACCCGGTGGGTGGCTCTGCATGGAAGGACTTTGATGTCAAGCATCCTGATTTTGTAAGAGATCCCATAAATGTTTGTTTGGGCTTAGGTACTGATGGATTTAATCCATTTGACAACATGAACCTCGCATAAAGCATGTGGCATGTGGTGTTGGCGAACTATAATCTGCCACCTTGGTTTTGTATGAAAGAAAATTATTTCATGTTAACCCTCCTTATTCTTGGGACAAAATCACCGCGTAAGGACATGGATGTATTTCTAAGACCATTAGTGGATGAGTTGAAGGAACTGTGGGTTAACAGAGTTGTTACAAGAAATAGTACGACAAACACGATGTTCAAGTTGCAGGCAGCCCTTTTGTGGACAGTGAACAATTTTTCAGCTCGCAGCAGTTTGTCAGGATGGAGTGGTCAGGGATACAAAGCTTGTCCTATGTCTAATGAAGACACAACTTCCATTCGAGTGATCGGTAAGACATCTTATGTTGGTCATAGAAGATTCCTTCCAAGTACTCATCAAATGAGAAGAGACATTGAGTTCGATGGAGAAGTTGAGACAAAATGACCTCTGAGACGGTTTACTTGTGAGCATATTCTAGAATAAGTTAATGCTCTTGCATCGCAAGTTCCAGGAAAACACGTCCAGTTTAGGGGTGTGAAACGTAAAAGATGTGTAGATGAAGGTAATTGGAGGAAAGAAAGCATCTTCTACGAGCTTGAGTATTGGTGTACAAACAAATTAAAGCAAAATATAGATGTCATGTATGTTGAGAAGAATGTGTGTGATAGTCTCATTGGCACCATCTTAGACAATGATAAATCTAAGGACACCACTAATCCAAGACATGGTTTGAAAAATATGGGTGTGAAGGATTCATTGTGGATTTATGAAGATGAGAACGGGAAGTTGATGAAGTTACACGCTCATTATGAGTTAACTCTGGCGCAGAGGCAACATTTTTGTCAGTTTATAAAATGAGCTAGATTTCCAGATGGCTTTTGTTCAAATTTGAAGAAGAAGTGTTCGAGAATGATATAAATATTCTTGGGTTGAAGTCACACGATTGTCATGTGATAATGCAACAATTACTTTCTCTGGGTGTTCGTAAGTTTATCCCAAAATCTATAACGACCACCATTACAGAATTGTGCAATTTCTTCAGGAAAATATGTTCGAGGACTTTAAATGTTAAAGATATGGAAGAAGCATAAAATGACCTTATTCAGATATTGTGCAAGATGGAGTTTATTTTTCCTCCAGTTTTTTTTTTTGATATAATGATTCATTTGGTCTTACATTTTCCAGAAGAAGCTATATTGGGTGGCTCAGTGTTTATGAGGTGCATGTATCATTTTGAAAGGTACATTAACAAATTGAAGAATTACGTGGGAAATAAAGCTCGCCCTGAAGGGTCAATCGCGGAAGGCTATGTTACAGATGAGGCTTTGACCTTTTGTTCATTGTATTTCAAAGACATTGAAACAAGATTTAACTATCTTGATTGAAATGAAGATGCAACTTATATCCCACGAGATGTTACAATCTTCCAATCTCAATGTTGTCCACTAACAAAGGGAACTTTGAAGCCTCTCAATCATAACACTCATGAAACAGCTGAGTGGTTCATACTTGAGAATTCTCCTGAAATTAAGGCTTATTTAGAGTAATTTTATTACCTTTTAAATTAGAACATGTGTTTATTCTAAGTTTTTTGTTATCAAGAATCGTAACACTATTCTAATTTAACAGCGAACACCTACAAGAGATTATACAAAAATACCCGGATGGTGATCATGATCGTTTGTATAGGAAAAAATTGTGTTCATGGTTTCATAAGAAGGTAAAATGAGAGTACTTTGAACTTTCATTTTATTAATGATATTTTCTGTGAATCTAATACAATTTTATGTATTTAGATATATGAATTGCACAAGCTTGGGTCTTTGGAAAATGGTGATGAACTGCTAGCTTTAGCATCAGGGTCAGATCATTTGGAAACCTACCTCCAAGATTTTATAGTCAATGGTGTTCGATTTATTGCATACGACCGAGATAAAAAGCGCACCACACAGAATAGTGGAGTGTCTGTTGCCGGAACATAATGTTTTAATTATTACGACACGCTTGAAGAAGTAGTGACACTATCTTTCACTGGTGCATATTCAGTGGCATTATTTCGGTGAAAATGGTTTAATACAAATCCGAGAAGGAAAAAAAATAATTAAAAATAATATCACCAATATAAATGTCAGTGGTGAATGGTACAAAGATGAGTCATATATACTTGCTAGCCAAGTTAAGTAAGTTTTCTATCTCGATGATCTACTTAGAGGTCGTGATTGGAAAGTTATAGAAGATGTGAATCATCGACAAATTTTGGAAATTTAGGACAATTCTAATGAGGTTAATGATGTTATTGATGTTGTACATGAAACAAGCACATCAAATTTTGTATTGACTGTGGACCTCAGAGAGTTGATTATGCAATCTGATCAACCTGCTGCATATGTTGGCACTAATGGAGAGGGTGATGACGAATGTGATATGCAAGAACATGAGGAAGTCGTAGATGCAGAGGATGAATTGCTAGTTGATCTTTGTGAAGATGAAAATGTGTCTTCGATTACTGATGGAAATGATAGTGATTAGTCTATTTAGTTTTTCTATTTGTGTAACAGACTATATATTGAAATATAATAATGATGATTTGTAATTATTATGTCTACGAATTGAATGTAATATTAACTAGTATGCCTCTAATTTAATTTGATACTAAATACTAACTAATAATTTTTAAACTGAAGTATAATGTCAGCTAATATAGCAACATATCACAGCGGAGATAGTGGTGGTCGAGACCCGCTAGATCCTTCTAGGGTACCGTCGTCCTGTGAGTCAGGTTTGAAATTCCGTTTTTAGTAATTACCAAATTAATTAAACCATGTGAATTAATTAAAGTGTGGAATGGTAATTAACTGTGTACACAGATTACAGTTCTGTCGGGACAGAATCCAAACTTGTCGCGACAGAAACTGAACACAATAAAAAGACAGTGCTAAACAATAAAGAACACAACGAATTTTTACAAGGTTCAGAAACCCTTTCGGATAACCTACTCAATGGGGGCCACGCCCAGAGAATAAAACCAATTAATAAAGAATCATAAGTACAAAAACATTGACTTAAACAAAACAAGACTCCCTCTTGAGATTCGCCGCAACTTGTTGTACTTCTCTTCACTAATCTGATCTTGATTGAAACGCTCAACCACTTGAACTCCCTTCAATGGCCAGCGAGTGCTTGCATCCTCCTGACGCAAGGCTTGTAAAAATCTTCTCCCGAAGACTATAAACGTTGTGTTCAAATTACAATGTGTATTCACTCATGAACATGGTATAACCTCACCACTAAAAACTAAACACACATATTTCTACAAGATCACGTGAATACTTATGATCTTGAATACAAAGAGGAACTCTCACAAATATTACAATAAAGCTCACAAATAATGCACCAAAGAGTTCACTTTTCTCACTGCCTTTAGAGCCCTATTTATAGAGTCTTTTTTCGTGCTCACAAAGGCTGAGAAGAAATTCTTCTAATAAAGGCAAGAATCATAGAGGTTATTCTTGATTGACGAAGAGTTGCCTTATTTAGAAGATGCTGATCCGACAGATGCGATATCGGTGGGGACAGCTCAGACTTGTGTCGGATAAAAAACAAGCTCAAAAAGGAAACAGCAATTAATGACATTAAGAACCAGTTTCCTGATTGCAATCCTTGAGCTGCACGAAAATATATAAGCAAATAATCAAAAAACAACTTTGGGTAAGTACCGAATATTTGCAATATACTTTTTCCCTTTATAAACAAAATGAGACAATATAGGCTAAATAAGGAAGCATATTATTGTCCAAAATTCACAAAAATGGAAAGTGGATTTCCAAAAATTGTAATAAGGGAAACCAAACAATTCCGAAAATTATAATAAAGGGAAACAAACATTTCCGAAAATTATAATAAAGGGAAACAATTAAATCAACCAATTTATCTTTTAAGAAAAAGATATTTCTATAAAAATGCCAATTATAGGATTTACAAGGTTCAATATTTTCCATATCAAAATTATTTTTGAAAACTATATTTTTAGAGAAATATAGGAACAATACTAATATTGGTCATTGTTAAAAAAATTTAAAGCCCCGCCGACGAGAAGAAAGGGTCGTGGCCTCGCTAGTAACAATGCTCTTGAAGAACGAAGTGGTAGGGCTAGAGGACCAAGCTTTTGTTTGCATGTTGGGCACTCAAGTTACAATGTTGTATTCGGGACATTACTTGGATTTTGTTGTTTTACCTCAACAGTTTAAGGATCAAGTACTTGATCAGATGAAGGTAAAATATTACAAATCTTATGATCTATATTATTTATTGGCATTATTTACAAACTCATCTAAAGTGTTTTTTTCTTAATGCAATATTATTATAATATAGACGGTCATCCACAACGTGAGTTAGTTTTGGCAACTGTCTATAAGGAGAAGGGTGAAAGATATCGTGAGAGAAAGACCATCAGACATAGACACTTCAAAAATCATTACACGGGACCAGAAGATTGGGAGAATATCCTCTCTAAGCCACCTGACCATTGCACTAAGGAGAGATGAAAGGTTATTTGTGAGTTGTTTTTTAGCGAAATATTTTTTACTCGCTCTGCCAAAAACCAGGCAAACAGAAAACAAATGAAGTATGCAACAACGCAAGGTTCAAAATCGTTGGCAACTAAATGTCACGAATATGTAAGTGAAGATGTTAATTTAATTTTACAAAATAATATTCTAAAACACTTTGTTTACATTTGTATAGGAGCACCCAGATGTGCATGTTGTTGATACTTGGAGAGATGTTCATATGAAAATGTTGACAAAATTTTTTGCCAATGAGGCAACCCAACAAGATTATGTAAAAGAATATTATTGTGCTCTAATATTTGAAAAATTATCTTAGTTTTGTGTTTTTAATGTTTTCTTATTATACAAGAAAAAATGGTGGTGGAGCTTAAGAGGTCACAGCTTGTTAGGCAGTCTCAACATCAGAGTGAGGGGTTTGGTATTGAATCTAGCATTGATTCGTCCCCGGTCGATCAATATGAGATACTAAGTAAAGTACTCGGGGAGAGATCTGACTACCAAAGAGGAGTGGGTTATAGGGTGAAAGGGAAGAAGAGAAAGTCAACCTCCAGATCTACAAATCAAAGTCAGTCCCAAGCACATACTGCTCCTACACCTCATAAATATATGACTACTATGGCTCTGATGATGAAGGCAATGCGTGAGACGATTCAGATGGTGATACCTTAACAACCCAGTAATATGTATAACCCATGGTTTGATAGCTTTCTGCACAGGTATTTACCATCACAATCTGAAGGTGGTACGTCTTCTTAGAGTAACACCGCCCATCCTGACATTCATACACCGCCACAACAACAGTACTAGCCTCCTCCACAATATCCGTCATATATGTCTTTGCAACAACCTCCGCAGTATCAAAATCAGTACATGTTTGGACGCTACTCCTAGTCACCTCCACTCTATTTTAACTTATTTTCAAGGATGATCTAATCTTAGGTATGGTGAGGTTGGAGGTTTGTCGCAACAACAACCATTGTCTAGGTATGGTGAACTTGGGGGTTCCTCGCAGCAACAACCATTTTTTAGATATGGTGATTTTGGGGGCGGGTCGCAGCAACAGGAACAACCTTTTTTATCCACCCCAATACGCCCACAACCTCGAGATCAGTTTGGGAACCTCACGCTTGGATGATCTTCACACCAATCTTATATTCCTTCACCGCCACAACAGAATGTTGAAGATAAGGATAATTACCAAATTGACCTTAATGATTATATTTTGTTATTAGTTTATGTATTTTGATTAAATTAACAGTGTAATTAATTATTATGACAATAGCAGTATTAGTTCGTTTGATAAATATTAAAATTATATATTAATTTTAATGTTAGTTATTTTTAAATTAATTAATTGATTGTTTTATTCAAATTTATTATGAATTAGTTTTAAAAATATTTAAATTTAATGAATAGTATTTTATTTTGAAATAATATTAAAAAGAATAATTAAAAAATTATTAGTGGCGGACCCCGCTGCTAATTAGTATCATGAATCGGTTCTGACACATACAGTAGCTGTGTGATCCATCGCTAATAATATATTAGTAGTGGCGGGTGTGTCAGTCCACCGCTAATAAGTGTGCCACTTACTACCGGCAGGGAATTAGCTGCGGAACCCCACCGATAATTGTCATTAGCGACGGAGTGCCATATTATTAGCAACGAATCTTACCGCCGCTAATGCCCTGTAATATTGTAGTGATATTGGATATCAACTTTGTATTAACAAGTTAAATATTATTTTTCTCTGTTTTACAAATTATAAGTTATCTACTTAGTATATTATTCACTTTTCTTTACACGTTATTTTTTTTTCCTTCAAAAACTAGCAAACATGGTTATAAATACTTAAGGGTTTGTACATTTTTTGACCCTGTATTTTTTCTCATTACCTGTTTGAACCCTATATTTTGACAAATTACTTTTTGGACCCTATTTTTTGTAAAATGGTTCAAATAGAACCTTATGTTATATTATTTTATAATATAATGTAATATTATATTATATTATAATATAATTTTTTATATTAAATAAATGTGACAAAGTGTGCCACATATTGTAACATATAATAGAGAGTTACAATATTTAGATATATGAGATATATCCAAATAATGTAACATATTTGGTGTTACAAATTTGTAACTTCCAAATATTACCCTTTATTGTGTAAATTTGTTGTTACACAATATTGAGATGAACTTCATAAAGTCATATGTGATATGGTTGTTAGAGATATGATTTTAACCCCAATAATGTGTTTTGGGAGTTACAAAATCATTTGGGAGGATTTGGAACCGTTTGGAAAAATAGCACATTTTTTGTGCTGAAATTGGTTGGTGGCCGCAGCCACCAACATTCAGTGGCCGCGGCCTGTGGGTCAGAGACCAGTGGCCGCGGCCACTAATGTCTCTGGCTGCGGCCACAGGCCAAAACTTACCAATTTTTCAATTTTTTCAATCTTTGTTGAACGGCTCAAAAAACTCAAATAACTCTCAAATCTCATTTTTAATTCCATATTAATCCAATTAAACATTGGTAACAGCTATGGGGGTTAGTGGAATTTGAAATTCAAAGGGTGTCTCTAAACTCTATAAATAGGAGTCTATAGCTCACTTGTAAGACACAACATTTCTATTCATTAGACCACTTGGCTAGAAACACCTTGAGGCTTAATAATTCCATAAAGCTTTTCCAATATCTGAGACAGATCCCTTAGTGCTTGAGTTAGGGGGAAATAAGCTTTTGGACAAAGGTTTTAAACCTTGTTCAAGTTGGTGATCCCCAACCCTCTTCACTTAGGTTGTGTAAGTGAGAGTCTCTTGTATTTCTGTTCTTCTTTCTATTGTATTGTTTTCTTCTTATTCTCTTGTTCTTTTTACTTGTATTTCTTATTCAAGAGTTGTAATCTTTTCTTTTCTTTTGTTTCAAACACTTTACTTTATTTGTAACATTTTGCTCAGAGTTGTATTTTACTATTCTCTTCTTCTTCTTCATTTCCTTTGTTTATTTGTACTTTTCAGTTATAGAGTTGTAACTCCTTTCAATCAATCATTATTTATTTGTAATATATTGCATAGAGTTGTAATATTATTATCAATTTCCATTGAGGCAAAACAATTTTTCCTAACATTCAAAAGCTTACCCCTTTTTTGTTTCAATGGAAGGGGAGACAATCAAGATCATGAACCAAGACCTAGTGAGATTGGATAGGTTTGATGAATCCAATTTTACTAGGTGGAAAGACAAGGTGAGGTTTCTTCTAACCACTCTCAAAATCGCCTACATCCTTGAGTCTTCCTTGGCACCTCTAGCTAAGCCATCCGACAAAGACACTCCCGAGGAGGTGGAGAAAAGAAGGAAGAGGGAGGAGGACAATCTCCTTTGTAGGGATCATATCCTCAATGCCCTATCTGATAAGCTCTATGACCTCTACACCAAGACCAAATCGGCCAAGGAGATATGGGATGCACTTGAGAAAAAGTTTAAGGCGGAAGAGGAAGGTACCAAAAATTTTTTGATATCTCAATACTTCGATTTCAAATTTTTTGGTGATAAACCTATTCTTTCTCAAATTCATGAATTGCAAATTATTGTTAATAAATTGAAAGTGTTAAAGATTGAGCTTCTCGAGGCCTTTCAAGTTGGTGTTATAGTGGCTAAATTACCACCAACTAGGAAGAGCTATAGGAAAATAATCCTTCATAAAAATGAGGATTATTCTTTGGAGGAGATCCAAAAGCATATTCGAATCGAAGAGGAATCGATATGTAGAGATAAACTTGTGGAGGGGTCTAATGGAGAGACTTCCAAAGAAAATGCGGTGTCACAACCAAAACATCTCAAAAACAAAGGGAAAAAGGGTAATGAGAAACCTTTGGGTCCAAAAACCAACCCAAACAAGTTTAAGGGCGAGAAAGGTCCTTGCTTTGTGTGTGGGAAAAAGGGTCACTATGGTAGAGAGGGTAGGCATAGAAAAGACCAACAAGGACCTAAGGTGAATGCAACTCAAGAGGAAAACATAGTTGCTACCCTTAGTGAGGTGAATGCGGTCCAAGGCAAGGTGAAAGGGTGGTGGTATGATACATGTGCCACGGTCCATGTCACCTATGACAAATCATTGTTCAAGACCTTTGAAGAGTCAAAGGGCAACTATGAGATACAAATGGGCAATGAGGGTAAATCCAAGGTACTTGGGAAAGGTATTATTGATGTCTACTTCATCTCCGGCAAGAAAGTTACATTAGTGAATGTACTTTGTGTTCCCGAAATGAGTATAAACTTGGTAAGTGGTGATTTTCTTGGAAAGCCCGGAATTAAAGCCGTTTTTTAGTCCGGTAAACTTATACTTACCAAATCAAATGTATTTTTGGGAAAGGGGTACTCTTGTGAGGGTATGGTTAAATTGTGCACCAATGATGTAACTTTCAATGTTATCAATAAAAATGCTAATTCCGCCTATATTGTTGAGTATGATTCTTTACTTTTGTGGCATCTTAGACTATCGTATATAGGTTTTTCAACCATGAAAAGAGTAGTAAAATGTGGTATAATTGCATGCAATATTAAAAACTATGGTAAATGTGAAACATGTGTTAAGGCGAAAATGATTAAGAAACCATTTCCTAGTGTAGAAAGATCATCAAATTTACTAGATTTAATCCATAGTGATCTTTGTGAATTAAATGGTGTTTTAACTAGAGGTGGTAAAAGGTATTTTCTTACTTTTATAGATGATTTTAGTAGATATACCTATGTGTTTCTTTTAAAGCATAAAGATGAAACTTTTGATGCTTTTAAATTATATAAATTAGAAGTTGAAAATCAACTAAATAAAAAGATTAAGGTGCTAAGAAGTGATAGAGGAGGAGAGTACTTCTCTAATGAATTCAATACATTTTGTGAAGAAAATGGTATAATTCATGAGTGCACTGCACCTTATACACCATAACACAATGGTGTTGCCGAAAGGAAAAATAGGACTTATCTAGAGATGATAAATTCTATGTTGGTGTTTTCTAAGTTGAACTTCAACTTAGGGGGTGAAGCGCTTTTAACCGCTTGTCACATTCTTAATCGAATACCGATGAAGAAAAATGAGATATCTCCATATGAGTTATGGAAAGGAAGAAAACCCAACATAGGGTACTTCAAAGTGTAGGGGTGTCTTGCATGTTGCAAGAAAAACGAACCTAATAGAACAAAGTTAGGTTCAAGAGCCATAAAGTGTGCTTTTGTTGGTTATGCCAACAATAGTAAAGCTTATAGGCTATTAGACTTAGAGTCTAATATTATGATTGAATCTAGAGAAGTTGAATTCTTTGAGAATATGTTATGTGACAACAATTCTCAAGCTTCAACATCTATAAAGGAGAATTTGTTATATGAGAACAATTCTCAAGCTTCTACATCCAAAGTTGATTCTCAAGAGGAGAATTCTCAAAAGGATGTAAAGCAACCCCTTGAACCTAGAAGAAGTCAAAGGCTTAAAAATCATAAAAGTCTAGTAGTGGATGAGATAGATTCTCAACGAATTTCATTCTACATGGTAGAAGGAAATAGAGAGGAAGTCATTAGGAAAATTCCTATTGTACTTCTCGTTGAGGATGATCCTAAGACTTATAGAGAAGCTATGCAATCGAGAGATAGTGCATTTTGGAAAGAAGCCATCAATGATGAGATGGATTCCATTCTTTCCAATAACAGTTGGGAATTGGTAGACCTCCCACTGGGGTCTAAGCTAATTGGGTGTAAGTGGGTATTTAGGATAAAATACCACACTGACGGCACTATCCAAACCCTTAAAGCTAGATTAGTAGCTAAAGGGTTTAGGAAAAAAGAGGGTATCGATTATTTCAATACCTATGCGCCTGTTGCAAGAACAACTTCTATAAGAATTTTGTTCGCTTTAGCTTCTATACACAACTTGTATGTTCATCAAATGGATGTCAAAATGGCATTCCTTAATGGTGACCTCAATGAGGAGGTCTATATGGAACAACCCGAAGGGTTTGTCCTACCAAAATATGAACATAAATTTTGTAGACTTGTAAAATCCTTATATGGATTGAAACAAGCTCCTAAGCAATGGCATGAGAAATTTGATCAAGCCATCATGTCTAATGGGTTTAGACATAACAATGGAGACAAGTGTTTGTATTCCAAAACTTGTAAGGGATATGTGATCATTGTTTGCTTATATGTGGATGACATGCTTATTCTAAGTAATAGCATGAAAGGGATAGAAGAAACGATGAGGTTTCTATCATCAACCTTCAAGATGAAAGATCTTCGAGAAGTTGATACCATACTCGGTATCAAAGTAAAGAAACATAGTGGGGGTTTTGCATTAGGGAAAGCCCACTATGTTGAGAAAGTATTGAACAAATTTAACCATCTCAAGGTTAAAGATGCCAATACTCCATTCGTTCATAGTGTAAAACTAGAGAAGAATGAAGGAAGAGCGGTGGCTCAACTGGAGTACGCTAGTGCTATAGGGAGTCTAATGTACGCTGCCCAGTGTACTAGACCTAATATAGCATTTGTGGTAAGTAAACTTAGTAGGTTTACAAGTAATCCAAGTGTGGATCACTGGAAGGCAATTGGAAGAGTCCTAGGTTATCTCAAGAAAACCAAAGGACTAAGGCTTCACTACTCCAAATTTCCTTCGATATTAGAAGGATATACAGATGCAAGTTGGATATCCAATCTTGGGGACAACTTGTCCATAATTGGTTGGGTATTTACACTTGGTGGAGGTGCAATTTCTTGGGGTTCCAAGAAACAAACCTGTATATCTCATTCCACTATGGAAGCAGAGTTCATAGCTCTAGCTGCTACCGGCAAAGAGGCTGAATGGTTAAGGGATATGTTGATAGAGATTCCCCTAATCAAAGATAATGTATCTACTATATCGATACACTGTGATAGCCAAGCGACATTGGCTAGAGCATACAGCGGAATGTATAATGGGAAGTCTAGACACATTAGTCTAAGACATGGATATGTAAGAGAATTGATTCAAAGAGGAGTCATCTCAATATCCTATGTGAGAACAAGTGAAAATTTGGCGGATCCTTTCACTAAACCACTAACAAGGGATTTAGTGGCTGCATCATCTCGAGGGATGGGACTTAAACTCCCTAAAGAGATTCACGATTGATGGTAACCTTTCTTAACACTAGTTATTAAACTAGTGTTAGGTTCAATAGGTAACAACAAGTCAATCAAGTGAATATTAGTTGTACTCAAGACAAGTCCCATCTGACAAGTCCCAAGTGGAGGGTTAAAACTGAAAGGTCTTTAAATAGAATTCAGTCTTGTAAAGACAAGTATTTTTGGTAACGAAATACTGTAAGAATTCTACCTATATGGACCTAGGGGTGGTGCCGCCTCTCATGAGAATTAGGAGTATTCTCAAGAACGTCCATGAATGGAAAGTGCACATGGCCATTAACGGTGCAAAGCGAGACATAGAGGTCTCAAGTGAACATCGCAAACATGTGTGTGTTATCTCTGATTTGTCATCATGAAAAGATGGTTCAATGCCTAGTGCAACCTAATTTTCGACAAATTTTGTGATAATTACACTATAGTAAAGTTCAAGTTGAAAAACACTTTGCTTTATGCACTAATGCAATGACTCCTATAAGAGAGGGTTCTTATTTAATCAAGTGGGGGATATGTTATATTTCAAAATATAATGATTTATTAAATAAGTATTACAATAGATAACTATTTAATCTAGTGGGGGAATGTTATATTATTTTATAATATAATGTAATATTATATTATATTATAATATAATGTTTTAGATTAAATAAATGTGACAAAGTGTGTCACATATTGTAACATATAATAGAGAGTTACAATATTTAGATATATGAGATATATCCAAATAATGTAACATATTTGGTGTTACAAATTTGTAACTTCCAAATATTACCATTTATTGTGTAAATTTGTTGTTACACAATATTGAGATGAATTTCATAAAGCCATACGTGATATGGCTGTTAGAGATATGATTTTAACCCCAATAATGTGTTTTGGGAGTTACAAAATCATTTGGAAGGGTTTGGAACCGTTTGGAAAAACAGCACATTTTTTGTGCTGAAATTGGTCGGTGGCCGCGGCCACCAACATTCAGTGGCCGCAGCCTGTGGGTCAGAGACCAGTGGGCGCGGCCACTAATGTCTCTGGCTGCAACCACAGGCCTAAACATACCAATTTTTCAGTTTTTTTTCAATCTTTGTTGAACGGCTCAAAAAACCCAAATAACTCCCAAATGTCATTTTTAATTCCATATTAATCCAATTAAACATTGGTAACAGCCATGGGAGTTGGTAGAATTTGAAATTTAAAGGGTGTCTCTAAACTCTATAAATAGGAGCCTATAGCTCACTTGTAAGACACAACATTTCTATCCATTAGAGCACTTGGCTAGAAACACCTTGAGGCTTGATAATTCCAGAAAGTTTTTCCAATATCTGAGAGAGATCCCTTGGTGCTTGAGTTAAGGGGAAATAAGCTTTTAGATAAAGGTTTTAAACCTTGTTCAAGTTGGTGATCCCCAACCCACTTCACTTAGGTTGTGTAAGTGAGAGTTTCTAGTATTTCTGTTCTTCTTTCTATTGTATTGTTTTCTTCTTATTCTCTTGTTCTTTTTACTTGTATTTCTTGTTCAAGAATTGTAATCTTTTCTTTTCTTTTGTTTCAAACTTTAATTTATTTGTAACCTTTTGCTTAGAGTTGTATTTTACTATTCTCTTCTTCTTCATCATCTTCTTCATTTGCTTTGTTTATTTGTAATTTTCAGTTATAGAGTTGTAACTCTTTTCAATCAATCATTATTTATTTGTAATATATTGCATAGAGTTGTAATATTATTATTAATTTCCATTGAGGCAAAAAAAAATTTGCTAACACCTTAAACTCAATTTTGGTCAAAAAAATTTCAACTGAAATCACAAATAATTCCCCAAACTAACAATTCAGAACAAAAATAAAATCATTCTTCTTAAAAGTTGTGTTGTTATATTCAATTTTTTCTTCATCAAAATTGAGTTTAGGGGTTATTTGAACCGTTTTATAAAATATAGGGTCCAAAAATGAATTTTTAAAACACGGTGTCCAATCAAGTAAACCCAATATAAACCTAATATTTAATGATATTTATATAAGTTTTTTCAACATTTATTATATAAAACGAAAAAACAAAAAGCATTAGGGGTAGAGCCTCCTTTATGTATAATTAAGTTATACCTATATTGACAAAATGAAAATTTGGGGTATACAGTCACAAACTTGAATTGATCATGATGCTCGTACTTAATGATTAAGTTGGTCTATAATTAGATATAATAGTATCTTCTTATTAGTACTTCGTACTTCTAAATTAGAAAAGAATTAAGGGCAATTCTTTAAACCATCACTTCATTTTTGAGGGACTTAGTCCTTCATTAGGTAAGAGTCCTTGGATGTATTTTCTTTTATGTTAAACGGTTAGATTTGCATTTGTTGAATAAAAAGTGTCAAAATACCTATATACCCCCAGCTACTGGCAACCGTTTTCTTTCCTTTTTTTCTGTCATATATCTATTATGCATTTGAAATCCCATATTAGTTGCCTTCCACTCCAAAATCACATTTTAGTCAAAAAAATTCTTGAAGAATCGCTGGAGTGGCTTTGTAGGTTAGGCGTAGAGGTCAGCTCTACAGTCTTTGAAGGCTACTGTCTTATTACTCATGTCAGTATCCTCTTCTTCATGCTTCACCCTCTTCCTCAAGCCTCCATTCTCGTCTCTGCGCTAGTGACTGGTTGTCGTTGTTGTCGCGGTCGCTCCTCCATCACCATTGTCTTCTTCCCTCAAAGAAGGGTTATTATTCTTCTCTCTGTCTCCACCACTCTCTCACATCATTGTTTCCCTCTTTCATTAACTTTGTCTCTTTTATCTCTATGTTATTTGTTTCATTTCCATTCCATAGATTTTATTAATATATTTTTTACTTTTATAGTGTTGCGAAAATAAATCTTGGTTAGTTAAAAAAAAAATGGGTTTTGTAAATATATGAATCTAGGTTTCATTTATGAGAAGAGATTGAGTTGAAAACTAATCTACAAAAAGACTAATTATTCTGATATTCTCTTTTGTTATATGCAGCTTCTAAAAGACCCACATATGATTTGATAAAAGAAAGATTATATAATTTTGTGGTGAACAAATGTCATGCCAAAGGAGGGTCTTCTCAAACTTAAGTGAAATCTATTTGAGGACTATTTTAAAATTTTGTTTATATTCTCGGACTTATGAATTAGTTTCTTACTAATCTAGTTGTTTAGAATCTCATGTTTTTAAATTAAAGAGGGCCATCCTTCCTTGCTATGTGTTTTGTGTATTCTTTTGTTCTTCATTACGGTAACAGAGAGCATGGTCTTGAATCTTGGCTCCTGGATGTGTTGATATGGAACTTTGAACTATTGATTGTTGGATCTGTCTTAAGATTTTATTGTTATGTCAGTATGATTGTACTTCTTCATTTTAAATTAAATATTAGAATCAAATGATTTTCTAGTATAGTTTTCTCTATTTATTATTTATTTATTATTATTGTTTTTGATGTTCTTTAGATGAACAAAATTTTGATACAATGGTTAATTTTAGTATTAAGAAGAATTATGAAAGATATATTGTGTTTTCTTCAGTGAGTACTATCAATTCTGCATGTAGTCCATTGGTAGAATATGGTAATATGTTATTTCTTCCTTTTTATATTTAATAAAGTTTTATGAGGATCCTGGACACGGACAGAGATGTGCTTTCTTCTTCTTTTCCTTTGACTAATTTGAGAAGAAGTTTTGTCAATTTCTATTTGACTTTTGGTTTATCATAATAGTTTTGAATCAAACAAATGTTGGCTTGCTAGGGTTAGTTTAGTATTTAAGATGTTAATTGTTATCTTTAGGTTCTTAATTTGAAAAAAAAAATTGCTAGATTCTGAACTCATATTGAATTTGTATTATATTTTGACTTTTTAAATACTAGAATATGAACAACCGTATGTGAAACCCATATATTTGTATTTTGCATTTATTTATACACATCTAGTGTATGGCAGTCTTTGATGCATTTTTGCATTATGTGACAATAAGTATTGCATGTTAGTTATCACTACAAGAATTTTGTGTAAATATTACGGTAAGATATTACATATTTTTTAAAGTGCTATTATTGACTTAGCTCTAAAACATACAGAGGGAACTTTTTGGCGCCATGTGAATTAGTAATGTGAAGGACTAGTACACCATCTGGGGTTCACAGTCAAGCACAACAAGCTGAAGAATAGCTACAACATCAGCAACAGCAGCAACAACAATAGCATCATCCAAACTATAGTTTGAAGTAAAAAATGTTCAAGATTATAAAACTTTATTATGTTAAGCTTTCAAATTTAAGTTAGAACTAAGATCTCATGAAGTAGACACATTCATGGTTTGAATTAGTTATTGTTTAATGTAATACTTATGGTTTATCAATCTATTGAGAATTACATTTTATGATTAATTTTGATTTTGTTTATCAAAATACAATAATGAAAATCTTTTAATTAAAAAAAATCATATAAGTATACTTATCAAAAAATAATTTAAAATATATTATCCACACTAAAGTAACAATTTTATTAATATATGTTATGATTTAAAAACATATTATAAGCGTAAAAAATCGTTATGGTTTATATAATATAACAAACTAAAAATGTTATTAAAATAATCAAATGTAACAGTTGAAAAGTGTTATGAAAAAAGTATAAGATTAAACTTCAAATTTATAACTAAAACTCTATCTAAATGTTATTATTTGAATATTATAGCAACTAAAAATGTGTTATTGAATAGTTTAAGATAACACTGAACATAACATTCAAATACTGTTATAGAAAAGACTGGACTTTTAATAACAGGGGCTATGTTAGCATTTTCAGAAGCGTTATCAATAGTCCCGGTTAGCAGTTTTTAAGTGTTATGAATACTGTTTTTTCTTGTAGTGTATTTAAGATGCATTCTTGCTTTATCTCTGTTGGGCTTCGTGTAGCTTGCTGTAAGGCACCTGGTTTTGGTTGCATTTCATTTCATTCATTATGAGCATTTTAGCAACAAAAAAATCATGGATTTTTGTGGTTCTGCAACAGACACATATATAAATACATCTTGTTATAGTGGTTGTATTTTAAGTATTTTTATTCAATGGCATTTCTCAGTTTATTTGCACAATTCTTTGTAAAATATCTCATCATGTTGTGCCTTATATTATTTTTATCCATTTTGATTATTTCATTTGGTTTCATCTTGACAGTGAGCAAAGTTTTAACCTAAAATGTATATAAAAGTAAGTTGAATAGATTTGCGCTGTATGTGTATGCTCTGTTTTTTATTCAAATCATGCATACATTTGTGAAGTGGTTATTTTGTTTCACAACAATAATTTGTTAGATTTAACATTTTTAATGCATCATAGGTGTTCAAGAAAATGCCTTAAGGAAGTACACAATTTATTACAACATAGAGGAAGGTCTGTTGTGTTAAAAAATATTATAACATGCCAGTTCTCCAACAACATGTAGCCTTCTTTGACCATAACAGCGAAGGTATTACACCATTTTCCTTTGGAGACTTCTAGATGTATCAAAGTTGGTTTTTGCTTGGAGATTCTGAAATACATCAGTGAATAACTATACATATATATAGCAACTGGATTAATTAACTTTATTGTTGCTTTGCAGGGTTAAGAGAAATTGAATTCAATGTAGTTTCCTATTTCATGTTCATGATTTTTATTCATGGAGCAATGAGTTGTGTTTGCCAATAAAGTTGTCATGGTTTGAGATTGAGTTACAAAATAATAAAGTCAAACTTTTCTTATTGTTTATTTAGTTTTTCAATTTTTTGATAATATTTTTAAATGTAGATATGAACCAAAGCATGAAAGTAAGTAGTGAGTGATTCAGATAAGGTGTGTTCTTTGGTTCTTTGTGCCTTTTGCAACTCTTTTTTATTTTCCTTTCGATATTAATTGCAACCGTGATTGGGGATGTTCTACTACCACCAATACGACATATTCGTACTATCGACACATCCCAATTACTTGACTCCATCTTCCATGCAATCAATAACAAAATAATAATTTCCTCGTCAACTAAGCCGCTAATATAGTTTAATATTTAAACCTTTGTAGTTCACCATACTTGAACTTACAAAAGTATAGTGGGGATAATTCATCAATTAATCATCTTCTAAATAATATGAGATTAAATTTTTATTCTTCATTTATGACAGAAATATTTTAATCACACTTTTTTTAAGAAAGTAGCGACTCCTAATCGAGCAACCATATAATTATTATCACTTAAATATGGTACATTTAGTGGTATTATTATTATTATTGTACTCTTACTTTGTACTCTAATTGTGTTACACATTAGGGGATTATAAAATTACTTATGCAAAGGGAAAGTCTTACATACCAAATACTATATAATGGCCAAAATTCATTCTAAATTAATTATACAACCTAAAGCTACATAATCAATGGTAATTCATGCTTCTAACCATCAAACAAGTCAACAAAATTGAAATATTACTAAGACAATTCATTTGTTACTCGCAAAAAAACCAACAGTAATTACTTTCGATTTTTTTACTTTCAGCTATTATATTATTACTAACCATTCTATTGAATATTACTTACCGACACAAAAAGATTACTTATGCGCAAATAAGTTACTGGGAAATTCATTACTTTTAGATACAACGTTATTCCTCATTACTCATTTAAAAATTACTAACTGGCCTCAAAACATTACTTTCCTAATATCATATATATGTTTGAACACAATACTAATTTTACCTTATTGCCCTCCACTGGAGACTTTTTTTTATTGCAAATTACTATTTTGGCCATACTTTTCAGACCATGCTAACAGATTTTTTCACAACCGGTTTACATAACCGGCTCATCACGTATAAAACTTTAATAGCTTGACACTTGACAATTTTTTTGGGTCCCATTTGTTGGACTAAGTCCGGTGAGGGACTAAATAATTTGCCAAGAATTAAAATATTGATTTTAATTATTACATAAGTATTTTTTTTTCTGGATATATGTTCATTTGTGTGTTTACAATAGTAAATCTTCACATTTTGTAAAATTGTATTCCAATATGGACGATTACGAGATGTAGCTGAGCATAAAACGAATAGCTAGCGCAGCCAGTATAGTACGAACCAAAAGGATATATAGTAGGTAATAACAACCGGTATCGTACGTTTGACTATTAGGTAGATTATAAAGCAACCGCTCACAAAGACATGAAATATTCGTCCTTACTATCCCAACGAAAAGTTATTTAAACTCAACTTATCAATGGGTTCGATCATAATTGTCTTATATTAAATTTCAATTAGACGTACGTGAATAAAACATTTCTCTAGCTGCCTTTTTTTACTTAAAATATCATTCACTACAGGATGTGAACCCAATAGGCTTCCACTATACTTAGACACCTGATTGATTTAAATTACTTAACTATATTTAAAATATACAACATTCATTAGTTAAACTTAAAAAGTAATTTTGTTATATTAAAAAAATATACAGGATATCAACTTAGTATTATCGAGTTAAAATTCTTTTTCTCCTTTTACAAAATATAAGCTATCAACTTAGTATTATTCACTTTTTCTTTAGGCCTTGTTTTTCCTATTCCAAAAACTAACAAACATCTTCAATTATTTGATGATATTTATGTAAAATGAAAAACAGAAACAGAAGGAAAAAGCAGGGTTATATAATAATGGATAACTTGCTTTCACATAGTAAGTGTCTTCTTATAAATTAGTTACGTGCTTTTAAGAGAGAATAGACAAATATATTAAAAAAATATTATATGAGTGTTTTCTTTTCTTATTCATTTGTGTGTGTTCAATAGATAACTTTGACAATTTGTAAAATTGTAATGCGAACTGCGAACCAAAAATATACAAAAACTAATTAAGCTAACTAGTTAGGTAAATAAATAAATAGATAAAACAAAAATTCCTCTTAACACAAATTATAAGGTTATTATATGATACGAGCTACCAGCATCGTTTGACTATTAGGTAGTTTCTCTACAAAGCTATACCTCGCACCAAGACATTAAACACAACGCCCCCCACCCCCCTAATCCCCAACGAAAAGCTATTTAAACTCACTTATCAATTGGTTCGGTCATATCTGTCTTATCTTAAATTCACGTGCGTGAGTAAAACATTTCTCAGGCTGGTTTTCTGTTTTTTCTTTGTTTTTTTAAGAGAGAGAGAGGAGAGGAGTGGAAAGCTCATGGCTGCACAGGATGTGGACCAGTATAGGCTTTCACTACTTAGAACTGATCAGAACGACAGTAGATTTAGTCCACATGATCATGATACTCGGATTTCGGACCTGTCGTCGGAACAAGTGGAAGAGGTTCTGGAGAAGAAGCCTCTTCCATTTAGATGGTGGTTTCGGCTTGTTGCTTGGGAAACAAGGCTGCTCTGGATACTCTCTGGAGCTGCCATTGCTGTCTCCGAGTTCAACTACATGCTCACCTTTGTTACCCTCATATTCTGCGGCCACCTCAGCGCCTTGGAGCTCGCCGGGGCCTCCGTTGCCAGCGTTGGAATCCAAGGTCTTGCCTATGGAATAATGGTATGAATAGCTGTGTATAGAATTAATGTGGTGATGGTACCACTTAAAATGTTCTATTCAATTGCTTTAATTAATTATATATTAATATATACTAGCGACTAGCCGAGCACTCTACTTCTCACTTTTACACTTTTAGTTGTACTTGGTTTGCTAATAATTTTTAAATTAATAAAACCAAAAATAAGCTGGGGATGGCGAGTGCAGTCCAAACAGTCTGCGGCCAAGCGTACGGTTCCAAAAAATACCAAGCAATGGGCATCATATGCCAGAGAGCCATTGTCCTACATTTGGGAGCTGCAGTACTGCTCACCTTCCTGTACTGGTTCTCGGGTTCGATACTAACAGCCATAGGCCAGTCCGACAGCATAGCGGAGCAGGGTCAAATTTTCACTCGCGGACTGATCCCTCAAATCTACGCATTCGCGCTGAGCTGCCCCATGCAGAGGTTTCTTCAAGCTCAGACCATAGTGAATCCTCTGGCCTATATGTCAGCTGGGGTGTTCGTCTTCCACGTTTTTCTGAGTTGGCTAGTCGTCGACGTTTTCGGGCTTGGGCTTCTTGGGGCAGCCCTTTCACTCAGCTTCTCTTGGTGGCTTCTTGTTCTTTCTAATGGGATTTATATTCTTCTTAGCCCAAGTTGTAATCATACTTGGACTGGCTTTTCTTGGAAAGCATTCACCGGGATATGGCCTTATTTCAAGCTCACGGTTGCCTCTGCTGTCATGCTGTGGTACGTCTAAGACTCCAACACACACACACACACACACACACACACATATAGAACTATACATATATATAATTATACAACAAGCTAGATTATCCAAGTTATAAATCCAATAAAACAAACAATTGTTATGTAACTAATCTCTCTTCTCCACTATTCTTTTACATGAACAATTAACCATTTTCATATACATATGTAGTTTGGAGATATGGTACAACCAAGGACTGGTGCTCATATCAGGACTGCTTTCCAATCCTACACTTTCGTTAGACTCCATTACTATTTGGTATGCTATACGCCTACACCTTCCTGATTTATTTTTCGTTTTAACCTAACAATTGTTATTGGTCTGATATAAATTCAGCATGAACTACTTGAACTGGGACATTTGTTTTATGTTGGGCCTAGGCACAGCAGCCAGGTTAGTAATTACAAAAGCTAAATTTTCTAACATAATTACTTTAATTGCTCCTTTTTTAACATAGCTTTATATATACTGCCAAAAAATTATTGCTGAATCTGCAGTGTCCGGGTTAGTAACGAGCTAGGAGCAGCTAATCCAAAAGTAGCTAAATTTTCGGTGTTTGTAGTAAATGGAAACAGCATCATCATCAGCCTGATCTTCAGTGCAATAGTCTTAATTTTTCGGGTACCATTAAGCGAGTTGTTTACAAGTGATCCAAGTATTATAGAAAAAGTGTCGAACTTGACCCCATTGTTAGCCATTTCTATCTTCTTGAATGGAGTTCAACCTATCCTCTCAGGTGAAAACAATACTAATTAAAATGATCGTTATACATTTAAAAAATGTTTACTTACACAAAATTCAATATTTATATTTGTGTGTCTGCCTGTGCTTGTGCTTGTGTTTTCAGGGGTGGCCATTGGAAGTGGATGGCAAGCTGTGGTGGCTTACGTTAATCTAACGGCTTATTATGTTGTTGGTCTTCCTATTGGATGTGTTCTTGGCTTCAAAACTAGTCTCGGAGTAAATGTAAGTTGGATACATCATCAAGGTTATATATTTATATATTTATGGAGTGCTATTATTTGGCACGCAAAATACTGAGGTGATACTTTATAATTGGTTAGCGATAATTTGTAATACTTATTAAATTTAACTAAGTGAGATCTGATATTAGATTGCACAAATAATGGTATGTGACCTACTTGTGGTGGAATTGGCACCTGAATGATTTTTCATTTTATTTATGAAAATTATTATTGATTGTCAAGGATTAACTTTTGATTATAATTTTTTTTTTTTTTTGCCGTTTTAAGGGTATTTGGTTGGGAATGGTTGTTGGAGTTTTCTTACAAACAGTCACTTTGATTATTCTCACAGCCAAGACAAATTGGGACACTGAGGTAACGTGACATATTTTAAAACTTTATTATTATTCTGAGGTGGGTCTTATAACAGGAAAAAATATATATGAATATGTTACGTCCCCTTTAATTTTCACCCTAATTAATATTATTAGGATTAATGTGCACCAAAATAATATACAGAATGAAATATTTTTTTAAGAATAATGAGTTTTAGTTTAGATAAATATTACTGGATGAAAAAAACTGTCATGTTATTATGTTAGCTATCAATTAATAATGCTATATGTAGTATTCAAGTTGTTATAAGTCATTTTAACACATGTTACAGGTTATAAAAGCAGCTGATCGAGTAAAAAGAGCCGAAAATGAAACGACCTTAAATTTGGTGGTTGACGCATAAGAAAAGAATTAAAATTTGTTTTTGCGAGCCAGCTTGGAGGTGAAATAAATTGTAATTTACTTTATTTCCCCTTGTAACAGTATGGTTTCGATATCAATATAAAAGTACCTAAAAATGGATGGATAATGCTCTGGAATGGAAACCTCTTATAAAATTTTCAATATTTAATCAATGAAAATTTTGATAATTACCATATGGTAACCTTGATATATTTATATATACTAGCAGAAAACAACGTGGAATGCACGTTTGCTTAGTTATATTGAGAAAATGTGTAAACTTAATTTTTTTTTAAACTTTCGTATTAAATTTTATTATTTAATCAATAATAGGTAACTATTTGGTACCCTATATTTACATTAATAGTCATTTATTTGGTACTATGTATTTAATTGATATAATTTTACCAATTTAATAAAACTTCTCTCAATTATATGAATTCGAAATATAAATTTAATTACTTAATTACATATAACTGATGACAGTTTGATCATATTCATAAAAATTGTATTTATGAAATTTGAGTTTAGAGTACCAAATATATATGATTTTGAAATACATGGTACCATATGATTGATTATTTAAAAAAGAGGGTACCAAAATGATAGTTTACAAAAATACGGGTACCAAATGAGTAAATTTTCTATAATCAGTGTCATATATTTTAAAAGACAATATTTAATATAATGTATGGCATAAAGATATTACTAAAAATATTGTTGGAATTCAAATAATAACATTGTTGATAAGGATTTGGTAGTTTTGTTTCCGAACGAGCGATTTTGCTATTGAACGGTTTTAAAGGCTAGACATTCGTAAATATAAAAATAAAAATAAAATTGTATATAGTTTAATAAAGAATGTGATTTTATCTTAATAAATAAATAAAATGAAGAAAGTTATTAATTTGGGTTTGTAATTTAGGATGATGATTCATCCTTGTTGTTATCTTGTTTTGCTTCAATGGAGAGAATAATGAAATGCTTGTATTTCACATTATTAATTTTTTGTTCATCCCCAGACAATTTGATTGTCCATTTTTTTGTTGCTAATTTATTTGCAACAATTTCAATGTGTTGAGGAATTTCCTGCAAGAACAATTTAGAGTTAGTTTATATAAATTATGGTATTTTTCATATGTATTATTTTGAAATGTAGTAATATTTATTCTTACCTGTGTAAAATTTTCCATCAACTCGACTGCAGAACTACCAAATGTCTCTTCTACTACTTCTCCGAACATGACAACATTGAGCTTTCCAGTATCATCTTCTAGTTGCACATATGCCCTAGCACTTAAAATTTATTTAAATATATTAGTTTTAATGTGAATAGTAGTTTTTTTAAATTTATAATTTATTTATAAATTTAAATCAAATGTACTCACTGTGGTGTGGGGGTGCCTCGTTGTTTGCAGTTTGGATTTTCGCAAACAACTATTTCGTCATACTTATGTCTTATTTTTCTATGGCATATCGCACACGACATGTAATAGTACATTTGGGAAGAATCAATTATATTTATCTTTGCTTCTATCCAAAAGTATTTTTTCTACATAAAATAAGAATTGTTCTTTAGAAAGTTAATAATTGTAGTTTGTTATTAAATTTAAATAAAAAAGTAATATTTACCTCCATAGATTGCAAAGCCTTCATCGCACAGGGAATATCACAAATCTTCACGGTTTTTTGAAGTCCAATAGATGATAGAGTAGCAGATGGATGTGTCAACGATGTTTCAATGATACTTTTGATTTTCAGTGTATTATTATTCGCCCTTTAGAATAAAAAGGGAATAGTAATAAAACTTAATAAATATAGGAAAATCGTATGAAAATAATATAATTAAATGTAAAATAATTTGAGCAATATGTGTATTTTAATATGCGAGTATTACCATTGCTTCAATGCATTTGCCTCTGGAATTTGACGATTAATTGTGAAGGTACTTGATGAACGTGATGATAGGGACAATCACGTGTTCAAATTGAGATTTATATTAATGAAAGTATATTAAAGATATAAGAATATATAAGTTATGTCTTTCTAAGTACATCTAAATGTTCGAACAACTATTTGTGTTCCCAATATTATTGGGTATTCTTTAATAATTTTTGTTATTGTTTGACATTCGTCTTGGACAAACCGACCCCACATAGTCAATTTAATTAGGTTGAAGCTGACAAATTAGATTGAATAAAAAATGTCATAGTGTATATTTTGTAAAGTAATATCAATACTAATTTAATTGAAAGTATGTTTTTATTTTTTTACCTTTCATCGATAAGATATATCTCTTGGATTGTTTGTTGTTGAAATTTTGTGGTTATCTCTTTTGTTGATTCAATCTGGATTGCAACAGCTAAGAAATCTACATATTGAAATAGGAAAATGGTTATTTTGATGATAATCAATTTGTATAAGAATTAAATTTGAAAATACATATTCGTTCAGCTGAGTCTTTGTAAGAGTGCAAGTCTGTAAATGGAATGATGTTATATTTTGGCGCCTCTATTTGATTGCCTTGTTCTTCTACATCTTCTATTAGTGTTCTTGAGTTGAGGGTCCAATCATATTCATATGTTCCAATCTTGTACCTTGGGTTGACATTTTTGACAAGGGCGTCACTGATATAATAAGAGTGAAACAATTTTAAAGTGTCCTCCCTAGAGTCAATATTTGTTCCATAAATTACTGATTGGACTCGATTCCCCTGAACCAAAATTTTAAGAAATAATGGTTAATAATGTACTATATGAGTTGCAAATGATAAATAGAGGTATGCTACATTCATTTAGGAGAGTATTAGTAATTTTCAAACTAATATATATTATAACAAATATGATACCTGTTGGTCGATTAATATTAGATTTTGGTATTTGACTGCTAAGTTACGACGTTCGCTTTGGAGATTTGTCAGCCACAATCATCTTGATTTTCCAAGGTTTTGTATTTGGCGTGATCTCGTTGATCGATGTACATATTGTCGACACTTTTTCCCTGTAAAGATAGAAGAATATTACACACATAAATATAATGTATTTGAATTATTAATTTATGAAATAATGGAATAATAGAATAATTGATTGAAAATAGATTAATAAAATCTGTGAATATTACCTACATAAACATTAA
The DNA here is from genome assembly GCF_963169125.1 of Humulus lupulus. Taxonomy (NCBI): domain Eukaryota; kingdom Viridiplantae; phylum Streptophyta; class Magnoliopsida; order Rosales; family Cannabaceae; genus Humulus; species Humulus lupulus. The sequence continues at coordinate 92,072,567 of NC_084794.1, read as the reverse complement.
TTTGAACATGATGATGATAATAATTCAGTGTACACAATATTTTTGGTGTAGTTTTTGTCAAGTTTATCAGTAGTCACTGGTCGAATTAAAATCCTCACTGTAGACGTTGTCTTTGCCCTTGATAAAGCGACGTATAATTGGCCATGAGAAAATACTGGTTGTGGTAAATAAATCCCAACATAATCCAATGTTTGGCCTTTTGACTTATTTATGGTCATTGCAAAACTGAATCTTATAGGAAATTGAGTTCGCTTAAACGGAAAACTACTATTAACATCCACATTTGGTAAGAACAGTATTCTTGGAATGAAGACTCTTTTTCCCATATGATGTCCAACGGTAATTTCAGCATCTATGATATTTCGATCGAAAGGCCGACAAATCAAACGGGTTCCATTGCATAGTCCCTCTGAAGGATTAATGTTTCTTAGGAGCATGATGGGACAATTTTTCTTTAGTAATAATTCATGAGGCGGAAGTCCATTAGGTGTTAATGTGTTTAAGAAATCTTCCATAACTGATTGCCCAGTTTTATCTATTGTCTCATCTACACTGTAATATCGATGGGCTTCACCTGGAAAGCTTTGTATTAACAATGCATTTATTTCATCGACAAAACTATTCTTTGATGTTAGTATGGCCCGGTTCATCATAGTTGACATATTTCCTGAATAATCTTGAATGTTGTTAAAAACGTCTTGTATTAAGTGATCTAATGAAGTCTTATCATCATCATAGGGAACAAGTATCCCATTTGGTATTTTTATGATTTCATCTTTTGTGGTGGGTGGCAATCCATTACATACTGCTAGCACATAATTTGAAAACATTGGATCTAATCTTGCTCGCATATTTTCAGTTAGTCGAAACTTAGTCAATGTAGGGCACAAGTAAAAATGAACCAGACTAGAATTAACCTGCTCTTGTCTAGTTCCTTTACGGACCACAGGTAATACTTGTCGAAAATCTCCCCCCAAAACAGCAACCTTTCCACCGAAGGCTAAGTCAGAATCATTGATGTCTCGTAGCATTTTGTCTAATGCCTCTATGTGTTGTTTTCTTGTCATCGGTGCCTCATCCCATATTATTAATTGTGCTGCATGAAGAATGTAACGCCCTACTTCCTTAGAGCTATTACTAAGTGAGTTTGAAACGTGCTTTTAACTCGCTAGTCGAGGTTTTAAGGCAAATGTGTAATCAAACCATAAACAGAGTCATAAACTTTGAAAATAATTCCATTTACTGAAAAATCATAAAATGTTTAACATTTGGAATCCCAAAATACTGTTTATAAATATTTACAACTCAAAATATACTTTAAGTTGACTATACGACAAAATAGGGTTCTTTACAAACAACTTCCAAAAATACCCCTGGCCGTGGCAGCCAGGCAAACCAGACATGTACGCGCTGCGTCACGCTCTCCATACTCATGGTCGATTGACTTTCTCCTTGCCCTTACCTGCACCACAGAGCACCCGTGAGCCGAAGCCCAGCAAGAAAACTCCACATAAACAGATAACATACACATACGAACCATTTAGCATATAACCAATTTTGTCAACAAACTAAACACATACGGCCATGCCGTCTTAGGCGCTTTACCAGGCCCTGAGTTGCGGTTTACACCGTAAGGATATCCCAGGTATCCTTCAGGGTCTTACCCTGGCAGCTCGCACTCCGTGTGCTAAACGCTGCTCTCGGCCCCTTGCCGTTCTCGGCATTCGCCGTTCCCGGCCCTAGCCGATCTTTCACATATATGCATACATAGCATAATTAAAACGTAACTTAAACATATACTAACACAATCAATGGACTACACCCAACACATAATTATATAGGGTCGTACCCTGCAACGCAACTATGGGGTCTCGCCCTGCTCTATGGGTACAACAGCTTTCTTACCTGTGTCCCGAGCTTCTTGAGCACTGAACCCTTGAGCACGATCCTCTAATCCGAGCCTCACTGGAAACCTAGTCACAACACATAAATAGCACTCCCATTACTAACCAATTCAAAAGCATCTTCCGGAACCAATCCCAAGCTCTCGGGACCTCCTGGATCCCCACACAAGGTGGCGGAAGTGTCCCCCGAGCCCCCTGGGCAAAAGCCTAAAAACTGAAATTTCCCCCTGCCTAGAAATGTCCTAGCGCCGTGGCACTAGCCCTTAAGGGCCGCGGCGCCCAGCGTGGCTCCCTTCCCTGATGCAACCTAGCGCCGCAGTGCAGAAGAATAGGGCCGCGGCGCCCCTTCGCAAACCCAGAAATCTGGGTTTCTTCCAACGTTTTCCCCGAGCCAAAACACTCCCAAATAAATACCAAAGGATACCTAAGTCTCAAAATTCAATCCAAAACCCCATATAAACCATCTAACAACTCAGAAACATCAACAACAAGTCTAAACACACAATCAAACCCAAAAATCACTTAATGGTTCAGAATTCTCAAAACTTAAACCAGCCTTTAAAAATCTTAAACCAAACCAGAAATAACTTCAAATATGCATGGAATTCTTACTTCAAGTGGAGATTCGACCTTGAGCTTCTTTCCCAATCAAATTCCAAGCTTAATTCACTAAATTCAAGCTGAACCTAACCACAATTCACCCCAAGAATTCACCAAACAAAACACACAATTCAATTCTCAAACCATGATATTCTTAGCTGAATTCTACAGCATAATTACTCAGAATTCTCTTTCCTCAATATGTATAACAATCCTCTAAGTTTTCTAGCCTTAACTCCCTTCTTGATCCCACAAAAATTCAGAGATTCCTTTCCTTCCTTTCTGTTTTTCCCTAGTTTCCTCTAGAGCTCCCAAAGCCAAGCTCTTGCATAAACACAAGGATGAAAACGTTCCAGCCTTTCCCCTCAGCCAAAGTTATCTATATATAAGCCAAAAGACTCATTTGCCCTTCCATCTAACTCTTATTCTAGCTAATCCTCAAGAGTAACCTAGACCTTTCCTATCCTCTTACAAAAATATCATTTTCTCACTTAAAGTAACTATCCTCAATGGTTACCTATAGTTACCCAAGTTACCAAAGTGCCATTAACCGTTACTCAAGATTCCCAAACTAATATATAATATTCCCAAAATACCTCTAGGCTCCTCCCGAGCCGGGTATTTAACCCCGTTGTGACTTTCTAGCTAATCAGGTCCCTAGGACCATCTCGGAACGTGCATCACAAATATATCACCATTATATCACATATATCACATTTATGCCATCAACGGGCTAAAATTACAAATATGCCCCTGACAACCAGATGGGGTCCACATGCATATTTACTCACCTAAACATGCATTCTAACCACATATTCATTAAATTCACATAAATTAATACAGTATAACAATTATTGCCCTCCAGGCACACTAATCAAGGCTCCAAGCCTCATTAGCAAATTTGGGTCGATACAAAGAAGGTTTGCAAGTGCACCTTGTTTGCTCACACAACATGTGGTTTTTTCGTCAGTATCAAGTGGAAGCTTAAAGCGTGAGTGAGCTGTTCGACCTCCTGGAAGTATAGATGCAGCCACACCTGATGAAGCAGTTGCAAGTGCTACCAAGTTTCTTGATCGTACTGTTGCCAGAAGTGCCTTGTATAGGAATCTTTTCCCTGTCCCACCTGGGCCATCTACAAAGAATGCAGTATTTTGGTTTGATAAAACTTTTTCCAACACTACATTATACATTTGTTGTTGCTCGCTATTAAGTGATCTTGAAGATGTAATATCTTCTTCTGGAATTTCAACACCCAACTCATCATCGATTTCTCTAGATTGAAATTCATTTCCATCGAAAGAAATGTCTTCATCAAGAAGATGGTAAGAGTTAATGTTTTTCCCCATTGATTCAATTGTAGAAGAGATTGACCTTAATACATGATATCTTGCAGTCGATGTAGAATCTTCTGAAGATTTGAAATCAATTGACATATCTTCCTCAAAACGTTTCCAAAGGTCTCTTGGATTGGTTGGATTACAATATACCAATATTGTTGCGAACAGTCGCCTCAAACTGGATGGCATTTGCTTTGGATAGCCGTAGAAATATTTTTACTATTTTAAATAAAAGCCTTCAAGTTTAAAAATTCAAATAAAAATATCAATTTCAGGATTTTTTTCCAATAGCGTTAACAGATTTTTTCACGCTAACTTAAAGAATTTACATTAACAGATTTTTTTTTCATGTTATCCAAAGCAACAGTGTTAAAATAAGTTTATAACGTTATTTAAAAAAATATCGTCAGAATCCTCACATTATCCTTATGTTATTTCAATTTTTTTAATAATTTGAAATAAATCTGTTAAAGTTAACGTCAGATTCTTAAAAATCGTCAAACTCAACAGAATTTTATAATAATTCCGTTAAAACCAACAATTATCGTTATCTACACACTTTTTATATAGAAGAGACAAATATATATATATATATATATATATATATATTTATAAGCACTTTTACAGTACAAAGATTAGAACTATACTTTAGTTTGCTAATTATGACCATAATCTAATGGTTATTTTATTTATTTGGTCGTACTAAAGTAATTAATAGTTAAGATTAAAAAATATTTTACAATAATAAATTATTCATTCATTTTCTCTTTTAAATATATAATTTTATTTTTTCTCTTTCCCAATCCTCTGTCTTTTAAGAAATCAAAAGTAAAAAAACAAAAAACTCATTCTTAAAGTTTTGTACAGATAAAAATATAGGGAAAAATTATAGTTTATATATTTTGTTTTTAAATATTCGTGTGCATATTTATATAAAAACTAGAGGATGATGCAATTTAATGTGAAATGATGTTTGAGGTGGAACCTATTCAAACATTAGCTGGATCTTTCAATAATTCTTTTTTCTCAAAAGTTGGGGCAGTTTTTAACATTTGGAGAACTTAAAACTTTTCGTTGTAGTTCTTTTAGTTTCTCTTATGTGGATATCTGTGAGATACATAATTTTTTTTATCTTTCTCAGTATTTTCTTTTATCTCAATGAACTTTTATCATTAGATATATTACATTTGTTATCTATCTTTTCAAGTGATATTTTTTGTATTAATCATCGAGTATGTACTTTCAATTATTGATGAGTTCACTTGATTTGAAGAAATTTTATCATATGTATGTTGAAGCCAATGTATTACAACAATACTTCTATATATGAATAAATTGGTCTTTTGTCCAAAAAAAAAAATAACAAAAGAAGAAAATAATTATTAACATATAGAAGACAAAGCTGATACTGCTGAGGGAGCTATATTATTAAAACTTGAATTTATACTATAATTATTGCTTGAATGGAGAAAAATCAGCATCTACTCTATTCATGAGCACTACAATAATTTTTACTTTTGATGACTCTCTTTGTAAGACATTAAAAAGTATAAAAAAAATTTAATGTCATATTTATTAATGAGTATAATTGTAAGACATTGAATATGATAGGAGACGTTGTAAATATGATGGATGAGCCCCACGTGATTACTGAATAGTTTTGCAACCACATACAATATCTCCCGCATGAAGACATCAAATGGGTCCCACGTCTCTTAGCATGAGTCGTTACATCCCCTACCCAATTAATATCCTTATATATATAATTATGTAAAATTGAATAGATTTATTACATTTCTCTCTCCTCTCACATTTATCTCTCAAATATATATATATATATATATATTATTAATACAAACAAAACAAATTATATACGTCATATTTAAATCACTCCACACATTTCTCTCTCCTCCCACTCACACGTTTCTCTATACATTTAATATATTATCATTAATAATATTAATAAGAAACATTTCTCTCTCTTTCTCTTTCTCTCCCTCTCTCTTTCTCTTTACCCTAGCCGCCTTTTTAATCTCTCACCATCTCTCCCATGAACATCCCCTCAAACTCATCTCTCCCATGAACATACTCACTCAAACTCATATTCCTCTCTCTCTCTCTCTCTATAATTGTGTCTTTGTTTCTTGATCTGCAGGTGGAGGTGAGCTTTCCTCACAGCAGTGGTGGAGGCGCGCAAGTGACCTCGTGGCTGTGGAAGGCCGGAGCTGTTGAAGTCGGCGCTAGTGGGTGAATCTCTTTCCTTCCCCAATCTCGTCGCTGGTGCAGGCCTCGCCTCTGCCTCATTAAAAACAGTTATTATGGTTATGTTTGATAAAATTTTTGTTTTTGAATTTTTTAAATACAAAAATGAAAATGTTATTTTTATTTTTGTTTTTTTTATTTTTAAAAAATAAAAATATGTTTGATAACTATTTTTGTTTTTAAAAACAAAATATAATAAATGCGTTTGATCATTTTTATTTTTTTTATCTATATAAAATTATGTGCTAATTTGAAGAAGAGAAGAAAAAAAAAGTAACTAAAAATAAAAAACGGTTTAAAAAAATTTGAAAGTGAAAATTTTCTATTTTCAAAATTTAATAAATTTTGTTTAAAATTTAAAAAAATAATAAATAAAAATAGAGTTACCAAACACTATTTTATGTTTTATTTTTAAATTTTTAATTAATTAAATAAAAAACTATTTTTTAATTGTTACCAAACACCACCTATATGTTTCATTTTTTTCCTCTTGTGCTATAGAGATTCCCTTCAAAAGTTTGTATCAAATTTAATATTTGTTTTATATTTTTTATTCATTTATGAATTTTTATATTTAATTGTTATTTTTGTTTTTGCATAGTTAATTAAATGAATTATCATATATTTTTTTAACTACTGTAACCATCTGGATGTGTATTATTTATTTGTTTTTGTGGTGTGGGTATGTATAAACAATACAAAGAAATTAAAGAATAGTTTTGTTAATTTAATTTAATTTTTTTTTTCTTGAGAAAATAGTTGATTTAGTTTTATTTATTAATTTAGTTTTTTTTTTACAAAATTGTTAAAAAAAATTATTTAATCTTTCAAATATACCATATAATTAAACATACAAACAATTATATTAATAAATTTATTTAATTTATTAATTTTAATTTAACTAATTTGTTTTTTTTTTTAAATTAGGAGACTTTCAACCTCTTCCACTGGGAGACGTGGGAAGTCTCTCACCTCTCCCAATGGGACAGGTTGAAAGTCCACGTTTTTGGACACCTTTCAACCTCTCCCACTGTGAGACATGAGATGTCTCTCACCTCTCCTATTGGGAGACGTGAGATATATACTTACAATGATTCTACCTACAACGTCTTCCCCTATGGGAGACATTGTAGACTTTCAATATCTCCCAAATAAAGTCAAAAAACCCATATTTTGTTGTAGTGAGTGAGATGTGTTCTTAATTAGTTAGTTTTTATTATTAATATAGATGTTAAATATTCGAAACATAGTGAATGTTAGTTATATTCCACATGAAACAACACCATTTGTTTAAAAAAAAAAAAAAAACTAACAGAATTTTAAGCATATATGTTAAAACTAACATAATTTTTAAAAAAGATTAAGTTAAACCACAAAAAATTATGTTTGATCATTACAACAAATAAGGGATTTTATGATATTTAAAATGTGTCATGAATACCGTTCACTATTACAAATATAGACTTTCTCACTACAACAAAATAAGGGTTTTATGACTTTACTTTCAACCTCTCCCACTGAGAGACGTGGGAAGTCTCTCACCTCTCCCATTGGGAGACATTGAAAGTCCCTGAGAGACTTTCAATGTCTCCCATTGGGAGAGGTGAGAGACTTCCCACGCCTCCCAGTGGGAGAGGTTGGAAGTCTTGGGAGCATTTCCCCTATAATAGTGATCTAACCATCTACATGTGAATAGCAAAACAAACAATTCAAACAACATAACACAAGTTTCTTCCTTATAGCTCCGCAGCACACAACCAAATTTCTCAGAACCTACTTCACTAAAACATACAAGTTCTCAACCTTCCGTTATCACTGCATCACACAATTTTAATCTCAGAACCTACTTCACTATGGATGAATATTTAAGATATTCAAACTCCTCTAACATTTGTTTAATAATATTAAAAGTAGAAGTAAGAGAATATATATGTACCTCTTGCAATTAATAATCCAAAAGCTAGAAAAATTACTTCACGTAGTAATCGAATTTGCTATTAAATCCACAAACCAATAAAATAAAATTAATAATTAATAAATAAAAAATAAAATATCACTAAATATCTAGCAATATATAACTTACTATTGTAATTTTGGAAACTTAATTACCTCAAATGTGTGATTGATATAGAAATTTTGAGGCAAAAAATACCTTCTAAAATCTTACCAACAATGAAATTCCGTATTTTATAATTACCAACTTATTATTTAATTAATCAATTAATTAAATACAGAATAATTAAGTTGGTACTGAAACAGATACGTTGTAGCTACAGACCAAGGTTCTGTAACTACATACCAGAAAACCAGAAAAGAACTAAAGTGCAGAAAATGAAAACACACAAGGTTTTTATACATGGTATCAACAATCCTTGAAGATTGCTACTAGTCCACGGGGCCACGCCCAAAGATAAGATTCATTAGTAAGATCTCAAAAATACAAAGTTTTGGACTTGTGCATAAATAGACTCCCTCTTATTATATGCCGCAAGCTTGATGTATTCCACCTTGACAAATGAACCTTGTTGAACCTTCAAGAATACGAACTCCCTTCGATCTGCTTAAAGTGTGCTTACTTCCTCCCGAAGCAAGACTTGGACCACCTTCTCCCGAAGGTTTGCGCTTTGTTCTCCTCCTTCGTAGAACTGTTTGAAGACTCAAAACAATTACAAGGACACTGAAAAACAGAGGTAGAGTCGAACTCACTCACCTCTACAAAACAAAGACCCTCGTTTACAATAAGAATGAAATTCAAAAAGAAATAACTAAAACCTAGCAGCCAATATGAGCATTTATACTCATTATACTCATATTGGGCAGCTAATACACGGTCTAAACTGACCTAAGCCCACAAGGAAACTTTCCTAAAAGAATTCTCCAGTTTGACAGGATTTTCTGATTCTGTAGCTACAGAATCGTGAGCTAAATATGGTAACAATTCATCATTTGATGTAGGAATCAAGGATTCCCTTTTATAACTTGATCATGCAATAAAACTGAATTATATGGTCAAATACAATGAGGCAATCGGCTGGAAAAAGACAACTAAAAAAGATTTAATTTTATCATAATAAAAACACACTATTTTTCGCAAACTTTCCTAATATAGAAAAGTTTGTCATCAATTATACATTTATTATTTAAAACAAATAAAACATATATCAATAATATATATTTATATATAGCCGAATGTAATACAAAATATTTTTGTCAAATTAAATATGCCAAAATGGAATTAACAATCTCCCCCTTTGACACTTTGATTGACAAAATATTTTGAAGAAAACAAACAAGGATGAATCTGCAAAACAAAGTGTTAGAACAAAAAATGAGAGTGTAAAAATACTCCCCCTGCATGAAAGCTTACTAACACATATAACAAAAAAACATGATAACTTTTTAAACGGAAAAAGTTCAACAAAACCACAAATAAAAAACTCCTCTTGAAAATAGGGTCCATAGTTGTAATCCAAAAAATAAATACTACTCCCCCTTTTTGTCTATCAAAGGAGCCAAAAACCACAAAAGACAATAAAAAATGACATTAAAGTTCAACATAAACATAAAAAACAATAAAAACATAAACATTAATTCAACCAGCCATCCTAGTCACTTTGAAAGTACTTCATGATGTTGTCCATCCTCTTTAGAAGTTGTCCTTGACTATTCTCCATCCTAGCCAAACGAGCATGGATTTCTGCCAGTTCTGCAGGTGCAGAAGTTGAAGCTGTGGCAGCAGGTGAAGCATCTAGTACTCCAAGAGAAGCAGAACGACCCAATTTCTTGGAAGACTTTCCTTGAGACGGTTTTTCTGAGATTTTGAATGTCTGACCAACAGTGGGAGGCTCAATTGATTCATTGTCAAAAATCAGTTCCCTTTGATCAGATAAGATCTTATAAATCAAATTGGGAAACACAAGGTTAAGTTTGAGTTTTTTACCCTTTCTAAAAGACATAATTTGTTCCCAAATAAGATCAGCCAAATCAACTTGAGGACCAGTAGTGATTTTGTATAATAGAAAGGCAAGGTCATTAGAAACATTTAACAAATTGGAGCAAGGAAACCAATTGGACAAGGCAAACCTCATAAGCACTGCATGTTGATAAGTGAGTTGAGAGATGTGCATAGTATCGGTGAGCTCGACATCCTTGTCTCCAGTGAGTTCCAGAAAATACCTCATGACGATCAAACATGATATCATATGGCTCCTCTCTAATTGGTAATTGAATAGGTTCAGCCACATCATTCACTGTAAAGGAATACCAGTAACCACGCACATACACTTTGCCAAACATGAAGGAATTTTCATCTAGGCACTCATCGGTGATGTTGGCATAGAATTCATTCACAACTCAATCCACATAGTTAGTAATACCAATCAAAGTGTCCATCCACTACCTTTCTTTTAACAAACTAACAACTCCAAACGGCTTATGAGCAAGCACATTATAATTCTTTTCAACAATAAAGTTTCTTGCCTCATAAAATTTCATATCTCTCTCATGATCATTATAGCAATAATAATGTGAATGAGGTTTGAAGTTTTCAAGAGAGATACTAGATGGTCTTTTCCTTTTCAGAGGAGGAGCAGAATTTGGAGGAGCCATGGAACGTTTTCCTTTGCTTTTGTCTTGAGCAGTAGGTTTCGAAACAGCAGCAACAGGTTCTGTAACAATAGGTTCCTCTTCTGATGCAGCACTTTCAGAACCAGAATCTCCCAAAGATTGTTCTTTTTCTTGAAATTATGCACTAGGATCAGACTCAACCTCTGATTCTTGTTCCAAATTCTCAGTTTCTTCTTCTGGATCAGATTTTGAAGAAGATGCAAAAGGAGGGTAATTTTTTAGAGTTTTCACCCGAGAAAAAGAACGAACTTCCTTGACTTTGGGAACACTATGGGGACGAAGCACCTCAGTTTGCTTCTGAGTGGAGGTCCGAGAACGTGTTCGAGAACTCACCATTGGCACAAGAACAATGGCCCTTTCAGAGTTTGTACTTGATGAACCATCCTTTTGAGAATAAGAAGACTTGGACAAAGATTTTTCTGATGAAATAATTTCATCATGACCACTGAGGCCAGGGGTGGTCGAGGAGATTGGAGAAGCTATCACAGGTGGGCAATTCATAGTGAATGTCTTCTTTCTTGACTGGGTTTTTGATTTCCCAAAATGTTTTGCAGGAGCATTAACCTGCTCTAGAGCTTTGGTTGCTGGAGCAGGAGGAGTAGGAGGATGAGAAGCTGGGACAGACAGGGAACCATGAACAGGCCTCTTTAAACCACCTCAGGCATTCTTGGTTTTTTCCATTGAAAAGCTTGAAACATTGAAAACCCTAGAGAGGAACTCACACACACACAGAGAAAATTAAAAGGAAAAAAAACTGAAGAGAATGTGAGTGAGAGGATTAGATCGCGTGTTAGGGTAAATATAAAGAGAAGGAATAGAAAGGGAAAATGGGAAGTTACCTAAACCAATTTTCAATTAATGCAATAACTCCCACAATATCATAAAATTTTAAAAAAATTACTTTTCCTTACCTTCGACTTACCCGAAAAGAAATAAAAAGGGAAACAAACATTATAATTTTGCAATTAAATCAATAGTTTCCAAAAAGAGATCAATCTCATGAAAATAGGACACCCCAAATCAAATCAAATGAAAAAATAATTAAAAAATAAATGACCAGCCGGAAAATAATGCCCCCCTCCATTTTTAATGATTTTTTCAATTGATGCATTTTTATTAGAAAAAAATGAAAAAAAAAAAAAATAAAGATAAAACACCAATAAACACAAGACAAACAACCAACACTTTAGAGCAAATTTTTTTATCTAATAATAGAATTAAAACAAGACAAAGAAACAAATATTTTTAGTTAAGCTCAACATGAAAATCGGTCACAATTTTTATATTTTTTTGTAAAAAAACTAAATAAATCATACCTTGATATTTTTGCCAACAATATGAAACACCATGCCTACTTTGCATTTTTTCTTGATGAAAAAAAATCAAACTCAAAAGAATGCACATATATTATTTTACCAAGCTAATTTCTTATTGCAATAAGACCATACAAGTTACGCAGGAAAGGAATTTACTCTGCCACCAAAAATATTTTAAGAAATTCAATCAGTATGTAATGGTTTTTTTAAAACCATTTTTTTAATTTTAATTCAATTGTTTTTTTTTAAAATATCTCAAGCATTTGTGTGTAAAAGTGTAAGCAGGGAACATTGCCTAATTTGTCAAATAGACTTTTTTCTGAGTATTTGTAACCAAAGGAGACGCTGTCACACTACCTCAATGGTAGTGTATCCTCTACATAACTCCTAATTACATAGTACCAACTTACTGAGTGACGACTTTCACACATTGAGATAGGGAGCTCTATTCTTCCAATGGAGCCTGAACACACATTTTTTTTTTCAAAAATGGTAGTACACACATAACACTGATTGAATGACCCAAATATTTCTAGGAGGAGTGAAAATATTTTCCTGAATTAAACCTATATGAAAACATTGCACTAAAAAATTAGCAATAAAAATAATAATCAACAATTCTCTTGAGTTTGAAACTTTCTTCTGGAACAAAAAAAAAACAACAACATTATGTACATCAAGTCAAAGCAAAATATCAAGAACCATAAAGAACACAAAATTAAATGGTACAAACCCCTAAGGATTTCCTTAGAGAAATAAAGCGGACCGAATCAAGAGCTTTAGTAAAAATATATGCTATTTGTTTGCTTGTTTCAACATATTCCAAGACAAGAATTTTATTTTCTACAAGCTCTCTAATAAAGGGATGATGAATGTCTATGTGCTTAATGCGATATTGTTGAACATGATTTTTTGAAATATTTATAGCACTAGCGTTATCACAGAAAATGGTTAAAGTTTTCAAATCAAACCCATAATCTTCCATCATTTGTTTCATCCATAACAATTGGGTACAACAGCTACCCGTAGCAATGTACTCAGCCTCTGCAGTTGACCGAGAGATACAGTTTTTCTTCTTATTGTGCCATGAAATGAGATTGTTTCCAAGATAGAAGCATCCACCACTAGTACTTTTTCTATCATCTGCATTACCTGCCCAATCAACATCACTAAAGCACACCAAATTAGAGTTAGTGTCTTTTCAAAACCAAATCCCAAAATCAACAGTGCTATTGAAATAGCGAATGATTCTTTTCACAATAGAAATATGAGATTCCATGGGATTTCCCTGATAACGAGCACAAAAACCAACACTATAACAGATATCAAGATGACTAGCAGCAAGATAAAGTAAACTACCAATCATGCTTCAGTACAAGTAGTAGGATCTACCTTCACACTCCAAGAAAAAGGCTCTACAGCGACGAATTTTGTCGTCGTTGTAGATCATAAATTCGCCGCTGTAGGTATACGGTGATGACATGTCGTCGCAAAAACGGCGTCGTTGTAGGTCCGTATGTGTAGTAATCCACAGCGACGACAAAACACAGTCGTCGTAGTAGGAAATCCTTTTTTCGGTTGGACTGGGGTATTGCGACGACATGTCGTCACTGTTGGTGGTGCAAGATTTGAAAATTTGAATTTTTAAAAACTTCTACAGCGACGACATGACATGAGTTTATATGTCTTCAATGACGACATGGCGTCGCTGTAGTGTCATGAAAACTCAGATTTTCATGTTCAGCGTTCACCCTACAGCGACGACATGTCATCGTTGTAGGTATACAATTTAAAAAATATATATTTAATTAATTATATTGATTAAAATTTATTTAATAAAATATTAAATATTAAATAAATAAATAAAACCAACTTATTTAATTAAATAATAAAACCAATTTATTAATTAAATAATAAAACCAATTTAACAATTAATATTCATAGTCTCCAAAATGTATGATAACAGAACATAAGTAGTATTGTCTTCAAAATAAAATAAAACAACACAAAATATTAATAATTTAAAAATAGTAATTTAATAAAACTAAATGTCATCAAAATAAATTCCAAAGTCATTATCGTCAGGCTGTTGTGGTGGCTGTGGTGGTTGATGTTGTGGTGGCTGTGGTGGTTGTGTTGGTTGTGGCTGTTGTGGTTGTTGTGGTTGAAAGCTTGGCATCATGGACTATATCATATTCATGTCCAAGTTGACAGGCTGAAATTGTGGAGGTTGGATGCTCAGATTTGTTGTGTGCAAATATTGTTGCATTTACTAGGGCATTTTTAAGTCCCATTGGCATTACTAACTGTTAACCGAGATTTTCAGCAACTATATCAATAAATGGGATTTACTGATAATAATAATGAAAATAGAAGATTGACACAGGGTTTTTACGTGGTTGGGGCGTTAACTAGCCTTAGTCCACGAGTCATTTGTATTAGAGCTTAGAGAGCTTTTGACAATGGAGTTTTCTGCAAATTTGAGCAGAGTAATCGCTTACAAGCCAACCCTCGGGATCCCCCCTACCGTGCACAACTGGCACTATTTATAGGCAGTCTTGTGCAATGGGCTTGGGCTGGACTAATCCTGGCCCAATAGAGATGTAATTATAGTTTGCTCACTAATGGAGCCATAATACAAAGGATTTGAAATATATAACATATATTAACAAAGGCCCATTGGGCCAGCCGAAACATGATCACATTATAAGACTCGCGACAAACAGTTGCTTCAGTCTGGGTGTTACGATCCACGAGGAAGATTCGGGGGACAAGATCTGTCAGTGTAGTGGCAGCACTATTTCCCAGGAACAGTGTACGCTCCATGCGTAACTTCTTGTTCATAGTTGAGGAGACCAACTTCTGTGTTTCTCGAGGACCTGTCAGCTTCAGGGAAGACCAAACTTTTCCTACCCGGACATCTTGTCCGGGTTTATTTACTAATGGCCCGGACCATATGGACGGGGACACCTTGTCCGGGATCATTCTGGACGGGGACACCTTGGCCGGGATCATTCTAGACGGGGACACCTTGGCCGGGATCATCTTGTCCGGGATCATTACTGACGGCCCGGACCATATGGACGGGGACACCTTGTCCGGGACCATCTTGTCCGAGATCATTCTGGACAGGGACACCTTGGCCGGGATCATCTTGTCCGGGATCATTACTGATGGCCCGGACCATATGGACGGGGACACCTTGTCCGGGCCCATCTTGTCCAAGATCATTCTTTGATGGCCCGGACCATATGGACGGGGACTGTCATGACTCTCTTCCCTGTTCATTGGGCTCAGGGTGGGCCTGGATCTCTTTGAGGGAGCCCATGTACCCATCATGTCATGCCACGCGTCCCGGGGGAAAACAGGGATAACAATAGTATATTACCTGTCTCACGTGAAGTAGGAACTCGTGTGGGATCTAGATGAGGAAAAGGATCCGCTCCATCACCGCCATGAGAATGAGCAACAGTAGCAGACATATCTTTGCAGTTTAAATAATTATTAACTTAAACTCAATTATAGTTGGAGGTTAATTACATAACTTAAATAATTTTTGTAATGCAGTTGAAACTATTGAAAAACAAACATTGTTGAGAAAAGTCATATATTGATTGAAAAGTCTTCAAATTAAAACATACAAATATGAATATGCATAAGAAAATATTATTCCTCATCAATGTCGATTCCTAGATCATCATCTGTACTTTCTAAATCATCTTCACTAATTTCGTCATCATCATCGTCATTGATGAAATCGTCATCCACATCCGGAACAGATCGAGACCTTACCCCAATTATGCTGGTGTGACCAGGTCAATCGAAATGCATAATCTCCAACTCTCCTAATTCCACAGCGAGTACAAAATTTGATGAAGTGCTATCGTGTACGACATCAACCTCGTTATCATCATCGATACTTGGATGATCCCAGATCTTTCGATGATTGACTTCTTCTACTACCTTCCAATTTTTGTTTCATGAAGGATCTTCCAAGTAGAAAACTTGTTTTGCTGGAGTGGCGAGAATAAATTGATCGTTCTTGTACCATTCAGAATTAATCATGATACTAGTTGTTGATGCAATTCTTCGCCAACAGATAAATTATACGAATAAACAGGATGGATTAGTGCTAATTAGTGAACCGTAATAGGAAAATAGTTTACTTCTAGACTTGGGAAATTAATAACATGGGAAGGTGATCACTCCTTGCTTTTTAGGTGGTTCGAAGGTTAAAATCCCTCTAGTCCACCAGTCGATATTATTGATATCTCTTGCCTATTCCTTATATAGTGTTTCTTTACAAAAAATATTCCCACCCCTTGCAATGCCCAGGGTCTCGGTATTTATAGGGAGAGGATACCTGAGTTGGCAAAGGGGGTCATCCCGTGATCTCTTCACCCTTCACGTCATCTCTGTGATACTGATGATTAATTCCTAAAACCTGTAACGACCCAAAATTACTGATAAGGCTTAAGGGCCTTGATTAGTGTGCCGGGAGGGAATAATTGGAGGTTAAGAGAATTAATGGTAAGAAAGCATGAATATGGTTATTGGATAAGCAGGTGGGCCCTGTTTGGCTAGTAAGGGCTTAATCGTAATTCTGGCCCGTTAGGGCATAAACATGATTGTGTGTGATAAATTGTTGAGACCACATTATTATGTGGATAGTTAGATATATATATATATATATATGTATATATGTGCGTGTTTGTAGCTTTCGGCATGAGGCAATCCTAGGGAGCAAGTAGTGGGAAAGTCACAACGGGGCTTAATAGTTGACTTTGGACAAGTCAAGGGTATTTTAGGTATCGGGTGGTAATTTAGACTATCGGGTTATGGAAATGAATATATGGAGATATATTTGAGGTTAGGAAGTCTAGGCGGGAATATTGGGGAATTTTACCATTTTGCCCTCGGGGACGTTTCCGGCACCCCGAGCCTCGGGATTGACCTAAGTAACTAAGGATAGACTTAGACAAAGATAGAAACTGGTAGAACGGAAAGATAGACCGACTCTTTCTTTCTCAGCCCTTCTCTCTCAAGGAAAACTAGGGTAAAATCAAGGTGAATTCAGATGGGAATTCAGTGAATTGAGGATAGAGCTTTGAGGAAATAGCTCAGTTCCAGCCAGGGAGTTCAACCATAAACCAAGGTGAGAATTGAATTGTGTTTTGAGGTTAGAAATTCTGGGATTTTTTTATGAGTATTGAGGTAATTGTAATTTTGATGTTTAAGGTTGAATTTAAGCTGAAAGCTTGGGAATTAACTTGGATTTTGCTTGGAGAGGTGGTTCAGCAGAAGAGGTAAGCTCCAATTTGTGATTTAGAAGCTTAATTTTGAGTTTTGCATGGCTGGTTTTGGTGTTTGAAGTTCTTGAGTTTCAGAAATTGAAAGTGGGATTTTAATGAGTTTTAAGCTAGGTTTTCTGTTGAATTATGTTGTTAGAATCATTCTAAAAGTGTTGGAATTAATTGTGTTTGAATTAGGGAGCTTTGGGATGATTTTGGGTAAGGTTTAGATGTTGAAAATGGTGGGATTTCTGGGCACGAAGGGAAGGGCTGCGACTCTGTTCTAGAGCGCTGCAGCCCTAGGATGCAAAGGAGCCAGGGAGGCTCGGCCAGGGGTAAGCGCCGCGGCGCCCAAAGGAAGGGTCGCGGCACGTGTCTTCTTCCAGGGGTGGCCTTGGTTCTGTTTTAGGGCAGGGCAGCGACTAGGCTTCAAGGGCCGCAACCCTTAGGTGTGTACTTGAACATTTGGGGTTTTACAGCTCGGGAATCTAGCCTAGAGTGCTCGGGATCGAATTCCCCACCGTGCTTGGTGGAATTTGATGTCCCGAAAGTTAGAGTTATACCCGACGATCTTTATTTGAATATTAATGGAATCTATTACCATGGTTGTGACTAGGTATACGCTTGGGCTCTGGACAGGATCGTGCTTGGGGGTCGTCCTTCTTATTTAAAGCACTTGGAATTTAGGTGGATAGGATGGGACTAAGTGTTCCCTATATTTTTTTGCATTACTGTGTGATTGTGATGGGACTAAGAGCTCCCTATACCTGTATGATGTCATAGATGGTATTATGCCATGGGACATAAGATAAACGACCTAAGGGTGCCGTAAATTATATTTGCACACATGGCGCGGCTCGGACACTGGTATCCGAGGACAGCTTATTAATCACTGAGCTCGGTTAAGCTAGCCGGAGTTAGTGGGTATACCACTGGGCTAGGCCTAAGTGAGCCAAAGGTAGTGGGTTAAATAGAGGGTGTGGCCTACGGGCGTCTAACCCTAGTTGTTGCTTGACTTGTATACCATTGTTAATGTGATGTATATGATATGCTGAATATCTGGAATTAGGTCATTGATTATTGACTGATGTCTTGGATTGAATTAATGCTATGGCTTGCTGGGTAATCGATTAATGTCTTGCAAATCATTTGTTTATGCTCTGTGAATTACTTGGTTGTTGATATGGATTATGCTATGATAGTATATTTTCTTGCTGGGCCTCGGCTCACGAGTGCTACATGGTGCAGGTAAAGGCAATGGTAAGATTGTTCGACCATGGGTTGGAGAGCTCTGGGGGCAAAGTATACATTGTCAGCTGCTCGACCGCCACGGTCGAGGGTTTGTTCAGGGACGGAGACCTAAACTATGTATTTTGCCATTATAGTGGCTTTGATTGTTTATAACATTTCGAAAACCTGTAAATATGTCATTTAAACCCTGGTTTGGGATCCCATGTATCAAACTTTTATTTTAATGAAAATTATTCGTTTATAATCAAAATCTTTAAAACCTAACCTGTTTATGTTTTTAGATTCACGTTTTATTTAATTGACTTGATTAGCAAGTCTTGTACTATTTCAAATACACAGTGTAACGGTCTTGGCTATCCAGGGCGTTACAAAACCTGACAGTGAAGTGTGGTCTAATCAATAGGTAAGGAGGGATAATGGGCCGCATGGCCCAAACCAGTCGTGGGATGTCTGAATACGCACGTTTATACTGCGTGCCCGAGAATTAAGGAATGGATCAGACACGATGTCTGATATATGCACGTTTACATTGTGTGGTTATCTTCACATGGGTTTGAGTGTCAGACTAGTGCCGCATCATGAGCTTGATGCAGCGCCAGCTCGTGACGTCCATACCGCTGACCCGCTGCCTTTCAGTGAATTGCTAACTCTTTAATCAGCTCGGACTGGACAGGTGGAAACCCGTAATCTTAGCTTCGGGCGGACGATTTACATGTGGTGGACCGAATTAGGCCCTTTTCCATCTCGCTGATAGCTCGCGGATATTTAGGGCATACATTTTCCCCTTAAGCCCCTGCTCGTTATCCCTAATGTCATCTGCAACCTTCACAGCGGGGGCTTTTAAGTTTCCTTTTCGACTCTCCATGTCCTGTCCACTGCGCAGGTATCGGACACGTGGAGCGCCATGGTTGGCAACTGTCCGACTTCCGAGAATTGCATTAAATGGCCTAGCCTATCTTCGGCCGTCATTTCCCCTCTCGAGTTATGACCCTCGTATCTCGCATTAATGCGATCGAACGGTCCTCGTTCCTTTATCTCTTACGTATATATAAGGTTAGCCACCTTCAGCATTAGCCACCCTTTATTTGATTTTTTTTTTCTCATTGTTTACCGAGATTTTTGGAAACCGCGCTAATGAATATTAGCTAAGACTAAAGATATGAAATATAGAAAATTAACACAAGATTTTTTACATGGTTGGGGCGTTAACGAGCCTTAGTCCACGAGTCAGTTGTATTAGAGCTTGGAAAGTCTTTTACAATGGTGTTTCTCTCTATGTTTTGGCAGAGTAACTGTATATTAGTTGAAGAGAGGTCCTTTTTCCAGTGTTCTATTGCCTGTATTTATAGACTCATGGGAACACTGGGTCTGGGCCGGGTATAACCCGAGCCCATCAGAGGCATGGATACTCTTGGCTTCTCTGGTGGAAGACCAATATAAAAGATAAAACATACATAAATTCAGGACTAATTAAGGCCCAATAAGGTGGACCAAGAGCTATATTTCTCCCGACAAAACGGTGCTTTTGGTCTGGGAACTTTGAGTTACGAGGCAGACTCAGGGGACAAGATCAGTCAGAGTACTTGGCAGTGCAGATCTGAAACAGCGACGTGCAATCCCGAGGTGGCCTTTTCCGCAGGTGAAAAGTGGGGACAACCCCCACGCGTCGTGGGGCGGCCTCAGGGTCAGGGATGCTTTTCTCTACAAACAGGGAGGACCTGATCTGGGTTCGTTTACCTTTGTCCCCCTTCGTTTACCACGGGCTCAGACTGGTTACTAGGCTCCAGGACCGTTTTACATATACTTCAATGGGATTTCCGAGATGTGCGACTCCCGGACAACTATCCTGGATCACCATCCCGGACACTGTCCGGGCCCAGAAAAATCGCACTAGGGCCGAGCCCCCTAGTTATTCCGGTACCACGCGGGCTTGGCCCAGGCCCACATTCGAGCGCCTAGACCATGGACCTAGACCATCGTCTCGGGCCCACGACATGAAATGGGGATAACACTCATCTTCTTTCCTCTTTATCCTCAAAATTATTTCTTCTTCCGGTTATCATCCCAGAGATCCCTACGCTCTTGCCATAAGAGTTTCTGCACCAGTCCAGCTTTAAAGACTCCACTAGGACTCTGATTCCTACGCTTTCTATGGCTTCCATACGGAAAATACACTGTAAGTCCTCTGCCTATCGCATGCTTCGATCTTTCTATTTTTTTGTTAGTTAAGCCCCTTTCTTAGCTGCACACTGTAGGTTGGTTTTGGCTGATTTTTGGTGCATCGGTTTTGATCCTAGGTATATCGACTATATTAGAACATGTCTAGGAACTTGATGTATAGGACAAGATAATTTCTGGGTAACTTTTCTAGGTAGCTTTATGGAATGCCTGTTTGGACAGGGGAAGGCGATAGGTTTTTGGGGTGCAAAACTGGGTAGCGTAGGGGTCACGTTTCCTAGGCGGTTTTTCTTTTTGAAACTTTCCCTCCAAGGCAAGCATTATCCTGACCCTCCTGACACACAGATCCCAAGCAATCGGGGATCCATTTGAAACACAGGCGCGTGATCATAGCATCGTGTGGCCTCACACACCGCGGGCTGAGATTACCTCAGCCCGTGTACGAAAATCACTTCTCGCGCTAGA
Organism: Humulus lupulus; assembly: GCF_963169125.1. Taxonomy (NCBI): domain Eukaryota; kingdom Viridiplantae; phylum Streptophyta; class Magnoliopsida; order Rosales; family Cannabaceae; genus Humulus; species Humulus lupulus. The sequence continues at coordinate 92,051,337 of NC_084794.1, read as the reverse complement.
TTCCCTTTTCTATTTTTAGGTTGCCTATTTAAACTTTATTCATCTTTGTTCGTTAGGCGACCAAATGGGGCCCAGGAAGAACGTACCTAAAAAGTTCTCTGCCAGTTCATCATCCCAACAGGCTAGCAAGGGGAAAGAGATAGTAACAGAATATCCAATCCCCCACTTCGGTCCCACAGTGGAGAAAGAGGTCGAGGTGGGACCTGATGCTTTCTTCGAGGCAGAGAAGATAGTCTCGAAGGTTACGACGCAAGGGAGGGTCAACAAGATCTTGCTGTCCCATAACATTAAAATTAGGACAGCCGCTCTTGTTACCCGACCTCCCCTCGAGGGCGAGAGGAGTTGCACGCCCCTCGACGAGGAGTTCATGGCCTGGAGCGACGACCACCTCAAGGCTGGGGCCTTCCTACCTTTGGACCAGTACTTTGTGGACTTTCTGAACTACGTGAGGCTGTCTCCCTTCCAACTGCCCCCTAACTCCTACCGTCTGCTGGCGGGGCTAAGGTACCTCTTCTTGAAGCATGAGTGGAAGGTCCCTACACCAGTGGACATCCTTTATTTCTTCTGCCTCAAAGCCAGCCCGGATCAACGGGGGCGAGGCGACGGGTTCTACTACCTGACCCGTTTTCCCAATTCTCCTGCAGTCATCGAGCTTCCCAGCCACCCCAACGACTTCAAGGACCAGTTCTTTATGTCGACGGGGTTTCGTAACTGCGATCACCACTACTTCAACTGTCCTTGTAAGTTTCTTCTACCCTCAGCTCGCAAAATCTCCACGTTTGCTTCATTTATTTTCATGTGTATTGACTTGAATACCATCTTTCAGCCATTTTTGCGAGGACGGCCAAATCGGTGACCCTCGGGGGTCAATATGAGACCTTGGCGGGGCTCCCACCAAGCGAAAAAGACTACTGCCAGCTCGTGTCTGATGAGACGATGATGGCGTGCAAGTTAATTTCTTCGGGCCAGACCCAGACCTTAAGGAGGTCGCGGGCTATCCCAGTAGCTCGCGAGTTGGTGCCCATCCCCGAGGGGGGTGGTGCGGAAAATGACGAGCAGGAGGAGGAAGATGAGGTGTCGCTCGTGCGTCGGAAGCGAGCTCCCGAGGTCGCCTAGGGGCTCAACGCGAATCGGGTCCAGTCCGGGGCAGCAGCCGGCCCCTCCAGCCAAGGTAACCCATACTTGTTTAGGGAATTAGACAGGGTTGCCGCAAACCTACGACTTGCTAGGTTTAACCATAGCCAGCTCGTACATCGTCATCAAGATAACGCAGACCTTAACATAACTCTACCCCAGTGCGTTGATCAACTAGTGTTGCATCATGACATGGGCCGCCCTAGGGGCACTGTAGTAGTAGACACCACCCTGGCTTTTAGGTCGGCCTCTTTTGAGGAGTATGGGACCAACCTTAGGTCGTGGCCCTCCCTTATGGAGGGTGTAGCCGCTTTGGGGCTTAGGAAGTATGTAGAGGAGTCCAGTCCTGAGGTGGATCCGGATCCAGAGCCCCCTCTCATTTGCGAAGTTATAAACCTAGACTCCCCCATAGAAGCTCCGCGGCCAGAGGTCGTGGCAATAGGTTCCTCCTCTAGCTCGGAGGGTAGGACCTTTTCAATACACCCTTAGATTTTTCTTGTGATCTAAGCATTCTTACATGTATACTAACGCTCCCTTATTTTTGTTTCAGGCGAAGAGATGGCACAGCCTGGAGACAACGTCCTGCGATCCATCTTCCAGGGGGGGAATCCTCCCTCCGGGTCGTCTGGGCCATTGGTCAAGAAACTCTAGCTGACCAAGAAGGCTCCTCCTCCCGAGACCACCTCCAAGTCTCCCGCTAAGGGGAGGGGCCAGGTCCCTGCCACCGCAGAGAACGTGCCCCCGCCTCCCCCACGACCTCCGGTCCCTACTCAGGAACTGGAGGCACCATCTGGAACCCTGCCAGCTCCCACTCCCACTGTGCGCATCTCGGTTAACTCTCAGGCCCTGGAGAAAATCCCCGAGGCCTTCCCAGGGACGGTTTACGAGACTGCGAACTATACAGTGGATCATTACTACAATGCCACCTCGAGGGACTTGCGGGAGATTGAGACAAGGAGCCCTGAGAACATTATGGAGTCTTCACTTGGGATGACCCTCACGGTAAGTTTACTTAGTTAACTTAGCCAACTCTCTTTGTTTTCTTTATAGCACATGCCTTATTATCTTTGCCTTTGCAGGCGGCTTTGGCTCTACACCGCAGCATAGCTCGGTCTAGGGCCAGGTTTGACGAGATCAAGGGCGAGTTCCAGACTGCCCAGGCCGCTCTCGCGTCTGTACAACAGCAAGAGCGAGATGCCAAGGCTGCCCTGACGGCTGTCAAGGAAAGCGAAAAGGCCGCGCAGGTCGCCTTGGCTGCTGCAAAGGCCGATCTGGAGGCGATCCGGGCTAAGCAACTGGAGGCTGAGGCTACACAGGTCGCCTTGGCTGCCGCGAAGGTTGAGCTTGAGGAGGCCAAGGTCGCCCTTGTGGCAGAGAGGGCATCTTCCAGCTCCTCCATGGAGGCCATGCTTTATCATTGCTGGGCCTTCAACCAGGATGGAGATTTCTCCTTCCTGGCGCCGGAGGTGTGGGAGCCCTTCCTCGAGAAGTTCAAGGCTCATCTTCAATAGGAGGCGCCCTCTGAGACTGGGGAGACCTCCGCTGTAGGTGAGTAGGAGTCCGAAGGGGTGACTTCATCGAAGTGGCCCGGGGGGGCCTAGGACTTGTTCTTTCTCTATTTTTTTTATTTACTTGTAATCTTTTACCATGAGGTTTTTTCTCCTCGAGACAATTGGTTTTCCCGAATTTCATTTTAATCTATTTTTATTATTATTGTTATTCATTTTCAGCGCATTTGGTAAAAACTTAGTTCGCGTTAGTTCTTTATTGATATATCGTGCTTTTTAAGAAAAACATCGATTAACCAATTTGAATCAACTTCAAAGTTTTAGGATCTGGTTGTATCCAGGACATTGATTTTAGAAACTTAGTTCACATTAATTCTTTATTGATATATCGTGCTTTTTAAGAAAAACATCGATTAACCAATTTGAATCAACTTCAAAGTTTTAGGATCTGGTTGTATCCAGGACATTGATTTTAGAAACTTAGTTCACATTAATTCTTTATTGATATCTCGTGCTTTTTAAGAAAAACATCGATTAACCAATTTGAATCAACTTCTAAGTTTTAGGTCTTTGTATATTTGATTCAAATTGGTTAATCGATGTTTTTCTTAAAAAGCACGAGATATCAATAAAGAATTAATGTGAACTAAGTTTCTAAAATCAATGTCCTGGATACAACCAGATCCTAAAACTTTGAAGTTGATTCAAATTGGTTAATCGATGTTTTTCTTAAAAAGCACGATATATCAATAAAGAACTAACGCGAACTAAGTTTTTACCAAATGCGCTGAAAATGAATAACAATAATAATAAAAATAGATTAAAATGAAATTCGGGAAAACCAATTGTCTCGAGGAGAAAAAACCTCATGGTAAAAGATTACAAGTAAATAAAAAAAATAGAGAAAGAACAAGTCCTAGGCCCCCCCGGGCCACTTCGATGAAGTCACCCCTTCGGACTTTAAGCTCACAAAAGGTTCCTTTTAACATTAAATAATAGAGGTTGTGAAAGAAGGAACCTTTAAGCTATCTCGGCTTAATGCCCCCAAGTAATCAGGAAAGGACCTTTCGTGGTTACTTGGAATGTGCTCTTTTAACATTACGCTCACAAAAAAATATACAAAGATACGAGGAAACTATCTCATTTTTTAGTAAAACAAGGTGGCTTTTCTAACTAAGCCTTACAAAAGTATTACTGATAATATTTCTTCAGGTGTATAGCATTCCAAGTCCGTGGGACTGCTTCTCCATTAAGCCGAGATAGCTTAAAGGTTCCTTCTTTCACAACCTCTATTATTTGATAGGGTCCTTCCCAGTTTGGCCCCAACACTCCATCCTTGGGATCCTTACCGGCTAAGAAGACTCTTCTGAGCACCAGGTCGCCTACGCTAAAGATGCGTTTCTTGACCTTTGAGTTGAAATAACGAGTGATCTTCTATTGATAATACGCAAGCTGCAGCTGCGAATCTTCTCGTTTTTCGTTAATTAGGTCGAGGGACGCGCAGAGCAGTTTGTCATTCTGGTCTTGGTCAAATGTCCGGACTCTATGCGAGGCTATCTTTGTTTCGATAGGAAGGACGACCTCACTCCCAAAAGCCAGGGAGAAAGGAGTGTGACCCGTCAAAGTTCCGTGCAAGGTCCGGTATGCCCACAGCACCTGGGGGAGTTGTTCGGGCCAAACTCCCTTGGCTTCATCCAACCTCTTCTCAAGGCTCGCTTTCAGTATTTTGTTCACAGCCTCGACCTGCCCATTAGCCTGGGGGTAAGCCACGGAGAGAAGCTTTTAACTATGTCGTGCCTCTTGCAAAATTTGGTGAAGAGGTCGCTATCGAACTATGCTCCGTTATTCGACACGATCTTCTTTGGTAGCCCAAATCGGCAGACTATATTCTTGACCATGAAGTCGAGGACCCTCTTTGAAGTAATCGTCGACAGGGCTTCTGCCTCTGCCCATTTTGTGAAGTATTCTATAGCCACCGCAGCATAGCGAACTCCTCCCTTTCCCGTGGGAAGGGCACTAACTAAATCAATCCCCCAGACCACGAACAACCACGGGAATAAGATCATCTTTAGCTCGACTGGAGGGGCTCAGGAGACCGTGGCGAACCGCTGGCACTTTCGCACTTTTTGACATAAGAGATCGAGCCCTTCGATAAAGTGGGCCAATAATACCCTTGCCTCAACACCTTCAAGGCCAGGTTTTGCCCCCTAGCGTGATCTCCACAAAATCCCTCATGCACCTCCTACAGAATGGTTCTCGCTTCACCTGGCAGAACACACCGCAAAAGAGGTAAAGAGAGGCCACGCCAGTACAATGTCCCGTCTATCATTATATACCTTGGAGCCTGGTAAAGTACCCTCCTTGCGTCATTTCGCTCCTCGGGTAACTTCCCTGTTGTGAGGTACTCGATTATGGGAGTCATCCAAGTCGGCCTGGTGTCGATCATCTCGACCTCTGCCCCGACTTCCTCTATGCTTGGTCTTTCCAAGAATTCTATCGGTACCAGGCCCAAAGTTTCGGCCTCCCCGGAGGTGACGAGCTTTGCCAGGGCATCAGCATTGGCATTCTGCTCCTGAGGTATCTGTTCAATTAGGCCGTACTCAAATGCGGATAGCTCCTTCTTTACCTTGGCCAGGTAAGCAGCCATCTTGGTTTCCCGCGCTTGGTATTCTTCTAATACCTGGTTTACCACGAGTTGGGAATCACTGTAGCACTGGATGGAGCTGGTCTTCAGCTCCTGGGCCACCCTTAGTCTAGCCAACAAAGCTTCGTATTCGGCCTCGTTGTTGGATGATTTGAACCTGAATCGCAACGGGGAGTGTAAAAGATGCCCTTTCGGGGATATCAAGATGACTCCAGCTCCGGATCCATTCTCGTTAGATGAGCCATCTACAAAGACTTTCCACGAGGCTCGAACCGGTTCTTCTGTTGGTTCTTCTCGGAATCCCGTGCACTCTGCCACAAAATCAGCCAGAGCTTGGCTTTTCACTGCAGTTCGCGGCGCGTACAGTATCTCAAATTGGCTGGGCTCGATAGCCCATTTCAACAGATGCCCCGATGCCTCGGGTTTCTGCAAAACCTGCCTTAAAGGTTGATCGGTTATGATGTGGATTGAATGGGACTGGAAATACGGCCTGAGCTTTCGAGAGGCCGTAATAAGGCAGAAAGCCATTTTGTCCATCAACGTGTATCAGGATTTAGCTCTGAGAAGCCTCTTGCTAATGTAATAGACTGGCTTCTGAGACCAGTCTTCTTCCCAGACCAGTACTGCGCTAGCCGCATCTTCTGTGACAGCCAGGAAAAGGAAAAGAGGCTCTCCGGCTGTTGGTTTAGACAACACGGGCGGCTCGGCTAAATGTGCTTTTAGGTCGAGGAAGGCACATTTGCACTCTTCGGTCCACTCAAATTTTTTATTTCCCCGGAGCAGGTTGTAGAATGGCAAACACTTGTCGGTAGATTTGGAAATGAACCGATTAAGGGTTGCCACCCTTCCTGTCAGACTTTGGACGTCTTTTCACGGCTGGGGTGATGGCATCTCGAGTAGCGACCTGATTTTATTGGGGTTTGCCTCTATTCCTCTGGTGTTGACTATGAAACCCAGAAACTTTCCTGACGCAACCCCGAAAGTGCACTTTTGAGGATTTAGCCTCATGCCGTACTCTCTTAAAATCTTAAAGCATTCCTCCAGATCGGAGACATGGTCATCGAAAGTTTTTGATTTGACCAACATGTCATCAACGTACACTTCCATGTTTTTCCCGATCTGATTAGCAAACATCTATTGACCAATCTTTGGTATGTAGCTCCTGCATTTTTCAGCCCGAACGGCATGACCTTGTAGCAGGAAACGTTAGTTGGGGTCATGAAGTTAGTGTGCTCCTGGTCCGCCGGGTTCATGGCGATCCGGTTATAGCCCGAGTATGCATCCATAAAAGACATGAGCTTATGCCCCGCCGTGGCATCTACCAATTGATCAATCCTTGGCAAAGGGAAGAAATCTTTGGGGCAGGCTTTATTTAGGTCGAAAAAGTTGATGCAATTCTGCCACTTCCCATTGGGCTTTGGGACCAAAACAGGATTGGCGACCCAGATCGGGTACTTCGCCTCGCGAATAAAGCTGCACTTCAAGAGCCTTGCTACTTCCTCCTCTAGGGCTTCAGCTCGGGTCGTTCCCAGGCGTCTTTGTTTTAGAGACTTCGTCGGCACGTTCTTGTCTAAGTTGAGGGTGTGCATGATGACGCCCGGGCTGATCCCTATCATGTCCTCATGGGACCAGGCGAACACATCTAGATTTTCTCGTAGAAATATTAGCATCTTCGTCTTCCTTCTACTGCACAGGTTTTTTCCGAGCTTCACCACCTTCGAGGGGTCTTGTGGGTCGATGCTCACCTCCTCGAGCTCTTTGATGGCCTGGAGCTCGGATCTATCCTAGCCTATCCTGGGGTCGATATCATCATTCAAGATGATACCCTCCCCATTGGGATTCTGAGGTTTTTCTATCTCCGGAGTAAGTCCTACTTCCTGAGATTCCTCGTCCCCGCCCTGAATAGTCATCGTCTGCTGCCCGGGTCGTGACTTTCCCTTCATGGAAATGCTATAGCATTCCCTGGAAGCGAGCTCATCACCTCGGACCGTGCATATCCCCGTGGAGGATGGGAATTTGACTCCGAGATGGCGGATGGAGGTTATAGCCTCAAATGCTATCAACGTAGGCCGACCCAGAATAGCGTTGTAGGCGGCGGGACAATCGATGACTACGAATTCGAGGAGCTTAGAGACAGTCCGGGGCCCCTCTCCCAAGGTAATTACCAGCTCGATTGTTCCTATCGCTGCCAACCCTTCTCCCGAAAATCCATACAACATCATGGAGGTGGTCTTCAACTCGGTGACAGATAATCCCATCTTCTCCAGCGTAGACCGGAACAGTAGGTTCACCGAACTCCCATTATCGACCAGTTTCCTCCTAACTCTCCGGTTGGCGAGCTGGGCGGTTATGACCAGAGGATCATTATGAGGGAACTGGACTTGACTAGCATCCTCCTTGGTAAAGATGATCGGTTGCCTCTCCAGCCGTTGTTGTTTGGGTAGATGCTGCTCCGAGATGAATTCCACTTCGTTATGAGCCTTCAATTCATTGACATATCTCTTCTGGGCACCTCTACTCGTGCCGGCCAAATGGGGGCCACCGGAGATTATGGATATCTCTCCCCCTACCACAGGAGGAGGGGTATCCTGATTTATCCGGCGCCCAGGCTGATTTATCAAGCTTCTAGGGCTGGCTGACTGGTGGGAACTCTGTTCTGCGTGTATTGAGCCAAAGGTCCGGCTCTAATGAGTGTCTTGATCTCATCCTTTAAATGCCTACAATCGTCAGTGTTGTGGCCAATGTCGTTGTGGAATCGATAGAACTTGGAAGGGTCCCTCTTGGCCTTCTGGTGCTTCAAAGGCTCCGGTTTCTTCCAGGGGAGGCGGGCAGAGTTGTCTAGGAAAATATGTTCCTTAGTGTTTGTGAGCTCGGTATAAGTCGCGTAGACTGGCTTAAATTTTTCCACAGGCTTGTTCTTCTTCGGATCATGCTGGCCGCCCTCGCTGCTCCCTTTTCTCTTGCCTCCACCCACTTGATTATTCTGTGTAACGGTTTGAGTCGTTTTCACGACATCCATTCCCACTCCAACGGGCTGATCAGGGGCTTGGTTGGTTCCCGCGACCGATGCTCGCGCCTCTTCCAGGTTTATCCATCCCTGGGCCTTGTTCAGGAATTCATCCACGGTGTTGACACCTTTTCTCTGTATCTCTTTCCATAGTCCGCCTCCAACGAGGATTCCAGTCCTCAAGGCCATAAGCTTGGAACTATCGTTTGCATCCCTGGCTCGAGCCGCGATGTTTGCGAACCTGCTTAGGTAAGCTTTCAAGGGTTCCTCGGGCTACTACTTCACATTTTCCAGGGTGTCGGCTTTGACACGGGCAGCTTGAGAAGCTCGGAATGCCCTCTTGAAGTCACCATAAAAGGTTTTCCACGAGCTGATGGACTGCTTTTTACACTACTTGAACCATTGCCTGGCCGGCCCAGTCAAGGTGGAAGGAAATATCAAACACCTTAGCTCAAGGCCGATGTTGTGGGCCATCATCAGGGTGTTGAACATACCCAAATGATCCGACAGGTCTCCGTCTCCATCGAACTTGGACAAGTGGGGCATCCGGAAACCCGGTGGATACGTCGTAGCTGCTATGCTGGGGGAGAAGATCTCGAGTTCGTCCCCCAATATGTATTAGTCTTTTTCCTTGTCTGACAAGAGTTTCTTCATCAGCTCCTCCATCTGAGCTAAACGCTCTAGGGTTTGGTCTTTACTTCCTTGGTTGTTCTAGGACTGTTCAACAACTCCAGTTCCATTGTAAGCGTTAGGCGGGTTATTGTCCCTCCAAGCTTGAGCTTGGTTAGGTGGGACACTCCCACTGTCACGTACTTTCGAAAGACCATCCCCTCGGCGAGCATGATTACCATTTCTAGCCGGATCTCCCCTCTCTGAGTTGAGGCGATCTCGAAGGTCGGCCCTCCGGGTGGTGCGAGGGCATTGCGTCGAACTTAAGCGATTGTGCAGGTCTTCACCGTACCTGCCACTTCGGTGGCTCCCAGTCCAGTAACTCCCGTTTGAAAAACTCGGAGCCCGCTGCTAAGGGTGAGGGTCCGAGACTTCCCCATGCGCTCGTCTGCAATGGGAAGGACCGACGGAAGGAGGATTTCTCTTGCTGCTCCCATGAGCCAAAATGTCTCGAACTGGACGGGGAGGAGATGGGTATCTTATTGGCGACGAGGGATGCCTAACTAGTGATGCGATCCTAGTCCCGTCCGGGCGGATCAAGTTAGGTCGCGGCCGCTCCACTCTACCATCCACCACATCCTGCGCTCGGCGGTCCGACTGTGGTGCATGATGGCTGGCCGGAGCAAGCTGTCTTCGCGAGCCCTCCCTAGATCTCCTCCGCGAGCTGTCTCGGGCCCTTCTGGGTGCGTTCGATGGTCGAACTGAGCTAGGAGTCGAGGTTCGGACTGATCGGCTGAATTGCTGATTGGCCCTAGGAAACTCCTCAAACATAGTTTCCTGGTAGTGGTGTGATGTGGGGGTAGAGCTCGGAGTCGAGGCTCTGAATGATCAGATGGGCCTGGACCAGTTATCCCAGCAGGACTTATGAGTCCCACTTTGCCTCTTTCCGATGTTAGCGTCGGTTGTAAGAGGGGGTAACCGGGCCAAGACTTCTTCGATTTGCTTGTTTTCTCTTGACAGCTGACTCCTCAACTATATGTTCTCCATCTCTATCGCCGTTAGGAAATCCGGGTTCAAATTTTGCGGCTGGGGTGCCGAACTCCCAGTGTCGCCCTGACCCATAGGCTGCTTTCCTGGTCACTGCTGGACCTCGGGGTTTTGTTCATCCGATATGGCAGCATGGTGGGCCTCCTGCCCATCATGTTGATCCGCCTCATTACCATGTCTCGAACGAGTAACCACCATGATCAGGTTTTTGCGATAGCACCAATCTAAATCCTCTCAATGAAAGCACCAAACTGTTGATGCGGTTCTTCGCCAACAAATAATTATACGAATAAACAGGATGTATTAGTGCTAATTAGTGAATCGTAATAGGAAAATAGTTTACTTCTAGACTTAGGAAATTAATAACATGGGAAGGTGATCACTCCTTGCTTTTTAGGTGGTTCGAAGGTTAAAATCCCTCTAGTCCACCAGTCGATATTATTGATATCTCTTGCCTATTTCTTACAGAGTGTTTCTTTACAAAAAATATGCCCACCCCTTGCAATGCTCAGGGTCTCGGTATTTATAGGGAGAGGATACCTGAGTTGGCAAAAGGGGTCATCTTGTGATCTCTTTACCCTTCATGTCATCTCTGTGATACTGATGATTGATTCCTAAAACCTGACAATGAAGTGTGGTCTAATCAATAGGTAAGGAGGGATAATGGGCCGCATGGCCCAAACCAGTCGTGGGATGTCTGAATACGCATGTTTATACTGCGTGCCCGAGAATTCAGGAATGGATCAAACACGTGATGTCTGATATATGCACATTTACATTGCGTAGTTATCTTCATAAGGGTTTGGGTGTCAGACTAGCGTCGCATCACGAGCTTGATGCAGCGTCAGCTCGTGACATCCATATTGCTGACCTGCTGCCTTTGAGTGAATTGCTAACTCTCTAATTAGCTCAGACTAGACAGGTGGAAACTTGTAATAACAGCTCCGGGCGGACGATTTACACGTGGCGGACCGAATTAGGCCCTTTTCCAGCTTGCTGATAGCTCGCGGATATTTAGGGCGTACACTAGTTATGTTATTCTCAGTCACATTTCGACCCTTGCTTGCATAGGTGTTGAACCATTTGCATCGAAATAATACTACCGAGTAACCATGGGAATAGCATAACTCTACAATCTCCTCAAGTTGGCCATAGAAAGTGAAACCATCGGTTCCTGGCACCAAAACTCCACTGTTTTGAGTGGTATGTCTTTCGTCACGACTATGGACCAAAAACTTCACACTGTTAACAATGCAAGCCGTGTAGGAGTATGCATTCTGATTGGAACCGTTTGCTAAAGCAAATAATTCATCAGTACACTCAGTTCACTGTACTTGCCGCAAACGACCCATCTATAGAGTATGTCACAAAAAAAGAAAACACAATGAGATGAATATTAATCGATGCGAATTTTGTAAGAATTCTACAGTTTCGATAATTTACCTTCAATTTAAACCATATAGGAAAATATTTTTAAAGATTTATGTTTGAATTTTCTCGAAGGCATTCACTGTATACCATAAAGATTAAGGTAAGATAACAGTTTGCCATGAATTAAATTTAATGAATTCATATATGTGTTGAGCTACTTACTCCATATATGGTTGGATTTTAGGGCAATTGTTGAGTACAAACCACTCCGTTTCTTTCCGATGAAGATAGTCAAAGGATATGATTTTCTTTTTGCTACTTGGACGACATTGTGATTCAAAAACTGACAACTATCTTTTAGAAATAACAATATCTACATTTCTTTCCGGACGATTAAATTTAGTCTGTATGCCCTGAAGATATTGCGAACAGAAAGTCAAAGCTTCATCGGCAACATAACCCTCTGCTATAGAACCTTCAGGGCGCGCCTTATTCCTGACATAATTTTTAAAATTCTTCATATATCGCTCAAACGGATACATACACCTCAAGTAAACTGGTCCTCCTTGGATAGCTTCTTGCAGTAAATGAAGAATTAAATGAATCATTATGTCAAAAAAGGCTGGAGGAAAAATTAACTCCAACTTGCACAAAATTTGTATCACTTGATCTTCTGCATTCTCCATGTCCTTAGCAACCAATGTACGAGCACAAATTTGCTTAAAGAAATTGCAAATCTCAATGATTGTCTTCGAAATAGACTTATCCAAGTAGCCTCGAACTCCTACCGGCAACAGACGTTGCATAAGAATGTGACAATCATGAGATTTCAACCCAACAATGTTGCCATCATTGTCAATTACTTTGTTAGAGAAATTTGAACCAAAGCCATTAGGAAGTCTAACTCATTTTACGAACTGACAAAAAAACCATCTATCATCCGATGTGAAAGAGTACATAGGATGTGGTTTGATCAACTTAGTATCGTCTTCCTTGAGGTACAACTCTTCTCGGATACCCCAATTCATCAAGTCTACTCGTGCATTGGTGGTGTCTTTTGATTTCTCATTCATAAGAAAAGTATCGAGTAAACTGTCGCAAACATTTTTCTCTACATGCATCACATCTAAATTGTGCTTCAGTTCAAGTTCGGACAATTACTCAAGTTCAAAGAAAATACTATTTTTACTCCAATTAAGATCTTTTGGATCTAGCTTTCTATTCACACCCCTGAAACTAGCATGTTTACTCGGCAAACGATCTGGAACATGCATTAATTGTTCGATTATGTTTGGACTATTGAATTTTCTTGGAGGACGTCCTTTTTCATAATTCCCATCAAACAAGCGACTCTTCCTCCACTTATACGTAGAAGATAAGAATCTTCTATGACCAACATAATCCGTCTTCTCAATTACCCGACATGAAGGAGTGTCTTTGTTGCATGAAGGCATGCCATATATCCTTGGCCACTCAAACCAGACAAACTACTACAGGCTAGAAAATCATTGATAGTCCATAATAGTGTTGCACGCATTCTAAATACATTGTTCGTTGCAACGTCTCTGGTTTGAACTCCTTCATCCCACAACTCCTTCAATCTGTCTACCACAGGCCTCAAAAAGACATCCATGTCTTTCCCAGGTGATTTCAGACCGGGATCAATAAGGCCAGTATGAATGATGACTCTTTCATGCACAACCATGGAGACATATTGTACGTGCAGACTATTATTGACCACATGCTGTAAGATAGACTCATGTTACCAAATTGATTAAAATCATCAGCAGCCAAACCCAATCGAACGTTTCTGGGTTCTTTGGAAAAATTAGGATATCTGGAATCAAATTGTTTCCAAGCACCCCCATCAACAGGATGGTGCATCACACCATCTTCTTTCAACCATCACGTACTATGACAGGTCATATCATTTGTTGTATGACTTGAACCATAAAGGCGCTTCAGCCTAGGAGTCAAAGGGAAGTACCACAACACTTTGTGGGTGACTTTTTTCCCCTTTGTATCTTTGTCAACCCATCGGCTCTCACCACATACAGTACAACTCTGTTTTTGGGAATTATCCTTCTAGAACAAACAACAGTCGTACTTGCAAGTATGGATTGATTGATAACCTAACCCTAACTTTCTCATTTTTTTTCTTAGACTCTTAGAATGAAGTCGGAATCTTATTCTCCTTCGGGAATGCAAATTTAATAAACTTCAATAGTTCATCAAAGGAACTATTTGTCCATTTATTCATAACCTTCATGTGCATCATCTTCGCCAAGAAGTTCAAGGAAGACAACCATGTACAACCAGGGTATAACTCAGCTTCAACCTCTCGATTAAGGTCATCAAATTGATTCTCCGCACTATTGCCACCACCATCTAAAATTCCTTCATTATGCCTCCTTCGTTAGTGTCTTGTTCACTAATAACATCATTGATGATGTCAATCATCTCATCAGTCACTGGAGCCCCGTCGTCCACTACTGGAGACATATCAATTTCACCGTGGTAGGTCCACTTCACGTATCTTTGCAAAAGCCCATATATGTGTATGTGAGCCTCCACCACATCCAGTTTCTGATTCAGCATATTGACACATTGAACGCATGGGCACCTGACTTCTCCCGAAGCATTCACATGATTCTTGGGCATTTGTATAAATGTTTGAAGACTATTCCAAAACTCATCAGAGTTACGATACCTATTGATTATCCAACTCTTGTTAATCGTCAAAACTGATTCAAGTGGAAAAAAAAATTATCACAATGGGATAATCATAAAAACTACATTTATTTGGTAATAAATTTGTATCACCAAAGCACTAACTTTTTTAAGTAATTTATGATATCTTATTGAACCTTAGGAATAAATTATAAAATTTTATGAATATATATATATTATAAAATTTAATAATTTATTATAAAATTAATTTAATATACAAATATTTAATTATAAATTTATAAACTTACTATTAATGATTATTATTAATTTCCACTGTTTAATTTTTAAAAATAACAATAGAGTTTTATAATTGTAAAATTATTATTTTAATTTCCACTTTATAATTTTATGAATATATATTATCAAATTTTATGAATGTCTTATAAAGTTTCATTATATATACAAATATTTAATTATAAATTTATTAATGATTGTTATTAATTTCTTTGATAATTATCAAAATATTATTTTAATTTTCACTTTTTATTTTTTAAAAAATAACAATACAATTTTATAATTGTAAAATTATTTTTTTTATTTCCAATTTATGATTTTTTTATAAATTTTTATTAGTTGTTTTAAAATTAATTAAAAAAATTAATCACACTAACTTTAAAATTATTTTGTAATGTTTAATATTTCTAAATCTACTAAAATTTCGGCAGCATAACGGCTGTAATCTAACTTATCCCACAATTTAAAATCTGCATAAAAACTACAAAACCAGTCCTAGAGCATACATATACTAATTATATTAATATAACCTACCATACAATTTTAAAATACAATTCACATTCATATGTATATAAATAAATATATTCAACTAATATCTAACATAACATTTAATTAAATTAAATTAAAATAACATATTCAACACTATATATCTAAAATAATAAATTACACAACTAACATATTAACATTTAATTACATTAACATATTCAATACTATCAACAATACACAATTAACATATATAATAACATTTAATTGAATTTAACACATTTAACATTGTCTAAAATATACAAATCTAAAATGAAAAACAAAATTCAACACTATATAAACAAATCAATCACACACTTAAAAAAACATAATTTAAACATTAATCAAACAAAAAAAATAAAAACAATACCCAAGGCTCGGGGTTATCCAAATGCGTTTACGGCTAAGGATGATGCTCCACTACTCCAATCTAAAATAAAAATAAAAAATAACATTCAAAAACACATTTCTACCAAATACTAAATACATAAATATATTAACAAAAAATTGATTTTAAATGCTAAAATATATAGAAATTGGGTTTAGATTACCTAAACTTGGAAGAAATGGTCCCAAATTGAATTGGGGGACGTTAGAACGGCATGGGGCGGCGGAGGGGCTCTGGTTTTGCAGAGAGAAAAGAAAAAAAACTGAAGAAGAAGGCTCGGGTTGAGGGATTTATGCCATGATCCTACAGCGAGGACATGTCGTCGCTACAGGTAATAAGAAAGTCGTCGCTGATATCAAACGCACTGTTTTACTCAAATGATGAGACCCTATAGCGACGACATGTCATTGTTGTAGGAAAGTTAATAGTACGCGAATCCCGTCGTGTGCTATTTTTGTACTCTACAGCGACGACATGTCACCACTGTAGGAAGTGAAAATTGACTTAAATTTTTTGGCGGTTCACGTTCCCATGTTTTATTTTGGACCCTATTGCGACGATATGTCGTCGTTGTAGAGTGAAAAATAACTGATTAACAGATTATATTGGACTCTACAGAGACAACATGTCGTAGCTATAGGGTGTGCAAAATAAGCAACCAACTTGGACGGTTGAGTTCTGCGAACATCCTACAACGACGACATGTCGTCGCTATAGACAAACATATTTGCCTATTTTTTTCTTACGAATACCCTACAGGGACGACACGTCGTCGCTGTATAGTCAGTTCCCGTCTCGTGTTCCCTCCAAATTCCTAGAACCCTACAGCGACGACTAGTCGTCACTCTAGGGTATCAAGAATGTGGAGGGCCAGAACGTGTTGTTTGACGACCCTACAGCGATGACATGTAGATTTTGCCTACATACAGAGACGACTTTAGAAAAAATAAATTGCCTACATAAAGATTTTTAATAAATTAAGAAAAAATAATTTTCATGGATTTTGTCTACATACAGCGACGACTTTAGAGTCGTCGCAATAGATGTCGTCGTTGTAGAGTATTTTTCTTGTAGTGTCACTCCTTTTTCATCTTTGGATTAGTTCAAAGTTGTGCTTATAGGAGTATTAGTATGTTTGGAATTTTCAAGCCCAAACTTCTTCATCAAGTTGTTTGCATACTTACTTTGTGAAACAAATGTGCCATCACAGATTGTTTCACCTGAAGACCCAAAAAATAGGTGAGTTCACCTACCATGCTCATTTCAAATTCTGGTTGCATTTGTTGGACAAATACATGCACTTCAAAGTTAGAAGTAGATCCAAACACAATATCATCAACATATATTTGAGCAACAATAACATCAGATTTAATGTTTTTGATGAACAATGTTTTATCTACATTTCCTCTTCTATAACCATGAGAGATTAAAAACGCAGTTAGACGTTCATACCAAGCACGAGGGGCTTGTTTCAAACCATATAATGCCTTGTCTAACCTATAAACATGATCAAGAAAATGTGGATCCTCAAATCCTTTAGGTTGCTCAACCAAAACTTCTTCTTTAAAAAAACCATTCAAAAAAGCAAATTTAACATCCATTTGGTACAATTTAAAACCAATAATACAAGCAATGGAAAGAAGTAACCTAATGGACTCAAGTCTTGTTACTGGAGCAAAAGTTTCATCAAAATCAATACCCTCAACTTGAGTGTAACCTTGGCAACCAATCTTGCCTTGTTTCAAGTGATGGTATCAAACTCATCACTTTTGTTTTTGAAAATCCACTTTGTTCCTATGACATTAGCATATGTCGGTCTAGGAACAAGTATCCATACTTTATTACAAATGAATTGATCCAGCTCTTCTTCCATTTCCCGAATCCATGCTTCATCCATCAAGGCTTCCTTCACATTTTTAGGCTCTAAAGAAAAGACAAAACACAAAAATTGAATCAAATTAACATACCTTCTTCTAGTAACCATGCTCTCATCCATGTTCCCAAGTATGAGATCGGTAGGATGATTCTTCTTGACACTGGAGGATGGCTCTTTTTTAATTGGATCAGTGATTATGTTTGGTGGTTGCTCAGTTTCTTTCTCCGTTGAAGATTCTGGAAAATCATCAGTTGTAGCTACAAAATCTTGAGGTGTAGCCTCAGACGAAGATTCTGTGATTGCAGCCAAATCGTCTGCCAGTTCAGGAGACTTTTCCAGCAAACCTTCAATTTGTTCTTCTGTGGAAAACTCGGAGAGATCTTTTAGATCATCGACAACAACATTAATAGATTCCTATAGAGTCCCAGAATATTTACTTAGCTAGATCAACAACAACAACATTAACAGATTCTTGTAGAGTCCCAGAATATTTACGTAGTGACTTAGTAGGACCCTCCTAGCAATAGTTATGGATTTTATAAGTTTAACCTATAGTTTAGAAATATTAATTATAACATAAGGTTTGATTAATATTTTTGGTCATAGAAATATTTTAATTATAACCTAAGGTTTAGATAGAACCATTAAGAGTATGACATTTGTCATAATCATGTTTATTTAAAGATTTAAGTTAAAGAAAGTTCTAGAAACTCTAGAATCTTCCAGAACCATTAAGAACATGACACTTGTCACAGTCTTGTTTATTTTAGGATTTATGCATTTTAAATGGATAATTCAATAATAGAAGTTTCTAGAAGCTCTAGACCCTTCCAGAACTTGCTGGAATCACGTATTACTCAGCCAAACCTGATTAATCAACTCTAATTATCCTAAATTCGTGCAAAAATGCGTTTAAATTATCTACATATGCCGACGTATCGCAACCTTGTAGGCGATATATTGCAGCACGGGAAATACGGAAAACACGTTAACTTCGCACGAACGAAACGACGATAACTCGGGACATAGGGCCAGGCGATATATCACCTAGGGTGGGCGATATATCGGCCCTAGGACCATATTTTCAAACATCGTAAAATCCGAGCTTGATTCATCCCTTAACCTCTTGACTTGCCTCTGAACATTTTTGACTGAGTCTTAAGCATCTATTGACCAAATATTCAATTATTTTTCATTTAATATTAATTATTTTTATTCAAGCTAAAAGGAGATCTTTTCACTTCTTCAACTCTATAAATAGGACCTAGTACCCAGCCATTTCTCTCATTCTTCAAAGTTGTGTTCAACGCCTTTAAGCTGCTAGTAGTTCTATAGAGAGATACACTTGGGTTTTGGAGATAAAAGCTTTATCATCTTAAGCTTTATAAACACTTGGGTAGTGAGATAAAGTGTGTTTTTGATATTGAGGTGTAGATCTGTTCTAGTTCATCCAAGGTAATATTATTCATAAGTTCTATTCTTTTTTAGTCTTTAGTTTTCCTTAAGTTTCTTTCAGATCCTAACTTCTGTTATGGTTTTGTGGTTAGGTTTTTAAGTTCTTTGAACTTAAGGTGTCTTTTCGGTAAGTTTCTTCTTGGTGGTTTTAGTTCTCTTCTTTTCATCTCTTTTCTTTAGAAATACTTACCATTCTTATTGTTGGTTTTAGGAGTGTTCCAAGTCCCGTCCTTGTTCTCAAATATCCTGGTGTTGGTAAGGAAAATAGGATAGTTTATATATGCTTATATGTTATGATATGTTTATGTTATAATATGTTATGTTATGATATGTTTATGTTATATATGAATATGTTTTTATGTTGCTTGGGGCTCATAGTTGCTTAGCTAGCAAACATCAATGTAATTTGAGGCTCATAGTTGCTTAGCTAGTAAACCCCAATGTTTTTTTTTTATGTTGCTTGGGGCTCATAGTTGCTTAGTTAGCAAACCTCAATGTATTTTGAGGCTCATAGTAGCTTAGCTGGTAAACCCCAATGTTTATCATTTCATGGGTTAGAGTTGTGATTTACCCTACCTCGATTAGTAGAAAGAGGACTCAGATGGGTTATCGTATACTACCATGTGATTTACCTACCTCGATTAGTAGACTGAGACTCAGATGGTGTATCACATGCCATGTTAATGAGTTAATGGCCATTAATATTGTAGTCCTATATGATATGCGTTTTTATGTCATATGTTTTATAATATATGTTTTATGATAAAGTGTTATGATTTATGATATATGTTTTTATAGTCATATGTTTTATAGTGTATGTTTATATTATAGTCTTATGTTTACGACTTATGATGTATGTTTTTAGTAGATTTTCCTTGCTGGGCATTAGGCTCATTCCTTTATTTTAGTGTGATGCAGAAAAGTGATTTTGGAAGAAGAAGGATTCTTGGCAGCTTGGCTTGTGTGTTAAGGATGAATGGAATGGATGGCCTGCGTGTCGATCGAGGATGACATTTATTTTAGTCTTTTAAAATTATGTTTTGATGTAATTCCGCATTTAGTTTTTGAACAAATGATTTAAAGTAATGTTTTTGTTTTATTAAGCAATGGGTACCCATACCACGTTTTATATCTTATATTGTAATTTATACAATATTTATTTTGGGATTTTAAATAAACTTATAATTTTTTTTTTGACGAATCAGATCAATTTTATTGCTTCAAACATCCATTACAATCTATTCAGCACCTTTAAAAAAGGGCTGGACATGAGCTAAATACAATAGATTAAAAAACTTATAAAGTATCAAACCATTCCTTCTCTTTCTGTGTAAAATGGTTAGCTCTAATGCTAGTAATTCTATGCTTTACATTACATTTAATCACCTGTACACAAGCTGTAATTGTTTGCATTTTCTGGTTCCAAAAACAATCATTTCTATTTACCCAAATTTGGTACACCAAACCAGCTACTGCTGTCCTCAAAACCTATTTCTTGAAACGCTGCAATTTAGCCCTCGAGATACACCGCAGCAGCTCCAACAGAGGTCTATTCCTCACTTTCCAATCTAACCATTGCTTGATCTCTAAAAGGCATCTAGAACTGAAATCACACTCAAAAAACAGGTGTGTTGCTGTCTCAACAGCAGCACCACAAAAAAAACAATCTGTGTCTTGGCATATGTTGAAAGAAAACAACCTGTCCTTAGTCTGCAGACGATTTTGAATTGCCAGCCATGTAATAAAACTGTGTTTAGGAACATTATAGCGATTCCAAACCTCTCTATGCCAAGGCACCTTCTCTTGTTCTTCACAAAGCATCTTGTAACCTTTTTGGACACTATATTTCCCTGTCATAAGAACCTGGCAGTTAGTAAGAAGCTTGTATTTTTCTTTGATTCGCACGATTTGCTTCCAATACCAACTGCCATTAGTAGGAGAAATATAGTCCCACCAATTCTCATTTTTCAAGTAGACACTATGAATCCATCTCACCCATAGATTGTCTTGCTTTGAGGCAATAGCCCAAACATATTTTGCAATCGCAGCCGTATTCCAAAGTAAAGAGTTTCGAATCCCTAAACCCCCTTCAGATTTAGATTTACACAACTGCTCCCAAGCTATGTACCCCGGGGTATATGATTCAACAATACCTCGCCATAAGAAAGACCTACAGATTGCATTAATCTTCTTGAGCACCCTCTTTGGAATTATCATGATTTGTGCCCAATAGAAGTGAATTGAGATGAGTACAGAGTTTATTAACGTCATTCTACCAGCAAAAGAGATATTCTGAGATCCCCAAACTCTAATTTTTTGAACCATTTTTTCCACCAGCACTTCACATTCTAATGTTGAAAGACTTCTAGCACAGATTGGGATTCCCAAGTATTTAAATGGCATCTCACTTTGAATAAACCCTGAAGCATCCAAGACTCTCCTGATCTCCGTATCCTCCATACCGCAACAGTAAATGGTAGTTTTCGACTCATTTGGTTGTAAACCAGATGACATCGAGAATAATTTCAAACCTTGGAGTAGATAATAAATGGACTTAAAGTCCCCATCACAAAATAACAGCACATCATCTGCAAAGCAGAGATGATTCATTTTCAACTCAAAACAGCGATCATGGAACTTAAAGTCCTCTTTTTGTCCCACCTTTGATAAAATTCGAGATAATTATTCCATACAGAGCAGAAAGATCAAGGGCAACATAGGATCTCCTTGGCGCAATCCCCTTTTAGCTTCAAAGAAACCATGAATAGATCCATTGAAAGACAAACTATAGCGAGGAGTTTGAATACATACCATTACTAATTGGATAAAGCTTGCTGGAAAATTCAGAGCTGAAAGCATTTCTTCAATGAATCCCCATTCTAGTGTGTCGTAAGCTTTTCGAAGATCTAACTTGATCATACAATTTGGTCTTGTTCCTTTCTGCCCATAGTGTCTCACCAAGTCTTGCACTACCATGACATTATATGCAATGAACCTTCCTTGGATAAAGCCACTTTGATTTTGTGCTACCAATTCAAGTAAAATTTTCCTTAGCTGAGAACATATCATCTTGGTTGCAACCTTATAAAGAACATTACAACATGCTATAGGTCTAAAATCACTCACTCCATCAGGACACTTAGTCTTAGGAATAAGAGTAAGTAAAGTAGAGTTCAGTTCTTTGAGTAATTTACCTGAATGTAAGAAGGATAGCACAGCTGAACAGACCTCTTCTTTAACCAGCTCCCAGTTATCTTGAAAGAAATAACTGCTATATCCATCTGGTCCAGGAGATTTACTACCAGGAATATCAAAAAGAGCCTCCTTGACATCCAAAGCAGTGTAATCTTGCAATAAAAACACCTTCCTAGACTCAGAAAGAACCGACCCAAGATTGATAAGCCTTTGGTTGACTAACTTCCTATTTTGTAACTTCGAACCCAGCAAACTAGAATAGAAAAGAATGAAAGCATCTCCGACTTTGTTCGGGTCATCCACCCAAACTCCATTCATGTCTTTAATTGAATAGATTCTATTGTTTGCTCTCCTTTGTCGAAGGCTAGCATGGAATAGCGAGGTGTTCTCATCTCCCTCTTTCAACCAAATTGTTTTAGCTTTTTGATGTAAGCTTTATGAATGCCTGAATATGCTTTTCGAGCCTCCTGCTCTCTTTGGCTTATATCTTCATAAAGTGGCTTCTGTTGCAAATCAGCTTGGCAAGCTATCATTACATTGTAAGCTTGAATTTCAGCAGCTTTAATATCCCCAACTTTATATTTGTTCATTCTACGAAAGTCTTCCTTTAGCGCCTTTAACTTTGAAACCAATCTATACATCGGAGTCCCTGAAAATTGCCTCTGCCACCCTTTTTGAACAATGTCACCATAACCTTCAAAATGTTTCCACATTCGGAAGTATTTAAAAGGCCTCTTCCCCACCTTGAAATCAGGATAAACAGTCAATATGGCTGGACAATGATCAAATTGACCTTCAGCAAGGAATACTACCTCTGCTTGCCCATATTTCCCAATCCATTGTTGGTTCGCTAAAACTCTATCAATCTTCGAATGAATTCTAGCCTTCGGACCCTGCTTATTATTCCAAGTGTAAAAAGAGCCAGTAAACTTTACATCTTCTACTTGACAAACCTCTACACAATCTCGAAAAGCCGTGGAATTCCTGAATTTCACCGGTTTCCCTACTCTTTCTTCCAGCTTTAGAACATCATTAAAATTACCTAGTAACAACCAGGGATCTCTTATCCCTTTAGCAAGGTCTATTAACTCCTGCCAAAGAACTTTCCTTCCTGGCTCTTCATTAAACGCATAAACAAATGTGACCATAAAAGAGTCAAGATGCCCCGATGGCCTAACTTGTAAATGCATTAATTGACTTGAACATTGTAGAATACTAACCGTAAATATTATCGAGTTCCAGCTTATTAAAATTCTTCCACCTTGATGCCATGGAATGTTATTTGAAAAACACCAGCCACTGAACATATTTACATAAACTTTCCCCATATTCTTCGATTTCACTCGAGTCTCAAGGAGCCCAACAAGCCCGATATGATATTTAGAGATCAGTTGCTTAATCTCTACTTGTTTATTTTGGTTGTTGAGACCCCTTACATTCCAGCTTAATATCCTATCCATGAGGAATTGGAGGACCTCCCTCTCCACTAGTAATACCTTGCTTTACAACCCTCTCATCTGTCAAGCTTTTCAAACTTTCCCCTGGTCCATCTAAGACATGGAAACTGTTCGAGGTTGTTACGGGCAGCGATGAATCAATTGTTTTAGCCACTTTACCCCCCTTTGAAACCTTTTGGAAACCTTCTTGATCAACTTCCATTACTCTCCCTTTACTCATCTCTTGTTGCTCTTCTAACTGATTATTATCCTTGGCTTTAGGAACCCAAACTTTCTTGGTGTCACCCTTCTTACAATCAACTGTCGCATGCCCCATCCCCTTGCAGTTACAACAAACTATAGGCAACCACTCGTATTTCACTTCTAATTCATGGACTTGATTGATCTCATCAGTAAAGGAGATAGTTCCCGGAAAGTCTTGAAACATACGCACTTCCACCAAAATTCGTGGAAAATTGAGCCTCTCCTTGTTCTTCGTAATATCATCCAACTGTAATGGAGTCCCTAGTTGCCCAAAGATTTTGAAAAGAGATCGCTCCCCCCAGAATTTCAATTCCAGTCCATGTAGCTATATCCATGTCGGTACCGAGCTTACATCCTCCTTTTGAAAATCAGTATAGGGATCCCAAGGCTTCATTATGACAGGTTTTTTGTCGAAGAACAAATAACCTCCATCTAGTATCTCATTTCTGGTATTGATTGCTTGAAATCTCACAATGAAAACCCCCGGTTTCAGCACTCCAACTTTGTCAACTCCCTTATCCTTCCAAATCCGACGAGCAAATCCTTCAAAGGGCCCCAATGGCAGATTCGCTCCGAGAACATAGCATACCATCGCTGCCTTCCAAAACAACACTTCCTCTTCTATATCCGCCATTTCGATTTTAACTGCAGACCCCTTGGGTAGAGTCTTAGTAGTTGAATCTTTAAATTTCCCAGACAAATCTTGAATTAAAGAAGGCGATGGATGTAAAATTGGAGGAGTAGTATTCTTACCACTCTTCAATTGAGATTCACAGAATTTGGTTGCCACCAAATACGACTTGAAATCTGCTCGCGTTTTCTCTTCCATCCTTAAGCGATTGAGAGATGATTTTGGAGAAAGAACCTCAGCAGTATCTTCAACAGTTCGCATCTCCAAATCACCTGGTAAAGTTCTCACATCTTCCTCATTTTCGTCCTCTGAAACAGAGAGAGCTTCCACACCTAAGACCTCTGCCATTGATTTGGTTTTGAGACCCGCATCAGATGACGTTGGCCCTTTCTTCTTTCGATCAATAACCTTTTGCTTCCTTTTCGTAACCGATCTAGAAATCCTGTCACCGGAGCTCTGAGATATCCCCTTGGGAGGCCTTCCGCGACCTGCCATGGCGTCAGTGAAAACTGAGTCCCCGAACCCTAGCAGAGCATATCCCGTACACATAAAGTATTAATTATACAATAATTGCAAGAAGTTATAATTATTTCTTATGTATGTTTTCTTCAAAGTAGTAAAGTAGTAGCTATGTCTAGTAGTTTGAATGGTCCAAGGTCTTAGAGATAGTTGGGTCATTACAATTCCATCACAGTTTGGGTTCTCATATTAAAAACACGATAAGCCCTATTGTTAATAGAATATCCTATAAACACACCAACATCACTTTTTGCATCAAATTTACTAGTATGATCACGATCCCTCAAAATATAACAAGCACTGCCAAAAACATGAAAATGACTCACATTTGGTTTCTTACCTTTCCAGATCTCATAAGGAGTCTTATGAGTACCTGGTCGCAAAAACACCCTGTTGATGGTGTAGCATGCAGTGTTAATTGCTTCAGCCCATAGACGCTTGGTAAGTTTCTTGCTATTAAACATTACCCTAGCCATCTCTGTCAGAGTTCGGTTCTTTCTTTCAACGACTCCATTTTGTTGAGGAGTTTTAGGAGCAGAAAATTCATGAGAAATACCTTTAGATTTACAAAACTCATCATAAACAATATTTTCAAATTCTTTTCCATGATCACTCCTAATCCAAACAATCTTTCTAATATTACAATGTTTTTCCACACACAATTTCAAACAAAGAGATTTAAAAGCATCAAAAGTATCAGATTTTTCTCTCAAAAAATCTACCCATGAAAACCGAGAGAAATCATCAACACACACAAAAATGTATCTCTTACCATTCAAACATTCAACCTGAATTGGACCCATTAGATCCATATGAAGAAGTTCAAGAACTTTGGAAGTATTCACATCAGGAATACTTTTGTGAGAAATTTTTAGTTGCTTACCAAGTTGACATGGTTCTCATTTTCCCATAGATTATTTACCCAATTTGGGTAATCGTCGAACAATTCCTGCATTTGACAATTTTTTCAAATTTTTTAAATGAATGTGTCCAAGCTTTTCATGCCATAAATCAGTAGAGTTATCTATGGCAGAATGACAAGTAACATAGGTAGTGAGAGTGTAACAATTATCATTAGATCTAAACCCTTGCAAAATAATTTCATCCTAGTCATTAACAACATAGCAACGATTACTATCAAAATTAACAGTGTAAAACTGATCACAAATTTGACTAACGCTAAGAAGATTATGTCTTAGTCCTTCAACCAACATTACATTCTTAAGCCTGGGTAGACCTTCAAAATTAAGAGTTCCCATCCCTATGACATTTCCAGCTACACCATTACCAAAAGTAACTTCACCACATTGCATTGGTCTAATGTTGACAAGAAAGTCTTTATCACCTGTCATGTGCCTGGAACAACCACTGTCAAAATACCACATTTGAGAAGCAACAGTTTTAAAATAAGAGTTACCAGCAAGACATTTATTTTTGACAATCCATTTTTGTTTTTGAAAAACATGTTTATTTTGAAACACTTTAAAATTTCCAAAAATTTTAGAACTAAATATGTTCTGCAAAGTAAGACATCTAGGTCAGATGTGACCTTTTACTCCACAAAAATGACAAGAGGGAATGAAAAGTTTCTTTTTCCCATGAGAATTTTCAGGCTTACTTGACTACTTCATTTCTTTAGAAACAGAAGGTTTAGCTGTAAAAGCAGAACCCTGCAAAGTTAAATCAGAATATCCAGAAGACATATTTTCAGATTTAACAAATTTAGTATTCATTTTCAATTGAGTTTCAACAAAACCCAATCCAGCATGACTCAGTTGACCTGAATTCTGAACCTCCTCAAAAATGTTAGAACCTGGATTTAACTTTTTATATTGCTTTCCAATTTGTCAAGTTCTTTTGTCAAAAATACAATTTCAGAATTTTTTGAACACAACTCAAATTCACAACATTTATTTTTTTCTTCAAGATCTTTGATGTTGTGAGACAATTCTTTATTCATTTTAACCAAGGAACGATTTTCAGTATAAACCTGTAACCACTTACCATACATTACCTTGTATGATTCAGCCAATGATTCCTCATTGAGTTCTGACTCGTCTGAATCCGAGTCAATTTCTTTTTTATTAACATCAGTCAAGGTGTTGTTTAAACACAAAAAATTTCCTCTTTCCTGAAAAGCACTTGACAAAACACTAGTTAAATCATCTTGCTCATTATCCTCTTCACTATTTTCAGAATCATCATCACTCCAAGTAACATTAAAACCTTTTTTTATTCTTTTTCAATGTGTTGGCACATTCAGATTGAATATGACCATAACCTTCACATTCCCAGCATTGAATACCCTTTTTATTGTTAGAAACAAAAGGTTTAGAAGAGGTGTTACCTTTTGGAGTTTTTGAAAAATTATTTTTATTTCCAACCTTTTTCATTAACTTTTGAAATTTTCTTGTTAACAAGGCCATTTCATCATTTTTCTCATCATCAGAAACATCTTTTTCAGAAACTTTAAATGCAATACCTTTGCTTTTTTCAATTGAAGGATTCGGCTTACCCTTTTGCTTTATTTGTTGATTTAGCTCAAATGCTCTTAACGAACCCATAAGCTCCTCAACCTTCATTTTTCCAAAATCCTTAGCCTCCTCCATTGCTAGCAATTTCGTGTCAAACTTGTCTGGAAGCACACGAACTATTTTTTGAACCAAAACAAATTCATCTAGTTTTACTCCCAAGGCAAAAAACTCATTGGCAATATCATACAACTTTTCATAAAACTCAGATAAAGTTTCAGTTTCCAACATTCTTAATTCATCAAATCTAGTTTGTAACATGGTAAAATGTGATCTCTTTACATCAGCGGTACCTTCAAATTGAGTTTGAAGGATTTGCCACGCCTCCTTTGCAAATTCATAAGATGATATCAATTTTATAAAGCCTTCACCAACACCATTAAAAATTGCATGCAGAGCTTTATTATTATAACCATATAATTTTTCATCTTCAATGGACCACTGAAGTTCAGATTTTACCTTTGAATTACCTTTATCATCTTTTTCAATTGGTGGAGTCCAACCCGAGAGTATAGATCTCCAAGCCCTCTCATCTTGTGACTTGATGGATGCCCTCATCCTAACCTTCCAGTATGGATAATTAGTATCATTCAATAGAGGTGGCCGAGTGATGGAGCTTCCTTCTGCAAAGAACGACATCTCACACAAAACAAATTAAATGGAATAATAGAACCTCAATATCTCACTAGGAGTTTAGTGATTTGCTCTGATACCAATTGAAATTCCCTATTTTATAATTATCAACTTATTATTTAATTAATCAATTAATTAAATGCGGAATAATTAAATTGGTACTGAAACATATATTATAGACCAATGTTCTGTAACTACATACTAAAAAACCAAAAAAGAACTAAAGTGCAGAAAATAAAACACACACAAGGTTTTTATACGTGGTATCAACAATCCTTGCAGATTGCTACTAGTTCACGAGGCCACGCCCAAAGATAAGATTCATTAGTAAGATCTCAAAAATACAAAGTTTTTTACTTATGCATAAATAGACTATCTCTTAGTATATGCCGCGAGCTTGATGTATGCCACCTTGACAAATGAACCTTGCTGAACCTTCAAGAATACGAACTCCCTTCGATCTGCTTGAAGTGTGCTTGCTTCCTCCCGAAGCAAGACTTGAACCACCTTCTCCCGAAGGCTTGAAGAACCTTTTCCTGAAGATTTGCACTTTGTTCTCCTCCTTTGTAGAATTTTTTGAAGACTCAAAACAATTACAAGGACATTGAAAAACAGAGGTAGAGTTGAACTCACTCACCTCTACAAAACAAAGACTCTCTTTTACAATAACAATGAAATTCAAAAAGAGGTAACTAAAACCTAGCAACCCATATGAGTATTTATAGTCATTATACTCATATTGGGCATCTAATACACGGTCTAAACCAACCTAAGCCCACAAGGAAACTTTCCTAAAAGAATTCTTCAATTTGATAGGATTTCATAATTCTGTAGCTACAGAATCATGAGTTATATATGGTAACAATCTATCATTAGATGTAGGAATCAAGGCTTCCCTTTTATAACTTGATCATGCAATAAAACTGAATTATATGGTCAAATACAATGAGGCAATCGGCTGGAAAAAGACAACTCAAATAGATTTGATTTTATCATAATAAAGACACACTATTTTTGGCAAACTTTCCTAATATAGAAAATTTTGTCATCAATTATACCCTTATTATTTAAAACAAATAAAATATATATCAATAATATATATTTATATACAGCTGAATGTAATACAAAATATTTTTGTCAAATTAAATATGCCAAAAATGGAATTAACAAACAAAATCACAACCTACGAAATTAAATTAATTAATATGTAAAAGATTACTAAACATATATCACTAAATATCTAATAAGTAAATGATTGCTAAAAAAATAAAAATAAAACTCCAATGAGCCACTAATTAACCTAAACAAAAAATTTATAAAACTTTTCACAATCTAAAAACTCAATAATCAACAAAAACATAAAACTTTTCATATATTTATATTTTTAAAATTATTCAATAATTTTTTTTTAACATATCTATATATAATCAAAATAACTAGAATTTAAATAAAAAAAATTTAGATATATATATAAACAAATATAGCTAAATTTCTAAATAAATAATAATAATAATTAAAAATAATCATAAACATATATATTTAATGAAATATACACAATGTGATATGTAAATTTAAAATAATTTCTACATTGTCAACAAATTATAAATTTTCTTAGAAACTAACTATGGAAAATCTAAGAAAATCCTATAATCTATGGGAAAAGTTCTTAATAATGTAAAACAAACACAAAATCGTATTTACTATTAATTTTTATGCATAACCTAAGATTTTTTTTTAAAAAAAAAAAACCTAAGTAAAATCATGAAAATAGAGAGAAAACCTTACCTTTTGTGCCCTAAAAATCGCCTGAATGTGCCTCTGGTTTGTGCTGGTTTGTGCGTGTGTGTCTGAGAGAGGGAAGGAAGGTTAATACTAGTGGGGACATCCAACGTCTTCCACTGGGAGACGTTGGATGTCCCCACAGACACGTGTTTAAACCATCAATTTTCAACGTTTTCTAATACTTTTAATGTCTTACAATTTTAGTAATTAATAAAAAAATTCAATGTCTCCCAACATAAGACATTTAAAATCTCTCATAATTTTTAATGTCTTACACCATTGATGTAAGACATTGTAGGGAGTCATTAAATGTCAAAATTGTTATAGTGTCTCTCCGCTTTTTTTTTCAATCTTAAAGAAAAAAAACGCAGAGAAAAAGTTTGAATGAGTCTAAAATATCACTTTTAACACCTGCACCCTATTTTATTGCGGATTTAAAAAAAAATGCAATGTAAAGTCTATTGAAATGTCGTTGAATGGAGGTGTCGTGGAAAGTCTTGTACTTTCGACAACAATTTTTTAGTGTCATGTTGAATGTTATTAAAGAACCTTTTACAATACTAATATAATGACATATACTATTGAGTTTTTATTGACATGTTATAAATGTCATGTGTTACTACTTTAACCACTAAAATCTAATGTTGTTATAATAATATACATAATATTTATAAAATGTCATGTAAATAGTTTTATACAACATTTTAGAAATATTATAATTGTTATTATTGATGGTTACTAACTACACTTAAAAAATGACGTTAATAAATGTATATATAGCATAAAAAAATGTTATGTAAATAACTTAGTATGATATCTAAAAAATATTGTTAATTGGTTATTAATGACATTTAAACTATTATTTAAATTTTATTTTAACTTCTTTTGAAAAATGTTTTTGTATTGTTCTTCTTCAACTTTAAAACAATGTCATTGAATACATAAAACTTTTTAAAAAAAATTAAAATGATTTGTTTTGTTGTATTTTAAAATTAATAAAAAATATATTAAAACTCTAAATTTTAATTTATTTAGATATAATACATTTTTGTCTCTGTATACAAACACAAGTAAGAGAAATAATGCTAGCATTGGATATATAATAAAAGAAATTACAGAGAAATAGAGATGTAACAAAATATACACCAGTCAAAACCTAGTCACTAAGAACAAAATATAATACCTCATTCCAGTAATGCCTATTAACATTTATATACATGACTTAACAATAAGTAGTAAGCATGCAGAACAAAAAAAAAATCAAAAGACCTTAAAAAAAATGAAGTTCAAAGCACTGCAAAATAGTGTTATCCCTGTTCTCTATCTTTCTGTATGACCTACTTCCACCTTCATTCTATGATGTTTCACATCTGTACTGCCACAATTAAGCATATTCAATATAAATTACGGTTATGATTTCTACTTCAAAGTAGAATAATTAGCATATAATGAAGAGATGGCCAAAAAGATAATATTTTTGGACCAAGTCAAACATGATCACCACCTATAATTGCCATTAGACATCTTTTCAACTCGGCTTTTTTTCTTTTACAATGATTTACACTATTTCAATTATGCTAATCCTAGTTTTGAAAGATAATAATGTTATAACCTATTTAAGATATACTGATGATTAAGAGCATAGATTAGTGTTGACATTAAAATAGTCACACACATGGCATATATTTGTATCATATATATGGTATATAAAAAGTGTTATGCAGCAACATATTTCAGGGTGACTAAGAATTTTGGACTGCATTCTCAATTTTACTGTTCCAGTCAGTATCTCTAAAAGAAACAACAGAAAAGCGAAGGGCAGAACAAAGACAAGGACAAAAACAATTAACCAAAATAGGTACGAACAAGGTATATAATTCTCATTTACTGAACTTAATTAATGCAATAAAGCATACAGAGGAAATCCTTGGTACTTAATGTCTCCACCGTCATCTTGCACTGCTGGTTGAATTCGAGTTTCCATAAATCATTTGATCATTGCTAAAATTTCTGAATCATCCTGCAATTCAAAACATTAGAAACAACAACATCATTGAGTCTAATTGGCATGCTCAAAAGGGAATCCTCGGAGAAAAGCAACACATATGCAGAACAGGTGGCATGGATGTTACAACTAATCATATAAGTTTTTTTAAAATCATTTTTATAAACAAGAATCGTCGTAATATTATCGTTGTAGTTCCTGGCAGACATGGTTTGAATATGATCAATAAACAACATTAACCAAACAAAATTTGTTTAGTTTCAAGAGACAACATCTACAAACATAAACATATATATTTGCAAGTCAATCTCCTGCTTTGATGTCCTGCAAAAAATATTATTGATGTTATCAAATAAGTATTACAATTTACTAATGTTGTTGTAGCTGAGTGAATTCAACTTATTCCAAATGAGATGAAAGAATCAGATGATTGTTTCATGTCACCTGAGTCCTAAAGCGAGAGGAATATTCCAGCAATTGAACGTAACGAGCAGTGGAGCACCAAGCCAGAAAATAAAAGGTATCACATATCTTGTTGAGTAGATTCTACTCCCACGCCAACAATGATTCCTCACTAGCCCCAAGATCTCTATGCCACCATGTCACTATTATTGTTGAGTAGATTCTATCATTCACAAAACTGTGTACACAAGCATTTTAATGACAATATATTTATACAAGTATACATATACATATTGTTATGCAAACTCAAATATGATCTTAGACACACAAACACACTAAAAGAAACTAGAACAAACAACTAGAACCAGCTCAGAAAGATTTACGTGGTTCAGAAGGATTTCTCCCTTATTATTCTCTCTGAAATAATCTCAGTTTTCACAAAGTACAGCATGCCTTAGTGTCTTTATAAGGAGCCTTTATATATATATAGGGGCATAGATATAAGGCGGTAAAAACTTTAACAGACTTTTCAGTAACGGTCTTAACAGACCAAGATTACAACAGAGGGAGAGAGAAACAGAATTAGATGTTACAATATAACAAATCTCCACCTTGACAAACAATTCTGATTTACCAAACTTTGAAGAGGCTCAAAGTGCTTCCAAGGTCACCATCTTCAGTCTTCAGTGACCATGAGCAAATTCAGTCAATGTCTGAGCTTTGTTGTTGGTAATGCTTTAGTGAGCATATCAGAAGGGTTCTCCTCAGTTGATACCTTTTCCAGCTTAATTTTTCCTTCTGTGATGATGTCTCGGATAAAGTGCAGTCTAACATCAATGTGTTTGGTTCTTTCATGAAACACCTGATTTTTACTAAGGTGCAAGGGACTTTGACTGTCACTAAACACAGTAATTACTCTTCGATCAATACCTAGTTCCCTAGTTAAACCTTTTAATCACAAAGCTTCTTTGACAGCTTCTGTACAAGCTATGTATTCGGCTTCACTTGTGGACAGAGCTACAATTGACTGAAGATTTGCCTTCCAGCTGATAGTGCAGTCATTAATCTGAAACACAAAACCAGTTTGAGATCTCCTAGTGTCCAAATCCCCTGCATTGTCCGAATCAACATAACCATAAACCTCTGGTTTGCCTGAACTTGAACCATAGAGTAATCTGATTTTAGATGTCCCTTTTATATATCGCATCATCCACTTAACAGCCTCCCAATGCTCTTTTTCTGGATTTCCCATATACCTGCTTACAACACTCACTCCATGACAGAGATTCGGGCGAGTGCAAACCATGATGTACATCATGCTTCCTACAGCACTAGTGTAAGGAACTCTTTGCATAAATTGGATATTTTCATCTGAACTAGGTGCTTAAGTAGATGACAATCAGAAATGTTAAGCAATTGGAGTCACAACAGACTTGGAATTATCAAAACCAAATCTCTCAAGTACCTTGGATATGTATCCTCTTTAGGAGAGTAACAATCTCTTGTGCTTTCTGTATCTAATTATCTCAATTCCCAAAATCTTCTTTGCTGGACCAAGATTTTTCATTTCCAATTCTGTACTCAGCATCTCTTTTACCTTATTAACTTCAGAAATAAGTTTACTTGCAATTAAAACACCATCCACGTATAAACGCAAGTATACAACAAACCTTACATTAGTTGTCTTTACATATACACAATAGTCATAAGAACTACTCTTAAAACCATATTTAATGACAAAATCATCAAACCTTTTATACCATTGGCGTGGTGACTGTTTAAGTCCATATAGGGACCTTTTTAAGAGACAAACATGGTCTTCCTTTCCTTTTTCTTCAAAGCCTTCAGGTTGTCTAATAAGGATTTCTTCTTCCAATTTTCCATGTACAAAAGTCATTTTTACATCCATCTGCTCGAGTTCCAAGTCTCGAATGGCTGTCAAAGCTAGTAACACTCGGATTGATGTGTGTTTGACAGGTGAAAAAATTTCAGTGTAATCTAACCCCTCACGCTGTGTATAACCCTTTGCTACTAATCTTGCCTTGTAACAAGCTCTTTCTATTCCAAGAATTTCTTCTTTAATTTTATAAATCCATTTGCATCCAACTACTTTCTGCCCAACAGGTTTCTTGACCAAAACCCAGGTATCATTTTTATGTAGAGAGTTTATTTCTTCTCTCATTGTTGCTTCCCATTCAAGTCTATCATTGCACCTTATAGCTTCAGTATAAGTTCTTGGTTCCTCATCCATATGTTTTGATACAGTAAGAGCATAATGAATGATATCAGCAAAACCATATATTCCAGGTGCTCTAGTTTCTCTTCTTTCACGATCCCTTGTGAGTTGATAGTCTTGAATATCAGCTGCCATATCAGTTGTTTCTATGTTTTCTTCATTTGCATTTTCTTCTTCTTCAACTTCAGTTGTAGGCTGTCTATCATTATGTTTTTCCTCATGATTCTCCACCTCAAAATGAAATTCTTCCGACTGTTTCATTGATGCTCTAACAGGTTGAGTTTCTAAGGTGTCCTTGTACATTTTTTCCTCTTCAAAGACAACATCTATGTTGATAAAATACCTCTGATGGCTGCTTGAATCAATGCTCCACACCTTGTATCCTTTTACCCCAGTAGGGCACCTGATGAATACACACTTCAAAGCTCTAGGTTCTAATTTTCCCTGCCTTATGTGAGCATAAAAAACACATCCAAAGGTTCTTAAATGATCATATTTAGCTGGATGTCCCGACCACTTCTCAATGGGAGTTTTGAAGTTAATAGCTGTAGAAGGGCATCGGTTAATCAAGTAGCATGCAGTAACAACTGCTTCAGCTCAGAAATTCTTTGGTAAACCCGAGTAGATTAACATACACCTTACTCTTTCAAGGATAATTCTATTCATCCTTTCAGCGAGACCATTTTGTTGAGGAGTATCCCTAACTGTCAAATGTCTTGCTATACCAGCCTGCTTACAAAACTTGCTGAATATATCAGCACAAAACTCTAGCCCATTATCGGTTCAAAACATTTTTATTTTCATTCCAGTTTGAGTTTCAATCATAATCTTCCATTCCTTAAAAGTTTCAAATGCATCATTCTTGTTCTTAAGTATATAGACCCATACATGTCTTGAAAAATCATCAATAAAAGTTAGAAAGTACCTGGCTCCACCTCAAGAAACAGTCCTTGAAGGTCCCCAAAGATTTGAATGTATGTAGTCAAGTGTGTCTTTAGTTGTGTCAGTTCCAACACCAAATCTGACCCTTGTAGATTTTCCCAAAACACATTGTTCGCAGAAATCCATGTCCTGAATTGTGTTCTCACCAAGCAGCCCTTGCTTTTCTAGAATCTCGAGACCCCTTTGGCTAACATGACCCAATCTCCTATGCCATAGCATTGCTGAATTAGTCATGGATTTTGAAGCTACTGAAACCATATCTTTAGGTGTACTTCCTTGTAAAACATATACCCCATTTATCATTGATCCTTTCATCCATACCATTGAACCTTTTATAATTTTCATGATACCCTTTTCAACTTTGACTAGACAGCCCTCTTTATCCAACATTGCAACTGATATGAGATTCCTCTTTATCTCAGGAACATGTCTCCCTTGTTGTAATTCCACAGTAGTACCTCCAATCAATTCTAGCTTTATTGATCCCATTCCAATCACTTTACAAGCCCGATTATCCCCAAACTTTACTGTCCCTCCTTCAATCTTCTTGTATTTATTGAATTGAAGTTTATCCTGACATATATGAAAATAACAACCTGAATCAATCACCCAATCAATGCCTGAATATCCATTTGATACTACTAAAACTCCAGCACTGCCATAACCATCACTGATACGAACCACACCAACACTGTGATGAAACCCGACACCAAATATGGCACATCCACCAAGAGCACACGAAATGGAATGAAGAACCGCGACCCAATGCTTAGCCAAGCACGAACCTTGGTATGAGGGAGACGCCACAAACAGGGATGGGAATCCGTTTGATAAGTCGGATTGAACGCCACAAGGAATACCCTTGATAAGTTCGAATAGTCTCTTCAAGAACTCAAGAAGAAAACCTCTCTATTTTCATTTCATAATAATCTGATCTCTTCCAAATGTTTTCAAGGCCTTATATAGCCGAATATTACATCAAGACAGCCATTTGTCTTCCTAAAGAAACTGAAAATTAAAGACAACCATTTGTCTTCCTAATGAAAACTGAAATTTAAAGACAACCCTTTGTCTTCCTAATGAAAACCGAAATTAAAAAAAAGCCTTTTGTCTTCCTAATGAAAACCTAAATTAAAGACAAAATGACTATTGGAATCACACAAGTCAAATGTTTGACTTTTCACAAAATAAACAAAGACTAAATAAAAAACACAAGATGACAAAATACAATAAGACTCATCAAGCTCCAAAACTGAGTCTTTTGGCTCGCGCCCTCGTCACCAGACCAACTGGAACTAGACTTGGATCTTTAGTCTTAGTGTCCTCATCATTCCCCCCCTCTTGAGAAGGATTTGTCCTTAAATCTTTACTTGCATCAAAAGGACTCAAATCAGAAAAATTAAAAGTAGCACTAACAGTATACTCACCTGGTAAATCGAGTCTGTAGGCATTGTCATTGATCCTTTCTAGCACTTGAAATGGACCATCTCCTCGAGGTAGCAATTTGGAACGTCTTTGTGCTGGGAAATGCTCTTTCCTCATGTGTACCCATACCCAATCACCGGGGTCAAAAACCTGCTTGTGACGACCCTTGTTAGCATCAAGTTGGTTAGTGTTTAAAAGAGCCTCCTTAACCTCACTTTTTTTTGCATAAAAATTATTTTGTTTTCTCTCTAATCTTCCCTCATTGATCGAACTCTTCTCTTTCTTTTCTCTCTCACTTGATTCGACCCTTCTCTCTCTTTGTCTCTCTTTTTTCTCACTCTCATTCATCTTTTCACTCAATTTGTTTTTATCACTCAATTTTTGCAACCTCACTTGGTCTTCATATACTTGCTTTGGCGTCAATGGAGCTAGAGTGATTGTTCGTTGATGGAACGTGAATGAGTACTTGTTGGTGAAGCCATCATGCTGGACTCGCCGATCAAATAGCCAAGGCCTTCGTAGAAGGAGGTGTCCAGCTTGCATGGGAACCACATCGCACAATACCTCATCCTCATACTTGCCAATTCGAAATGATACCAGCACCTGTTTTGTAACCCTCACTTCACCACTATCATTCAACCACTGCAACTTGTATGGACAAGGATGTTTAAGCGTTGGGAGCCCTAGCTTTTCAACCATGGAAGAACTAGCAACGTTAGTGCAACTACCACTATCAATAATAACACTGCATACCTTGTCTTTCACATGACAACGAGTGTGAAAGATGTTCTCCCGCTGCACCTCTTCTTCCTCTTCTTTTGCTTGCAAATTTAAGGCTCGTCGTGTGACTAGTGCAAGCATCTCACCAGATTCTGCCCCAAACTCCTCATCACCCATAGAAGCGTCCTCCAATGGTGGCATGTCATCAAGTTCATCTTCCTCTTCGGAATCTATTTCCCCATTATCCCGAATTACCATTACTCGCTTGTTTGGACATTGGCTAGCTATGTGTCCTCGCCCCCGACATTTGAAACATTTTATCTCACTAGAATGGGACGAAGTAGGGGCTGTTTTACCTTGAGGGGTCGTGGCTGGTTTTGGTGTAAAGGATGAAGTAGGTTGGTCTTCTTCCTTCTTTGGATAGTTCGACCGCCAAGGTGTTGCACTTGAATTGTATGGGCTCGGTCTTGGCTTTGAACTTGTACTACCCCTCTTGAGCTGCCTCTCAACTTTGATTGCCATATGCACCAAATCTTCCAATTCCACATAATGGTGTAGCTCAATTGGATTAGCAATCTCTCGGTTCAACCCATTCAAAAACCTTGCCATTGTTGCCTCCCGATCCTCTTCCACATTTGCTCTAATCATAGCCATCTCCATCTCCTTGTAATACTCATCAACACTCTTGGAACCTTGACGAAGACCCTGCAACTTAAGGTATAGATCTCGATAATAATGAGATGGTACAAACCGTCGCCTCATCACCCTCTTCATAGCCTCCCAAGTGTCAATGGCACGATCTCCATTTCGCCTCCTATTGATGCACAACTGATCCCACCAAACAATAGCATAATCAGTAAATTCAATGACAGCTAATTTTACCTTCTTCATGTCAGAGTAGTTATGACAATCGAAAACCAACTCCATCTTCTTTTCCCACTCAAGGTATGCCTCAGGATCGCCCTTCCCCTGAAATGCTGGAATTCTCATCTTGATATTTCCTAAATAATCATCTACCTGGTTCCTAGCTTCTCTATCCCGACCATACCTCCTATGGTTACCCGCCGACATCCTATCAAACTCTTCATCAGAAACTAACCCTTCCAAATCCCCTTCATTCTCATCCTCCCATTGGTACACCATATTCCTCCGTGGCCTCCGTTGTGTTCCTTCTTCTACCCTATCCAACCTCTCATGTATTTGCTCACACTCCGCCCTCATCATCCTTCACATCTCCCCAATTAGTGCTTGCATTTGTAGATTCGGAACTTCAAGTGGTGGAATATCATTGCTTGCATTTTTCTCTGGATTTTGTGCCATGATGGAAATCTGCAAAATAGGGTTAGAATAATATGGAGAAAATACCTCACCACACTCCCTCACGTGTTTTCACTCAAAAATTGTCACTCAAGTCCACTCGTGTTTCACTCAACTTTGATGGCTTTTACCCTCAAATAGGCTCACACCTCTGCCTTTTTCCACTCGTATTCTTCTTTAAGTTCTTTCAAAACTAATCCAACGGTAATATGGAGTATTCAAGCAGCAAATCCAACCAAACAAACCAAACGAACACCGACGAAAACTGGTGAAAATGACGAAAAAAATGATGATTTTTGGAACACTTGTGTGGGGTTTTGGCCAAAAGGCCTCTAGACCATAAGGAACAAGAATAGAACAAAATTTTCTTAAGAGGGGTTTCCAGACTTTTTTTTTTTTTTTTTTTTTAGAGTTCAGATCCCCTTGAAATTAAGAACACCAAAGAACCAATTCGAAAACCAAGCAAACTGTGGTACTATAACAGATTCAAGAACAATCCCAATAACAGAAAACGATTATTCCCAAAATCTAATCTGTTATTCAACCAATAAGATCAAAACCAAAATAATTTGTGGCACTATAACATTCTCGGATTCCACAACAAATAAAGGAACCAATTGAAATCAGGGACACAATTGAAACAAGGGAATTATCAATACCAATTTCGGATTTCACAACAAGAACATGAGAAACCCAAGGCAAAATTCGGATTTAACAATAAGAATAAGAGAAACTCAAGCCCAACTCAGATTTCACCATAAGAACAAGAGAAATCTCAAACCCAATTTCAGATTTTACAATAAGAACAAGAGAAACTCAATCCCAATTTCAGATTTCACAATAAGAATAAGAGAATCTCAATCCCAATTTCAGATTTCACAATAAGAATAAGAGAAAACTCAATGCCAATTCGGATTGCACAATAAGAACAAGAGAAACCCAAAGCACATTCGGATTTCACAACAAAACAAGAGGAACTCAATGAAAATTCGGTTTTCACAATTAAGAACCCTAATTCAAGATTTTAGAAACGAAAAGAAAACAAAATAGGGGAAATTTCAGAAACCCTAATTCAATTACAATATTTGAACAAAGAAACGAAATGGAAAAACAAGAAAGAAAAAAAAAGATAGGCCAAACCGTATGAACCTAGGCTCGGATTTCAAACAAGGAAACAATTGAAATAAGGAAAACAACAAGCTCTAGAATAGTTTCAGATTTCACAAGGAAACAAGGACAAAGAAATCAAAACACGAGTAGATGATGAATTTTTTTTTCTAATATAGAAACACGAATTGAAAGAAAAACACAAAGTAAAGGATAGGCCAAACCGGATGATCCTAAGCTCTGATACGAACCACACCAACACTGTGATGAAACCCGACACCAAATATGGCACAGCCACCAAGAGCACACGAAATGGAATGAAGAACCGCGACCCAATGCTTAGCCAAGCACGAACCTTGGTATGAGGGAGACGCCACAAACGGGGATGGGAATCCGTTTGATAAGTCGGATTGAACGCCACAAGGAATACCCTTGATAAGTTCGAATAGTCTCTTCAAGAACTCAAGAAGAAAACCTCTCTATTTTCATTTCATAATAATCTGATCTCTTCCAAATGTTTTCAAGGCCTTATATAGCCGAATATTACATCAAGACAGCCCTTTGTCTTCCTAAAGAAACCGAAAATTAAAGACAACCATTTGTCTTCCTAATGAAAACTGAAATTTAAAGACAACCCTTTGTCTTCCTAATGAAAACCGAAATTAAAAACAAGCCTTTTGTCTTCCTAATGAAAACCGAAATTAAAGACAAAATGACTATTGGAATCACACAAGTCAAATGTTTGACTTTTCACAAAATAAACAAAGACTAAATAAAAAACACAAGATGACAAAATACAATAAGACTCATCAAGCTCCAAAACTGAGTCTTTTGGCTCGCGCCCTCGTCACCAGACCAACTGGAACTAGACTTGGATCTTTAGTCTTGGTGTCCTCATCAATCACTGTTGCCACCATCTGAAACTACATCAGCATTACCCGATTTCTTGTTGTCAGATTTTAACTCAGGGCAATCCTTCTTCAAATGTGTGGTTTTATGACATATGAAACACTTCTTCTTGTACCTTGAATTTAACTTCCCCCTTTTCTGATTCCCTTGATTCTTGTTTTCCCTTTTTTCTATTCTTTCTCAGAACAGTAGCCCTTCTCTTGAGTTTTCTACTTTCTGTTCAGATTTTCTCTTCATCTCCTTAGAAATCAAGGCACCTTGGACC
Organism: Humulus lupulus; assembly: GCF_963169125.1. Lineage (NCBI taxonomy): Eukaryota > Viridiplantae > Streptophyta > Magnoliopsida > Rosales > Cannabaceae > Humulus > Humulus lupulus. The sequence goes on along the minus strand of NC_084794.1, from coordinate 92,010,493 downwards.
TCTTCCAATGTCAAGGAATCCCTTCCAAACATCATAGTGTCTATGAAGTGTTCATAGTTATCACTGGGCAAAGAATTCAGAACTATGATGGCTTGATCCTCATCTTCAATCTTGATTTCTATGTTTTCCAAGTCAAGAATTATCTTGTTAAAATAATCCAAATGATCTTCAATTGACTTACCCGATGTCATCTTGAATGAATACAACTTTTGTTTCAAGAATAATCTGTTTGCCAGAGACTTAGTCAAATAAAGACTCTCAAGTTTGGTCCATAAACTTGATGCACTCTTCTCCTTTGAGACCTCACACAAGACCTTGTCACGAACACTCAAAATGATGGCACTGTGGGCCTTGTCAAGAATATCATGCTTCTCCTTCTCAGTCATTCCCTTTAGCTTCGTCTTTTAAATGGCGTTTTGAAGTCCTTGTTGTACAAGAAGAGCCCTCATCTTTACTCTCCACAATCCAAAATCATTATTTCCTGTAAATTTCTCCATATCAAATTTTGCATTACCCATTGTTCCCCAAGATCGAAACCCTCCAAGTCTTGATCAATAGCAAGCTCTTGGCAGCCTGGATACTGGTACCAGTTTGTTATGCAAACTCAAATATGATCTTAGACACACAAACACACTAAAAGAAACTAGAACAAACAACTAGAACCAGCTCAGAAAGATTTACGTGGTTCAGAAGGATTTCTCCTTCCTACATCCACGAGAAGCAACATTCTCAGCCTTTATTATTTTCTCTGAAATAATCTCAGTGTTTACAAAGTACAACATGCCTTAGTGTCTTTACAAGGAGCCTTTATATATATATATATAGGGGCATAGATATAAGGCGGTAAAAACTTTAACAGACTTTTCAGTAACGGTCTTAACAGACCAAGATTACAACAGAGGGAGAGAGAAACATAATTAGATGTCACAATATAACATATATATATATATATATGAGAAATGCATTATTGTTATCAAATTCATTATTGAAAGGATACATGCTCAACATTGGCACTCATCAATTTAACGCAAAAAATCAGCAAGCAAGGATACATGTGTCTACTGATCGTAATTGTAATTATTATATAAAAATAAAACAATGACATTCCCCTTCAGCAGAAGAGAAAAGTATCCAAATATGCATGGTCAATTGTAATAACAAGTACATATACTAGAATAAGTCTGGAATGGGATAACTAAAAAGAAACACACTACAACAAAAATCACTTTTAGGGGTGACTCATGTCGCCCCTATTAACCATAAAAGTCGCCCCTGATATATATCAGGGGCAACATGTCGCCCCTCATGCGTTGCCCCTACTAAAATGCACCTAATGGTGTACATTAGGGACGATTATTGGGTCGTCCCTAATATTCCAATATCAGAGGCGACTGCGCCGCCCCTAAAAGATGAGATGTCGCCGCAAATGTTTCATATGTGGCATAAATTTTGGTCGATATGTCGCCTCTAATACCTTTTTATTTATAAAAAAAGTTGTAACGCCCCAAATTACCTAATAAGACTTAGGGCCTTGATTGGAGGGCCAGGATGGAAAATTATGAAAAATTATTTGAGTATATGTGATTTAATCGTGAAATGTCTTTTTATGTGATATATATGTGTATCATTATATGATTACGTGATTTATATTATAATATGACTAGATATGCATGTGTTAGGTGTATTAAATATGCATGTGGGCCTGTTTCATATTAGAAGGGCTATTTTCGTAATTTGACATGTTATGGGTATATTTGGAATATATGTGCATATATGTGATATATGTGTGAGACCGCATTATTATGTGGATATATTTTGGTTACTCGGCACGAGGCGATCCTAGGGTGCAAGTTAGTCGAAGAGTCACAACGGGACCAAATACCCGACTCGAGGGGAGTCAAGGGATATTTTGGGTATTTAGTTCATTACCGGTATATCGAGTAATGGGAATAAATAATTGAGGATATATTCAGAGATAGTGAGATTAGGAGGGAATTTTAACAATTTTACCCTCGGGGACATTTTTGGTACCTGAGCTTCGAGATTTGTTTAGAGTTACTTGAACTTTAAGTAACCTATACACAAACAGAAAACAAAGGGAAAAAAACCTCTCAAACTCTCTCTCACTCGTGCACACACTCTCTCTCTCTCTCTCAATTCCCTTGAAAATCTTGCGAACTAAGGGGAATCGAAGCTAGCTTACGCTTGGCATTCTTGGGGAAAGGCTTAGCGTTGTTTTGGGCAACAGAGGTATCGATTTCTAGCCTTAATTCTATATGTTTTCTCTTGTTTTAGTTGAGATTTAGAGTGTTGAAAACTCAAATCTGAATTTGGTTTTGTAAGGGGTTTTAAGCTTGATTTTAGGGATGGTTTTGAGGCTTATGAAGTGTTGAGTTGATTGGGAAATTTTTTTGGAATTTGGCTATGTTTGGTTGGGTTTTTGGTGCGTTTTGGCTTGAAGAAAACAAGGAAAAAAACTGGATTTTCTTATCGAGTCGCGGCCCTATTGTTGGGGCACTGTGACTCTTATGAATTAAGGGAGAAGGAGGTGTTGAATCTCCATTTTGAGTCGCGCTTGTAGGGGCGGGTCGCGACGCATGTGCCTAGAGGAGAGCCTTGGGCTCTCTGACTAAGGGCGGGTCGCGACTCTTTTGCTTTGGGCTGCAAAGTTTGAAGGGCATTTGAGCCCCGGGAAGGTCTTGAGTGTGGGAACTCAGACTTAGGGGCTTAGGATCGATTCTACTAACCGATTTAGTAGAATTCGACATCCCAGAGGCTAGGACTCGGTTCAGAATCCTTTATTCGCTCATTATTGATGTTATTCTATATTATGGTTGTAACTAGGTTACTGCTAGAGGCTCGAAACCGGGATTGTGCTCAAGGATCGTTCCTATTATACATTGCACTCGGACCTCAGGTAAGAAAACTGCACTCAATACGTGATATATGTGATTAGGGATTGGCCCAGTTGTTAAATATAATTATGAATAGGGCTTGGGATTTTGAGAATGAACATGATTAAGATTATGCATGTGATCGTTGATTAAGCATTCTTGAATGCTCTGTATCTGGAAAATTGTTAAATGATATACGCTTGTTTGTATTATCTGCGTAATTAGGGCTCAATCCCGTTAAGGAACATGGTTATCACTTTGTTTGTATTTAATTGGCTGAGATATATGATTAATATATATGCATACTTGTATGATCTGAAGTATGCTTATCTATATATGGTTATTTGTTTATCTGGTTGTCTGAATATTATGTTAAGGCATTGACTTATTAGTCAATGGTGGCAATTGCGCGCTATGCGCTGGTCGAGAGGCTTAGGCCTAATCAGGGACGTACTATTACGTTGACCGACCCTATGATCGTTTGGAAAAACAAAGCGCTTGGCTAGCTCTATGGCTAGTTACTCAGAGCTAAGGAAAAGGGCCCCAGGTGACTCTATGATCACTTAGCTAGTGCACAGGGCCCCAGGTTGACTCTATGGTCATCTATTTATGGAAGTGGGCCCCAGAATGATCCTATATTCATTTACATGTAATTTTATGCATGCATGAGTAGGTTATTACTGTTGGGCATGCTAGATATGTATTTGGAATCTGTATTTACTATTCATGCACGTGTTTAAGTTTTCTTGCTAAGTCTCGGCTCACGGGTGTGGTGCAGGTAAGGGGAAAGGGAAACTAGACCAGCCTTGAGTTGGGAGAGCTTCGGTAGCGGAGTGTACATATGCGGCTGGTCAACCACCATAGCCGGGGTTATCTTGGAGGAACTAGGGTTGTATCCCTTATTTTGCTGCCTAGGTCGACTTGGCTTGTATTTTGACTTGTATATAACCTTTTTAACAATTGTTTGTGTTATTTTGGGATCCCATGTATATACTAAACTTTTGAATGAAAAGTCAACGTTTCCTTTTGACCAAAATTTTTAACCATAACCCTTGTCATTAACCTTATTTACACGTTTATAACCAAATGACTTGATTAGCAAGTCTAGCACTATTTAAAGTACGCAGTGTAACGGTCCTCGATTTGGAGGATGTTACAACTTTGTATCAGAGCTGCCAAGGTTTAAGGGTTCCTAACGGGCATGTAACCTCACCACTAAAGACAAGCTCGACTAAGGGTTTAGTAATTATTTATGTGATTAAGTGTTTAACTGTTTAAATGAATGTATATGCCTTATCTACATGCCTTATTAGGGAGCATGAGGTTATGTGATAGGGCCAAGCCCCTTGATTATAATGTGCATTATAGATCGATGCTTATTAGCACTATTAAATTACATATAGGCCAGGAAATGCCTATTAGCACCGTTAATACTGACAGGGGTTAAAGAACATGCTTATTAGCATTGATATACATGTATAAATGCTTGAACATGCTTATTTGCATCATTAATTGCTTATGAATGCCATAAGTGCTTATTAACATCGTTATTTGCTGATGAATATCAAGAAGTGCTTATTAGCACCATGGTTGATTATATTATGTGTTGGCATGCTTATTAGCATTGCATTTGTTTGTTTGTTCGGTCATGGACCGCCAAGCAGCAAGAGGCATAGTTATTACTTACCTAATGGTCGAATTGATCACTGCAGAGTGAGATAGTTGTCAGTATGCTTCCTCGAAGGTCAGAGTGGTTGGCTGGCCAAGAAATACAGGCCATGATAGAGAATGACTAGGGCTAGGCTGCACCACCATCTCTAGAGAATTGGCAGCATGTGCTTGCTGATATGCAAGCTAGATTACAAAGGAAAGAAGATGAGATTCGCCTCTTGAGAAAGCAACAGGTTCCAGTAGGGAACCTGCAGCCCGCAGTACCAGTAGTGATACAACCATCGGTAGTACAACCCCAGGCAGTGGAAAATATATGGGAACCCCTGTATGAGAGGTTCATGAAATAACACCTTCCATATTTTTAGGGCAGCTTAGACCCAATGAGGGTTGAGTAGTGGATGACAATGATAATCGCCATCCTGGATTTCATGAGGGTAGGCGGTAATGAGATAGTGGCCTATGCCACTTATATGTTTTAGGAGGATGCCCGAATATGATTGGAGGTGGTATTCCAGACCATGAATGTAAATACTATGGAAGTGGACATATTGGAAAAGTTAGTCGGGGATCTGGCGCCCACTGATGGGACCAGAAGGGAGAGGATTCTCCAGGGGCTACAGCCTATGATAGCCCGGGATGTTTGCATCACTAATGTGCCACGAGTGACTACTTACGCACAAGTTGTTGAGAAGGCGCTAACAACTGATAGCGCAAAGAACAAGATCTGGCGTGAGAGTGCGACCATAAGAGATTTTAGGAGGTCGGGACCTCCATTTGCAGGCTTTGGTAGGGGCGAAGGCCCTAGTGACTAAATGAGAAAGACGCTAGATATATTTTCAGCTTCAGGACCAGATAGAAGGCCACGGGGCATACAGATAGGCTCCCAGAGTGGCGGTGAGACATGGAAAGCATTCCCAGAGTGTACTCGGTGTAGGAGGAACCATATTGGGGAATGTTGAGCGAATACCTGCTTTGTCTGTGGGACTGTGGGACACCTGAAGAAGGATTTTCCGAAAGCCAAGAAGGAAGAGCACAAGAAGGTGAACAGCCTGACGCTAGCTCAAGTGTTCACCCTGACTCAAGCCGAGGCTAGTCCCTCGATGGTTTCAGGTCAACTTTCTAGTGTTGTGACCCTTTATACTATTTTGATTGATTCGGGTGCTGCGCATTCTTTTGTTGCTAGTAGGATTATTTATGGAATGTGTAGACCTTGTGACTTTTATCCCGTGGGGTTTGGTACTTTGCTGCCTACTGGGGAGTTGGTGGTTTCTAGGAGAGGGGTTAGATCATTACCAGTGACTGTGGATGGTAGAGAGTTATCAATTTATCTAATTGAGCTAGTCATGTCTGACTTTGATATGATCTTGGGTATGGATTGGTTAGCCAGGGGGCAATGATAGATTGTAAGAAGAAGATGGTAAACTTTGAGTCTGACGGTGATGATCCATTTGTACTTATTGGCATTGTGCATGGACCTCGTATACCTATGATTGTAGGAAATACATATTACATGTTCTTTATTTATTTTCATGCAGTTTACATACTATCAAACAAACATGCAAATTCCTAGAACATGTGCCTATGAAATTGATACAAATACAGAGTAAAGTAAAAACTTACATTACGCAGCGGAACTGGAACAACTTCTTCATTCAATCTCTCTAACTCTTGATTGATTTATGTAGCAGAGTATTATCAATAGATTGAACTAGATCAGCAACACGGTCTTCCTCACCAAGCCTTTGATCAACTTAAAACTAGTGTGGGTTGGTTCGCAACATAAGAGATAGAGATCTAGAAAAGAAGAAGAGATAATGGCTAAGAAATGATTAGATTGTCTAGGTTTTCACTTACCCAATGAATCAACTGAGACTGACTTCCTTGAAAATTCTAGATATCATATTCCTTATATAAGCAACTTAATGGGCTTTATTTAAATTTAAATTAAATAAAATAATAAACAAAAAGATTAAAGCCTTGGGCTCCCACAAATGGACTTGAGCCCAATCTCATTGTTTTGAATTTAAATCTCAAGTGGGCCTAAATTCAATACCTTTTATTTATTATTTTTTTATTAATTAATTAAATCCTTATTCAAATTAATTAATTATAATTTGAAACTTGATTTAATATTATTTATTTATATTGACACCAATTTATCAATATTAATAAATTTACCCGAAGATTCTCTTTTATTCTCTAAATCTCATATCTCTATAAATTTTCCAAAATTGACCTAGTCAACTTTAAAAATCCTAATTGACAATTAAATCAATTAATTGAGACATTCTAGATGATTTACTCAAAGGTGATGCGGGGACCATGGATCCATGAAATCAAGCTTCAATAAGTTACTATGAATTTATTTACGAATAATTTCACTACCTTATTAATTCTCGTGACTCCACTATAGACTTGAAATTGAACTCTTGAATTCATAGAACGTATTTTTAAAACGATAAATATGTTATCCATTGTTATAACCATTACATTTTGTCAATCCTCTATTGATAACTTACAAACGAGCATGGTGCAAATTAACGTTTTACCCCTCATCAATATTTTATCCTTAAATCCTACTAAGTTCCTTATAAATGATATTTTAGTGAACTTAATTACAGAAATGAGATCTTTATCATTTAACCCTTTGAACAAAGAAATCAAGGAAATCATATTTTCACTTTTCATACAGAAGTTATAGATTTCATATCTATGAGTAATACTCCCACTCAACTACACTACTAAATCTGCAAGATGTAAGTGTTATCCAAAAAATTAGCATTGATGATGTGGCAAGTGATCCCTGGACACGTGGCTGACACCTGGAAACGTTCTGCTAGAGTATCGACCAGGAGACGCATTAGAAGCAGTTAGCGACCCAGTCTTACCTGCGACCAGGCTGGTCGATAGTTCCGCAAACAAAGCAGCATTTATGAGAAGATCTTTGTAAATCCCGAATTTATCTCACACAATCTCCTGAGTATCCGATTATTCAGGAAAGAATATCTGTAACAATCTTTTGTAATCCCCCTTGAGCCTATAAATAGCAAGAGATAGCTCAAGGAAGGGACTTTTGTCTTTTGAATCATTTGAGACTAGAGTAATTCTCCTAGTAATATTGTATTGTTCTTCAGAGGTCAGTGAAACTCATTGAACCCTAGTTCTTTGATCACCCTTCTGATTCTTATACCAATATCAGTCTAAGTGGACGTAGGTCATTACCAGATCCTGGGGCCGAACCACTATAAAAATACCGTGTTGTTATTACCTTTTGTCATTACGTTCTTCTCATCATATTCATTCATATCAAGCATATTCTGACTCCGTGTCGGTTGGACAAATCTTGGGTCAACAGTAAGTATGGGCTAGACCGTAGGGTAAGATGGTAACGAACAAGTAAAACATTTAAATAATATAATGCGCATAATATTATCACTCAGAATTAAGATCAACTTAACCTATGGTCAACATTTTGACATTGATTAGATTCGATAACAACGATACTTATTTATCAATCAGTAATCAATATCGATCCTAGTCTGATGTAACCAAATACATCTGATTTTATCTACTTGGTCAATGCCTTGGACAAGACATCACACCTTGAATGTGTCAATAGATCATATCGTAGATTGCCTAATCAGTGAAAATCCAATGCACTGATCTAATCTTAGGACTCGTTCTTGAAACATATAATTTCAATTATAACCCACTGTGACCTAGTCACTATAATTGTAACTATCCATATGTTCTGGATTTTATAAATGTTTGTATTATTTCAATAATCATGTAATAAAACAAGTAAGCAACACGGTTGTCAAACTAAATGATTTCTACTACTTTTATCGACAATATAAAATCGTGTTACATGTCCGACATGGTTTTATAAGAGCATAAAACCCAACAATGATATTTGTACTTAGAGATAAAGACCTATCGCATGGGGGGATGCATAGGATGCTTAGTTAGCATGGTGGATACCACTCAAGTCGTGTTAATAGGACCAGGACAAACCAGATTGGTGTGTGAGTTTCTGGATGTGTTGCCAAAGGATATGTCAGGGTTACCTCCACACATGGAGATAGAGTTTGTGATTGAGTTGGCACTAGAGACGGAACCATTGTCTAGGGCACCATACAAAATGGCTCCAGTAGAGCTGAAGGAACTAATTACATGAATTACTAGACTTGGGTTTTATTAGGCCTAGTTTCTCATCATGGGGCGCACTAGTTCTCTTTGTGAAGAAGAAAGATGGCTCTTTGAGGATGTGTATTGATTATAGAGAATTGAACAAGTTAACTATCAAGAACAGGTATAATATTCCAAGGATTGATGATTTATTTGATCACTTACCTTGTAAGACGGTATTATCCAAGATAGATCTTCGATCTGGTTATCACCAGCTGAGGATTAGGGAGGAAGATATACCGAAGACAACTTTTCACACCAGGTATGGGCATTATGAGTTTCTGGTGATGTCATTTGAATTAATTAATATCCCAACAACATTCACGGTTCTGATGAACTGAGTGTTCAAAGATTACCTGGATCGGTTCGTGATCATTTTTATCAACGACATACTGGCACTCAAAGATAGAGCACGAGCTAGATTAGTACAACAGAGGCTAAGAGAGCACAGTGACATGCTCCGAACCCACCGAGGTTAGGGAGTGCGGCACTTCACCATTCCATCGGCAAAGTCAGCCTAAGAGAGTGGGTATGGAAAACCACTCCGAAAGAGTGTAAGCAACTAAATGAAAGGAACAAGGCGACAAGGCACAAAGAATCCGTGCTTTGTATTGATAAAAATATGGTGTACAAGTATAGAGAAATGTAATGGCAGCCCTTAAACAAGTGAGGGTCTTGCCCTTTATATAGGAAACTAGAGAACACCCTAGGCCGACAAGTGGCAAGCTCCCCACCATCCATTTCCCTTAAAAATATCTACCTAAAGCATATGGACAAGCCCATAAACTAAATGGCCGGCCCATTTAGGGAGTAAACCCACTATGCTAAGTTACTTAAGAAGGAGGAGTACATCCATGCTAAGTAATCCCTAAACTGCCCAAGCCACATGGACCCTTCATGGGCCGCGTCACTGGTCGTGACATTTACTCGGCCCATTCATCCGTACGAGTCCGTGCGTAGGATGTGCGCCCACTGGTCGAGGGTCACTGGTCGGGACCTAACACCCTCCCCCACTTAAGTCTGCGACGTCCCCGTCGCATCACCATCCTTGTAACGTAGGATGTGATCTCTGAATTACCAAAGAAGGGATTCTGGTTCCCAACTAGCCTCTTCGTCTGGAAAACCTTTCCACTTAACCAAGTATTCCGTGTATCTGGGGATCCTCTTTTTCCGAACTTCTCTATCGGCCAGTATACACTCGACTTCCTTATCATAAGAAGTGGTCATTGCCGTAGGGGCTCGTTTGGACACTCCACGCTCGGGGTCTTCTTCGCCACCATGATAAGGCTTCAGCATACTCACGTGGAATACTGGATGAATCTTCGTCACCGCTCAGGTGAAGTTTGTAGGCGACCTGGCCTACTCTTCAGAGCATCGGGAATGGGCCCTCGTATTTCCGAACCAAAGCTTTGTGGAATCTCCGCAAGGCTTTGAACTGTTGAGGCAACATCTTTACCAAGACAAGATCACCTTCTTGGAATTCGACTTGCCTTCTCTTCTTATCCGCCCACTTCTTCATCTGTTTCTGGTCTCGCATTAGGTGAGCCCTAGCCAACTCAGCTTGTTCGCTCCAATTTTTCGCAAACCTAAACGCCGCGGGACTCTGCCCGTCATAATTCGTGACCAGCGCGTGAGGCGTTTGAGGTTGCATTCCCACGACCAGCTCAAATGGGCTCTTGCTCGTGGACTCACTTCGCTGAAGGTTGTATGAAAACTGGGCAACGTCAAGCAGACTTGTCCAATTTTTCTGATTCGCACTAACATAGTGCCTCAGATATAACTTGACCAGCGCATTCACCCTCTCATTCTGTCCGTCGGTTTGAGGGTGAAACGAAGTAGAGAAGTTTAATTCCGTACCAAGGAGCTTAAACAACTCGGTCCAAAAGCGACCAGTAAAACGAGGATCTTGATCACTTATGATACTTGAGGGTATTCCCCAAAACTTCACAACGTGCTTTAGAAATAGTCTCGCCGTTACTTCCGCCGTACATTCGGTCGAGGCCGGGATAAAGGTTGCATACTTGCTGAATCAATCAATAATCACCATTATGCTCACGCAACCATCTGACTTTGGAAAGCCAGTAATGAAATCCATAGATAAACTTTCCCATGGTTTATCAGGAATGGGCAAAGGGACCAGCAACCCGCCTGGTGAGTGCTGTTCTGGTTTGTCTTGTTGGCAGACAAGGCAAGTGCGAACATAAGCTTCAACATCGTCACGAAGTTGAGGCCAGTAGTAAATCGCCTTTATGAGCGCCAAAGTGCGCTTCATTCTCGGATGCCCATCCCATAAGGAATCGTGGCATTCCTTGATGAGTTCCCTTCGAAGACTGGCCAATTTAGGCACATATATTCGATGACTCTTAGCATAGAGTAACCCATCGACCAGCCAAAATTTCCGAGTCTTCTTCTCCTCGACCATAGTAATCAAACTTTTGGCCAAAGGATCATGTGCCAAACCTTCTTTTATCCGAGCCACAAGAGTACCCAGTGGTCGACTGAGTGTAGCAAGGGATGCCTTCCTACTCAGTGCATCCGCGACCACGTTTACTTTCCCTGGTCGATACTCTAGCGAGTAGTGAAACTCAGCAAGGAAATCTTGCCATCGAGCCTGCTTCGGGCTCAACTTCTTCTGAGTTTGAAAGTAACTTGTGGCTATGTTGTCAGTCGTGACAACAAAGAAGGATCCGAGGAGATAATGGCGCCATACTCTCATAAAATGAATCACAGCCGTCATCTCCTTTTCTTGGACCGTATACCGCAGCTCGGTCTCGTTGAGCTTGTGGCTCTCGAAGGCAACCGGTCTATCGTTTTGCATCAGGACTCCTCCTACGGCAAAGTCAGATGCATCAGTGTGCACCTCAAAGGGCTTTGCGCAGTCAGGCAGGACCAACAAAGGTTCGACAGCAACCGCGACCTTCAAGTCATCGAACGCGCTTTGGCAAGCAGCGTCCCATACCCAAGGTTTGTTTTTCTTGAGCATATCAGTCAGTTTAGCTGCTCGGGCAGAGTAGCTTTTGATGAACCGTCGATAGTAGTTCACCAAACCAAGGAAGGACCTTAGTTCGGGGACTTTCTTCGGGGGTTCCCAATCCTGGATAGCCACCACCTTGGCCCCATCCATCATTAGAAGTCCGTCTCTGGTTTTGTGACCCAAGAACATTACTTCGTTGCTCGCAAAGGTGCACTTCTCTCTTTTGACAAAGAGCTGATTTTCCCTTAGCAAGGCAAAAGCTAACTTCAAGTGGTCGATGTGTTCTTCCAGATTGTTGCTATATATGACTATATCATCCAAATAGACAACAATAAATTTATCAAGGTAATCTTGGAATACCTTGTTCATCAATGTGCAGAACGTCGCTGGGGCATTGGTAAGACCGAAAGGCATCACCAAGTATTCATACGAGCCGTACCGAGTCACGTAAGTGGTCTTCGGCTTGTCGCCCTCTTTAATCCTCACTTGATAGTAGCCGGAGCGAAGATCAAGTTTGGTAAAGTATCGAGCAGTCCCTAACTGGTCGAACAAATCCGCAATCAGCGGTATCGGGTAGTTATTTTTTATGGTAATCTTGTTAAGTGCCCGATAGTCGATGCACATCCGAAGGCTCCCGTCTTTCTTCTTCTGGAACAACACAGGCGCCCCAAAGGGTGCCTTGGAGGGTTTGATTAAGCCAGCGACGAGCAACTCTCTCAATTGACTATGCAGCTCGGCTAACTCCGGCGGAGCCATCCGATAAGGACACATCGCGGGAGGCTTGGTACCAGCTTCTAGCTCGATCTCGTGGTCCACACCGTGTCGAGGGGGTAGCTGCGTAGGCAAGGCATCCGGCATCACATCCTCAAACTCGTTCAGTACTCTTTGTACTTCATCGAGTTTCACTGTCGGGGCTGATAATACCTCATCATCAAACTCCTTCAGTATAGCAAGGTAACTCACACCCTCCTGGTGCATTCCTCGCTTGAATTGAAGGGCGAACAACACTCGCTCTTCAATTTCCATGGCTGTTCAGGTAGAAACAACACACGGACCGGCATCATCAGAGATGCAAACCTGATTGGCGTAGGGAATGAGGATGGCCTTCGTCTGATCGAAGAATTCCATCCCTAGGACAGCGTCATAGTCGTCCATGTTCACTATCGACTAATTAGTCCGACCAGTCCATTCACCAAGACTGGTCTCAACGCCATTGGCAACGCCGGTTATTGGGATAGGCGCTGAATTTACCGTCTTCAGTGCCCCGCCTTCATGAGCAGGCTTTACCCCAATGCTCCTCGCTCCAAGGGTTGACAAGAAATTGTGAGACGCACCTGTATCGACCAGCGCCGTCATCTTCGTTCCGTTGAGGGTGACGTCCACGAACATCTGGCCATCTGCTCTTGTTCGTGGGCTGGCTTTCAGGGCTTTCAACAATTTCATCGAGCCGCATCTGGCTCCTTTCTCCTCGAGTCTTCATTGTTCCTCGAGCTCCATTTGCTTAACGACTGCCTGAGCATTCAACAGCCATTTTTGTGGGCATTCCCGCGCCCAGTGTGGCCCAGGACAGACAAAGCATCGAATAGTGTCTCGTGTGGCCATCTCCTTAGCCTTCCCCTTTTGACTCGCACTAGCATCGGTCGTCCCTCGAGCCTTCCACCATTCTCCTCCTCCACTCCTCGGGCTAACAAACGTCTTTGTTTCCTTCGGTTTGGAGGATTCTTTAGAAGTATAGTCGGTTAAGCTCTCGGCCACTGCAATGGCCGATAAAAGATCTTGAACATTCCTCCGCCTTAACTCAACTTTAGCCCACTGTTGTAACCCATCAATGAAGTTAAACAGTGAGTCTTCTTTGGTGGTGTTCGGGACTTCGAGGATCAAAGTCGTAAAATCTCTTACGTACTCTCGGATCCCACCAGTTTGTTTGAGCCGTCTCAACTGGCCTTTCGCATCGTCTAGTGCGTTCTCGAGGTAGAACTGTTTCTTTAGCTCTCTTTTGAAATCTTCAAAAGAGTCCATCACGCAGAGTTGTCTTCCAATCTCGCCATGCCTCCGGCGCCACCATAATATGGAAGTATCGGATAAGTACATCGCCGAGGTTCGGATTTTTACTGCCTCATCAGTGATGTTGGTAGCTTCGAAATACTGAGTTAGGCCCCATATGAAGTTATCAACTTCTTTGGCATTCCTCGACCCGCCAAAAGCCTTTGGCTTCGGTATTTCGATTTTGTGAATCGAGGGGGTGGAAACTCCACCTCCGGACGCGGCTCTTCTACACATGGCCCAATCGGCTTGGATTTCTTCAAGCTTGGCCATGGTGGCTGTATTCGCCTCCTCTTGCCGGTTGAGCATCTCCCGATGCTCTGCGTCTCTCTCTCTTTCATTTACCTCCATGACGTCGAGTCTTTCTCTTACTGAGTTTATCTCCGTAAGTAGCAAATCCCTTATGGTTCTGACTTCATCACGCAAGCCTTCGGCCTGTATTTGAAGAGCATCCGAAATGGAGCCGTGTATAGCAGCATCTTCTGCTTCTAGATCCTTGCATTTTTCTTCGAGGCCTCCAATTCGGGAATCCATGGCATGGGCTAGTTCGGTTATCATTTCTCTTGGATCGGATTTCTTTTTATACACTTGCTTCGTGGCTTCCGCCATCGTTTGGTCCGTCATTAGTTCTACTCTTTCTCCTTTGAATCAGATCTGATACCACCTAACATGCTCCGAACCCACCGAGGTTAGGGAGTGCGGCACTTTACCAGTCCGTCGGCAAAGTCAGCCTGAGAGAGTGGGTATGGACAACCACTCCGAAAGAGTGTAAGAAACTAAATGAAAGGAACAAGGTGACAAGGTACAAAGAATCCGTGCTTTGTATTGATAAAAATATGGTGTACAAGTATAGAGAAATGTAATGGCAGCCCTTAAACAAGTGAGGGTCTTGCCCTTTATATAGGAAACTAGAGAACACCCTAGGCCGACAAGTGGCAAGCTCCCCACCATCCATTTCCCTTAAAAATATCTACCTAAAGCATATGGACAAGCCCATAAACTAAATGGCCGGCCCATTTAGGGAGTAAACCCACTATGCTAAGTTACTTAAGAAGGAGGAGTACATCCATGCTAAGTAATCCCTAAACTGCCCAAGCCACATGGACCCCTCATGGGCCGCGTCACTGGTCGTGACATTTACTCGGCCCATTCATCCGTACGAGTCCGTGCGTAGGATGTGCGCCCACTGGTCGAGGATCACTGGTCGGGACCTAACAACAGGCTGTATGCGAAATTCAAGAAGTGTGAGTTATGGTTACCACATGTGACTTTCTTAGGTCACATAGTCAATAAAGATTGAATTATGGTGGATCCAGCAAAGATTAAGATAGTCAGAGATTAGCCAAGGCTGAAGAATGATTCAGAGATCCAAAGTTTCTTGGGATTGGTAGGTTATTGAAAACACTTTGTGGAGGTGTTTTCCAAGATTGCGTCACCACTGACTGAGTTGACACGAAAGAATAAGAGGTTTATATGGTTAGACAGATATGAGGAAAACTTCCAGAGACTGAAGAAAAATCTTATCGCTGCTACAGTTATGAGTCTTCCTATAGATCAGAACAAGTTTGTGGTTTATTATGATGCCTCGAGACAGGGTTTAGGCTATGTCCTTATGCAGACAGGAAAGGTGATTTCCTATGCATCACGGTAGTTGAAGGAATATGAGCAGAGGTACCCCACACATGATCTAGAACTTTCAACAATGATTTTTTCACAGAAGGTGTGGTGACATTACTCGTATGGTGAGAAGTGTGAGATATACACTGATCACAAGAGTTTGAAATACTTCTTCACCCAGGAGGACTTGAACATGAGACAAAGGCGTTGGTTAGAGGTTGTGAAGGATTATGATTGTGAGATTCTTTATCACCCCGGAAAGCCAACGTGGTGGCAGATTCTTTAAGCCGGAAGGGTCTGAGACAGTTGTACAGTGCGAGACAAATATCTAAGAAGTTGGCAGAGGATATGACTAGAGTAGGTATTGAGCTAGTGGTGGGCCAGTTAGCCAACATCACCCTACAGTCTACTCTTTTAGAGAGGATCAAAGAGAAACAATTGAGTGACCCACAGTTGGGAAAGATTAGAGGAGATGTCCTAGCTGGAGTGGGTAAGCACTATACAGTGTCAGACATGGGTTTGTTGAGGTACAGTGATCAACTTTGTGTTCTGATGGACACTAGGATCAACCGGGAGATTCTGGATGATTCTCATACTACCCGTAATTCTCTACATCCAGGCACCACAAAGATGTACCAAGATCTGAAACCTTTATATTGGTGGCTTGGGATGAAGAGGGACGTGACTGAGTATGTGGCAAAGTGACTGACCTATCAGCAGGTCAAGGAAAGTGGGAGGACACCATGATGGATTTTGTGGTGGGGTTGCCCAGGACAGTGGGCCAAGACGATTTAGTCTGGGTCATCATGGACAGGTATACAAAGTCAGCTCACTTTTTACCAGTGAGGACGAACTACACAGTTGACCAGTATAGAGATCTTTATGTGAGAGAGATAGTAAGCCTTCATGGGACTCCGAGGTTTATCGTGTCGGATAGGGACCCTATCTTTGCTTCCAAGTTTTGGGGAAGTTTACAGAAGGTGATGGGTACACAGTTGAAGTTCAATACAACTTATCATCTTCAGACTGACGGTCAGTCTGAGAGGACTATCCAAATATTGGAGGACATGCTGAGAGCATGTGTATTGTACTTTGAAGGGTCCTGGAGTAAAAAAAATTCTCTAATAGAGTTTTCCTATAATAATAGCTACCATTCGACTATTGGGGTGGAACCTTATGAGTGCTCTATGATAGGAAGTGTAGATCACCCATTCACTGGGATGAGATGAGTGAAAGGAAATATTTGGGTCTTGAGGCAGTTCAGAGGACCACTGAGGCTATTGAAAAGATTAGAGGTTAGATGCTCACATCTCAGAGTAGATAGAAGAGTTATTCAGACCCAAAGCGGAGGAACGTGGAGTTCAAAGTGGGAGACTATCTCTTCCTTAGGGTTTCACCACTGAGAGGGGTGAAGAGATTTGGGAAGAAGGGCAAGTTGAGCCCTAGGTTTGTTGGACCATTTGAGAACCTGGAGAGGATCAGTCAGGTGGCCTATAGGTTGGCCTTACCCCCGTCACTATCTAGTGTGCACAATGTATTTCATATTTCCATGTTAAGACAGTATGTATCAGATAAGACTCATGTGTTGAGTTATGAGGATCTGAACTGGAGAAAGATTTATCCTATCGAGCAGCTAGTTCAAATTTTAGACGGAAAGGACAAGGTCCTCAGAAACAAGACTATACCTTTGGTGGAGGAACTACAAGGTCGGGGAAGTGACCTGGGAGCTAGAGTCAGATATGTGGGATCAGTATCCCAAGCAGTTCAGGTAAAATTTTGAGGAAAAAAATCCTGTAAGAAAGGGATAGTTGTAATGCCCCAAATTACCTAATAAGGCTTAGACCTTGATTAGGGGGCCAGGATAGAAAGTTATTTGAATATATGTGATTTAATTATGAAATATGTGTTTATGTGATATATATATATCTATATGGGTATCATTATATGATTACGTGAGTTATATTATCATATGACTAGATATGCATGCTTAGGTGTATTAAATGGCCTGTTTCTTATTAGAATGGCAATTTTCATAATTTGGCCCGTTACGGGTATATTTGGAATACGTGTGCATATATGTGTGAGACCACATTATTATGTGGATAT
This sequence comes from Humulus lupulus, assembly GCF_963169125.1. Classification (NCBI taxonomy): domain Eukaryota; kingdom Viridiplantae; phylum Streptophyta; class Magnoliopsida; order Rosales; family Cannabaceae; genus Humulus; species Humulus lupulus. The sequence goes on along the minus strand of NC_084794.1, from coordinate 91,993,000 downwards.
ATTTGGGTTACTCAGCACGAGGCAATTCTAGGGAGCAAGTTAGCGGGAGAGTCACAACGAGACCAAATACTATTAGTCAATGGCAGAAATAGCGTGTTGTGCGTTGGTCAAGAGGCTTAGGCCTAATCAGGGACATACTATTACGTTGGCCGACCCAATGGTCATTTGGAAAAACAAAGCGATGGGCTAGCTCTATGGCTAGTTACTCAAAGCTAGAGCAAAGGGCCCCGGTTGACTCTATGGTCACTTAGTTAGGGCATAGGGCCCTGGGTTGACTATGGTCATCTATTCAGAGGAGCGGGCCCTAGAAGCCAATTCGGGATTTTCCAAAACATCCTGAGCATCTCATCTCAATTCGTAGTGGATACTTAAGTCTCTACATTGATACTTAATTCAGATATCCCTCTCGAGAGTAACCATCGGTTACCTAGGGAATTTATTCTAATTTCAAACAAAGAACGAGGTTGGTGGATCCACACCAAATCATAGAGACCTCTAGGTTTACATAGTATATTTACCTCCTGGGAAAATTTTATGGTAGCTAACTAGACCAAATAATAACATATTACAATGGAGCATAAGCACCCTATGGATCGTTCAGACTCCTAAGTTACCTAGTATACTTATCTCCTGGCCAATTCTCATGGTCGCGAACTGGATTAAAATAACATATAATAATACAGCATAAGCACCCCTAGGATCGTTCAGACTCCTTGGTTATCTGGTATATCTCAAAGATCTTGGGCATAACCCTTACCATCAATATACAACATCTCATATAGAGCGTAAGCACTCCTAGTATCGTTCTGACTCCTAGGTTACATAGTATACTTACCTCAATGGTCTCGGGCGTAACTCGGAACACCAATGCACAGCATCTCACATGGAGCGTAAGCACCCATGGAGACTATCTCTAAATGAGCCCTCTATCTCTAACTAACATTTTAAGCCATAACTGTAACGTCCCAAATTACCTAATAAGGCTTAGGGCCTTGATTAGGGGGCCAGGATGGAAAATTATGGAAATTATGTGATATATATGTGTATCATTATATGATTATGTGAGTTATATTATAATATGACTTGATATGCATGTTTAAGTATATTAAATATGCATGTGGGCTCGTTTCTGATTAAAAGGGCAATATTCACAATTTGGCCCGTTATGGGTATATTTAGGATATATGTGATATATGTGTGGAACCACATCATTGTGTGGATATATTTTGATAATTCAGCATGAGATGATCCTAGCGAGCAAAGTAGCGGTTTAGTCACAATGAGGTCAATTATCGGGCTCGAGTTGAGCCTAGGGGTAATTTGGTAATTTAGTACATTACCGGGATCAGGTAATGGGGAAATTATTTGGTAATTCTTTGAAGATATTGGAAGTAACGAGAATTGTGAGACGTTGATTATGATTAACGAGATAAGTGGCAAATGACAAATTTACCCTTGAGGGCTTAAGAGGGCAAGGCTTAGGCTAAGGAGCATTATGTTCTTTTGGTGCCAAAAGTAGTGGCTTAGGTTTGGTTACTTCAGATGAAGGAAACCTCAGAAAATAGAGCATCACCTCAAGGTCCTGTCCCTCTTTCTCTCACTCGATTCCTCTCTTCTCTCTTGTACCTTGGGGAATTTTGGATTTTTGAGGAGGAAGAGCTCAAGGATTAAGAGGTTGAAGCCATAGTTTGTCTAAGGGATATCTTGGGCTTGCAGACCATTGGTTTGAGGTAAGGATTCTTTGAGTTTTGCTGTGAATTCTATTTAATTTCTTCATGTTCTTGAGTTGTTCTTGAGCTTCAAAGCTCAAGCATGGATTTTTGTGTTTTGGTGGCTATTTGATCAAGTGAAAACTTGGGATTTGTTGAGGTTCGTGTATTAATGAGGTTAAATTATGAGTTTAGGTTATGTTTATTTGAGGTTTTGATGACTTGAACTCAGGGGAAAATGCAGGGGAAAACTAGAGAAACTCTAGGCTGTAGAGATAGCGCCCAAGCACTAGGTAGGGGAAATCAGGGGTGGCTCTTTGACTTGGATGGCGCCCCTGCACTGTCTTCAGTGCCCCTACGCTAGTCCAGTTTCAGCAAAGCCCATTTTTAGGGCTTGGGAGGACTTTGGGGGCTCAGAGGATGGCTCCACCACCTCGTTAGGTGGGATTGGAAGTCCTGGGAGCATCATAGTTGTCCCGAAGTTTGTTTTTAAGGATTGAATCTTATGAGATTATTATTTTATAATACTGACTAGGTTACCGCTAGGGCTTGGGACAGGATCGTGCTCGAGGGTCGTTCATATTTAACTGGTGCATGGACCAAAGGTAAGAAAACTACATCTGGTGTGTGATACATGTGATTATGGCTTCGGCCGAATTGTTAAATAGGAATGTGAATAGAGCATGGACGCCTGAGAATGTGCATGATTATGATTATGCTTGTGATGGTTGATTAATCATGTTGAATGCTTTATATTTGGATATTTGACATACGATATAATATTTGCATTATCTTATTGAGAAAGGCTTGACTTATCAGTCAAGGATGGCAGTAGCGTTGAGCACTGGTAGTAAAGCATTGACTTATTATTCAAGGACAACAATAACGCGCTGAGAGTTGGTCAAGATGGTTATGCTTAACCAGGAGCGCATCATACGCTTGACCAACCTATTGGTCGTGGGAAAACTCAATGCCAAGCACGCTGGGCTAGCTCTAAGGCTAGTTATACAAAGGATAGGAAAATGGGCCCCGGGGTGATTTATTAGTCCCATATCCTAGGCTAGGGCTGGGCCCCAGAATTGACTTATGAGTCAAGGATGACCTTAGCACGTTGAGTGCTAGTCGAAAAGCATTGACTTATGAGTCAAGGGCAGCAATAGCGCGCTGAGCGCTGGTCGTTATGGTTACGCCTAACCAGGAGCGCATCATACGCTTGACCGACCTATTGGTCATGAGAAAACTAGAGCACCAGGAATGTTGGGCCAGTTCCAAGGCTGCTTATACAGAGGATATGGCAAAGGGTCCCAGGGTGACTCATTAGTCCCATATCCTAGGGTGCTAAACCCCAGTATTACTTATTAGTCATGATTTAGGGGGTTGAGCCCCAATATGATTTATTAATCATGTATCTTGGGCATTGGGCCCCCGCATGATTCATTGATCATTTATCTTGGGCTATCGGCCCCATATGAAACTATAGTCATTTTTATGAATGGTGTGCATGAGTAGGGTTATTACTGCTAGACATGCTTATTATGATTTGAAAATATGTTATTAACTGCTTATGAGCATGTTTAAGTTTTCTTACTGAGACTTGGCTCACGGGTGCTTTGTGATGCGGGTAAGGGGAAAATGAGATTCCTTGGGTGTTTGGGTAGAAATATTCTCATTCTTCTACTTTTACTCCTCTAACTTTTCCCATTCTTTATTTCAATAAACATATGAATGGAAATGATTACCACACAAATAATTTCATTCCTATTAAGTAATTATGCCATTAATATATAATAATAAAATTGATAAAAAAAAATATAGTGATTAAGTTAATTATTCATTTTCTTAAGGTGCCAAATATTAAGAATTTTTTTTCCAAGAACAAAGCAATATTAACTTAGATAAACATAAAACACATAAAATATATACACATTAAATGATACTATTACCAATTTGCCAAGAATTTCTTCTTGGTAATTAAGTAATTCTAGTTAATTTTCTTAAGTACAAAGTTTATTAATTTACACAAATGTCATATCTATATACTTATATAAAGGAGAGTTATATACATGAGAGTTATATGGAAGTGATATGATTTATCTATTTCCTCATAATTTGTAGTTTTTCTAAAAAAAATTTATTTAACAAAAGAATTAATTAATAATTTAAAAAATCACTATAGTCTCATATGTTTTACAAATCATTGTGGGGTCAAAAGTCAAAACTCTCACTTTTTCCCCAAGTATAAATTTTTAAAACTCTATGTTATAGGTAGTTTAGTTTAGAAAGTAATATTTTAAAAACTATTGCTCCAAAAATTCTTAAACTTTGCGAACTAATTAGCTTGGCTATTCCATGGTGTTCCTTGACAAATATCATACAAAAATAACGCTTTTTACTTTGTGGAATTTATTTTCAAAAACGTCATTATAAAACAGTCTAGAAATAGATCAATCTTTTTAGTGAATTTTGGGAATTCATAAAATCTATTTGGTTCATTATTTGGGTTTGAAATTTCTTAGGCTCATACTAGGATATATAAAAATTATTTATACTAAACATTAGGTTATTTGAACTATTTTTACTTAGTGAAATGGGTTCCCAAAATTAGCTGTCCATAAGCTATTTTGAGCTTCCAGAATTTTTGCGAATTCATAACTCCAAGCCTTTATAACATTTTTATTTGAAACATTACCAATTTATTTACCAATATAAAAGTAGGGAGCGACTATAACGCATTCCTTTTTTTTGCAACACCGGTGCATCCTTTTTCTATTTCGGCACCTGAATAGTTATAATCCCAAAAAAATTTATATGATGGTGTACATTATAGCTATCTAGAATATCCTACAAATTTTCAAGAAATTATGAATAAATTATGGTACCGAAATAGAGTTTAAACTGTCTGTTGCGCGTGTGCCTATTTTTTTGTGTACACGTGTAAAATTTGACAGTTTGAACTTTGTTTTCGGCATCATAAACTATTCAGAATTTCTTGAAAATTTACAGGATATTCTAAATACCTACAATGTACATCGTCATATAAAAAAATTTGGGATTATATCTATCCAGGTGCCAAAAATAGAAAATGATGCATCGGTGTTGCAAAAAAAAAAAGGGATGTGTTGTAGTTATTCCTTATAAAGTAATGTTCATTCCAAAAATCAGCCAAAAATTCAACAAGTTTCCCATAGAAATCGCTATCCAAAGTCAGTTGTTTACCTAATTTTTTAAAAGTTATTTTCGAGATTACACAAGGATTTTGTAAAAAGCATATCTTAGTCATTTCAAAGTCGTTTTGCATGTTTCTACATATTATAGACATCTACACATCTCAAAACACAACATTGAATGAAGAAAATTCAGAATCAGATTGATACAGAATTCGCATGACCCGTTGGAAGTCAAGTCAACATTTTCTCACATAAATCAAGATTTTTCCTAGGGAATTATGGATTCCATCACTAACAATTATCCAAACCCTTAGGAATGTATAATAAGCCATCAAAAAAATATTATCATAGTTCCAATAATCAATTAAAACACATCAAACAACTAGAACATGGTAGACCCAACAAGAATTCAACAAAAACACATAGGAGGTGACCATTTACCTCTTGATGACCTTGGTTTGGATTTTGGTGTCCCCTAGCACTTTGACTCCCTTGCTAAGCCTTTATTCTACATATATTCACTCCCCATAAACCCCAAAATTAAACTGCCCAACTATATAAACTAAGCTATGTGCATAAACTAATCAAACACAAAACTTTGACAAAGATAGTCTAGCATTTACCTTTGTGGAACTAGCTTTGTGTAAAGGCTCCTTAACTTCAAACTAGTGCTAGAGCACTTGGAACTAGGTATAGAAGAGATAGAAGGAAATAAAGGAAGAATTGAATGAATATTTTGTGAAGCAAAATCAAAGAGAATAGCCTAGAGTGTTCGGCCACCTTGAGAGAAAACTTAAACTCTATGTTTTGATATTTTGTAGATGATGAAGACTTTTGACTTTTTTTTAACTATTTATAGGTGGTCAAATAAATCCAAATGGCCATCCTATCCCTCTTTCTACCGCCTCCCACTAAGCCTAATCAACCTTTGATTGGCCCTTAATTAATCTAACTTAAGCTTAATTAATCTTAAGCTAATGGTATTTTTCTCCAAAAAATTACCATGTAGTAAATTTTTTCCTTAATTCCCGAATTGAGATTTTAATCTAGGGTAATTAAATTTAGAGTAAATGGTGGCTAAAATATCCAATATTTTCAAAATGTTGCACTTTTATACCCAATCTTTTTTTTTGTGGTAAATATACTCAATGTCTTCAAAATGTTATACTTTTATATCTAATTTTTTTTGCGGTAAATATACCTAATGTTTTTAAAATGTTGCACATTTACACCTATTAATTAAAATTATTTTGAGAAATAATAAGAAAGTGAAGGAAAATATAGGATTTTAGTTATTTTTAAAATTATAAATTATTTTCACTTTAAATTAAGATTAGTAAAATTAATCAAAATAATTAAACTTATATTTTACCTTTGTTAAAAAAAACTTATAATAATTGATCAAAATATATAATTTTTTAATTATTTTTATTAATTTTAATAAAACATTTATTAATGTTTAATTTAAAATAGTTTTTTTGAGATTATTTAAGAAAGATAAAATAATTTAAAATTTTAAAAATAATTAAAATCCTATATTTTTCATTCACTTTCTTATTATTTATCAAAATAATAAAAAAAAATAGGTATAAAAGTGTAACATTTTAAAATCATTGAGTATATTTACTGCCAAAGAAATTTGGTATAAAAGTGTAACATTTTGAAGACATTGAGTATATTTACCGCAAAAAAAATAGATTAGATATAAAAGTGCAACTTTTTGAGAACATTGGGTATTTTAGCCGCCATTTACTCTGAAATTTAATAGGCTTTGTCATTTCATTTAAGTGGGCAGCCTCCTATATTTTTAACTCAAATAATTTAATTAGCCAAAATCGTATTTTTGGCTAAAAATGTGCATTTTTCACAAAAATGCATTTTAGAGATTTTTCACACAAAAATAAAATTTTTTGACCTTATTATAAATTAATTCAATAATTTAATGCCCAACATTTTTCTGCCATTATTATACTTCTCAAATAATAAATTATCCGAGAATTTACCTCGTAAGGGTTTCCATTTAAATCCGAGACTGAAATGCTCGGTTTGTCGCTAAACCGCACACTTCACACTTTCGCTAACACTTGCAACATAATTTTTTTTTGCTTCTCAACCATATATGATAATTCATAATAATATTCATATACATCTCACCACCTCGTTCTTAGATATTCGTAGGTGCCTAAAATGCTTAGCGTTATAATGCTAGTTTGATTAGGTCGATTGAAAGGCATAACCTTTAACTCTCCTAATTTGACAGTGAGTACAAAATTTGATGAAGTACTATCATGCACTACATAAACCTCGTTATCATCATCGATACTTCGATGATCCCAGATCTTTCAATGGTTAACTTCTTTTACTTCCCTCCAATTTTTGTTTCTTGAAGGATCTTCCAAGTAGAAAACTTATTTTTCTTGAGTGAAGAGAATAAACTACTCATTCTTGTACCATTCATAATTAACCATGATACTAGTGATGTTATTCTCAGTCGTCTTTCGACCCTTGCTTACATTGGTGTTGAACCATTTATAGTGAAACATTACTACCGAATAACCATGAGAATTGCATAACTCTACCATCTCGTCAAGTTAGGCATAGAAAGTGAAACTATCGGTTCCTGGTGCCGAAGCTCTATAGTTTTGAGTGGTATATCATTTTTCACGGCTATGCACCAAAAAATTCATACTGTTGACAATGCAAGCACTGTATGAGTGTGCATTCTGATTCGACCAATTTGCTAAAGAAAATAATTCATCCATACACTCAAGTGACTCTACTTGTCACAGACAACACATCTATATAGTTGAACAGAAAAAATAAATGCACAATCATATGGGTATTGCATTGGAATTTGATAAGATGTATAGTTTAGATCATTTACCTTCATGTTAAACCATGTGGGAAAATCTTTTTGAAGATTTATGTTTGGATTTTCTCGAAGGTATTCAATGTACATCATAAGAATGAAGGTTAGATAACATTTCAATATGAATTTATTTTAAAAAAATTCATGTATCTTCAGCTACTTACTTCATTTATAGTTGGATTTCAGGACAATTGTTGAGTACAAACCACTTAGCTTTTTTTCGATGAAGATAGTCAAGGGATATGATTTTCTTTTTGCTACTTAGGCGACATTGTAATTCAAAAATAAACAACTATCTTTTAGGAATAACAAAATCCTCATTTCTTTCTGGATGTTTAAATTTAGTCTCTACACCTTGAAGATATTGTGAACAAAATGTGAAAGCTTCATCAGCAACACAACCCTCTGCTATAGAACCTTCAGGACACGCCTTATTCTTGCCATGATTTTTCAACTTCTTCATATATCTTTCAAATGGATACATCCACCACATGTAAACAGGTCATCTGAGGACAGCTTCTTGTGGTAAATGAAGCAATCAAATGATTCATTATGCCAAAAAATGTTGGAGGAAAAAGTAATTCCAACTTGCACAAGAACTGTATCACTTGATCTTTTGTGTTCATCCCAAACAAGAACGGTTCATTGTGGCATCTCTGGTTTGAACTCCTTCATCCCACAAAATTTTTAATTCGCCTACCACACGCCTCAAAAAGACATCCATGCCCTTTCCAAGTGATTTTGGATCGAGAATCAACAAGGTCAACATGAATGAAGATTATTTCATGTATAACCAAGGAGGCATACTGTATGTACACTATATTACAGGTCACATGTTGTAAGACATACTCATGTTACCTGTTGACGCGGTTTTTCACCAACAGGAGATTAAGAAATCCAAAAATAGAGATACTATGCTTTTGTTAAACCGTGATTGAATAAATAAATAAAAAGTATTAAGAACACCCACACTTTTACGTGGTTCAGGGCCTAAAAATCCACCTAGTCCATAAGTCATTCTTATTAATTTGTTTGTTTCTCACCATGAAATTGTCTTTCATAATTTCACCAGAGTTTCAGTATACAAAGTGTTCCTCCCTCTTTCTATCCATTTTCTCCTGTATTTATATGGAATTCCGCCTAAGCAGTTTGGGTAACCGTGCATAAATATGGTAACATACATTTTTTGGTAACATCTCATTTACATAAATACATTAATGCTTATTGATTCTATGCCCCTAAACTCGGATAATAAATACAGAATAATATCAAAACATTAATGAGCGTATAAGGAATCTCTGAGTCTTTTGGGATCCTTCATTGTGCGTCATGGCCAGGCTTCCGCGAGCTGAACACTTCCTTCGAACTGGATGTAGACGAACTAATCAAACCTGACACAAGCCAAGTTCATAGTTTCTAGAAGGCGATCTAGCCATCTCACATCTCAAACTAAGTTGTTGGCGCAAGGGGCGATCTGAAGACTATCTGGTTGTCGTAAGCTGTCAAGTTTGACTCGAGCTGCTCACTCCAGAATTAGCTAGATGTTCTTTTTGTGCACTTTCTTCATACGCTTGTCTACCAGCTGTACCCCGTGCTAAGTAATTTAGTTCTTATTTATTTTGGGGTACAACTTTACCAAATGGATTAAAACCATCAGCGGCCAAACCCAATCAAACATTGTGTATGATTTTTTTTTTAAAAAAAAAAATCATAATATAACCTTTTAGAAGATCACAAACTATCCTATTTAAAGTACAAAATATTCATGATATTATTCAAATCACACCTCAATGATTAGAGAATAAATTTATTTATTCTTGATAGAAGATAAATGTTATTATAATCTCTTATTTAATTACACATTCATATTATTTGTACACACACGATACTTATATATAATGTATTTATTATGTATTCTATATGATTGTAATAATAATATTCTATAACATGTGAATTTATATTAATATAATAACCAAATATCTAGTTTTGTTTTAAATATTATTATAATAATATTTTATAATATTGAATTTATATTAATATAATTACTAAATATTTATAAAAATTAGGATTATATATCATATGTTTTAGTTACATAGTTATATTATTTGTACACTAGTGTATTTATTATGTATTATATATTATTGTAATAATAATATTTTATAACATGTGAATTTATATTAATATAATTATTCAATATCTAGTTTTTTATTAAATATTATTGTTGACTGCGTTTTTAGCCAACGACGTGAGAATGTCAATAACGACAAGCCTTCAAGAGAATATAATTGACACAGACGGTATAATCAAGAAAATAAAGAACATACAAGAGATTTTTATAGTGGTTCAGCCCCGATTGTCGGTAATAGCCTAATCCACTTAGAGTTTTGATTTATAGATCCGTACTCAAGATCAGATGGACTGAGCCAACTGAGTTTCTTCAGTACAGATTGCAAAAATACAAGAATTCTCTCTTATTCCAGCACTTTCTCTCTCTAGAATAGACAGTCTCAATTTTCTCTCTCTAGAAAGAAACAGCTTGAAAGACCCTTCTCTCATCCCATAAGCTCTCTATTTATAAGCCTGGGATCCTCAACTGATATCCCTTTATGATAGGGATATTTTATTATATTTATTACATTTAAACATTCAAAATTCGAAATGTAACAAACCCCCCATTTGTAGGAAGAATGAGAGATTCCCGCGTATGTTGTTGGAGTTGTGTCTGACTTAGTCTCCTCTAGCTAGTTGGTCCACCTCCTACTCACTACCCATGCAAGTGCTGGTTGAACATGCATGGTGGTAGGATATGCATGGTGCTAGGACATGTTTTTGTGGGTTGAACGTGCATGGTGGTAGGACATGCACTTCTCTCCTCTAACATGGCACTCTCCTCTAGCATGCCGTGTTCCTCCTTGAACCAATCTCCTTGGCTTCTCCTCGGACCAAGGTGGTCCGAGGCAACCTCCTTGGCACCTCACCTTGGAAAACATTGAGGCAACCTCCTTGGTGCCTCACCTTGGACAACATTGAGGCAACCTCCTCCATAACATCTCACCTTGGACAAGGTCAAGGCATTCTCCTTTAGCATCTCCCAAACATGTCCGATCGAACATTGTATAGGCTCTCCTTATCAAAATCTAAGTCTCCTTCCTCTTGCATGAGACTCCTCCTCCTTAGCTACTTACCTTGGACACGTTCGAGCCAACACTTAGGAAACCTTGGGAGGCTTGCCTCCTACACATCCTTGGGGTCTCTTAGGACCACATCCTCCTTGGGGTCTCCTAAGACCACTTTCTCCTTGGGGTCTCCTAGGACCACATCCTCCTTGGGGTCTCCTAGGACCACTCCCCTTAGCTCTCCTAGAATGCATTCTCCTTAGCCTCCTAGGATGCATTCTCCAATTTTTGGGTATAACAATTATTATAACAATACATTTTATAATATTTAAATTTATATTAACATCATTATTAAATATTTATATAAAATTATGATTTTATATTATATGATATATATTATTATAATAATAATATTTTATAACATTTGAATTTATATTGATATAATTATTAAATATCGTATTATATATTATTATTATAATAATGATATTTTATAACATTTGAAATTATATTAATATAATTAATAAATATCTAAAACAATCATATTATTTGTACATACAAGATACTTATATATAATGTATTTATTATGTATTATATATTGTTGTAATAATAATATTTTATAACATGTGAATTTTGTAGTGTCTCGGAATTTTACTTAGTTAGATAATATTATCTTATGATATAGTATTTTAATTTTCATGATATTGGTCCAAGCCGGGAATTATTTGGAAACTCGTAGAGATAGTTATAGATTTTTTTGAGATTAGTTTATAGTTTAGAAATATTATTTTTATCATAAGGTTTAATTATTGTAGTTGGTCATATAAATATTATTTATTATAACCTAAGATTTAAATAGAATAATTAAGAATGTGACATTTGTCACATGTATATTTATCAAGGATTTAAGGATTTTAGATGAATAAAATAATCAAAGATAAACCTAGGAAGTCTAGAACCTTCTCTCAGATGCTAGGAACTCGTATTACTCAGTCAAAGTGGTTTTATCAACTTTAAGTGTGCAAAAACGTGGTTTAGTATATAAGCGTAAGCCGATATATCACAGCTATAGGGGGCGATATATCTCCTATACTAATACGGAAAAACACGTCGAATTTGTATGAAAAAAACCATAGACCCTCAGGAAAACATGGCATGCGATATATCACCTAACGGGGGCGATATATGTGACGCCCCACGTTATTATGGCTGCTTTCTGGAATGACGACTGGCCCTACAAACCAACACGAGTCTTTTCAGCGTGCTTTGTCCTCACTCACATGCTTCCTAGGAAAACTTCCCAGGAGCTCACCCATCCCTAGATTACCCCAGGTCAAGCACGCTTAACTTTGGAGTTCTCAAGTGATGGGCTACCGAAAAGAAGATGCATCTTGTTGATATAGGTAGTACCCATTAATCCATTTAAGCCTTCTTCAACTGTGTAGTCCCATACCTACACAGTCTTAGAATCATCACACTTGACCTTCCCCAGGCGGTGTGGGATTGCACAGCTTACCTGGTCTTTCCCCTTACGGATCACAGGATTCTGACTGTCACAATCACCCCCCCCCCTTACGGGCCCGACGTCCCCGTCGGCCACACTTCCGACTGGGTCAAGGCTTTGATACCACTTGGTATCAGAGCATCCTAGGTTTAAGGGTTCCTGAAGATAGTCTGGATATGTACATTCGCTGCTAGAGACAAGCTCAAATCAGGTTTCGGTAACGTGTATATGTGTTTATATGCTTATGTGCCTGAAATGAGTTATGAATGCTGTTGTTTATTGGATTTATAGGAGGCATGAGATACTGATAGGGCCTGGCCCTTGACTGTTGTGTGAGATTATTGAGGCGTGTTTATTAGCATCACCGTGCATGTGGATGATTAATTGTATATTGTGCATGGATGAATGCTTGTTCCATGGCCGTTGTATAATGAGATTGGAGGCGTGCTTATTAGCAGCCAGTGCATGAGAATGAATGCTTATATGTGGATTGCTTGTGGTTGGTTATATTCTATTGGTGGATCTTGGGGATGTTTTTACCCTGTCATCATGGTCTAACTGTCGAGTCATTATTTGCATATTGACTTGGATAGCTATGCGTCCAAGAAAATCTACACGACTAGCCGGCACTAGGTCCGGGACCAAGGGTGATGACTAGGGCCAGACTCCTTTACCAGTGCCTGAAAACTGGCAACAGTTAATGGCTAAGATGCATGCTCGACTACAGAGCCAAGACGAGCAGATCTGTATTCTGCAACAGCAGGCTCCATCAGGGAGTGCTGCCCCTATTGTACCACCTGCAGTGGTACCAGTTATGCAGGCAGGGGAGGTTGGTAACAGATGGAAACCGTTATATGAGCGGTTCAGGAAACAGCAACCCCCAATCTTTGAGGGTGGACTGGATCCACTGAAAGCCGAGCAGTGGCTAACTATGATTACAATAATTCTGGATTTTATGAGGATAGAAGGGCATGATAGGGTGGCCTGTGCCACTTATATGCTGAGAGAGGATGCCTGTATCTGGTGGGAAGTGGCATCGCAGACCAGGGATGTTACTACTTTGAGTTGGGAAGGTTTCAAAGATCTATTCAGTCAGAAATATTACAATGTTACTGTCAGAGCAGCGAAAGTGAATGAGTTTGTGAGTCTGGTTCAGGGCAACATGACTGTTACTGAATATGCCTTAAAGTTCGATAGACTTGCGAAGTTCGCACCAGATCTTGTGCCTACCGATGAAGCTAGGCAAGATAGATTCATTAGAGGGCTGAATGCTATGATAGCCCGAGATGTTAGAATTACAACGGTACCTGGAGGAACAACTTATGCCCAGGCCGTTGAGAAGGCTCTTACTGCTGAGGAGGCGGAAAACAAGATATGGAGGGATAGTGCAGCGAGAAGGGAGGGTCGCAGGGCGATGCCTCCATATTCTGGGTCTGGTAGGGGTGGAGGCCCCAGTGACTTCAAGAGGAAGACTCCTGACTAGGGGTGAGCATTGGGCGGGTTGGTCGGGTTACAAAGCATTTTTACCCGTCCAATGTCATAATCGGGTTGGCAAAAGTGACCCAAAATTTTCCCAATTAAGAAAAAAAAAAATTTTAACCCGTCCAATAATTTGGGCGGGTTGGTCGGGTTAACCCGCCCAAACCGAAAAATGGTATTTTTTGGGGCGGGTTGGTCGGGTTGGGCGGGTCAACCCGCCCAAACCGAAATTTGTTAATGAGTTTGAGGAGTACCCAGATTGAGATATTGAGGGAGAAAGGAGGGTTAATTAGGGAAACTCTTGGTTTCCCAGGAAAATACAGGATTTCCCATTTCGTTAATGATAAAAAATTTCCAAAGCGAAGCCTCCATTAAAGATTCTCGTAAGAATTCAGGTTCCCCTGTTTTGAAAACTACGGTTTATACCGTTAAAATATGGGTTGTATTTGCTCAAAGGGAGCATCGGAAAAGGATGTAGCCGAAGAATACGAGAAAGGAAATGAATTGGCAAAGGCAACTTCGGTTCAACTGGTCGCTCCTCTGTCTCAAAAGAGAGAAAATTTTTTGGTTGAGGTTAATGGCGATGGCTCGGTGCGTCCTTTATCTCGGGCAACTTCAAGAGCCAACGCCTCTCAGACCTCTGGCTCTATTCACAGAAAGCCCAAGGAAGACGACAACAGAGTGGTGGTCGTCGAAGGACCCTCGATTGATCATCACCAGAGATTGGCCACCATGGAGTTGAGCTCCAGTAAATCAAAACCACAGATGACTAGGATAGTTAGTGTCGTTAATGGAAACAACAATGGTAGTGGAGGAAGGGACCCGAATGAAGAGGCGGGTTGGCCGTCGTGGTTGACCTCCGTTGCCGGAGACGCCATCAAAGGGTGGGCCCCTCGTAAGGCAGAGTCATTTGCGAAGTTAGACAAAGTAATTTGGCTCTAAATCTAATTATGAATCTTTACTTTGCTTGTTATTCGTGTAAAACTTTTTTTGTTTTTTTGTTTTTTTTCCCTATAATTACTTAGTTATATATTTTGTGTATATGCATATTGGACAAGGAACATACAGCAGAGGAAAGAAAAGAAACGGGAAAAAAAGAAAATAAAAGAGGCAGACAGAGACAGTTAATAATATGGTTCAGTAGGGTTTTATTTTTTTTAAATATAAATTTAATTAAATATATATATAATGCTTAATTGGGCGGGTTGGGTTACATTGGGCGGGTTGGGTTATATTTTCAACTCGCCCAATGAAACAATTGGGCGGTTTAAATTTTGGTCGGTTTATTCGGGTTGCGTTTTTTGGCGGTTTTTTCGGGTTGGTTTGGGCGGATTATTCGGGTTGGGCGGGTTGTAAAAATTTCTGCACAGCCCTACTCCTGACACTTCAACCGCTCCTGGTCCTAATAGGAGGGGTCGGGGTGGCCGTCAGGGTGACGGTGTGGCATGGAGGAACTATCCGGAGTGCTCGAGGTGTAGAAGACGCCATCTGGGTGAGTATCGGGCCAAGGCGTGCTTTGTGTGCGGAGCAGTAGGGCATCTCAGAAAAGACTGCCCAACAGTGAAGAAAGGTGAAGTAGGAAAAGTGGATAGCTTGACTCCAGCTCGAGTATTCACTTTGACGCAGGCCGAGGCCGAGGCTAGTCCCTCGGTAGTGACAGGCAGTTCTCTAGCGCTGGCACTCCTTTTACTGTTTTGATAGACTCTGGTGCTACACATTCGTTTGTTTCTGATAAGGTGATTGATAGACTGTGTAGACCTAGTGAGTATAGTACATCAGGGTTTGGGACCATTTTGCCTACAGGAGAACTAGTAGTATCTAGGAGATGGATTAGGGCACTGCCAGTGGTAGTGGATGGTAGGGAATTATCAGTAGATCTAATTGAATTGAGTATAGAGGATTTTTATATGATTCTGGGGATGGACTGGTTGGTGAGATACAGAGCTACCATTAACTGCAGGAAGAAGATGGTTACTTTTGAGCCTGAGGGCGAAGACCCTTTTGTCTTTGTGGGAGCGGTGTCTGGACCCCGCGTGCCCATGATTTTAGCATTGAGAGCCAGAGACTTGTTGCAGGGGGGATGCTTAGGTTTTCTGGCTAGTGTAGTGGATACCGCTAGAGTTGTGCTGGCAGGGCCGGGAGAGACGAGGTTGGTGTGTGAGTTCTTAGATGTGTTTCCTGAGGATTTGTCAGGGTTGCCGCAGCGCAGGGAAATTCAGTTTGAGATTGAGTTAGCACCAGGGAAAGAACCAGTATCAAGGACACCATACAGGATGGCACCAGCAGAGTTGAAGGAATTGAAGATACAGTTGCAAGAACTTCTGGATTTGGGATTCATCAGGCCTAGTTATTCTCCATGGGGCGCTCCAGTGTTGTTTGTGAAGAAAAAGGATGGGACTTTGAGGATGTGTATATATTATCGAGAATTGAACAAGTTGACTATCAAGAATAAGTACCCTTTACCAAGGATTGATGACTTGTTTGATCAGTTGCAGGGAAAGACGATGTTCTCAAAGATTGATCTTTGATCTGGTTATCACCAGCTGAGGATCAAAGATGAGGACATACCAAAGACGGCCTTCCGGACATGATATGGGCATTATGAGTTCTTGGTCATGTCCTTTGGTCTGACCAATGCCCCAGCGGCTTTCATGGACTTGATGAACAGGGTGTTCAAGGACTTCTTGGATCAGTTCATTATTGTCTTCATCGACGACATTTTGGTATATTCCAGTTCAAAGTAGAGCATGAGCAGCATCTCCGATAGGTTTTGCAGAGGTTGAGGGAGCATCAGTTGTACGCCAAGTTTAAGAAGTGTGAGTTTTTGCTGCAAGAGGTGACTTTCCTTGGACATATAGTTGGAGCAGAAGGGATTAAGGTGGATCCATCCAAGGTTGAAGCAGTAAGGGATTGGCCGAGGCCAAGGAACGCCTCGGAGGTGCGGAGTTTCCTTGGGTTGGCAAGTTACTACAGACGATTCGTTGAAGGGTTCTTGAAGATTTCTTCACCGATGACAGAGTTGACAAGAAAGAATCAGAAGTTTGTTTGGACTGAGAAGTGTGAGAACAGTTTTCAAGAGTTGAAGCGACGACTCATTTCTGCACCTGTGTTGAGTCTTCCTTCGGAGGAAGGAAAGTTTGTGGTCTATTACGACGCATCGAGGATGGGTTTAGGCTGCGTGCTGATGCAGAACGAGAAAGTCATAGCTTATGCATCTCGGCAGCTGAAGGAGTATGAACAGCGGTATCCGACTCATGATTTGGAGTTAGCAGCCGTGGTATTCGCACTGAAGGTGTGGCGTCATTATTTGTATGGAGGGAAGTGCGAGATATACACTGATCATAAAAGTTTGAAGTATTTCTTTACTCAGAAGGATCTGAACATGAGGCAGAGGCGTTGGTTGGAGCTGGTTAAGGATTATGATTGTGATATTCTTTATCACCCTGGAAAGGCCAATGTGGTGGCAGATGCATTGAGTAGGAGGGGCCCAGAACAGTTGTATAGTTCCACTCAAATCTCGAGGGAGTTAGCTGATGAGATGGTCAGGGCAAAGATAGAATTGGTGGTAGGCCAGTTAGCCAATATTACCCTACAGTAGACCTTGTTAAAGCGGGTCAAGGAGGGTCAGTTAGTGGATGCGCAGTTGCAGGAGGTTAGATAGCATGTCTTAGTAGGGACAGCTAAGGATTATTCTGCTTCTGAGACAGGTTTGCTTCGGTATCAGGGGCAGATTTGTGTTCCGGCAAATGAGGGGATCAGACGAGAGATATTGGATGAGTCTCACAGTACGCCATACTCACTTCATCCGGGTACCACAAAGATGTATCAGGATCTACGGACATTATATTGGTGGCCCAGGATGAAGAAGGACGTGGTAGAGTATGTGGCTAGATGTTTGACATGTCAGCAGGTTAAGGCTGAGCATCAGCGACCAGCGAGATTGCTTCAGCCTTTAAGTATCCTAGAGTGGAAATGGGAGGACATTACGATGGATTTCGTTGGAGGATTACCTAGGACAGTTGGACTTCATGACTCGGTGTGGGTGATAGTAGATAGATACATCAAGTCAGCTCATATTCTACCAGTGAGGTCGACCTATACAGTGGAGCAGTATGCAGAACTGTATGTGAGGGAGATAGTTCGTCTCCATGGGGTTCCAAAGTCTATTGTATCTGATCGAGAACCTATCTTTACCTCCAAGTTTTGGGGAGCTTTGAATAGAGCTATGGGGACTCAGCTGAAGTTTAGCACAGCTTTTCATCCTCAGACTGATGGATAGTTTGAGAGGACGATTCAGGTATTGGAGCACATGCTTAGGGCATGTGTGATTGACTTCGAGGGGTCATGGAGTAAGTATCTCCCATTGATCAAATTTTCATATAACAACAGTTATCAGTCCACGATTGGAGTGGCTCCTTATGAGATGTTACATGGAAGAAAGTGCAGATCGCCTATTCACTGGGATGAGATGGGTGAGAGAAGGTATTTGGGGCCAGATATGGTTCAGAAGACTAATGAAGCTATTGAAAAGATCTGAGCTAAGATACTTGCCTCACAGAGTAGACAAAAAAGCTACGCTGATCCTAAGCGTAGGAACGTGGAGTTCCAGGTTGGGGACCACGTGTTTCTGCGAGTTTCACCACTGAGAGGGGTGAGGAAGTTTGGAGTGAAGGGCAAGTTGAGCCTTCGATTTGTTGGAACTTTTGAGATCCTAGAGATGATTGGACAGGTGGCTTATAGGCTTGCCTTGCCACCGTCGCTATCAGGAGTTCATAATGTGTTCCATGTCTCCATGTTGCGGAAGTATGTCTCTGATACATCACATGTGTTGAAGTACGAGGACTTAGAATTGCAGACAGACTTGTCCTATGAGGAACGACCAGTTTAGATTTTGGATCGAAAGGACAAAGTCTTACGGAATAAGACAATTCCGTTAGTGAAAGTACTATGGAGGAATAGCAAGGTCGAGGAAGCGACCTGGGAGTTAGAGTTAGCGATGCGGGATCAGTATCCCGAGCTATTCAGGTAAATTTTGAGGATGAAATTCTCATTAGGAGGGGATAGTTGTAACGACCCAAACTCGCTAATAAGGCTTAAGGGCCTTGATTAGTGTGACGGGAGGGCATAAATGGGATTAAAGTTAATAGTATTTATTTGAATGAGATATTATGGGATTGATATTGCTTGAATGATATTATATGATAATTAATGATATTATGTGATAATATGAAATAGATATGTTGTATGTGTGAGAACCACATTATTATGTGGATAATTTTGTAGCCAGCGACTCGAGGCGATCCTAGGGCTAGATAGCGGGAAAAGTCACAATGGGGCATTATAATTGACTTTGGACAATTCAGGGATATTTTAGGTATCGAGTAGTGATTTATCCTATCAGGTGATGGAAATAAATAATTGGAGATATATTTGAGGTTAGGATGTTTAGGCGAGATTATTGGGGGATTTTACCGTTTTGCCCTCGGGGACGTTTCCGGCACCCCGAGCTTTGGGATTAGTCTAATAACCTAAGGATATACTTGGAAAGACTTAGAAAATACTAGACACAGAAATTAAACCGACCATTTCTCAGCTCTTTATCTCTCTTCTCTCTCCTAAGGAAGAACAACACTAAAATTTGAGGAAGAATTACTGGAATCAAGCTGAATCTTTGGGGAATTAAAGGGCTGAATTAGAGGTTGAGCTCAAGAACTAATCAAGGACTAAGTTAGAGCCAAGGTAAGCATTGATTTTCGTTCTGTGGTTAGGAACTTTAAGAAAAATGGTTGAGTTTTTTATAATTGTGATTTTGATATTTAAGGTGGAGTTTGGGGCTTGAAACTCTGAAGATAAGCCAGGGGGTCCTTGGAGAAACGATTCTACAACTGAGGTAAGGTTCAATTCAAAGTTTGATGGTTGAATTTTAGAGTTTCCATGGCTGGGTTTTGTGTTTTTAAGTTAGGATGTTTCAGTAATTGAAATTGGTCTTTGATGGGTTTCTAGCCAAGGATTCAGCTGGGTTGAGTTGTTGGGATCTTGTGGGAAGTCTTTGGATAATTGAGTTGTGGATTTGGGGTGGTTTTGAGTGAGTTTGCATGAGTTTTGGGATTTCAAAATGGTGGTTTTTCTGGGTTCGAAGGGGTCGGGCCGCGACATAGTTCTTGGTGAGTTGCGGCCCTTGGAAGTTGAGTTGTGCTGAGGAAGGAGGGCGGGCCGCGGCATGGCCTAAGGAATGCCGCAGCCCTTACCTATTTTTGTGCCTATGGAGGGCTCTGTCTGGGGCCATGCCGCGGCATGGATGGCCTATGTCGGGGCCCTTAAGGGATTTTGAGATTTTAGGCTTGGGAATTTAACCTAGGGTGCTCGGGACTGAATCTTTTACCATATTTGGTGAAGTTCAATGTTCTGAGGACTAGAACTTGGTTTAGAAACTCATTTAAGATTGTTAATGGTATCCTTCATCATGGTTGTGACTAGGTGCTAAGCTAGGGCTCGGGGATCGGATCGCGCTCAAGGAGTATCGCCCGTAACTAATTCATCTAGAAGCCAAAGGTAAGAAAACTACACTCAGTTGAATATTTGAACGGGACTAAGGGCTCCCTCATATATATGATTGAAATAATGGTATTATGCCATGTAAATTGTAAACCAACAGCCTAAGTGTGCCACGGTTAACTTGTGCAATTGGCACGGCTCGGACACTGGTATCCAAGGATAGCTTATTATGCACTGAGCTAGGTTTAAGCAGGCCGAAGTCAATGGGTTAAACAGAGGGTGCGACCTAAGGTGTCGGCCCTAGTATTTGTGTTAGTTGATTGTTATATTTTGCTATGATTGTGATTAGTGAGATTGTTAAATATTCTAAGTATAGATGAGGTTATTTGTACCTTGAAGTATGCTTATATGCTATGGATTGAATACTTGAACATGCTTATTAGAATATTTGTTTGATAATATTATATATGCTGTGTATGTTGTTTTCTTGTTGGGCCTTGGGTCACGGGTGTTGCGTGGTGCATGTAAAGGCAAGGGCAAGATCGATCAACCTTGATTGGAGAGCTCTGCAGGGTGAATGTACATGTCGGTCGCTCAATCGCCACTGTTGAGGAGATTACAGGGACGAGAGGACTAGAACCTTGTATTTTGCCTTAGTATGGCTAATGTTTACTCTTAACTGCCGAATTTTTTAAACCAACTTTTAAACATTGTACTTTTGGGGATCCCTTCTGTAAAGTTGTTTATAGTCTATAAAATGTGTCTTTTGAGGCCAAAATGTCTTCTAGCCCTAGAACATTTTAACTAATGACACGTTTTTATTAAACAACTTGATTAGCAAGTCTCACACCTTTATAAACACATAGTGTAGCGGTCTTGACTATCCAGGGCGTTACAATATATCGGTTCCATCAGCCATTTTTAAAATTTTGTGGAATCTGAAGCTAGAAATAGTCCTTAACAGCTTGTACTTGTTCTTGAACGATTTTGACCGAGTTATGAGCATTTGATGAGCGGAAATGCCATTTTTATTCATTTTAATGGGAGTTAGTTTCACTCCTTGAACTCTATAAATGGGACCCTTCACTCAGTCAATTTCATCATCTTTCAAATATTTTTCAGAGCCTCCAAGTTGCTATTTTCGTTCTAGAGAGAAAGACTAGGGTTTTGAGGTTAAAGCTTTCAAATCTAAGCTTTTAAAACACTTGGGAAGTAAGCTATAATTTGATTTTGATGTTTGAGGTATAGATCGACGTTCTAAGTTATCTAAGATACTCTTAATCCTCAAGTCTAGTCTATTTGTATTATTATTATTTTTCTTTTATTTTACTTCAAATTCTAACTCGTTATAATGGCTTTTGGTTCGGTGCTTGATTTCCTTGAAACTTTAGATTTTTGGTAAGTCTTTATTTCGATGGTTTAGATCTTTTCTCCATCTTATTTTCTTTAGGAGACTTATGGTTTTAATGTTTGGTTTTAAGAGTTTCTGATCCCGCACTTGTCCCCAATATATCAGTTTTGGTAAGGAAAATAAGTTAGATTTTATGTGCTATGTGTTTGTATGTTTTTATGTCTTTAGTTGCTCGAGAAATATGGTTGCTTAGATAGAAAATCCAGATATTTGTATTGTTATCGTAGACTATAGCTGTGTCTAAACCTACCTCTAAAATAGTAGTTAAGAAGACTGTAGCGATTTTTATCACATACTATGATAATGAGTTAATGACCATTAATATTGAAGTCTATTTTTTATGTTTTATGTTTTATATTTTATATTTTAGTAGTTTTTCCTTACTCGGCATTAGACTCATTCCTTTTTATTTAGATTGTGCAGGAAAATGAACATGGAAGGCGGGATGGATCTGAGGCGGCTTTGGCTTGTGTATTGGGCAAGGAACTAAAAGAATGAACCGATGGGATCAATTGAGGATGACATTATTTATTTTTGAATCTTTTGAATTATGTCGTTAAAATTTCTGCACTTAGTACTTTGAATATTTAAATAAAGATTTTGTTTTCTTTATTATTTCATGTATGAACAATGGGATCTCGTAATTTTTTATTTTCTATGTGTTAATAATAAAGTTTGACAATTTGATGTACATATCCAAAATATAGTAGTTATGTATTAGTAGTTTTAAAGGTCCGAGATCTTAAAATTAGTCGGGTTTTTACAAATTTATATTAATATAATTATTTTTTAAAAAATAGGGTAATCACCCAGTATAAGGTGATTTCTCACTTTTTTGTCATTTTTACGATTTTTTTTATTTTTCATTTTTATGCATGTATTTTTTTTCAAATATATGGTGTACATGTTTTAATTATTCTTTTTATACATTTTCTTCTTCCTTCTCCCTCTCCCACGTTAGTTGGCTCCATGGTGTAGTTATGCCAAGTCAATCCTTCGACAATGGTCTCTCGTCATAGTTGTGAGCCTCTTCCAATATATCCACACTCATCATGTGTCCATGCTGCGAAAGAATCAACACCACAACCACCACTTCCGTCATTGCTGAAAACCACACAAAGCCAACCCCAGAAAGAACTGTTGCTGCCTCCACCACCATTAACATATCAGCACCACTTTCGTTATTGTCGAAAACCAAAATAAGCCAAATCCCGCTAAAGTTGTTGCTACCCTCACCAGCGTCGTATTGTCGACTAAAATGACGACACCCCTCTGTAATTGTGCCATATCTTCATCCTCATTATCTAATAACCCCACTTCATAGATGAAAACAAAAAGATATAAGTATGACCCAAAAACTAATTATTTATTATATTTTGTTTTGTTTTTATACACCATGATCAAACCACCTTAATAAGCTCATATATACTATATATTTGTGTTATTATTGCTTAAATTAATTTAAGAATATATGCTTAATATAAAGGAGTGTCATAGTTTAATTATTTTTAAAAAAATTGTTTGAAATTGACTAGTGTAATATTCAACAACAAATTTGTTAATCTCATAAAAAAATCATACTAAAAATCCTAAAAGAATTTTTTTAAAATATGTCCAATATTGTCAAATACGAGAGAGATATATTCATACATATACCTACCTAGCAATTTCCAAGGATTATGTTTATTGTTTCTTTTTTTTTAACTTATCCTTCTTATTGGGTTGCTACTTAGCATTGCTTAATATAAGTTGACTTTATAAGTAATTATAGTGAAGTAGGATAAAATATACACATTTGGTATATTTTAAAGTTGCATGGATTGTATAGGCCTCCATTTGAGGTTGATTGGGCTTGCATTTGAAGTTGCAATGAGTTACACAATGATGAAATTAGCATATGAGTTTTTATGTTTCCATAGGATGCATTGAGTTTTTAAAGTTTATTTAGGTTGCATTGGGTTGCATGGGTTTACATCGGGGTTGCATTGACTTGCACACTACAACAAAAATGCTAATTACCGGCGGAGATAGTCCGCCGGTAATAATACGATCTTTACCGGCGGAAAACAAATTCCGCCGGTATTAATCTTATTTTTATTTATTTTTTAATTTTTTAAGTAATGCCGGCGGGAAATTTATTATTACCGGCGGACAACCCGCCGGTAATAAGTAGAATTCATTACCGCGGCAAATTTGCCGCCCAATTATTACTTTCATTATTACCGGCGGATTATTACCGGCGGGCTCCGCCGGTAATAATATTTCGATTATTACCGGCGGATTATTGCCGGCGGGTTCCGCCGGTAATAATAAATAAAATATATCAGTTATTGTACTATTGCCGGCGGAGTTATTATTGCCGGCGGACCTCCGCCGGCAATAATAATCTATATATGCGGACCATCCATCTTCTTCGCGTCCGTTCGCCCAAGCCTCCCAAAAAAACCCAGACGTTTTTTTTCTCCTCAGATTTTCTTTGACGAGCATTTCTTCTTCTGCCTTCAGATTTGCAGCGCTTTTCTTCTTCTGCCTTCAAATTTGCAGGTAACTTAATGTGTTTTGTTTGTCTAGGTCTAGGTCTGTTATGTTTTGTTTTCATTTACTTTAAAAATGTGTTTGAACTCTTGAATAGTTTATGGGTCTTGAACTTTAATTTTCTATAGTTGAACTTTAATTTTCTCAATATATTTACAGTTTGTTGTGGTTTATGGAATAATATATTTACAGTTTGTTGTGGTTTATGGAATTTGAAGTGGTATCTATATATGAATCCTTAAGCTTTATATTTGATTAAAATTTCAAATAAATAAAATTTAATTATTACATTAATTTATATCTAATATATATATGTATATATTTCAGAGCTTTATTGGGAGTACTGCATCTTGCATCTTGCTATTGTTGTACTGCAGGTAATTAATTTTCTATTTCATACATTTTTTATTTTGTTCATTTAGTTTTAAAGAATATTAAAATATTGTTAGATATTATTAATGGATAATTTTTTATTATTGTTAAATTGTTATTATATTGTTAGAATGTTGTAATGTATTTTTGTTATAGTTTAATTAAAATTATTTTAATATTGTGAAGTTTAGATTTTTATAAATTTGTTATTAAGTATTAAAAAAATAGTTTAATGGTAGAGAAATAAAATATTAATAAACAATAAAATAAATATTAAATTAAAGAAAAAAGTTATTTTAATAACTTAGATAGTAATTGATATGAGAATAATAATTGATAGTAATTATAGGATTAATTAAATAAAAATAATTTAAATTAATTACATATTAATTATTAAGTTTTTAGAATAGTTATAATTAAATATGTTAAATAACTAAATAAATAATTAATTAATTAATTAATTAATTTATTATTAATTAATAATTAATTAAATAATTAGGAAAGATTTGAATTAATAATATGATAAATAAATAATTAAATGAATATTAAATAAATAAATAATTAAGTATGAATTAAATAATTAATTTTTTAGTAAGGGAATAATTAGATAATAGATAACTAATTAAATAAATAAATAATTAAATAATTAGTAAACATTAGATAATAATAATTTATTTAAATAAAGGAAAAATTAGATAATAATTAACTAATTAATTAAATAATAAGTAAACATTGAAATTAATAATATGATTAATAATTAAATAAATAAATAAACAATTACGTATTAATTAAATAATTAATTAAATAATTAGTAAACATTAGATAATAATAATTTATTTAAATAAAGGAAAAATTAGATAATAATTAACTAATTAATTAAATAATAAGTAAACATTTAAATTAATAATTAAATAAATAAATAAACAATTAAGTATTAATTAAATAATTAGTAAAAATTAGATAATAATAATTTATTTAAATAAAGGAAAAATTAGATAATAATTAACTAATTAATTAAATAATAAGTAAACATTTAAATTAATAATATGATTAATAATTAAATAAATAAATAAACAATTAAGTATTAATTAAATAATTAATTAACATTAGATAATAATAATTTATTTTAATAAAGGAAAAATTAGAATAATTAATTAACTAATTAATTAAATAATAAGTAAACATTTAAATTAATAATATGATTAATAATTAAATAAATAAATAAACAATTAAGTATTAATTAAATAATTAATTAAATAATTTGTAAACATTAGATAATAATAATTTATTTAAATAACGGAAAAATTAGAATAATTAATTAAATAATTAGTAAACATTAGATAATAATAATTTATTTAAATAAAGGAAAAATTAGATAATAATTAACTAATTAATTAAATAATAAGTAAACATTTAAATTAATAATATGATTAATAATTAAATAAATAAATAAACAATTAAGTATTAATTAAATAATTAGTAAACATTAGATAATAATAATTTATTTAAATAAAGGAAAAATTAGAATAATTAATTAAATAATAAGTAAACATTTAAATTAATAATATGATTAATAATTAAATAAATAAATAAACAATTAAGTATTAATTAAATAATTAATTTTTTAGTAAAGGAAAAATTAGATGATAGATAACTAATTAATTAAATAATTAATTATTTACTAATTAAATAAATAAATAATTAGTTTTAGGATAAAATAGCATAAAATATTATGATAAAACATAAAATAGCATAAAATTATTAAATATGTTGTAATATAATATAAAATTATTAAATGTTTTATAATATAATATAACAATTATATTATAAAAGCATTATAAAGTAGCATAAAAGTATTAAATGTTTTATAATATAATATAACAATTATAATTGTTTATATTATAAAACATTTTAAAGTAGTTTAAAACTATTAAATGTTTATAATAGACTATTATAAACATTTTATAACACTTTAAAATAGAAGAAAATTCGCATATCTTAAACTTATATATTTTTATAACACTTTAGATGGCGATCGACAAGACTTGGACGACATTGAGAAATCGTGCTTGTCGAGAATATTGGAACGGTCTACAAGCTTTTTTGACGATGGCGTCGGAATATAAGGATTCCTCTGGTAGAATTAGGTGTCCGTGTGTTAGATGCATAAATAATAGGCTTGAAACTATACCTATGGTGAAAGCACACGTATTCGATTGGGGTTTTCATCGAGGTTACGAGAAGTGGATATATCATGGTGAAGCGGAAGCAGATGTTGCCAATGTGGTGGAGTGGGATACAGGCCTAGAGGCAAAGGGAAGAAATCAACATCTAGCTCCACAAGTCAAAGTTCAAGCCAAACTCAGTCACAAGTTCCTACTAATGTGACTCCAGAGATGATGGGAGTTTTGGCTGAGATGTGGGTTAAGATGCGTGATAAGGTCGAGTCAGGAAATTTGCAGACTGATTCTTCCCTCCATGACCCACGCTATGAAAGTTTATTGCAGCAGTTCTTACCTTCTCAACAACAAGGTAGTACATCTAATCAAAGTCCGGGGACGTCGTCGATGCCACAACAACCACAACAAAATTCTCCAAACATATCTGGTGGTTCCTCTCAGTCGCCACTTTTTAATTATATGTTTGGACTTTCTTCCCAGTTTCCTCAGACACAACCTATGGGAAGTCAGTTTGGAGGATTACCGCAGCAGCAGCAACAACAACAACAACCTATGTATGGTCAATTTGGGCCGTTCATGCAGCAGCAGCCGGTATATCCTCATTATGGAGGATCGACACAGCAGCCCGTTTATAATCAGCAGTACTACACTTCTCCGAATCAACAACAGCAGCAGTCTCCTTTGATTCGCCCACAGCCTCGGCCATATTATCCTTCGCCACCAGCACCACAGTCTCATGAAGGTTTGAGTCGAAGCACGAATGTTGAAGATTTTCTAAATGAAACTTTTGATGAAGACAATAATAATTAGTTTAGGTTTTATTATTTATTATTAAATTTAAGTGTATGTTTTTTATTTTGAAAAGACAATTTTAGTATTTTAAAGTTGTATTTTTAATTGGGATATTAATTTAAATAATATTGATTTTATTTCAAAATTTTTTTAATTATAAATTTAGTTATTTAATATTAATTTTATTATAATTTACAAAAATTAATTATTTTTTTAAAATATATTTTAAAATTACCGGCGGATTATTACCGGCGGAAACCGCCGGTAATAATGTGTCAGACGTGAATTCTGACCAAATTATTACCGGCGGGAGGCTAATTCCGCCGGTAATAACGGATTTTACCGACCGGTTTTTATCGGCGGATTTTTGCCGGCGGAGACCGCCGGTAAAAGTATTGCCGGCGGTTTTCCTGACTATTGCCGGCGGTTTTCTCCGCCGGTAATAGCAAATTTTCTTGTAGTGGCATTTGATATTGCAATGGGTTGCATAAAGATAATGTTTGCAAATGAGTTTTTTAAAGCTGTTCATGAGGTTGCATTGAGCTTACATTTGAGGTTGCAGTGGGTTGAATAAGGATGAAATTAACATATGAGTTTTTTTAAAGTTATTTTAGGTTGCATTGAGGGTCCTTTGAGGTTGTATTGGGGTGGTTGCAATGGTTTTCATGAGTTGCATAATGATGAAACTAACATATGAATTTTTGAGTTGTCATGTGTTGCATTGAGTTTTTTAAAGTTGCATTTGGTTGCATGAGCTTACATTAGGGTTACATGGACTTGTATTTGAGGTTGAAGTTAGTTACATTTGAGGATGCATTGAGCTTGAATTTGAGGTCGCAGTGTATTGCATTTTAGTTTGCATTTGAGGTTGCATTGGGATGTCATGAGTGAGGATGAAATTAGTATATGAGTTTAAAGGTTCATTGGCATTGATGATGTTGCATCGAGTTTGCATTTGAGATTGTAGTAGGTTGCATAAGGATGAAATTAACATATGAGTTTCTAAGTTTTTATGGGTTGCATTGAGTTTTTAAAAGTTTTTTTTAGGTTGCATTGGCTTATATTTAAGGTTACAGTGAGTTGCATTTGAGGTTGTATTGGACTTACTTTTAAAGATGCAGTGGGTTGCACGTGAGATTGCATTGGGTTGCATTAGACGTGAAGATTTAAAAACAAACAATCATGAGTAAATTTAATATTGATTAATTTTCACTATCAATATCTAAAATGAATTCTTTGTAGAGTCTTAAGAACTTTTTCTTATCGTTGCTTGTAAAAGAAGAATTTGAACCAAGAAATAGAATTATACTATTTAACTTAATTGTCAAATTAACATTTAAAAATTTAAAGAAAGAAGAAAATTTGATAACTTGGGTTATATTTAAAGATTAATATACTATCCAATCTCATGCCATTACTCAAAAAGACACATGATATGTAAAATGTACTCAAAAAGCCAGAATAAAATAAAATTATTGGGCTTGTCAAAAGTTCTAGTTCACCAATAACATAAAGGTTAGAATCTTGAAATAGTTAACATTATTATTATTATAATAATAATAATTATTATTATATTGATTTACGTCAATGGTAGCTATAAAGTATCAAGTAATTAGCCATAAAAAAAAAAAAATTTAAAAATAAAAAACTAGCTTACACATATAATAAATAAAAAAAAGAGAGAGAATTCTAATTTGTGCTGAATATGGGTCTTGAATATAAGAGATTTTGTTTGTAATAATTGGATTTAGGTTAAGTATAAATGCATAGTTATGCTTTGACTAGAATCAATATATATACTAATAGATAAAGAAAAATCAAGAAAATAGTTATAAGTACTGGTCAATGTAGTGCGGACCGTATATTTGCAAAAATAAATTTAATAGTTATATATAAATAAAACAAATTTTGAAATACCGTAAAAATGAACTAAAAAATTTCTATATATGTATTTATAAAAAAAATCTCTAAAAAATATTATTATAATAATAATATTTTATAATATTTAAATTTATGTTAATATAATTACTAACAAATTTTTTTAAAAATTAAGATTATATATTATTATAATATTATATTTTATGATATTTAAATTTATATTAATATAATTAATAAATATCTATTCTAATATTAAATATTATTATATCAATAATATTTTATAACATTTGAATTTATATTAATATAATTAAGAAATATCTAATAATATTTCATACTATTTGAATTTAAATTAATATAATTAATAAATATTTATTTTTAATTAATTTTAAAAATATATTTCGATAAATATTTAGAATAATTTTTATACAGGAGATATAAATAGATTTGTGGGTTTGTTTGCACACGAGATAGAGAATGAATTCTGAGTGATCTTTGTGAAATTCAAAGTTTGAGTGTTGAATAGTTGAACTTCTTTGTGTGTGAAAGAGTACAAGACTACTTTTTTCTTTTTTAAAAAAATATTTTTTTATTGAGTGTTTTGTTTTATATTTTAGTAATCTATACATATGGTGACATAAGATATAAGTGCCAGTAGCTCATTGAGTGAGTTCGTTAGTTAATTTCTATAAATCTTTTTCCATTACTTTATCACTTTAACTTGTACTACATATTATATATAAATATATAATAATTATTTTGTCATATAATGCTCCTCCGTTATATTTTTTTTGTATGTTCAAGTTGTAGAGCTACTGTAAATCTGAGTGGTTATAATCTTGTTAATTGTTATACTTTTCTTTGTATTTTGGAATCTTAGATATTTGTTTTTTCTTTTATAATATATTTATGGAGTTAATGAATTTTATGGTTGTCTTTGGACTTTATGGATTTTATGTTTGTATTTTGGATTTTGGAGATTAGTGACTTTATTTTATGAACTAAAATCAAGTTTCTATAACTGTTTTAAAATTAAGTTTTTAGGGATTTATGTTTCATAATTTTCATATTAATAATAAAACATGTTAATTTGAACCAAAATAATTGAATATATTGGCTTTTACAAGTTTCTCTCAATATATTTTTGTTTAAGAACATTTTAAAAGTGAAAAGAATTTATCAAAAAATTATAAAAAATAATTGACATTTAAAAAAAAATCAACAAGCCCACCAAAGGCCCAAATCTGAAAACAGATCCAACGAGACCCGAAATCCACACACATCCGACCAAATCAAATATGAAATTCGAAACCCGAAAATTTACAAAATCCGAGAACCTTGCAGGCGGATTCGGTATCAAATTTCTACACTCAAAACCTGCAAAACATGAAGTTGATACACCTAAAACCTGCAAATTTGACCCGTGTGCACCCCTAATTCATGTTTTGTTCTCAAAACATCATTCATGCTCACAAGCATGTAACATTTAGCCTTATTATTGGATTGAATCCAGACATCATATTTGTCACAAATATTCTTCAGAGCATTGACAGCGGGCTCTTCAAGACATTCATCAGTTATGAAAAATTTATGGTTATAACAGATTAACATTAAATTCATATTCGATTTCCATCTTATAAAATTATCACCATTATGTTTTTCAAGTGAAAGTTAAGCAGTAATTGGATTTTCATCGTTCGACATTACTGAAAGAAATAAAATGCAATAATATTACTAATTGAAAAATATCAATTATTTGGAAAACAAATATGATGCATGAATACAACAATTAAAACACATAAACTTGGCATTTACTATTCCACGATAAAACTACCTAACAAATAAAGTGTCGCCTTAGGTTCAATCAAGTTGAATTCAGATAGCTTATAAGACAATCTTATATTTATTATTTAAAACTTAAAATAACTCTTATTTTCTTTTTTAAAATTAAATTACCACTTGTTTAGTCAATTTACAATTATCCACCGCAAAAGATTAATTGCATCTTTGTAAGTGTAACTCATTATTTTAGAATTCATAACTTAACTTAGAGAGTACTGCCTTATGGTCGGTGAAGCATAAAATACATCATTCTTTCCTATCTTCGTAAGAAGCCAACCATAGTATTAATATGTCTAGAAAGCTTCCTTAGGGGGGTGGAAACAAAACCGTCTCAAGGTCATGTTCATATTTCACGGTGTTGTACTAATAATGGAGACCATACGTCACATTGAGATGTTCACATTCTCCCACTTACTATTTTAGAATATATGTGTTTATTAAACCTATTTAATTAATTCTAAATTAACTACTAGTTTATTAATAACCCTATGAATGTAATTATTTATAAAATACATTTAATTATAAAAGAGCATGTGTTCTACAATTAATGTGCTCTAGATAATTACACATTACATTCATCTCACTTTACTAAAACACTATTTTTAATAAAGTTGGTTATCTTAAAGGCCTATAAACACTATTGCTTTTATTATGTTATCTTAAAACACTGTTGCTTTTATTATGGTGTGATATACCAAGTGTTAACTAATTTAAGACTTAGCAGTTTACATGCAATTGATTTCATCAAAACAATTCATATAAATAATTAAGACAATCCTAGATAATCATGTTTCTAAAAGATGCATGTTTAATCAAAATTGTGTGGAGTTTCATGAATGACATGTAATTGACTAATTCATGATCATGTAATCAATCAATCAAACATTAATTAATATTTATTTAAATTAATACAATAAATAAACAATAAATGATGAATCGAGTACTATTAAGTATTTCTAAATTTACAACTCTTCTAAAAAATAGAAATTAAAATTATAAAATGGCATTATTTGTTCGTAAGACTCCAAGAATGTTTATCTTCTCATATTGGCCATCTTTATAATTTTTAGGGATTTATTAGGCCCAAATAATTAATTAGAAACTAATTTTCTAATTAATTTATTTAATTAAAGTAAACTTTTAATTAAATAACCATTTTTGTCATCTTTTTAAGTTAGTTGAATTTAAATAATTAAATGAATCAAAGTCAAATAATTATTTAAACTTAAGACAAGATCTTAACCAAATAAAATATATTTTATTTTTGTTAAATTCAAGCAATTTAAAAATAATTAAATAAAAGATTTTTAGCACAAAATTAGGATCTAACTTGGGCACCAAGATTGGTGCCCTAGATCTCTTAGGGTGGCCAGTGAGCCTCAAAAACTTAACAAGCTTAGTCATAGCAGGTGGCTCGGCCGGAGGCTGTGCGCGAGAGTAGGGGACGCAAGAGGTCGTGCGCGCGTGTGGAGCAAGAGCTCGATAGGTTTCACGCACAGGTGCATGGGCTTAACCAAAAGAAGGCGTGCGGGAGCAGGGGCTCACCTGGAGCCTCGCGTGAAGGAGCAGGGGCTCGCCAAGAGCCTAGGGAGCAGGTGGCTGGGGTAGTGGGGCTCGGGCTAGTGCATGGCTAGGGTCCCTCATCTTCTTATTCTTCTTCTTCTCTTGTGACCAGGATTTTTTAAATTCAAAGTTCAAAAATAAAATTTCAAAAATCCTATGCCCTTTATGGCTTACACAAGATCTAAGAAAAATTAAATCTGAATTTCTAACCCAATAGCACCATACAATTAATGATCCATCATTCAACGATACATTCAAAAAAATGCATCCATCCATTCATTATACATATCAACATACATATAAAAAAATGTAAGAAACTCATACAACATTTAATATATATGTATATATGTAGATTGCTCTGATACCAAATGTTTGTATTAAATAAGAAAAAAAGGAATATGTAGTGGAATAGGATCTTTTAAAAAATTCAATAATACCAACTAGGATCATACATATAGAGATATATTAAATAACACATAAAAGGAATAGAGATTACCTCTCGTAGCCTATCAAGTGTACTTGAATCTTTTCGTATAAATCAACGATCTTCTTATCATTTCTCAAAGCTCACACCTTAGCCTTCCAATTTAATCCTCAAACACACAAGGACATGTGTGGGCACGTAGGAATCAAAAGTTTATTTAGACTCTCTAGATGTACTCAACACATGAGATCTAGAGAGGATTAAGAAGAGAGAGACTATAAATTTCTAGAATTTCAGGTTTAGGAAATTATATCGTTTCTTTCTTGAGAGAGTCTAATAGTAAAAAAAACATTTTCTTAAACTTATATTTTTTAAAGTATTGCTTCTTTTAGGTTTATAAAGATAATTAACAAATTTAATTAGTCTTTATTTTATTTAAAATAAAACTAATCAGTTATAACTTATTTAATTATTTAATTCAAATCACATTTTAAATAATAATAATTAAATAAACAAATTAATTTGAAATTGCGACTAATCTAGCTACCTCAAAGAGAAGGAAGGCAACAAACAAGAGCATATTATTTTTAGATATCCTACAATTAGAGCTATTAGCTTAGCTGGAGTTTTGCTTTGCCAGCTGAGTACGGAACACTAGCTTTCTCTACTTTAACACTTCATTCACTGCTGGCCCGGAGTAAGACATGCCACCTCAATGCACTATCCAGTTAGAAGGATTTTTACTATTATTGAACTGACCTTCGAGACAAAAACAACGAAAGCATGCAACATGAGTATGCTACTTCCTGCGAGAACACATTCTAATGGTTTGTCATGTTCCTACTTTAACTCCTGCTAGAATGGCCCTCCCTACTACAAACTACGCTTGAAAAGTCGGTGATAAGCAAGAAGAGAAGTCCTGGGAAGTACTTTACTTAGCCTTTCTCTAAATAGTTCTTCCCTCACCTTCCTCACTACGCTTCGCTTGACTTGAGTTGGGAAGAGTCATATTCATATTCATTTTATAAAAATCCTTGCAATGCTTGTATTCCCTTACTAAATGGAAGGAACGGTTCCCCTACTCGCTTGCTAATGGACTATAGCCGGAACGAATTATATACCAAGTATTTCCTATTCTCCTAGTCTCGTAGTGATTAGCTCCTTAGCTTCGGTTTAGCCCCTTTCTCCTTTTCATAATAATAAGGTAAGCTTGCTTGTGTTTGGGCTTTCAAGTTTGATATCACCATGGGAAACCGAAAAAAAGAAGCGGTTTTTCGCAGAACTTGCTCATAGTGCAGGTCCCACTTGTATATTGTATTTGACCGAATAAGCATCAGACAGGTTGGAGTTCTTACCTTCTTGGGACTCCATGGACTAATATCTGCTTTTATTATATGGGCAATACCGATCTACTTTAGTAGATCATATGGATGTAGAAAAAGCTTTTGATTTTGATGAATTGGAAACATCTCTTTTCCATTTCTATTTACCTAGTTCATATCTTTGTTTCGTGTGTTCCCGGGAGGAGTGAGATCTCTTAAATCTCGGGATACCACCTAAATAATTGTGGGTAGAAAGTCAAATAGGTTGGGAAGAAAGAGTCTGAGGTTGGGTCAGACAAATGAGATCCTAGAAACTCACTTACTTCCTTTACAAGCACGCATAATAGTAATAGGAAGCTATCATGAGTGGACTACACCTGTGGTTCACTCACTTGTTTCATTGCTTCCTTTCAGGCAGCACATCCCCCCTAACCCCCTTCATTACACAAACTCAATCCTTTTAGGGGGCACATCCCTTCGAACCTCTTCTCATTCACGTCTCATTCTGTACTTGCTTAATTTTAGAATCGATTATTTATCAATGGCCCACCCTTTCTTTGAACCTTGTCAATGATCAAACTTAAAGATATAAAATGAGTGCCATTTGATGAGTAACTAAGAACAATGGAGAGGGATATGGAAAGGATGAAGTAATGAAAGAGGAAGTCATTGCTAGTAGTAACGAGTTGTCACGATCCATTGGTTCATATTGAATCCATGTCCTAGTTTTATCAAAAAATATTATTTTCGCTAAGTGTATATAATAAAATAGAGTGAAAGGGTCCACCTCGAAACCAAGGGGGTACTAACTAATAGTTGAGTCCTCTCTAAACCATGGGAGATAGTTGTCCATCATACGACTCACTAACTTCACTTGCCTCTATGGGAGACTCACTCCGCGTGGGTTCGGATCACTTACAATACACGGCTCTACAAAGGAAGGGGTTGGTGCGTTAGGAACGTTTTTAATAGGATTCTTTTCCCTTATTTGTTCAATGAGAAATGTGAGTCTATTTTGTCCACTTTCTCCATCCCCCTCTATCAAAATGATCAAAAAGGAAGGCGAGCTTGCTTCTTATTCCCATGTTTGATCTCTTCCATCTCTACCCCGCTTGTTGTCACCTATGTTGAAGAAAGGTTTGGAACCCTGTAGAGAATGAAGATGGGTCAAGGATCTTCCTCTCATTAGTGCTTCTCGAGGCTCCCCTCTCCCCCCTGAATAAGTTAGGCCACGTTAGCCTAGGCGAAGATGGGGATAAGGAATAAGGATTGAAGCCCCTTAGCTCTGCCAGGGGTTAGCTCTGTAAATGTGTAGAGCCAAGTGTATTGAGGTGTAGTAGTAGGCACTTCTAGGCCCCTTCCCGACTACTGGATCACTCCAGTGCTTTGGGTATTACAGACCCTCTACCATCCATTGCCGTAGAGCCATTTCATAAGTGGGGGGCTAAGCGCAGTTCTTTGAATCAAACGTTGAATGAAATTAATTCTTTCTTTTTTAATAAAAAAAAATAGAAATCGAATAAGATAGATGGATGGATAAAATTTAAATCCCAGGGGTAGAAAATATCCTGGTAGGTCACTCACTGTGCAATATAGAGAGTGGCATGAGCCACTTAGTGGCTTTCCCTCATTTTTTTCATTTTTTTATTTAATTAATATTTAAGATAATATATTTATCCCAAAATAAATATCAATTAATTCAAAATTAGTTTTATCTTAAAATATCAGTTTTAATTAAATAAATAAATATCTTATAATAAGATAATTATTAATCTCTCTCTATATTAATCAAACATGATTAATATTTATTTTAACATATAGTTTTTCAAAATAAAACTATATAGTTAAATAATTAATTTATTGCTCATAATTGTCACATAATTATTTCCTTGCCCTGAAAATATAATTCATTTGCAATTTAGTCATTCTCTCTACAAATCTTCTTTATGACATCCTTACCCTTGATAGTGTAGGACAGAGGTGACCTAGGGACCATGGACGTATAATATGAAGCTCCAATGAACTAGATTATTAATCAAACTCTTTAATCTAATAATCTTATTTATTAATTCTATGATTACTTCATTATAAATATGGAATTGCACTCCAAGCATATATAAAATTACATTTACAGAGTTTTCTTTGTAGTCCCTCTATATAATCAATAAATATAGTTATGTCCTCCATTTATTGGTTCGTTAATTAGAGCTGCTCAAAATTAGTTTTACCCTTCTAATTACCTCTTGTTCCTTAGGTGCCATTAATTTACTAGTGAATAATTAATCTATAGTTAAATTATAGATTTGAGCTCAATAACTACCCAGTTCCAGAATTAACCGTTAAGGGAGCCAATATGTAGCATTTCAAATTTTACTTAGTTAAATAGTAGTAGCTTGCGTTGTAGTATTTTAGTTTTCGTGGATATTGGTTCAAGCCGGGATTTATTTAGAAACTCATAGAGCTGGTTATGGATTTTATAAGTTTAACCTATGGTTTAGAAATATTAATTTTAACATAAGGTTTGATTAATATAGTTGGTTCTATAAATATTTTTTATTTTAACCTAAGGTTTAGATAGAATAATTAAGAACGTGACACATGTATGTTTATTAAAAATTAAAAGTTTTTTATGAATAAAAATAATCATTGATAAGTCTAGGAAGTCTAGAACCTTCCCTTAGTTGTTAGGATCACATTTTACTCAGTGAAAGTAGTTTAAACAAATTCAAGTGTGCTGAAAGAGTGCAAAAATGTGTTTGATATATCAACGTATGTCGATATATCGCAGCTATAGGGGCTGATATATCGCCTACGGATGATACGAAAAATAAGTCGACTTCACACGAACGAAACCACGGACCCTCGGGATTATGGTGTAGGCGATATATCGCCTATAGGAGGTGATATATCGGCCCAAGTGACCATTTTTGAATTTCGTGGAATTCAAAACTAGAAACAACCCTCAACAACTTTGACTTGTTCCTGAACGTTTTTGACCGAGTTCTGGGCATTTGTTGAGCAAAAAATGTATTTTTAATAATTTATTTATTCATTCTAAAAGGAGTTAGTTTCACTCCTTGAACTCTATAAATAGGACCCTTTACTAAGCTATTTTCATCATCTTTCATGCACAGTTCAGAGCCTCCAAGCTGTGAAGTTCATTCTAGAGAGAAACACTAGGGTTTTGGGATTAAAAGCTTTCCATTCTAAGCTTTTATAAACACTTGGGAAGTAACATAGAGTTATATTTCGATGTTATGTAGATCGAAGTTCTAATCTATCCAAGGTATTCTTTATCCTCAGGTTTAGTTCATTATAGTTCCTCTAATTCTTTTTCATTTTCTTCCAAATCCTAACTTGTTGTAATGGCTTTTGGTTAGGTGATTGATTTCTTTGAAAACTTAAGGTTTTTGGTAAGTTTTATTCTGATAGTTTAGATCTTCTCTTCATCTTCTATTCTCTAGAGGACTTATGGTTTCTTTATGTTTGGTTTTAGGAGTTTCCAATCCCGCTCTTGCTCCAATATCCCGGTTTTTGGTAAGGAAAATTAGCTAGTATAGTTTATGTTTTGTATGACATAACATTTCAGGTACAATAAAGGGGTAAGTGTGTTTGGACCTAAGGTGTCCACTTATGTCCGATAGGCTCAGTTGCCAAAATTTTATGACGGGCCTAAGTTGATGTCTGGTGTATGATGGACTTATGTCTGAGGCTTAATTGCGACCCCTTGTATAAGCACTTATCTTTTTATTATATCAGACTTGTTATTATGATCTATGACTTATAGTTACGATTATGACTTATGACCTATGAATATGAACTATGATTTATGATTATGACTTAGATTATGATTTATGATTATGACTTAGATTATGACTTAGGCTATGATATGACCTAGGATTTTGTGATGTGGTATGATTAGTATAAATAAGTTTTGTTATGACTCTTGTGAAATTTATGATATTTTGATTAAATGATTATATGACTAACTCTTGTTTGTATTTTCCTTACTGGGCTTAGAAGCTCACCCCTTATGATGTTATTATTTTAGGCAATTAAAAATAGTAAGGTCGGTGGCGAGTGAGACCTAGGAGCTTCGTGATGTACTCGTGGGGACCATATATTCGTGGAAGATCAAGCGGACCTAGTTATTTTTATCAAAGAATATTTTCTTTTAAAGTTTTATTTAAATGTTGCTCATTTTAATATGTTAAAGACAATTATTTTATTTTTTAAAAATCATGGATCCATATATTTATTTTCAAGTTTTTATTCAATAAAAGAGAATTATTTATGATTATGATCCAACGCTGTGTTCTCGATAATTTATGAGAAATTAGGGCGTTACACAATATTCGATCTGTTAGGAAAGTATTGATTCCAATATTATAAATCATGTTGCCAGCCATTCAGGATATTGAATCTCCAAAACAAAAGTCACTAGTCTCATTATACTAAAAAATAAACCTTAACGAGTGAATCAAAAGATCTAATAAGCATAAACAAAAGTTCATGACTACTTAGGATTTAGACTTGTTGACACGGTTCTTCGCCAACAGGTAGTTAAGAAAAAAAGAGGAAGGGATTAGTGCTTAACTATGAACCGAAACAGATGAATGATCTTTTGGAGATGGACTGGTGACACAATTACGTTTTTTAGGTGGTTCAAAGGTTAAAATCCTTCTACTCCACCAGTCAATATTATTGCTATATGCTTGGTATTCTTTTACAGAGTATTTCCTTGCACAATAGAATCCAACCCTTTGCAACTCCCAGGGTCTCTATATTTATAGGAGAGGGCACTTGGGAGTTGGTAAGAAGGTCATCCCGTGACCTTCTTACCTATCATGTCACTTCTGTGACATTCATGATTAATTCATAAAACCTGACACATGAAGTGTGGTCTAATCAATAGGTAAGGGGGATAATGGGCCGCATGGCCCAACCCAGTCATGGGTGCCAGAATACACACGTTCATGCTGCGTGTCCGAGAAGTCAAGGATATATCAGACACGCGATGTCTGATATATGCGCGTTTACCCTGCGTGGTTGACTTTACAAAAGGTCAAAGCCTCCAACTGCAGCTCGTACCACGAGCTGGATGCTTCCCTCGACCTGTGGCCTTTAGAGTCCAGACTCAGTCCTTAAGTAATCGTGGTGAACCCTTGGATACCCCGAGCTAACGAGGTAGGACCTGACGACAACAGCTCCGGTCATGGGGGATCCACGTGGCTGATATAGTTAAGGTCGTATCTTAGCTCGCTAATAGCCTGTTGGAAAATCAGGGCGTACATTTTCCCCCCAAGCCCCTGCTCGTGGTACACGATGTCGTGTAGGGCCACAGTAGGGGCTTTTAGGCTTCCCCATGAACTCTTCATATTCCACATTTTACGCAGACGCCGAATACGTGGAACATCGTTGTTGGTGACGGTACGCCTTCCGAGAACCACATTAAATGGCCTAGCCTATACTCAGCTGTCGTTTCGTCTTTCAAGTGGAGAGCCATGGATCCCACATCAGGGCAATCCAACGGCCCCTCTCACGTGGCCTTTCATGTGTATAAAAGGGGTGGCCACCTTACGCATGGGCCACCCGTTCATTTGAAATGTTTCAGAATTTTTCTTCTTCTTCTCTCTTCTTCATCTTCAAAAGAAAAACCCTCTTCTTTCCGGCTGCCATTCCCAGCGCTTAAGAAGTTCAGGTGTAAGGGC
Source organism: Humulus lupulus (assembly GCF_963169125.1). Taxonomy (NCBI): domain Eukaryota; kingdom Viridiplantae; phylum Streptophyta; class Magnoliopsida; order Rosales; family Cannabaceae; genus Humulus; species Humulus lupulus. Next base: position 91,952,637 of record NC_084794.1, on the reverse strand, counting down.
TCCCTTGAAGCCTTGGAATCAACTACTCCGACGAAGCCCCAACCTAGGCGATCCCTTCATCCCCTTCTCAACCAGAACACTCTGTAAGTCCCCTGACTGTGCATGTTTTGAAATTATTCTTCACTGTAGCCTAGGTAAATATTTACTGTAGCCGCATGCACAGTTTTGTTGGTTTTTTGTGGGTATGAAGGGTGAAAGTCTTTTAGGTCAGGGTATCGCTTGTAGTGGAAAACCATTTAGAGACACGGTTTATAGGGTGCATTTTCTGGGGAAATTTTCTGGGTAGGACTTTTGGTATGCTTGTTTAAAATATCTAGTATTTTGGGTGCAAAATCGGGTAGCTTAGCGGACATGCTTCACAGGAGGGTTTGCCTCTCTTGCCTACTGAAACTTTCCTTCCAAGGCAAATTTCTATCCTGAGGCTCCTGACACACGAATTCTGAGTAATCGGGGATCTGTTGGGAGCACAGGCGCGTGTTCATAGAACCGTGTGGTCTCACTCTCCACGGGCTGAGATTACCTCAGCTCGTGCAAAGGAAACACCCCATTTGATTCTCCCTTATGCTTAGGTCTCCTTTTCTGAAAATATTTTCTTTTGTTCCCTAGGCGACCATATGGCACCCAAGAAGAATGCTCCAAAGAGGACCGCGCGACAGCTCGGCCTGCCAACAATCCAAGGGAAAAGAGGTGATGACGGACTCCCCAATTCGTGTCTTCGGGCCGGTCGTGGAGTAGGAGCTCGAGGTGGCGCCCGACACTTTCTTCGAGGCCGAGAGGATCATTTCGAAGATCACCAATCAGGGGAAAGTGAATAAGATATTCCTTTCCCATGGCATCGAACTGGGGAGGGGCGCCCTGATCGCCCGACCTCACGCAGAAGGTGAGCGGAGCTGCGCACCGCTCGACGAGGAGTTCGCGGCCTGGAGTGACGAGCACTTCAAAGCCGGGGCTTTCCTCCCGCTGGATCAGTACTTCGTCGACTTCCTCAACTACGTGAGGTTGGATCCTTTCCAGCTCCCCCCCAACTCCTATCGTTTGTTGGCGGGGTTGAGATATCTGTTCCTGAAACAGGAGTGGGAGGTTCCCACTCCGGCAGATATCTTATACTTCTTCTGCCTCAAGGCCATCCCGGAGCAGCGGGGGCGAGGCAACAGGTTCTATTACTTAACCTGGTTTCCAAATACGGCTGCGGTCATCGAGCTGCCCAGCCACCCCAACGACTTCAAAGACTAGTTCTTTATGCCCAAGGGGTTTCGCAACTGCGACCTGCACTAATTTCAACCGTCCTCGTAAGTACTTTTCATCCTTAGCTTGTAAGTTAAGTATCGGTTAGCTCCCCCCTGTATCCATTTCTGATTTAGAATAATTCTGCAGCTATCTTCGCGAGGACAGAGAAGTCTGTGATCCTCGGGAGCCAGTACGAGACACTGGCGGGCTTGCCCCCCAGTGAAAAGGACTATCGCCAGCTCGTGACAGACGAGACGATGCTGGCCTGCAAGCTGATCTCCCCAGGCCAGACTCTGAACCCGAGGAGGCCCCGGGTGCCTCCCCCAGCCCGCGAGATGAGGGCCATCCCCTAGGAGGAGGTCGCAGGGGATGAGGACGAGGAGGATGAGGTGCCCCACGTGAGGACGAGGAAGCGGGCACTGGAGGTCGCCCAAAGGACGGACGAGGAGAGGATCCGGTCCGAAGCAGCTGCAGGTCCCTCCGGCCAAGGTAACCCATATATGTTTAGGAACATAGATAGGGCCACTGCAGATCCCCGGCTAGCTAGGTTCAATCCCAAACAGCTCGTCCAATGCCATCGAAGTGACCCAGACTTTGATGTAACCCTGCTCCATTGCGTTGACCAACTCGTGTTGGATTACGAAAGTAGCCGCCCTAGGGGTACCATAGTTGTAGAAAACACCCTAGCCTTTAGGTCGGTGCTATTCGAGGAGTATGGGACCAACCTTCGGTCATGGCCATCACTCCGGGAGGGTGCCGTAGCTCCGGGTCTTAGGCAATACGTCGAAGAGTCTAGTCCTGAGCTAGCCTCGGATCCAGAACCCGCGCTAGCTCGAGAAGTAATTGTCTTAGGATCCCTCGCAGAAGCTCCAGGGCCGATGGTCGTGACCATAGATTCCTCTTCTAGCTCGGGGGGTAGGATTCCCTTTAGTATATATATATACTTGAGTTTCCCTTTTTTCCCCCTTGTTTTTGTTTTTGCATGACTGCTTACTGATATATTGATGTTGTCTTTATTTTTCCAGAGGAGATGTCTCAGCCCGGGGGAAAAAATCTGCGAGCTATGTTCACCAGAGGGAACTCCTCAGCTGGGGCCTCTGGGCCAAAAATGAAGAAGCTCTGGGTGGCGAAGAAAGCTGCTGGTACCCCAACCAAGTCCCCTGCAAAGGGGAAAGAGCAGCCCCCAGCTGCCCAGGCCGAGGAAACTGAACCCCCTGCTGTAGTGAGGAACATACCCCCACCCCCTCCGTGAGCTCCGGCCTTCGTCCGGGACACAGGGGCGAAGCTTGGGGCTTCGGCAACTGCGCCCCCCGAGGTGCGTATCCCGGTGGACCCCCAAGCCCTGGAGAAGATTCCAGATGTCTTTCGGGGGACGGTGTATGAGACGGCGAGCTACGCCGTCGACCACTTCTACCGCTTCAACGAGAGGGAGTTGCGGGCCATCGAAACAAGGAGCCCGGTGGGCGTAATGGAATCTTCATTGGGCATGGCCCTAACGGTAAGCTGACTTTACCCTTATTTTTGATTGTCATGCCTTGCCCTGTTTTTCCTCTCCTTTTTTTATTCTAAGGAAATTGCCTCTGTTTTTGCAGAGCGTCTTGGCCCTTCACCGGAGCATAGCCAGGGCCAAGGCCCAACTCGAGGATATGAGGGGAGAGCATCAGGCGGCTTTGGCCGCCCATCAGACTTCCTTGCAGACGGCCCAACAGAAGGAAAAGGAAGCCAAGGATGCTCTGGCAGCTGTACAGGCCGAGCTAGAAGAAGCCCGTCCCAAGCATCAAGAGGCCGAGGCTACCAAAGCCACCCTCGCTGCCGCGCTAGTCGAGCTAGACTCTGCGAAGGCTGGGGCTGAGGAGGCTAAGGCAGCCTCCAGCACCGCCATGGAGGACATGCTCTACCATTTCTGGGCCTATAATCCGGACGGCGACTTCTCCTTCTTAGGAGCGGACATGGAGGTCTTCCTGGAGGGGTTCAAAGCTCGCCTCCAGCAGGAGGCACCTTCTGAGACCGTGGAGGCACCCGTCATGGCCGAGCAGGAGGACGAGACAACGACCTCCTCGGGGCAGCCTGGTGGAGCTTAGGGCCTTTCTTTTTCGCACCCTTTCCTTTAATATTCTCATTTTTTTTTTGTTTGTAACTTTGCATGAGGTTTTTCCACCTCGAGACAATTGGTTTTATCAATTTTTTCTTTTAATTGGTTTATTTCCTTTTGCCTTTACGCATTTTAGTTACTACTTTGAAAAACTTAGTTCGCGTTAATTTCTATCAATTTCTCGTGCTCTTTAAGAAAAACAACGATCAATCGATTTAAATTAACTTCTAAGTTTTATGACCTGGTTATGTCCAGGAACTTAGTTTGAAAACTTAGTTCGTGTTAATTTTTATCAATATCTCGTGCTCGTTAAGAAAAACAACGATCAATCGATTTAAATTAACTTCTAAGCTTTATGACCTGGTTATGTCCAGGAACTTAGTTTGAAAACGTAGTTCGCGTTAATTTTTATCAATATCTCGTGCTCTTTAAGAAAAACAACGATCAATCGATTTAAATTAACTTCTAAGCTTTATGACCTGGTTATGTCCAGGAACTGAGTTTGAAAACTTAATTCACGTTAATTTTTATCAATATCTCGTGCTCTTTAAGAAAAACAACGATCAATCGATTTAAATTAACTTCTAAGCTTTATGACCTAGTTATGTCCAGGAACTTAGTTTGAAAACTTAGTTCGCGTTAATTTTTATCAATATCTCGTGCTCTTTAAGAAAAACAATGATCAATCGATTTAAATTAACTTCTAAGTCTATAAGGCGACCTGGTTATATCCAGGCACCATATGCCCCCCAAGTAACTAGGAAAGGGTCTTTCGTGGTTACTTTAGATTACACTTGTAAACATGTACAATCATAAATGAAAAGTTAATTCTCATTGCTTAATACATAAAAAATGGCCTTTTAGGCCTTACAAGGGTGTCATTGATAATATCTCTTCAAATGGATGGCGTTCCAAGTTCGTGGGATTGCCCCTCCATCGAGCCGAGCTAATTTGTAAGTTCCTTCTTTAATGACCTCGATGATTTGATATGGCCCTTCCCAGTTCGGTCCCAATACTCCATCTTTGGGATCTTTATCGGCTAAGAAAATCCTCCTGAGGACCAGGTCGCCAATGCTAAAGGCACTCTTTTTGACTTTTGAGTTGAAATAACGAGTGATTTTTGCTGGTAATGTGCGAGCTGGAGTTGCGAATCTTCTCGTCTTTCATCAACCAAGTCAAGGGAAGCACAAAGTAGCTCGTGGTTGCGGTCCTGGTCATATGCCTGGACTCTATGCAAAGGTACCTTAATCTCCACAGGGAGGACTGTCTCACTCCCAAAAGCCAGGGAGAAAGGAGTATGACCCGTAGGAGTCTGATGCGAGGTCCAGTATGCCCACAGAACCTGGGGGAGCTGTTCTGGCCAGACCCCCTTAGCTTTGTCTAGTCTCTTCTTGAGGCTCGCATTTAGGGTCTTATTGATGGCCTCGACCTGGCCATTTGCCTGAGGATAGGCCACGGACGAGAAGCTTTTCACGATCCCATACCTTTCACAAAAGTCGGTGAATAGGTCGCTGTCGAACTGAGTCCCATTGTCGGAAACAATTTTCTTGGGCAGCCCGAATCGGCAGATAATGCTCTTAACCACGAAATCGAGGACTTTTTTGGAAGTTATTGTTGCCAAAGGTTCTGCCTCAGCCCACTTCGTGAAGTAGTCGATGGCCACCACAGCGTATTGGACCCCGCCCTTTCCAGTAGGGAGGGCGCCAACCAAGTCGATTTCCCAGACCATAAATGGCCACGGGGAAGAGATCATCTTTAGTTCGACTGGGGGAGCTCGTGCAACTGTGGTGAACTGCTGGCACTTGTCACATTTCTTGACATACGAGATCGAGTCCTTGGATAGAGTGGGCCAGTAATATCCTTGCCTCAGGACCTTTAGGGCCAAGCTTTTCCCCCCAGTGTGATCCCCGCAAAAACCCTCATGCACTTCCTGCAGGATGGCCTTTGCTTCGCCCGGAAGAACACATCGTAGGAGAGGTAAGGAGTGCCCACGTCGATACAGTATCCCATCTACCATCGTATACCTTGGGGCCTGGTACAGTACCCGCCGCGCATCATTACGCCCTTCAGGTAGCTTCCCCTCGGTGAGATACTCAAGGATGGGGGTCATCCAGGTCAGCCTAGCGTCGATCATCTCGACCTCCGTCCTGACTTCTTCTATACTCGATTTTTCCAAGAACTCTACCGGAACTAATCCCAAAGCCTCCGTCTCCCCGGAGGTGGCGAGCTTGGCAAGAGCGTCTGCGTTAGCGTTCTGCTCCCGAGGTATCTACTCGATTGAGCCTCGCCCAAACGCGGACAGTTCGACTTTTACCTTTGCCAGGTATGCAGCCATCTTGGGTCCTCATGCCTGATACTCGCCCAGCACCTGGTTTACCACGAGCTGGGAGTCACTGAAGCACTGGACGGATCTCGCCTTCAGCTCCTCGGCTATTCTTAGTCCGGCCAGCAAAGCTTCGTATTCAGCCTCGTTGTTGGAGGCCTTGAATCCGAATCTCAGCGCCGAGTGGAATCTATGTCCCTCGGGGGATATCAAAATGATTCCAGCCCCGGAGCCGTTCTCATTGGATGAACCGTCTACGAAGATCTTCCATGACGCTTGGGCCTAGGTGAGCTGGGGTGAGTCTTCTACAGGATCCTCCCGGAATCCTATGCACTCTGCTACAAAATCGGCCAGGGCCTGACTTTTTATAGCAGTTCGTGGGGTGTATAAAATCTCGAACTGACTGAGTTTGATAGCCCACTTTAATAGGCGTCCCGATGCTTCAGGTTTTTGCAAAACCTGCCTTAAAGGTTGATCGGTTATGACGTGTATTGAGTGGGACTGGAAGTACGGACTGAGCTTTCAGGAGGCCGTGGTGAGGCAGAACGCCAATTTTTCCATCAATGGGTATCGAGATTCAGCTCCGAGAAGTCTCTTGCTGATGTAGTAGACCGGTTTCTGAACCCGGTCTTCTTCTCGAACCAATACGACACTAGCTGCATCCTCTGTGACAGCTAGGTAGAGAAAAAGGGGCTCTCCTGCCTTTGGTTTGGATAGTACGGGTGGCTCGGCCAGATGTGCCTTCAGGTCGAGGAAAGCACTTTCGCACTCTTCTGTCCATTCGAACTTCTTATTTCCTCGGAGCAGGTTGTAGAATGGCAGGCACTTATCGGTGGATTTTGAAATAAACCGATTGAGGGTTGCCACCCTTCCTGTCAGGCCTTGGACGTTTTTGCGCGACCTGGGTGAGGGAAGCTCGAGTAATGACCTAATCTTGTCGGGGTTTGCCTCGATTCCTCGGGTATTGACGATGAAACCCAGGAATTTTCCAGATGCGACTCCAAAAGTGCACTTCTGCGGATTAAGCCTCATGACATACTCCCATGGTATCTTGAAGCACTCCTCCAGGTCGGAAACATGGTTATCGACAATCCTTGACTTAACCAGTATATCATCAACGTACACTTCCATGTTCTTCCCGATCTGGCTGGCGAACATTCTATTTACTAACCTCTGGTACGTAGCACCGGCGTTCTTCAACCTGAATGGCATGACCTTGTAACAATAGACGTTAGTCGGGGTCATGAAGCTGGTGTGCTCCTGGTCCGCCGGATTCATGGAAATTTGGTTGTAGCCTGAGTACGCATCCATAAAGGACATGAGCTCGTGCCCCGCTGTGGCATCCACCAATTGGTCAATTCTTGGCAAGGGAAAACAATCTTTGGGGCAGGCTTTATTCAGGTCGGGGAAGTTGATGCAAGTCCTCCACTTCCCGTTGGGCTTCGGGACCAACACGGGGTTGGCGACCCAAGTCGGAAACTTGGCTTCATGGATAAAGCCGCATTTCTTGAGCCGGGCTACTTCTTCCTCTAAGGAATCAGCCCGGGTTGTTCCCAGGCGCCTCTGCTTCTGGGACTTCGCAGGGACGCTCTTGTCCAGATGAAGGGTGTGCATGATGACATTTGGACCGATTCCCACCATGTCCTCATGCGACCATGCAAACACATCCAGGTTATCCTGCAGAAACTTAACCAGCTCCGCCTTCCTCTCGTTACAGAGGCTTTTCTCGAGCTTGACCGTCCGTGAAGGATTTTGTGGATCGATGTTCATTTCTTCGAGCTCTTCAATATCCTGGAGCTCGGACTTGTCCTCGCCTATTCGGGGGTCAATATCCTCACTTAAGACGATATTTTCCCCTCCGGCACTTTGAGGTTTTTCAATCTCAGGATCAGCTAAAGGTTCCTGAGATTCCTCTCCTCCACCTTGGATGGCCATTGCTAGCTGCCCGGGTTTTGATTTTCCCTTCATGGAAATGCTTTAGCATTCCCTGGCAATGAGCTGATCACCACGGATCGTGCATATTCCCATGGAAGAAGGGAATTTCAGTGCGAGGTGGCGAACGGAGGTGATGGCCTCAAAAGCTATGAGTGTGGGTCGACCCAAAATAGCATTGTATGCAGCGGAGCAATCGACGACCACAAACTCGAGGAGTTTGGAGACTGTCCGAGGTCCTTCTCCTAGGGTGATCACCAGCTCGATCGTCCCTATGGCCGCTGATCCTTCTCCCAAAAAACCATGCAGCATTATGGAGGTCGCCTTCAGCTCGGCGATAGTTAAACCCATCTTCTCCAGCGTGGACCGGAATAGAAGGTTTACTGAGCTCCCATTATCTATCAGCACCCTCCTAACCCTTCAATTAGCGAGCTGCACTGCTACTACCAGAGGGTCGTTATGAGGGAACTGGACATGGCCCGCATCTTCTTCTGTAAAAATGATCAGTTGCCTCTCCAATCGTTGCTGCTTTGGCAGACGCTGCTCCGGGACGAACTCTACTCCATTATGCGCCTTGAGTTCGTTTATGTACCTCTTTTGGGCACCCCTGCTCGTGCCAGCTAAGTGTGGACCTCCCGAGATTGTGGATATCTCTCCTCCTATCACTGGAGGAGGGACGTCTTGATCAACCCGAGACCCGGACTGGCTGATCGGGGCTTCCAGAGCAGGTCGGCTTGCTGGAACCCTATTCCGTGCGTACTGAGCCAAGGGGCCAGCTCTGATGAGAGTTTCGATCTCATCTTTCAAATGCCTACAATCATCGGTATTGTGGCCAACGTCGTTGTGGAAACGGCAAAACTTGGAGGTGTCTCTCTTCCCCTTCTGGTGCTTTAACGGCTTTGGCTTCTTCCAGGGGAGGCGAGCAGAATTCGCCAGGAAGATGCTCTCCCTAGAGTGGGTGAGTTCTGTATAAGTCGCGTAGACCGGCTTAAATTTGTCTATGGACTTATTCTTCTTTGGGTCGTCCTGGTTGCCCTCGCCGTTCCCCTTTCTTTTGCCTCCACCGAACTGGTTATTCTGTGTAACGTTCTGGGTCGCTGTCACGACCTCCGTTCCCACTCCAGCGGGCTGCTCAGGGACCTGGCTGGTTCCCGCAGCTGAGGCTTCGGCCTCCTCCAAGTTGATCCATTTCTGGGCCCTATTTAGGAACTCATTCACTGAGCTAACTCCCTTCATTTGTATTTCTTTCCAGAGTCCCCCTCCGACGAGGATTCCAGTTCTCAAGGCCATGAGCTTGGAGCTGCCATCTGCGTCTCTGGCCCGAGCAGCGACATTCGCGAACTTGCTCAGGTAAGCTTTTAGAGGCTCGTCGGGCTGCTGTCTCACGTTAGCCAGAGAGTCGGCCTTGACACAGACAGCCTGGGAGGCTCGGAATTCCCTTTTAAAGTCAGCAGAGAAAGTTTTCCAGGAACTGATGGATTGTCTTTTGCTTTGTTTGAACCACTGCCTAGCTGGTCCAGTCAGTGTGGAGGGAAATATCAGATACCTCAGCTCGGGGCCAATGTTGCGGGCCATCATCAGGGTGTTGAACATCCCCAGATGATCCGACGGGTCTCCATCTCCGTTGAACTTGGACAGGTGCGGCATACGGAAACCGGGTGGGTAAGCCGTTGCTGCTATGCTGGGGGCGAAGAGTTCCAGCTCGTCCCCTGAATCATATTCGTCTTTCTCTTTTTCCGACAGGAGTTTCCTCATCAGCTCCTCCATCTGAGCCAGGCGCTCAAGGGTTTTGTCCTGATTTCCTTGGTTATTCCGGGGTTGCTCGACAGCTCCGGATCCATTGTATACGTTTGGTGGGTTATTGCCCCTCCTATCTTGAGATAGGTTATTTGGGGCGTTCCCACCGTTACGCATCTCGGACAGGTCTCCCCCTGAGCGAGCAGGGCTGCCACCTCCTCTTGGTTCCCCCCTATGAGAGTTTAGGCGATCCCGCAGGTCGCCCATCTGTGTGGTTTGAGGACTTCGCGCCGAGCTCAAACGTTGACGCAGGTCTCCGCCAAAAAGGTCGCTCCGGCGTCTGCTAGTCCAGTAGCTCCCGTTAGAAAAGCTCGGAGTCCGCCTTTGGGGGTGAAGATCCGGGCTCTCCCTCGGCGCCCTGCTACGTCGGGAAGGTCCTGTGGACGGCGGGTTTCTCCTGCTGCTTCCATAAGCTGGAATATCTCGGATGGGCCGAGGAGGAGACAGATATCTTATTAGAGACGGAGGATGCCTGACCGGAGATGCAATCCTAGTCCCGTCAGGAAGGATCAAGTTAGGTGGGAGCCTTTCGGCCCTGCCAACTTGCGGGTCCCGCGCCTGGCGATCTGGATGAGGCGCAGGACGGCTGGTGGGGACGGGCTGGTGCTGTTTCCTCGAGCTCTCCTGGGCACGCTCAAGGCTGTTTGGGAGCTGGGAGTTGAAGTTCAAACCGAGCGGCTATACTGTTGTTCGGCTCTAGGCATTTCTTCGAAGTTTACCTCTCGACGGTGCGATGAGGGAATAGAGTTGGATGCCGACAGTCTGTCCGAGCGGCTAGGCCTGGACCGACTACCCCGGCGGGACTTATGAGTCTCGCCTTGCCTCTTTCCGACGTTAGCGTCGGTTGTAAGAGGGGGTAGTCGGGCCAACACCTCCTTGATCTGCTGATTATCTTTCGCTAGTTGGCTCCTCAGCTGAGTGTTCTCCATCTCTATGCTTGCCCAGCCGCTGCTGGACTTCAGGATTTTGCTCACCAAAGACGGCGGTATGATGAGCCTCCTGCCGATCATGTTGTTCCACCTCGTTACCGTGTCTTGATCGAGTGGTCACCATAGTTGGATGTTTGCGATAGCACCAATCTGACTAGCTCTCAATGAAAGCACCAAACTGTTGACGCGGTTCTTCGCCAACATGTAATTAAGAAAATAAGAGGAAGGGATTAGTGCTTAACTATGAACCAAAACAGATGAATGATCTTTTGGAGATGGACTGGTGACACAATTACGTTTTTTAGGTGGTTCAAAGGTTAAAATCCTTCTACTCCACCAGTCAATATTATTGTTATATGCTTGGTATTCTTTTACAGAGTATTTCCTTACACAATAGAATCCAACCCTTTGCAACTCCCAGGGTCTCCATATTTATAGGAGAGGGCACCTGGGATTTGGTAAGAAGGTCATCCCGTGACCTTCTTACCTATCATGTCACTTCTGTGACATTCATGATTAATTCCTAAAACGCGACACGTGAAGTGTGGTCTAATCAATAGGTAAGGGGGATAATGGGCCGCACGGCCCAACCCAGTCGTGGGTGCCAGAATACGCAAGTTCATGTTGCGTGTCCAAGAAGTCAGGGATATATCAGACACGCGATGTCTGATATATGCATGCTTGCCTTGCGTGGTTGACTTTACAAAAGGTCAAAGCCTCCAACTCCAGCTCGTACCACGAGCTGGATGCTTCCCTCGACCTGTGGCCTTCAGAGTCCAGACTCAGTCCTTAAGTAATCGTGGTGAACCCTTGGATACCCTGAGCTAACGAGGTAGGACCTGACGACAACAGCTCCGGTCATGGGGGATCCACGTGGCTGATATAGTTAAGGCCGTATCTCAGCTCGCTAATAGCTCGTTGGAAAATCAGGGCGTACAAGGCTGATCTACAAATGATCATCTATTATGATACAAATTAAATCTTTATGGCAAACAGTAAGTTTATAAAGATAATTAATTCATATCGGTCATGTCATATATAATCTCTATTATATACAGTACCTTTACCAAGATGTCTAGCCACATCAGTAATCCGAATCTAGATTACTTGCATCGCGTATGCTTAAACTGTACTAGTAACCATTCATTAAAGATTATTTACTTTAACATGTTACTGACTATTTTATTCATTGTATATGATCTTAATTCTCTTGTACTAATACAAGATCATATCCTCATAAATGAATATGAAATTTTCTTTACATTTATATAAGCTATTCAAGCAAATAACTATAACATTCAAATATAATAATGTTGTATTTTTATTTAAATCAATAAAATGTCTTTACATGCTTTTAGGGCATAAATCCTAAATTTTTTTAACTCATTTCTTGTCTTTCTCGGTCAGATCAAATTCCTGCAACAAAAGGATCCACCTAATCAAGCACACCTTGGTATCCTTTTTGGAAATGAGATCTTTAAGGGAGAAATGGTCGGTAAAGACCATAATCGGTGAACCAATAAGATCGGAACTAAACTTGTCAAGTGTGAATACAACAACAAGTAACTCTTTTTTAGTAGTATTGTTAAGATTTCTACTTCCATAGTAGATGATGAAGGGCTTCCCTTCCCTTCTTTGACCTAGGACGACCCTTATAGCGTAATTGCTAGCATCACACATGATTTTTGAAAGACTCCTCACACTCGGGTTTCTAGTTAAACACGGTGCCTTTTGCTAGGAGATTTGACAAAGAGCGAGCGATTCTCAAAAAAATTTGTTTTAACTTTCTATAGAATCATGCATGCCCAAGGAAAGATCGAATGTCTTTAACAGTCTTGGGGGTGGGCAGTTTTGAAACGAGTTCAATCTTTGATTGATCAACTGTTGGTAACATGTTCACCATGTGTGCAGCGGAATGCACAGTGTGGTGGGCCCAGTGATTTCAAAAAAAAAAAATTTAAACAAACTTTAAATAACGAATCCACTAATATACATACATTAATCAATGAAATAGAAAATATTAGGGATTATACTAGATGATGAACTATCAAGATTCTTTGTTATCTTTTTGTATCTCCAACGAACATCCAATCCTAGCAATCTCCAGGTACTCAGACCACGATCTTCCAAGATGTTCTCTACACCTCAAGACGTGTGTGTGTGCACGTAGAGTAATAGTGAGATTTTTTGTGATCCGTAAGATGTGCTCAACACATGAGATCTTAGAATTAGGACTTGATATTGGTTTTCAGGCTTAGAGAAAAGATAAAATATATTTCTCTCTGTGAAAAACTGACTCCAACACTTAGAAGTCTCTAGAATTCTTATGTTCTATTTAATTGTTTTATTATTTAATTCAAAATTCAAAATTCTAAAATTAAACAATTTGATTATTAAATTTATAAAATAAATAAAACATCCAAAGACTGAGTCTAGGACTTTGTTACACACCAATCACAGTGCACACACCAATCACAGTGCAAGCACTGTGGCTGGCGTGTGATACATGTCATTTTTCAGGGCAAGTGTCTTAATTATTTTATTTATTATTTATTTAATAATCTTTTTATTTAAAAAATAATAAAATATCTAGAAACTAATAGCCAACCTTATCAGATAAATATTTTAATTATCTGAATAAATTTCTGAACAAATTCAAATCAATTTTGAATTATCAAATTTATTTTTCATATTTAAATAAGGAAAACATAATTAATAAAAAATTAATTATTTTTATTATATAATAATAATTTTGAAAATTATAATTAATTATTTAATTAGTTAATTTCAAATTTGGAAATTTTCTATATATATAATATTATTCAAATAATAACAATATAAAATCAATATATGCTCAAATTCATTTCATTTATTTATTTCATAAAAACATTGTTCAATACATATGCTTTAAAGAGCATCATTCCTAACATCGACCACAATTCCTCGTTCTGAAACAACATGCCCCAAGACTATGCCAGATGGCACCATGAAATGACATTTCTCTCACTCTAGTACGAAGACTTTCTCTTTACATCGTTTAAGCACAAATTATAAATTGAGAATGATTTATTCAAATGAATCTCCAAACACTGTCAAATCATCCATGAATACTTTCATGCATTTCTCGATCATATCGCTAAATATTCAAATCATGCATCTCTAGAAGCGGTTGGAGCATTACACTAGCCAAATGGCATACTCCGAAAATCATAAGTACCAAAAGGACAAGTAAATGTGGTCTTATCCTGATCTTCTAGGGCAATTTCAATTTGGTAATACCATGAGTAACCATCAAGAAATCTATAGAAAAGATGACCCACCACATGTTCCAATATTTGATTGATGAATGGAAGTGGAAAATGGTCTTTGTGGGTGGCTGCATTTAATTTTCTATAATCAATGTGCATGCACCACCTAGTTGTGACCTTGGTAGGCATGAGTGCCCCCTTATCATTTTGCAGCACAGTTATCTCCGATTTCTTGGGAACAACCCGAGTTGGGCTAACCCACTTATTGTCAACAACAGGATAGATCATCCCAGAATCAAGAAGTTTAAAGACTCCGGTCTTTAACACTTCCTTCATTGTTGGGTTAAATCTTCTTTGAGGGTCATGATATGGTATAGCCACATCTTCCATTTGAATGTGATGGGCCAAATCAAAGGACTGATGCCTTTGATGTCACCTATCATCCATCCTAATGCATCTCTTTGTTCTTGCAACACATTGATTAACTGTTGCTCTTCTTTTGCATTTATCTTGGAAGATATTATGACTGGAAAAATGTTATCGGCTCCGAGGAAGACATGTTTTAGGCCTTAGGAATTTTAGCCAACTTTGGTTGATGAGCTTTTTCAATGGAATGTATTGGTTTTTCTCTATCGTGAGGAAGTTCCTCACAGAGTGGGCTCCAAAAATTTGTTACTTTAGCTTGTGAGTGTTTGATGATTTCAGGGTTGATTTTTGACTCATCATGCTCAAAATTTTCAGAAATTTGGAAGAGGTGATTGAGATTTTTGGAATTATATTGTGATTCAACATCTTCTGAAACAAGTGTATCGATTAGAAAGGGTTGGAAACACTCATCGTTATCAGGTGGTTGTTTCCCAATGTGGAAAACATTCACTTCTAGAGTCATGTTCCCAAAAGTGATTTTCATGAGACCACTCCTATAGTTAATGAGAGCATTTGTTGTTTCAAGAAAGGGTTTACCTAGAATCATGGGAATTTTGGATTCCATACTTACATCAGATGGAGTGTATAAGATGAGAAAACCAACGATGTAATAGAATTTTCAATTTGAATCAAGATATCTTTGACTATTCCCCAAGGTTTCTTAACTGATCGATCAGCCAATTGTTGCACCATTGATGTGGGATTGAGTTCTCCTAGACCTAATTGCAAGTATATTGAATATGGCATGAGATTTACACTTGCTCCCAAGTCTAGAAGGGCTTGGCTAAATTCCTGTTTCCTAATTTGGCAAGAAATGGTGGGACAACCAGGATCTTTGTACTTAGGCGGTTTCTTGCAATCAATTACTGCACTAGCCTATTATGTCAAGAATGCAGTTTTCTTGACATGGTGCTTTCTTTTAACAGTGCACAGATCCTTGATAACGTTAGCATAAGCCGATACTTGTTTGATCACATGCAACATAGGCAAGTTGATCTTTACTTGTGTCGAAAGGTTTTTTTTCAAAACAAGTAACCCAACAACAATTTTTTACATTGTTTTCAGAAAACAAATTTTAAAAACAAAGTTACAAAAACATAAAATGTTGAGAACAACAAAAAGTTTTCTATTGTTCTCAAAAAAAAATTGTCTATTTTTTTCTCACATCACTTTTTTAATTATTATTATCTGTAATCATTTATTGTCACATCATTTTTTCTCCCATTAGTTTTTCTCACATTACTTTCTCTTATTAGTTTCTCTCTCCTCACTTTCTCTTATATCAATTTCTCTCTCCTCACTTTCTATCTCCTTATTTTATATCTCTTTATTTTTTTTCTCATCACTTTCTCTCTCGCCATTTTTTCTCTTCTCGTTTTTTATCTCCTCATTTTCTCTCTAATTACTTTTTCTCTCCTCACTTCTCTCTCTTTAGTTTTTTTCTCATCACTTTCTCTCTCATTTTTTCTTGCATCAATTTTTCTCTTCTCAATTTCTCTTTCATCACTTTCTTTTTCCTCCAATTTTCTCTCATTATTTTCTCACTCCTTATTTTTCATCACTTTTTCTTTCACATTATTTTATCTAATCATTTATTACAAACTTTTAAAAGATTTTTCTCTTTGTAAATGTATTTATTAATTTTTTATTTAAGATATTCTTTTAAAAAAAACTAAAACATTGTTTTTGGAAAAATATTAACCAAACAACTCTTCTTTTTATAAAACTACAAAAATTATTTTCTTTTCTCATTTATGAAAACATAACTTTGAGAACAAAAAACATAAAACAATGTCACATAGGCCCAAGACTGCTAACACTGATCTGGAGCTGTCATTGTCATCTCCGAGTTCAGTGATACATGCTCACCTTTGTCACCCTAATATCCTGGCCCCCCAACAACAACATTTTCTAACATTTTTTTTTTAATTTGGGGGGAACATTTCTAACGTTAACTTGTTTGATTTGCTTCATCTTCTATGAGTCAACTTTATAAATCAACAACTTCTAATTTAATTAGTCGAAGTGGTAGTGCTCAAAATATGATCGTTTTTCTATTGAAATATTAAAATTGATTTATTATGGTTAGTTTCTAGAATTTTTATGAATTTAGAGTTTCCATGTGTTTACTAGAGTTTCTAGTGTCTTCATGTGTTTACTAGAGTTTCTAGAATGTTCATGTTTTTACTAGAGGTTTTTGAGTCTTTAGCATTCTAGAACTCTCATTTCTTAGTTAGTAGATGAGAATTATCTAGAATAATCTACTAGCTAATAATTTAATTATGTTTCTAGAAAAGTCCATATCCTATAAATAGAGATGTAGTCCCACCATTTTGTATCAAGCCAAAAACACAAGTTGAGTTCTATAAAAAAAGTCTATTCCATCATAATATTATCTCCCATATTAACATCAGTTTTCGACAAAGTCTTCAAGTTCTCTCCCAAATTCATCTTGATTTTCAACAAAGTGGTACCAGAGCAAGGTTCTTGAAGAAAAATGGCAAGTGGAGGAATGATCCCCTTCGAAGTTCCAATGCTCACCAAGAGCAACTATGACAATTGGAGTATCAAGATGAAGGTGCTACTAGCTAGGAGCTCAAGATGTTTGGGAGATTTTTGAGAAAGTCCATAAGGAGCAAGAAGATGTTGCTCTTTCTCAAGCTCAACAGGAAGCCTTGAGGGATTCAAGAAAGAGAGACAAGAAAGCTCTCTACCTCATCTATCAAGCGATGGATGAAGATGCATTCGAGAAGACCTCAAATGCAACTACGACCAAAGAAGTGTGGGAGAAGCTTTAAACTTGCAACAAAGGACTGGAGCAAGTTAAAAAGATCCGTCTTCAAACTCTTAGAGGTGAGTTTGAACTTTTGTTCATGCACTACAAGAAAAAAGGCTTTTCATAACACCAAAAATGTGTTATCAAAACATACCATAACACTTTTTGATGTGTTAAGACCGACTATGTTATCGTAGGTCAGGGTACATTACATAACACTTTATCATTGTTATACAGATGTGTTATTATACTGTCAATGATAACACACTTTCTGTGTTATTTTAATAAATAGATAAGTGTTTAATTATATTATTTATAGTCGATTATATAACACATTTCAATACTTATAAATTTGTGTTATACTACACTTTAGTATAACACATTATTTGTGTTATATAATGAAGTTTGCATAACAAAATTCTTTACATAAAAAGTATTATTGTAATAGATATTATAACACAATTTTCGTATTATTTTAATATTTAGATAAGTTTAAATTCTCATTATATATTCATTTATATAACACTAATTTATTCTATTCTATTTTAATTTTTTTTATATAATTAAAATTAGCTTTCTAATATATACTAGCATCATCAAATGAACTTGATTTTCAAATAACAACAAGTAAAAACATTCAACATTGTATTAACAATCCACAAATTAGTTTAAAACATTCAACACTGTCATCAACAACAAAATGTTCTTTAAGTATTCAAGTAGTCTTAAATATTCAACATATTGAAAAGTTACTACTTTCAGCACAAAATATTCTACAGCTGCCCAACACAAAGCCTTCAAAATTAAGTATCCTTTTCTCCTCCAATTGATGGAGAAAGAGACATTTTTCTCCTGCAATAACAGATAAAAGGTAAGGTATATGTTTAAAAAAAATCAAATAATAAAACTGTATACAATATAAGACCTAAGCAAGCAATACCAAATGAACATACTTCAAAATTCAAAATATTGCTATCACACAGTGAATAGATACATATTACAGTAAACAAACATTAACATTTTCAGGTTAAAGAGGCCTCAATTTCACCTAAAGACATCTCTGGTTCAGGTGCTTAAATTACTGAGACAACATGTTAAAAGTTTGGGAGATTTGAGTTACAAAAGCATTTAGAATGATACTATTATTTCTAGGGTAGATCCATCGAATCTCATATCTCATTTAAAGGAGAGGTGTAATAGAATATGGAGCTCAAACAGGTACTAAACTCTAGACCTTAAGTTATTTGGACACTAACAAGTAATTACAAAACAGTGATACATATTCGCAGTCAATTACGCTGATATAGTACAGTGTAGTGTTTACAAACGTACAGAAATTACTGTAGAATCCTCAACCCAATGCAAAGAAATATGAAAAGACTTTCAGTTACTACAAACTATGAGTTTCATTCGTATTAAAAGCCATGATTGATACCAAAAAAATAGATACACACTAAAGATATGCCAAGGTCCAATATAAATGTTTTCTGTGGAAGAAATCACTTCATTGTGTCTCTTTGGGTTTCATCAACCAAAGAATTTAGGGACTGCCCCTTCTTTTTGTATCTACCATTACTAGATAGTGTGCTTCAATATATATTGCCTTCCTTTAGCTAGGCGGAGGAAGCCTAGTTCTATTTTCTTCCTCTTAAATAAATAATCTTAGCTTATTTATTAATATATACATATACACATATACAATTTACATGCACAATCCACAAAATGTTGGTGATGAACGAATGTGTGAGTCTAAACTGAGAAAATTAGAAGACCAAAAAGGAAATAGAACACCAACAAAGTAAAAGAATCTTTAAGTGTTGTTGTTGAATGCATAATAGGCAGAGAAGTTCCTCAAATAAGAGGAAACAACAAAATATGAAAAAGGTTTTCAGTTCAAGCATTGAGAGAATCCTTACAGGATTGCAAAAATAAGATAATAAGGAGACAACAGCAAAGAATTGCATTAATTTTTTTATATTTTTTTTAAAGAAACGAAATTTTGTATTACTTGTTGAAATAAAATATAAAGTAGAAGAAAAATGTTATCATTAGTTGGATATGAAATAGAAATATTATGAAATCAAAACCAAAGAGATCGCTAGAAAAAGCTAATAAAGAAACTTACACACATTCTGCTGGCCAAGTTCCTTCAGATAGGGATGATAAGAGGCGAATAAATTCCACAGTCCTGAAGGGAAATTCACCTTCTAGACTACAAAGAAGACAGTGAATAGGACCATCAACAAAACTTTCTCTGTCCCAAAAATGACTGCAAAGTGATTCCTGAAAAATTTAAAGCAATAAATCCAATAAAAAAACTACGAAGGAAAAGTAAAATGTCAACTTTAATAGAACCACCAATGAAAAATCAACAAAATAATCAATAAATAACCCTGAAAGACAATCATTATGCAGCCAAACCTCTCCCCAATAAACTTTGCAAAGAATATCCAATATCAAATTAAGGGTACTGTCTTCCAGCTGCAACATAGACAAAACAGAAAATATTAATATAAATAAAATAAACAACTTAAGGTCATTCAAGATACTTAATCTAATTACCTAAATATTGATCTCATAAGATGCAATAAATGTATAAATAAAAGTTCTCAATACACTTCGATAACCAGCAACAGGACCCTAAGGAAACAAACAAGTTGAAAAAAGATCACGGACTTGAAACTAATATTAAACTAATAAAGTGAGGGAAAAAAAGAATTTGCATATTTGGTAACTAACATAGTTCAACTTTGTTGACCCAGAATTTGGTCAACTGACACGGAGTCAGAATATGCTTGATATGAATGAATGTGTTGAGAAGAACGTAATGACAAAAAGTAATAAGAACACGATATTTTTATAGTGGTTCGGCCCCAGGATCTGGTAATAACCTACGTCCACTTAGACTGTTATTGATATAGGAATCAAAGGAGTGATCAAAGAACAATGGTTCAATGAGTTTCACTAACCTCTCAAGAACAATACAATATTCCAAGGAGAATTACTCTAATCTCAAATAATTCGAAAGCCAAAAGTCCCTTCCTTGAGCTATCTTTTCCTATTTATAGGCTCAAGGGGGATTACATGATTGAGTTGCCAATATTCTCTCCTAAATAATCGGATATTCAGGAGATTGTGTGAGTTAAATTCGGGATCTACAAAGATCTTTACAGTAATATGACATTGCATGCGGAACTATCGACCAGACTGGTCGTAGGTAAGACTGGGCTGCTTACTGCTTCTAGTACGTCCTCTGGTCGATACCCTAGCAGAGCTCTTCCAGGTGTTAGCCACGTGTCCAGGGATCACTTGCCACATCATCAATGCTAATTTTTTGGATAACATTTTCCCCCCAAGTTTATTTATCATGAGCAATAAATAAACTTTTGAGCGAACGATTCTTCGGTAACCCCGCCTTACGTGTCAAAACCCTTCGTGTGTTCTTGGAAAAAGTAACCTACTTCTGTCTAATCATGACTTTTCGGTTCCCCAGTAATAATTCGACGGCCATTCCGCTTCCCCATACTTCAAAAAAGGGAAACTGATGATATCACCTTTTTAATGCCACAGACAAACTTATATAATACCTTCGAAATCTTCCTTTTCTTTTTACGCACGCCATTGTCTTCTCAAGAAACCCTAAAAACCAGAGTTTTAACCTTCTCCAGAGACCATTCTTCTGCATTTTCAAGACTCAATCCGAGAGTTCCCTGACCTCCGAAGACCCTTTTTCCATCTCCACGATCATTTTCTTGGTAAGTTTTCGAATTCTTATGCTTCAAATTTTCATGATGCATGCTCCTGTATGTTGACTGTTTGAGTTCATCTGCTTCTGGTTTAAGACGCTTGTGAGTAGAATGTTTTACGAGTTAGTTTGTTAGTTAGGATCGTACTTTTAGGACGTAAAATCAAAGTAAAATTTTGATCTTTAGGCTAGTTGGAAAATAGGTTTTTCGCGCCCTAAGGGGAGTTGAAAAAGCTTTCTTGAAAAACTTTTTACTTTCACCCTTTAATCCGTCTTTCAAACTGTTCGTGCGGAAAATTTAGCTTTTTGTTAGAATGTTGTTGTATAAAAGCTTGGCTTTTATACTCGACTATCGTTATTCTAAAAAGCCTTTAAAAATTCTTTATCCTCGCCTCCCCATTCTTCTGTTTGCAGACATTGATGCCAGATTTGTGGGGAGGTGAGCGGCCCATTGACGACGATCTTCTCGCCCAGCTGCTCGAAGGCGAAGAACAACCGGCCGCCCGAATCCACGAGATTCCCTTTTCTCGATCCTCATCCAGACCTCGTCCTTCTCCTCCTCTAATGGCCCGTTCCAAATCTGTAGGCAAGAAAAGACCTGAATCTGCCGATAGTCCAAACCTTCCTGCCCAGCCTGATTCGCAGGCTAGGGCTTCCTCGACCAACGGTCGAGACAATCCTGTCCCTGACCCTAACATCCAAGTTAGAGCCCGCCCTCGACATCAGAATATTCCTGATGTCGAGTGGTATATTTCCCCGACCAGCGTAGTGGCCCTTCGGATGGTTGCTAACTATTTCAGGAAGTATCCCCTCACTAGGGTTACTATCAAAATTCCTGCCGCAGATCAAAGGGCTAACGTCCCCGGAGGTATATACAATGCCTGGTCTCGGTATCACATAGAGGCGGGGGCTTTCCTCCCTCTACATCCTTTTTATCAAGGGGTGGCGAATTATTTCGACGTCGTCCCCTTCCAAATTACTCCAAACGGATATAGAATGCTGGCCGCACTCTATATCTTGTACAAACTTAAAAAATGGCCAGAACCTACTCCCCACGAGGTCAATTATCTTTTTTACCTTAAATCCAACCCGCAACAATATGGAACGGGTTTCTTCCACTTCTGTCACCAGGAGACAAACCGGACATTCTTGAGTGACACTACGCACATATCGAACGTGGGGCAGTACAGTAAGGAGTATTTCCTTACACCGGACATAACCAGCAACAACTTGGCCTTCGCTCGAGGAGGTAAGTGCTGTCTTTGACTGGTCGATAATTTTTAATCAAAGAGTCTCCTTTCATTTTTCTCAAACTGTGCTTTTTCTTTCAGGCCCATGGTTACGCCCGACCCCAACACCAGACATGGTGTTGAGGTCCAACACATTGGCCAGGATGACAGACGCAGCAAAAAGCGTCAAGTCCCTGGTTACCGATGAAAACTTGAGGCTGTCTGGCCTCCTGGCTCCTCGCCATGAAACAAGAGGGTCCGTGGTAGACGATGCCACTGCCGAGGGGGTTCCCGAGCAGCAACCTCCCATGTCTCCTCCTCGAAGGAGGCCAACGGGGGTTACAATCAGGGAGCCCACGGGCAATCCTTCCGCAGAAAGGCCTTCTGCTCCCCAAGGCAAGGGGAAACAAAAGGCCAAAGAGCCAGTTGTGGATCTGGGGGAATCCTCTGATGAGAACGGTAAAATTATTTTGCTTTTAAATAGTTTGCCAATTCCCTGTTATTTGTTTGACGGGGAGGGCAACTTTACATATACTCCAAATCTAGGTCCAGACTTCTTCATGCCAGATAGTGAGTGTGTGACTAATAGAGTCAATAGTATAGCGACCAGTAGTTGTAGCTCGGGTACTAACTTTGTGACCTTCTTTTTTGTTTTGATAAAGAGTCTTCATCTGCTTTTATCTTTACCCTTTGCATGTTTTTACTTATGTCCAGATATGGCCACTCCCAACATCTTCGACTTATACCAGGCTGAGGAGGAAGAGGAAGTTCCTTAGCTTCGGAGAAAGTCGTCACAGAGACATACTGGCGAGACGAGCCAGGGACCTGCAAAAAAGAGTCGAATAGAAGACCCTCCTAGGGACGTGCCTACTGGGAAAACTTCTACTCATCCTTCGACCCCTGTTGAGAAGGAGACTCCCCCTGCTCCAATGAACCCTCCTCTGGCCGCACCCAGAAGGGAGCAAGACAAGCGGGAAGAAACTCTTGGGGCCAAACTCTCGAGCCGTGCCGTACGAGCAGCCAAAGACCGTATTGCGCACATCGGAAAAAATGACCGTGTCAAGGATGCAATGGTTGAGGTAGAGAGTATGACGGTCGACCTGATTCTGAACAGGACCCTGAACGAAATAGCCAGCGTAAGTACTTCTTTATCTTTTTGGCTTCAGTCTTTTAGTCTTTGCCATAGGTTCCAACTTCTATCCTCTGTCCTCAAGCATTGCTGTCTGCCACCACTGCTCGTACCCGCACCCAAGCCAGCATCGAACAGGCTAGGGAAAAGGCTATCGAGAGGCACCAGGTGAAGGCAACTGAGGAACTTTCGGCTGCAGAGGCCAGGCACGCAAAGGAGTTGGAGGCGATGGCTCAGCAGAGGGATGCCGCGGTGACAAAACTATCAGAGGCTGAAGCTACAAAGGCAGCTATAATAAAGCAGAGGCAGGATTATCAAGATGCCAGCCGAACCCATCTTCGCGAAGTCAAGAGATTGGAAGAGGTGCTTAAGTCCAAGGACGATGCCGTCGCTACTCTTGAGGGCAAGGTGGAGCAGCTGAAGCTCGACAACTCCAAAAATCTGGACAGGTATAAGAAGACAACGCTTCGGTGTTTTTACAACTTCTGGAAACACAATCAGGCTGCCGACTTCAGCTATCTTTCAGAGGATGTCCGGACTGCTGAGCTGGCTCGCTGCACTACTCAACTGGCTGAAGAGGAGGCAAGAGCGAGGATCCCTGCTTCCCCAAGCTTGGCTGGTGCTGAAGAAGAAGGGGTCGTTGAGGACGCAAGCAATCAGAATGCTGATAAAGACCCTCCTGCTCCCAGTGCCTCTTGAGCTTTTTTATTATTTTCTCTATCTTTTGATTACACGACCCACGGGTCGTGATGCAAAGACAATATTTTTATTTTAAACTTTGCTGCACGGGCAGTAAACTTTTTCTTTTATTTGAACAGTTACATCCAAGCAGTGATGCTTGCGGTGTAAAAGATTGCATGATGCTATAACATTTTCATTTATTATAACATTTGCCCATATGACCGAACTTAGCATAGTACTTTGGCATGATTTAACAAAATATAAATTTTGAAAAATACTCTAAGTACCTTAGCATGCTTTCACTCATTTTGTTCATGTGTTTACATACCTCATGGTATGCTTTGCTATCGATGTGCCTTATATGCCCCCCAAGTGATCGAGGAGCTTTAGGTCCTTGGTCACTTGCCTTGACCATGACCTGTTCAAACATTCCTGTTCGTGTTAAAAAATAATACTTGTGATACAGCAAAACAACACACGTAATGAACAAATACTTGTAAATATAAATTCACAAAGGTTGGCAAGAATGACTGGCTGCGCACAGTCCCTTATAATCTCGTATTAAAAATGGACTAAACATGTCTTTACGAGCGATTCTGAAATAGAATCTTACATATACGAGCGATTAGCCATACAGCGTGGCTAACCCTCTTTGCTAAACTTGTAAAAAGAAAAACTAATACAAGCCAGTCCTTTAAAAAGAACTGTTCACTGATAATACTTGCGTAGGTGTTATCCATTCCAATAACGTGGAACGAGATCTCTGTTTAAGCGTGCAAGTTTGTAGGTGCCCGGATGAAGGACTTCTTCAATCTGATAAGGTCCTTCCAAGTTAGGTCCGAGTACTCCAGCAGTAGGATCGCGGGTATTTAAGAAAACTCGTCGTAGCACCAAGTCTCCGATGTTGAATTTTCTTTCTTTAACTTTGGAGTTAAAGTACCGGGAGAATTTTTGTTGGTATGCAACAACTCGGAGTTGGGCCTTTTCCCGTATCTCGTCAATCGAGTCTAGGGATTCCATCATCAGTTGGCTATTCTGGTCCTGGTCGTATGTTAAGCGTCGATGTGAGGGGGGATCCAATTCGACAGGCAACTTTGCCTCATACCCATAGGCTAAGGAAAATGGGGTATGTCCTGTCGCTGTTCGGTGAGACGTTCTATACGACCAGAGGACTTCAGGCAGTTGCTCTGGCCACGCTCCCTTAGCTTCTTCAAGCCTCTTCTTCAGGGTGTCTTTAAGAGTTTTATTCACGGCTTCGACCTGCCCATTCGCTTGGGGGTGTGCAACTGAAGAAAAGCTTTTAATGACTCCATGTCTTTCGCAGAAATCGGTGAATAAATCGTTGTCAAATTGGGTCTCGTTGTCTGAAACTATCTTTCTAGGCAAACCATATCGACAGACAATGTTCTTGATAACAAAGTCAAGGATTTTCTTGGTCGTGATGGTAGCGAGCGGTTCAGCTTCGACCCATTTGGTGAAGTAATCGACTGCTACGACTGCGTACTTTACTTCGCCTTTCCCTGTAGGTAGGGATCCAATCAAATCTATCCCCCATACTGCAAAAGGCCACGAACTTTGCATCTGTTTTAATTCGTTTGGAGCCGCTCGTGGAATCTTGGAGAATCTTTGACATTTATCGCATCTTCGTACAAACTCCATCGAATCCTCGTTCATAGTTGGCCAGAAGTAGCCTTGCCTTAGAATCTTCTTTGCCAAACTCTGCCCCCCAGCATGATCCCCACAGAAGCCTTCATGCACCTCTTTCATGAGTTCCTTAGCTTTTTCTGGTGTAACGCATCTAAGTAGTGGCAAGGAATATCCTCTTCGGTACATAACGCCATCGACTAGTATGTACCTAGCAGCTCGCCTTTGTAGGGTTCTAGCTTTGTTTTTATCCGCTGGTAGCGCACCTTTTGTCAGATACTCCAAAAAAGGTGTCATCCATGTATCTTCCATTCGAATCTCCATACTGGATTTGACCGCTTGTATGCTTGGCTTACTCAGTCTTTCTACTGGCACAATGTTCAAAGTGTCAGCATCCTTCGCGCTCGCGAGTTTGGCTAAGGCATCTGCATTTGAATTATGATCTCGCGGTATTTGCTGGAGGGTGTACTTAGTGAACTGGGCTAGTAGGTCTTTTGTTTTGTTTAAGTAGGTCACCATTTTTAAGCCTCGTGCTTGATATTCTCCTAGAACTTGATTCACCACCAGCTGTGAATCACTGTAGATATCAAGCGTCTTTATGCTCATATCTTTCGCCATTCTCAACCCAGCGAGGAGTGCTTCGTATTCCGCTTCATTAGTTGACGCGGTGAAGTCGAATCTGATGGCACAATGAAATCGATGCCCTTCCGGCGTTATCAATATCATTCCGGCTCCAGCACGGGATTCGTTGGATGACCCATTCGTGAATAACTTCCATGAAGGATCTTTGTCTTGAGGCTCAGGCGCTTTAGGCTATTCGCACTGTTCGCTGTCTAGGAGTTCGGTGAACTCTGCAATAAGGTCGGCCAAGACTTGTCCCTTGACTGTTGCTCGCGGTGAATAAGTTATATCGAACTGTCCTAATTCGACTGCCCATTTTAATAATCGGCCAGCCGCCTCTGGTTCTTGGAGGACTTGCCGAAGGGGCTGGCTAGTTAGAACTGTAATAGGATGGGCTTGAAAGTAGGGGCGTAACTTTCTAGAGGCCAGGATTAAGCAATATGCTAACCTCTCGATTGGTGGATATCTCAATTCTGCCCCGATCAGTCTCTTGCTAACATAGTAGACTGCTTTTTGTACACCTTCTTCCTCTCGCACTAGTACCGCGCTAGTAGCAAGTTCAGTAATCGCCAGGTAAATAAACAAAGTTTCTCCTTCGATTGACTTTGATAAGATGGGAGGTTGTGCCAGATGGGCTTTCAAGGCTTGGAACGCTTGCTCGCAGTCTTCTGTCCATTCAAACTTCTTATTTCCCCTAAGTAGATTGAAAAAAGGGACACACTTGTCAGTTGATTTCGAAATAAATCTACTTAGGGCTGCAATCCTCCCAGTTAAGCTTTGTACATCTTTGATCCTTTCTGGCGACTTCATGTCGATCAGGGCTTTTATCTTGTCGGGGTTGGCCTCGATTCCTCTTGAATTTACAATAAACCCCAAAAACTTCCCTGATCCAACTCCGAAGGAACATTTGAGGGGATTTAACTTCATTTGGTATTTGTTCAACACATCAAAGCACTTTTGTAAATCCCTCACATGACCTTCTGCCTTCTTAGACTTTACCAGCATGTCATCCACGTATACCTCCATGTTTACTCCGATCAGCTCCTTAAACATGTGGTTGACTAGTTGTTGGTAAGTCGCACCTGCATTTTTCAGTCCGAAGGGCATTACTCTGTAACAGTATAAGCCCGTATCGGTCCGAAAGCTGGTGTGATCCTCGTCGGGGGGATGCGTGCTAATCTGGTTGTAGCCCGAATATGCATCCATGAACGAGAGGATCTTGTGCCCTGCAGTTGCGTCGACCAGCTGGTCGATCCTTGAGAGTGGGAAGCAGTCTTTTGGGCAGGCTTTATTGAGGTCTGTAAAATCCACGCAGGTCCGCCACTTGCCATTATGCTTGGGAACCAGCACTAGATTCGAGACCCATGATGGATAAAATGCCACCCTGATGAACCCATTCTCCTTTAGTCTTTCAACTTCTTCTTTTAAGGCTCTCGATCTATCTTTATCGAGCAGCCTTCTTTTTTGTTGCACGGATGGAAAGGCCTTGTCTATATTCAGGATATGGCTGATAACTGCAGGATCTATCCCAGCCATGTCTTTATGCGACCAAGCGAAAACCTCCTCGTTCTTTCGCAAAAATTCCACCAGTACGTGCTTTGTGGTAGGCTCTAAGTTTTTCCCAACCTTTACGACTCTGGTCGGGTCGTCTTTGTCGATTTGGACCTCCTCCAGGTCCTCGACGAGTCCAACGTTTTCTTCAAAATCCCCAAAGCGAGGATCTAAGTCTCTATCCTCCCTTTGGGAAACACCCTATTTGGTGACTTCATCACCGAATTGGGCTTGCGTATCAACTGCCATTTGCAACCTATCTGAGGTAGTGCTCTTCGACGCTCCATTCTTCGCCTTTGTGATTGAGGCGTTGTAGCACTCCCTGGCTTCCCTCTGGTTTCCCAACACGCAACCTACCCCCGCGTCTGTTGGGAACTTCATGGCCAAGTTCCATATAGAGATGACGGCCCGTAGATCAACCAGTATAGGCCTTCCAATAACGACATTGTACGCCGAGGGAAAATCGACCACTACAAAAGTGGCGAGTAATGTCCTTGTTGCAGGCGCTGTACCCGTCATTACTGGCAGTTTGATCAATCCGGCTGGGGCGAGTCCTTCTCCAGAGAAGCCGTATATCGTTTGGTTGCAGGGCTCCAAGTCCTTAACGGACAATTTCATGCGTTCAAGTGTTGATTTATACAGAATATTCACTGAACTTCCTGTATCGACCAATACTCTCTTCACCATCATGTTAGCCATCTGGATGTCCACGACCAGCGGATCGAAATGTGGGAACCGGACGTGTTGGGCATCGCCATCAGAGAAGGTTATCTCACCTTCCTCTGACCGAGCCTTTTTTGGTGCAGGGTCCTCCACAGTCATCATCTCGATGTCCTGGTCGTGGCGCAGAGTCTGAGCATATTGTTCCCTGGCCTTTCTACTATTTCCCACGAGGTGCGGGCCTCCACAGATGGTTAAGAGTGTGCCAGTCACGGGGGCAGGCTGTAAGGGTGGCGAGCGTTGGCGCGTGGGTGCCTGCTTGTTGCTACCTGGAGCTTCTCGTTGGGAATTTCCCAAGGCCCGTACATATCTTCTCAAGTGTCCTTGTCTAATAAGGAACTCGATTTCTTCTTTTAACTGGTTTCATTCATTAGTGTCATGTCCGTAGTCGTTATGGTAACGACAGAACTTGGTAGTGTCTCTTTTCGAAATATCCTTTCGGATGGGGCCAGGTTTTTTATAAGGCACACTAGAACTTGTGGCCTGATAAACCTCTCCCCAAGACTCAATGAGGGCAGTGTAGTTAGTGAACTGAGGTTCATAACGATTACTCTTGGCTCGTTTATTGTCGGAGGTGGAAGGCTCGTTGTACGGCTGTTTCCCACCATTCTTGCCATTGCCGTTGCCGTTGCTTTTGCCGTTGCCATTAGGTTTGGAACCATTGGCGGCTTTGGCGGGTTCGGAAGCCTTCTTATCCTTGCTTGAGGGCTTTCCATCGTTAGCAATGGCTTCTTCGAGCTTGATGTAGTGATCAGCCCGGTCTAAAAATTCTTGGGTAGTTCTCACTCCTTCCTTTCGGAGACTTTTCCAGAGGGGAGAACGACGTTTAACCCCTGCGGTTATGGCCATCATTTTGCCTTCGTCCCCCACTGTTTTCGCTCCAGCTGCCGCTCGCATAAAGCGTTGGATGTAGTCCTTCACTGATTCTCCATCCTGCTGGCGAATTTCAACCAGCTGGTTTGCTTCGGTCAGATGCACACGCCCTGCATAGAACTGTCCGTAAAACTCCCTTACGAACATTTCCTAGGAAACTATGCTTGCGGGAGGGAACTTAAAAAACCATTCCTGCGCGGCTTCAGAAAGTGTTGCAGGGAAGATTCTGCACCGAGCGTCTTCGGACACTTTCTGAATGTCCATTTGTATTTCAAACTTATTGACATGAGATACTGGGTCTACATACCCGTCAAAGTTTGGAAGTGTAGGCATTTTGAACTTGCTTGTAGTTTCGGCATTAGCTATCCTTTGTACGAAAGGAGTGCCTTTCCTCCTATCGTGGTCGATATAAGATGTCCTTCACCCGACCAGCTGCTGCACTGCTTGGTTGAGGGCATCTATTTGGGCCTGTACAGCGGCAGGAATCGATGTGGCATCTGTTGCTCGGGGGACGTTCTCGCCATGCCGCTCCCAACGATCATTGAGTACATCTCTTAAATCTTCGTCTCTTCTCCGCTGCTCGCTACCCCCGAGCCGGTTGAAGACATTATTTTGCCTGGGCTTCCCCCCAGCATATCGTCTATCAGGTTGGTCATCTTGAGGTACCTGGCTCCTGCCATTACCTCTTTCTTCATTCCTTCAGCCAGCGTTTCCCTTGCCTGAGTCGGCCTCATTATATCCATGGCCATCTCTGAACCTTGATTGGCTATGGTGGGATTGACTGTTCCCTCGATTTCCGTCCCTGGCTGAAACGTTCCGAACGTTAGAGGGCGGCCTGCGCTGGTCGTGGTGTCCCCGTGCATTATCATGCCGTGGGGGACCCCGGATTGCAGAGCCTAACTCTGAGTCCCTCCTGTTACAAGGGGGAATACTAACCTCTGTTCGGTAGGTTTGGCTCATCGCCCCTACGGCGTCTAGGACTACGAGGCTGACGCTCGGCCCTATTCTGCCTTTACGGCGGTGGCTGCGCCTCAGGGTCCAGTGGGACATCGTCATGGGGCACCTGAGGCTGCTCGGGCCTTTGCGGACTCGAAGGATGGATTGGTGGGCTGGGATTAGGACCCCTCTGGGGTGGCCCATTGACAGGTTGGTCAGGATGCGAAACAGGTGCGGCCTGATTCCTTGCCAGTTGTAAGGCCGCCTGAAGGGCTGCCATGGCTTCGCTCTGGTGGCGGTCCATCTTCGCCTGCCTTTCGCTTAATTCCGCGTGCTGCCGTTCAATCTCCTGCTGCTGCCGCGCCACAACTTCGGCAGCAGTCTCTTGACTGGCTTTCAGACTAGCTAGCTCCTCCTGCAACGCCCCCAGGGTACTCTTCAGCGTTGCATCATCCATTTCTTCCTCTTCAAAGTCCAGATGTGACTCATCCTCCGCCACGCTTGCAGGGGGAGGAGGAGGTGGATTTAATGGCGCAGCAGCAGCCGCCTGTCCAGCTTTCCTTCCAGTTTTCGCCATTAGTTTTCTCAGCAATGATAAATCAAGCTCTCAATGAAAGCACCAGAATGTTGACCCAGAATTTGGTCAAATGACACGGAGTCAAAATATGCTTGATATGAATGAATGTGTTGAGAAGAACGTAATGTCAAAAAGTAATAAGAACACAATATTTTTATAGTGGTTCGGCCCCAGGATCTGGTAATGACCTACGTCCACTTAGACTGTTATTGATATGGAATCAAAGGAGTGATCAAAGAACAAGGGTTCAATGAGTTTCACTAACCTCTCAAGAACAATACAATATTCCAAGGAGAATTAATCTAATCTCAAATAATTCGAAAGCCAAAAGTCCCTTCCTTGAGCTATCTTTTCCTATTATAAGGCTCAAGGGGGATTACATGATTTAGTTGCCAATATTCTCTCCTAAATAATCGGATATTCAGGAGATTGTGTGAGTTAAATTCGGGATCTACAAAGATCTTTACAGTAATATGACATTGCATGCGGAACTATCGACCAGACTGGTCGCAGGTAAGACTGGGCTGCTTACTGCTTCTAGTACGTCCTCTGGTCGATACCCTAGCAGAGCTCTTCTAGGTGTCAGCCACGTGTCCAGGGATCACTTGCCACGTCTTCAATGCTAATTTTTTGGATAACAAACTTATTACATAGGAACCTAGATAAACTAAAATAACTTACATCTGACTCATTTAATAAGTCACTCTCGAGGATCTCAAGAAAAAATCTCAAAGATGCAGCTTCAAAATCTTGATGAACATAGCTAATATGACTAGACCCTAGCTCCTAAGATGGATTTGGCACAGTTGTTTTGTATTAAAAATCAGTCTTTTTGACCCTATATAGGATAGACCAGACCCTGGCTCCTTAAAATTTGTTCTAATCAAGTTTACAAATTTATAAGTGATGATCTCCAATGAAGAACATCTCATTTAGTCAAAGACATGCCTAAGATACAAGTTTGAACCTTGTCTTTTTAAAGTATAGGAGATAAATGAAGCTAGAATAGTTTTATTCTCTAATACCATATTATGAAAGAAAATGAAATTGTATTGAATTGAATGAATACAGAATACAAGGGGCACCAATATATACATGCCACAAAGAAGAATCAAGAAAAGTAAGAAACAGCTCTATACTTAAATAAACTATCTATTTCAACTAATTTAGGCATATAAGGTCCAGTACTAAGCTAAAAATTACTCTCAATAACTTAACTAAACTAACTGATTTAACTAAATTATATACATATATATATATATATAAGGTCTAGTGCTAAGATTAAAGCATGTGCTATACTTACTAATGGTGACTTTGTACTGTACATGCATTACAGTCTTAGACCACAAATGAAACTCTAAAAGCTCCAAGCCAAGGTATAAACAATCAACTAGAAAAAATTGAAGAAAGACATTTTCCCAAGTTAACAGTTAGAAAAAGAATATTATTATATACCAACCAGTTATCCATGAAGCAAATGGTGACCATTTTGGGCCAGCAAGCTTGGTACTCCAATAGTAGAGACCCCCAGAAGTAAGGTAAGAAGAACAAATCTCAGCCAAGGACAAAGCAACCAACATGGAGAAAGAAAGCACACCAGAAAGCATTGATATGATAGAGAATGAAAATGCAAAGGAAAGACAATATTTGAGTGGGTCTATTAATAGTTTCTGAAATCCCTTAGCATCTGGGTTAATGATTCCAGCAACTGATGGTGTCTCCCTCAGCATCTGAGTTTCTGAAATCCCAACTCTTTTATGTTTTCACCATGGTTTTTTAAGATGTCTACGTTCGAGAAATATAGCTTGAAATCATAGTCAGTGTACCTAGTATAAGAGTATGATATTGAAAGTGATTGAACCCTTTCATAACCTGCCAAGAACACCAACAAAACGAACTAGAAAAAAGAACAAACACAAACAAGAAATAATGCCAGAAACAGAAACAAATCCCAAACTTTAATGAATGATAGAAACAGTAGTCAAAAGAACACCACAATATACATGGTTCAGTGGAATTGGCCTATGTGAGTTTTCACTATGATCAATCTAGAATAATTACAAGGCTTCCGTACAAAGAGAGAAGTTCTCAGTTTTAGCTTTCTTTACCAAAAAAGAGTTTCTGAAATCCCTCAGCATCTGGGTTAATGATTCCAGCAACTGATGGTGTCTCCCTCCCTACGTATACAAGAATATAAAAAATATATATTACTACTAGAGCTAAAACATAATTAATTCTAAGAAAACAAACTAGCACAATTATCGTGTACATGTTATTTTCAAAACTGGGTTGTCAATTTTCATGGCTAGCAAAGCAAGTTCTATTCGCTAAAAATCTCGCTAACAAATACAAACCCTATTAAAAAATTTGTTAAAGTAACAAATAATACACAATAATAATAGAATCCAAAACAAAAATAACAATCTTTATTCATTTTTATCAAAAGTGTGCAAATCCAATAAATATTAAAAACTAAATGAGTGATCCTTTGGTCAGAAATTACCATAAACCAATTTTAGTTTTCTAGATCCATTAATAATTGTATAAGTGGCTTAGTATTGATCACCAAAGGAATGCCTTCCAATGCATGTTGGTTTGTTCTGCAACCAATTCAACAAACCCAAATTTGAGACTAAGTGGCATGGAAGAGAAGATGTAGAAAGATCATGTAAAATCTTGCTATAGAACCAGTGAAGTTCTTTTATTTTCTGAGTTCAATATAAGGCAAGCATTTATAATCAATTAATAAAACTAAACACAATAAATGAGGGAAAATATTGCCTAATATAAGACAAGCACTTTCAACTTACAAGCATCTTAAATCTAGGCTTCCTTGGCAATATTTTTATCATATAAAGTGTAGACGCTCAAATTTCACCTAAGGTCTGGCCTGGCCTTGAGTGGGTACCGCCTAAGCCTCAAGGGTCTCATGACGCGCAGCCATCAGTGACCCGCATCCAAGTGCCCACGTGAGGCTCCACCTCGCGCCCTTATGCGCGCACCCATCTGCCCACGTAAGGCCCCACCTCGCGTCCTTATGCGCGCACCCGAGTGCCCCCGTGAGCCCTCGCCTCGCCATAGGCCAAAGTGACCAAGTGGCCTCGCCTCGCCATAGGCCGAAGTGACCAAGTGGCCCCGCCTCGCCATAGGCCCAGGTGGCCTCGCCTCGTAGGCCGAAATGGCCTCGCCTTGCCATAGGCCGAAGTGATCAAGTGGCCTCCCTGGAACCTCTCGGCGTCGCGCCCATGGCCTCGCCCAAGTAATATGGCCTCGCGTAGCCTCGCCAAGTAGGGCCTCGCATGGCCTCGCCATGTAGGGCCTCGCCTGGCCTCGCCGAGTATGGCCTCGCACGGCCTCTCCACGCATGGCCTCGCCAAGTAGGGCCTCACATGGCCTCGTCACGCATGGCCTCGCCAAGTAGGGCCTCGCGTAGCCTCGCCCAGTATGGCCTCGCATGGCCTCGCCAAGTATGGCCGAGCACGACCTCGCCACGCATGGCCTCGCCAAGTAGGGCCTCGCGTAGCCTCCCCAAGTATGGCCTCGCACGGCCTCGCCACGCATGGCCTCGCCAAGTAGCGCCTCGCCTGGCCTCGCCGAGTATGGCCTCGCACGGCCTCACCAAGTAGGGCCTTGCATGGCCTCGCCAAGTAGGGCCTCGCATGGCCTCGCCAAGTAGGGCCTCGGGTAGCCTCGCCCAGTATGGCCTCGCAAGGCCTCGCCAAGTATGGCCCCGCACGACCTCGCCAAGTAGGGCCTCGCATGGCCTCGCCAAGTAGAGCCTCGCATGGCCTCGTCACGCATGGCCTCGTCCAAGCATGGCCTCGCGTGGCCTCATAAGAGGAGAAGGGCCTCGTGAGCAGCTAGGGAGCCGAGTCACCAAGGAGGTCGCAAGGAGGGCGTCTCGTCACGCATCCTTAGACGTCCGCCAAGGCCACATGCCTATCAACCGGACTCATGAGTGACCTCGGGAGGCTTCAGGCATCTCGTGCCAAGGATCCAAGATCTCCACCTCACGCCGGGACCATAACACATACCCAAGGCCCCATTCCTTACACCTTGAGACCCCTATGCTTAGAGGCTCCAGTACGAGTCGAATGGGACACATTTGTATGACCTAGTACTGAGTACGGATACCAGTGCCAGTGAGACTGCTGGGGTAAGAGTCATGGTCCGTACGTCTACGGCCATAGGTCAGAGCCGACACCACTACCTCCTGCGCCACTACGCCTGCCACCACTCATCAGACATGGGTACAGACAAGTAGTGGAGGCATTCTCCTGACACCTGCTCCTATGCTGGATGTACGACCACAACCTCTGAAGCCACTCCCCTGACATAGTACTTATGTACCCTATGGTCTCCTGGACCACTATGTACCTAAGACCATTAGAGCCTACTATAAAATGGACTATAAGACCACCTGAAAAAGGGTTGGAAATTTTACTGTAGCAGAGGCTTGAGTGTGAATGAAAGACTGAATTCTTCATTATTGTTCTATCATTGTTCTTGAATAATTGTTCAAGTTTTTACAGCTTTCCGATTAGTGATCTAGATTTGATAATTTTTCCAACTCAACTTAGTTGACGAGTTCTCATCGTCAACAGTTTGGCGCCGTCTGTGGGAACGTTAGTTTCAAGCTACTGTTCCACCATTGTTTCTGGCAAGAAGAAGATGCCAAGACGCTCAAAGCGACTGAGGGAGCCACAGGAGGTAGAGGTTCACCTGAACGGAGTCCAGCTGAAGGCCTCCATGAAGGACGCTCCTCCACCCAAAGACGTGGAGCCCCCGAAAGACCTTGAGGTTCACGGAGGTGATAGGGTGGTCTCGTCACCAGCCGCTCCACCTGGAGGAAGTCCTCCAAGAGCACCACCGGTAAACGCTGACGAGTTCCCTCCTCCAAAACCACCGCAGGCACCGAACTCTGGCCGGCAAGACCCGGGCCCTTCTGCCCGTAGGCATGATAAGCACCCCCGGGTCCACTCTGTGAGCTCGAGTTCGAAATCCCGGTTTTACGAAGAGGAAATACGTGAGCTCCACCGTAAGAACCAAAGGTTGGAAACCACCTTGGAAAACATGCAAGAGGTCCTGAACGGCCTGCTGCAGGGTAAGTCAAGCGTAACCTTGCCTAAGAGGAAAGAGAAGAGCAAGGATGGGGTGGAGACCACTGTACCAGTAGATGATGGGAGAACCCGACATTCAACCAGTAACACCCCCTGAATGAAGCAACGTGATCACCCCGAACCGCCTAAGCAGGCCCAGAAGCCAGCGCCGAGGACCAACGCTGCCCCTCGCAATGAGGACGAGGTCACCTCTAAAAGAGCACCCTCAGACTTGCGGGAGGAGCTCAATAAGAAGAGGGCGAGCAAAGGGACCGCGCCCCCTGTGGCGCCTCAAGGAGGCAAGGGAAAGGCGGATCTTAGCCCATCCGCTTTGAGGGACACTCTCAGCAAGAGGAGGCAGGACCTAGACACGGAGATGAGGAGCCTGCGGAGCAAGATCGTCACCGCGTCAGGCGACCAGGCCTTTGAGGAGGACTTCGAACATGAGTCGCCCTTTGTGAGAGAAATTCAGGCAATCCGACTCCCTGCCAATTTTAAGGAGCCCAATATGACCCCTTACGAAGGGAACACGGATTTGAAATACCACCTGGATGCATTTAATGATCTGATGAAACTGAGGGGGATCGGAAGTGGTGCCGGGTGCCATTTCTTCGCTGTTACTCTGAAAGGAACCGCTTACAAATGGTTCAAAAGACTAAGGCTGGGGTCCATCAGGTCCTGGCAACAGTTTTCTGACGAATTCCTCCAACAACACCATCCGTGCGGGACTACACGATGCCAGGTACCAGCCTGGCCAACGTGAAGCAAGGGGAGAATGAGAGCCTGAAGAGCTACATTCACCAATTCAATATAGAGGCCACAAAAGTGGGGAGCCTAACGCGCCGAGAGTTAAAAATGGCCATTACCGCTGGAGTGCTCCCAGGAAGCAAGTTATGGGACAACATGTTGAAGAGGGAAGTCACCGACTTAGATGACTTCTATGAGAGAGCGCAGAAGTACATCCATGTGGAGGATGGCCACGCAAACCTAAAGGCGGGGAAGGAGGAGCCCCACGCGAAGCCCCCAACTAACGACGGATCGAATGTAGCGAAGAAGAAAAGGACGTACGATGGGTCAAGAGATGACCAGCAAAGAAAAAACAAACGAGGGGGTGATCATAGGCAAGCGGCTTATACTTACTATACGAACCTCACAGATACCAGGGAGCATATTTACATCACCAACGAAGATCGAGTGCCCTTCAAAAAGCCCCCACCAATGAGAAAGGATCGGTCCAAAAGGGACCCCAGTAGATACTGCCAATACCACAAGGACATCGGACACACCACGGCAGAGTGTATCCATCTGAAGGAGGAAATTGAGGAGCTCATCCGCCGGGGACACCTGGGCCGCTATGTCAGGAGAGATAGGCAAAGGCCAGAGGACGATCCCGTGGCACCCCAGGCACAAGAGCGAGCCCCAGAAATATAGGGGGAGGTCCGAACCATTTTTGGAGGCCCAGGATTTGGGGGAGACTCTAGGAAGGGGCGAGATAGATATGCAAGAGAGGCTCGGCGAAGTCCGCCTCCCTGCATCAGTTTCAAGGGTGAAAACGAATCGATAACGTTCACTGAGGAGGACGCACAGGGGGTACACTTTCCCTACAATGATCTGCTGGTGCTGACAGTTCAATTGGCAAATATGCGTGTGCATCGAGTCCTAGTGGACAACGGGAGCTCGGTAGACATCCTATATCGCCCTGCTTTGGAAAAGATGGGACTGAGCATTCGTCATCAGAAGCCCTGCCAGTCGTCCCTATACGGATTCACAGGGGACTCAGTGCAACCCCTTGGAATGATCGAATTGACACTTACCATGGGGGAGCAACCCCGACAGACCACGGTTATGTCTAACTTTGTTGTAGTAGATTGTGCATCAGCTTTCAACGCGGTATTGGGGAGACCCTCCCTAAGAGAATTGGAAGCCATAACTTCAATATATCACTTGGTTGTCAAGTTCCCTACTCCAGGAGAGGTCGCTACTATGAAGGGGGAACAGAAGGAGGCGAGGGAGTGCTACAACACCTCACTCCGCGCGCCTGCGAAACCGCGGGAGCCAATGGCCATGGTGATACATGAGGCGCTATGTATGCCCACCGGGGGTCCGCAGGAGCTGGACCCTCGAGTCGTGGATGAGTCAAGAGCAGAACCAGTAGAAGAAGTAGAGGAGGTTACGGTGACGGAGGAACCCCTAAAGAAATTGAAGATAGGGAGAAGCCTGCAAGGTGACGTGAAGGAGGAGTTGATGAAATTTTTGAAAGATAATCTAGACGTGTTTGCATGGAGTCATGAGGACATGGTGGGCATAGACCCCAGTGTGATATGCGACCACCTGAATATCTCCCCAAAAGCAAGGCCCGTCAGGCAAAAGAGGCGGGCGCTAGACCCAACAAGATACGCAACATTAAAGGAGGAGGTTGACAAGCTGAAGGCCAACGGGTTCATCCGTGAGTCTTTCTACCCTGTGTGGGTATCGAACCCAGTACTCGTGCCGAAGCCGAATGGGAAATGGAGAACTTGCGTTGATTTCACGAACTTGAATAAAGCTTGTCCTAAGGACAGCTTCCCACTTCCCAGGATAGATCAGCTAGTAGATGCGACGGCAAGACATGAGTTACTGAGTTTCATGGATGCCTACTCAGGATACAACCAAATCCCAATGAACCTGGCAGATGAAGAGCACACGTCATTCATCACAGAAAAAGGGCTCTACTGTTACAAGGTGATGCCCTTCGGGCTCAAAAACGCGGGAGCCACCTATCAGAGGTTGGTGAATAAAATGTTCGCCAACTAGATAGGAAGGAATATGGAGGTGTATGTGGATGACATGTTAGTGAAGACCAAAGAAGCAGCAGAGCTCAACAAAGACCTTGGTGAGATGTTTGACACGCTCAGGAAATACCAGATGAAGTTGAATCCAGTCAAGTGCACCTTCGGGGTATCCTCAGGAAAATTCTTGGGCTTCATGGTCAATTCCAGAGGCATCGAGGCCAATCCTGACAAGATAAGGGCACTAATAGAGATGAGCCCACCAAAGAATAAGAATGAGGTGCAGTGCCTAACGGGAAGGGTGGCGGCCCTTAATAGGTTTATCTCAAGGTCCACCGACAAGTGCCTCCCATTCTTTGACATCCTCAAATGGATCAAAAAGTTCGCTTGGGATGAAAAATGTGAGGAAGCATTTGTCAAGCTGAAAGAGCATCTGGGGAAGCCACCCCTGTTGGCAAAGCCAGAGAAGGGCGAGAAGTTGTACCTATACTTGGCGGTGTCTGAGCATGCCATCAGCGCAGCCTTGGTTAAAGGAGAGAAGAAGCAGCAACAACCCGTATACTATATCAGCAAGCGTTTGGTAGATGCGGAGAACCGGTATCCGGAGATCAAGAAATTGGCCAATGCATTAGTAGTGGCTTCGAGGAAGTTGAGGCCTTACTTTCATGCACATACAATTGAAGTCCTGACAGATAGTCCTTTGAGGCAGGTCTTGCATAAACCTGAGACCTCAGGAAGGTTGATGAAATGGTCGATCGAGCTGAGTCAATTTGACATTGTATACACCCCAAGGGCTTCCATCAATGGACAGGTGCTGGCAGATTTTATAGTAGAGCTCACCCATCAGCCGAATGAAGGAAGGAATGAAGAAGGGGAGCAGCCTGTTATGGAGGAAGAGCTAGGAGGTTTAGAGGAGTGGAGTTTGCATGTTGATGGGGCCTCGAATGAAGGAGGATCAGAAGCGGGCATCATGATGACTGGGCCCGAGGGACACAGAATGTATTGCGCAATCCGATTTGGGTTTGAGGACTCCAATAATGAGGCAGAGTACGAAGCGCTCCTAGCTGGCCTGCATTTAGCCCAGGAACTGAGAGTGGTGCGCCTTCATATCTTCAGTGACTCTCAATTGGTAGTATGCCAAGTAAAGGGGGAGTACCAGGCGAGGGGACCCAAGATGGCAGCCTACTTGGAGAAGGTGAATGTAATGCCCTGGTTACCCCAGAACAGTTACGATGAACGGTGAACCGGAAATTTGACCCGCTACCCGAGTCCTTTGGTTAAAAACGTGATCTAAGTGTTATTATCAGGTTAAGGTAGAAAACCAGTAAAAAGGAAAGGGTACATTTCATTAAGTAAATAAACTGCTCATGAGCCTTTCAAAATGTTTACAAGTAGTTCGTAATACAAAAGAGTCGCTACAGTTCCAAATTTACAATCCCCGTCGGCCTAAGTGGCAAAAATAGGGTAAACCCCTAGTCCCTCTGAGAACTCCTTGACCGTGGCGGTCAAGCGGCCCTGTATGTACACAACATCGCCCAAGCTCTCCACTCAAGGCTGCTTAAGCTTTTCCTTCCCTTTACCTGCACCACATAGCACCCATGAGCCAAGGCCCAGCAAGAAAACACAATAAGACATGATATAATATCAACAACGATCATAACAACCCTTCAGGACTCTCAGTCCAAACAAATAGATGACAATAGCCAAAAGCCACGATAATGAGCATTGGTCCCTCTAGCCATGTGACGGTAGGGTCACCAGGGCTTAACGGTAAAGTGATTCTTTCGTATGTTCGACAAGGACAGGTGCATGGTGATTAGTCACCAACATAACCTTCCTCACGACTATAGAGTCGAAGCTATGGACAACGTCCTTTAGCCACGTGACTAACAGTCACCGGGGTCGTATACCTTGTCTATAGACATCTGGTCGTAGACCAGGCAAGCGCTTATAAGTTCATCGACCTTAGGGCCGGTCTCGCAGTAATGCCATAGAGCCATTCAATGCGTGATCATCGACTTTAGAGTCGTCCCTGACTAGTCAGTGTCTTAAACAGATAATCAGCATTCATTAGCATTTAATGTGCAATCCACGTTCACATATATCAACCAACATGCCTCAATATCAAACCATGCATGTCATATACCTGTACAGGGTGCAACTGTATCCATACACTATTTTCTTACCTCAGGTTCGAGCGGGAAGTACGATAAAGACGACTCCTGAGAACGATCGATCTTTTAGTTCCTTAGCGGTTACCTAATCACAACCAATTATAACCTCCATTAATGAGAATCCATAATAATAGGGTCTTAACCTAAGCACCACCCTCGGGACCTCGAAACATGCTCACACTGTGAGTAGATTCGATCCCGGGCCTTAAGGATTGAAACCCCAAGTCAAAAACCCTTAAAAACACTCAAAACGGGGTTTGGAAGGAACAAGGTAGCGCTACAGCGCTCAACCCCTAGCACCACAATGCTATACTCAGAACCGCCCAAGTGCCAGAAAGCCTCCTGAGGAGCACTATAGCGCCCTAGGGTGGGCGCTGTAGCGCTACCTCCAGGCCCAAACTCCCCTGAACCGACCTTCTTCAACTCCTTCGATTCTAACTCGATTTCGAAGCTTCCAAATCCTATTCTTGATGCCAAATAAACCCAAAAACCATCCCAACACACCCCAAACATCACAAGCATGGGAACCCTAGAAAAAACTCCCAACAAAACCATGAATTCACCCTAGTAATCACAGCTGCAAAACAAAGCCAAAACAGGGCAAACCAGAGAAAACCATGGTTAGAAACTTACCCAAAGCTTGGCTTATGATGGTCTTCAATGGTGGAACACACTCCTAAACTCCCAAGGCTTGCTTCCTAAGCTTGAATCCTCAAAATTGGTTCAGAAACCACAAAGAACGGTGAGGAGAAGAAGGTACGGGAGAACTCTTTGCATACTCTGTTTTTCCACTACTTTCTTCAGCCATCAAGAGTTATATCTATCCTAGGGGTGAAATGACCATTTTACCCCTAGGTCAATTAATAGTTTCTAAAGGCTCCCAAGGGCATATTTGGTACTTCCCTCCTAACTCGTTAATCATAATTAACGCTCTCCAATTCCCGCTAGTCTCAATGTCCTCAAATGCCAATAATCACAACCCATTACCCTTTATCTCCCGGTAACACTCTAACCATCAAAATCACCCCGAGACTCAACCCAAGTCCCGACACTTAAACCTATTGTGACTAAACCGCTAATCAATATTCTGCGATCGTCTCATGTCGAAAAGCTCGAACAAACCCACATCATAATGTAGTCTCAACATATATCACTGACATGCGTACAATTAACATTATACTATAATATAATTCTCATAAACATGCATAAACACATTAAATGGCATAATTAAACAATTATGGCCCTCCCGGCCTACTAATCCAGCCATTAACCATAATAGGGAATCTGGGGCATTACAACTATCCCCTCCTTACAGAAATTTCGTCCTCAAAATTTACCTGAACAGCTCGGGATACTGACTCCGCATATCAGACTCCAGCTCCCAGGTCGCCTCCTCGACCTTGCTGTTCCTCCACAACACCTTAACCAAAGGTATTGTCTTGTTCTTGAGGACTTTATCTTTCTGATCAAGTATCTGAACAGGCTACTCCTCAAAGGAGAGATCTGGCTCAAGTTCCAGATCCTCATAACTCAAAACATGACTCTCATCAGATACATACCTCCGAAGAGCGGAAACATGAAATACATTATGCACAGCCGACAATGCCTGAGGCAAAGCTACCCTGTAAGCCACTTGACCAATCCTCTCCAGGATCTCAAATGGACCTACAAACCTGGGACTCAGCTTGCCCTTCTTCCCAAACCTTCTCACCCCTTTCCATGGCAAGACTCTGAGGAAGACATAGTCTCCTGCCTGAAACTCCACGTTCCTGCGTTTGGGATCTGCATAGCTCTTCTGTCTACTCTGAGAAGTAAGAATCTGAGCTCTAATCTTGTCAATAGCCTCATTGGTCCTCTAAACTGCTTCAGGACCTAAGTATCTCCTTTCACCTGTCTCATCCCAATGAATGGGAGATCTACACTTCCTACCATACAGCATCTCATAAGGTGCAACACCAATGGTAGACTGATAACTGTTATTATAGGAGAACTCTATCAAAGGAAGATACTTACTCCATGATCCACCAAAGTCCAGTACACATGCCCGCAGCATGTCCTCCAATATCTGGATCGTCCTCTTAGATTGCCCATCTGTCTGAGGATGATAAGCTGTACTGAACTTCAATCGTGTACCCATGGCTGTTTGTAAACTCTTCCAAAACTTGGAAGTGAATGTAGGGTCTCGATCCGACACGATCGACCTAGAAGCTCCATGGAGGCGCACGATCTCTCTCACATAGAGATCTGCATACTGGTCAACAGTATAAGTAGTCCTCACTGGTAGAAAGTGAGCTGACTTGGTATAACAATCCACTATCACCCAAATGGAATCATGCTGACCAACAGTCCTGGGCAAGCCCACCACAAAGTCCATTGTGATGTCTTCCCACTTCCACTCCGGGATATCCAGAGGCTGCAATAACCCTGCCGGCCTCTGATGCTCAGCCTTGACCTGCTGACAAGTCAAGCACTTAGCCACATACTCTACTACATCTCTCTTCATCCCTGGCCACCAGTACAACGATCTCACATCCTGATACATCTTTGCGGTGCCTGGATGCAAAGAGTAAGGTGTAGTATGAGATTCATCCAGAATCTCCCGCCTCAATGCAGTGTCTAATGGAACACATATCCGTCCCTTATATCTCAACAACCCCAAATCAGACACTGTATAGTCTCTGGATGCTCTTGCCAAGACATCCTCTCTAATCTTGATCAGTTGTGGATCACTCAACTGACCCTCTTTAATTCTCTCTAGCAGCGTAGACTGTAGCGTAACATTGGCCAACTGGCCCACCAGCAACTCTATACCAGCTCTGGTCATATCATCAGCTAACTCCCTGGCTATCAGCCTAATACCATGAATCTGTCCCGGACCCTTCCAGCTTAAAGCATCAGCTACCACGTTGGCTTTTCCTGGGTGATACAGAATCTCACAATCATAATCTTTTACTAACTTTAGCCAACATCTTTGCCTCATGTTCAAGTCTTTCTGAGTAAAGAAATACTTCAAGCTCTTGTGGTCTGTATAAATCTTACACTTCTCTCCATAGAGATAGTGCCTCCATATCTTTAAAGCAAAAATCATCGCTGCCAACTCTAAATCATGGGTAGGATACCTCTTCTCGTACTCCTTTAGCTGACGAGAAGCATAAGCTATAACTCTCTCTGATTGCATCAAAACACAGCCCAAACCCTGATGAGAAGCATCACAATATATCACAAACTTCTCCTGGTCTGTAGGAAGA
The DNA here is from genome assembly GCF_963169125.1 of Humulus lupulus. Classification (NCBI taxonomy): domain Eukaryota; kingdom Viridiplantae; phylum Streptophyta; class Magnoliopsida; order Rosales; family Cannabaceae; genus Humulus; species Humulus lupulus. The sequence goes on along the minus strand of NC_084794.1, from coordinate 91,908,892 downwards.
CTCAGAACTGGAGCTGTAACCAACCTCTGTTTCAACTCTTGGAAGTTGTTCTCACACTTGTCTGACCACACAAACCTCTGACCCTTGCGTGTCAGCTCAGTCAACGAAGTAGTAATCTTTGAGAACCCCTCCACAAAACGCCTGTAATACCCTGCCAATCCAAGGAAACTTCTAACCTCAGAAGCATTCTTTGGCCTTGGCCAATCTCTGACCGCTTCAATCTTTGTTGGATCTACTTTAATCCCCTCCTTACTGACTATATGCCCAAGAAAGGACACTTGAGACAACCAGAATTCACACTTCTTAAACTTTGCAAACAACCTGTGTTCCCTCAATCTCTGTAGAACCAACCTCAGATGTTGCTCATGCTCTGACTCAGTCTGAGAATATACCAGAATATCATCGATGAAGACGATCACAAACTGGTCTAAATAATCCTTGAACACCCTGTTCATCATATCCATGAAAGCGGCAGGGGCATTAGTCAATCCAAATAACATAACTAGAAACTCATAATGCCTATACCTAGTGCGAAAAGCGGTCTTCGGTATGTCTCCCTCCTTAACCCTCAACTGATGATAACCAGAACGAAGGTCGATCTTAGAGAATACCGTCTTACCCTGCAATTGATCAAACAGATCATCTATCCTTGGCAAAGGATACCGGTTCTTAATTGTCAACTTATTCAGTTCTCTGTAATCTATACACATCCTCAAAGATCCATCTTTCTTCTTCACAAACAGAACTGGCGCACCCCAAGGTGAAAAGCTAGGTCTGATAAAACCCAAATCCAACAGCTCTTGCAACTGTACCTTTAATTCTTTCAACTCAGCTGGGGCCATTCTGTATGGTGCTCTAGACACTGGCTCCGTCCCTGGGGCCAGTTCTATAACGAACTCAATCTCTCTGTGTGGTGGAAACCCTGGCAAATCTTCCGAAAACACATCCAGAAACTCACACACAAGTCTAGTATCCTCTGGTCTCACTGGCACGACCTGGGTGGTATCAACCACACTGGCTAAGAATCCAATGCAACCCCCTTGCAGTAAATCCCTAGCCCTCAATGCAGAAATCATAGGAATACGGGGTCCATGCACAGCACCAACAAATACAAAAGGATCCTCACCTTCAGGCTCAAAGGTGACCATCTTCCTTCTGCAGTCAATGGTTGCCCCATACTTGGCCAACCAGTCCATACCCAGTATCATATCAAAGTCAGTCATAACCAACTCTATAAGATCCACTGACAACTCTCTGCCCTCCACTATCACCGGCAAAGATCTTACCCATCTCCTGGATTCAACTAATTCCCCAGTGGGTAACAGAGTACCAAACCCCACAGCATAGAAATCACAAGGTCTACACAATCTATCAATAACACTACTAGCAACAAAAGAATGTGTAGCACCAAAGTCAATCAATACATTATAAGCAGTTCTTTCACTAAGAAGCTGACCTATAACAACTGAGGGGGAAGCCTCAGCTTCTTCTTAAGTCAATGCAAACACTCGCGTTGGGGCCGAGCTGTCTGCCTTCCTGGGCTCTTCCCTTCTTGCCTTAGGGCAATCCTTTTTCAGATGACCCACTGCTCCACAAGAGAAGCAGGCCCTTGCCTTACACTCTCCCAAGTGATGCCTCTTGCATCTAGGACACTCGGGAAAGGACCACCAGGCTTCACTGCCACCTGGACGACCCACAGAAACACCGCGGGGCCGTCTGTCAGGACCTGAAACTGGGAAGGTGTCAGGAACCTTCCTCTTCTGATCACTGGGGCCAACACCCCTACCAGAACCCACAAATGGAGGACCTGGCCTCCTGAAATCCCTTCTAGCTGCATTGCCACGCCAGATCTTAATTTCTGTAGTTTCAGCTGTAAGTGCCTTCTCCACCACCTATGCATAAGTAGTCACTCCTGCCACAGTGGTGATGCGTACATCTCGGGCTAACCTGGGCTGTAGCCCCTGTAAGAAACGCTCTCTCCTGGTCCCATCAGTGGGTACCAACTCCTTGGCAAACTTTGCCAAACGGTCAAACCTTAAGGCATACTCGGTTACTGATAAGCTTCCCTGAAGTAGCCTCATGAATTCATCAGCCTTCGCTGCTCTAATGGCGTCATTGTAATACTTTTCATTGAACAAGGTCTGAAATTCCTCCCAGGCTCAGGAGATTAACATCATTGGTCTGGCCAACCACTTCCCACCAAATCCGGGCATCTTCCCGAAACATATAGGCAGCACAGGCCACCCTCTCAGTACCAACTACCTTCATAAAGTCCAGAACAGTGGTAATCATGCTCATCCATTGTTCAGCTTTGGTAGGATCGGCACTGCCTTCAAACACAGGAGGTTGTTGTTTCCTGAATCGCTCATAAAGAGGTTCCAATCTATTTGCAACCTCAGGCAGTTGCCCAGTGATAACTCTATGGTATAGAGTTATTTTTATTAACTTTGAACTTGATTTTTAGTGAAAAGAGTAATGAATGTGATGTTGTTTGTAAGTTTGATTAGTTTTTATCTTTCTTTTCTAGTTAGTGTACTAATTTAGGAGTCTTTTAAGTTGTTAGTATTAAATGTAATTAATTAATTAATTCTGTTTGTTTTGTTGTTTAGGAAAGGAATTTTTGAATCGCTAAGGGAAAGAAAGGAATCCGAGGCTAAAGAGAACACTAAGCTGGAAATGCTGCTGAATTGCTTGAGAAATGCTATAGCATTTCTAGGTACTGGGAAATAACGTGGACAAAATTCCAGCAGGCTTTTCTTCATCTAACTCAGCGCTTATGTGGCAGTCACTTAAAAGTTAGGTCAGCTGGCTGATGTGGATTGGACTAGTGGACCAAAGAGAAGAAAGTGGGCTTTTTTAATTAGGGTAAAATGAAAATTGTACCCTAGAGAGGAGGCAACTAAGTACCAGCCACCATCACATTGATTAAAAAAAAAAAAGAGGAGCTGCCATTAACGTGGGAGAAAAGTTGCAGAGAAAAAAAAGAGCATGAAGAAGAAGTAGAAAAAGAAGGAAACACAAGGAATTGAATGAGGAAGATAAGGACAAGAAGATCCAACCTACAACACCATCAATCTAGGCTTTGTTCTCATTTCTTCCTTTCTTCTCTATTTTGTATTTTCTTATTTTGCATAGCTATTCTAGCACTCATGGATATTAATTTTCTGTTTTGGTTTATGTTTGCTACTTTAGTTATGAGCTAAAATTTTGAGACTTGAATGGTTAAAAACCCCTTTTGTCATGTATTTTAAATTTGAATGCATTACTTAAGCTAAATTGTCATTGTTCATTCAAGTGAGCTTCATGTTTATTTACTGTTGTTGTTTGGAAATTAATGGCAGGTTATTAAGCTAGATTTAATACTGGAAAGGTTAAATCTAGTAGTTGGTACTTGAATGATGCAAGAGAACACCCATTTTCTAGGTTGTTCTTAGTAAGTAGAATAGGAATATTTTACTACCTTGCATAACTTTGAGAATTGATGCTTAAATTATGTTCTTGAATCTGATTTAATATAGGAATATATTGGGTTAGATGATAGAACTTATTTCATGAGTTTTGGAAAAATCTCATGGGCTTGTAAGGAATTCTAGTTAACTCTGTGCGTTTTGCTGAAGTAATGCTGTAACAACTGGGCAGATAAAACATAGGGGGGATTTAGCTATTCAAGTCTATCATTCCATAGATACTTTTTCTTGCAGTTAATTTTCCAGCGTTTGTAGCAATATTTTAATCTTGATTCCAGTTTAATCATTTTATTTTAGTTCACAACATCCAATCAATTTATTTTCTTAAAATCCAAATTGTTAAATAATTGATTTTGCATTAAATTTCACTTGCAATCCCTGTGGAGACGATCTTACTTATCACTTTATTACTTGTTTGACGATTGCGTATACTTGCGTATATTAATTTTCACAACAAGTTTTTGGCGCCGTTGCCGGGGATTGTTTTTAGTGAAATTTTTCTTGTTAAAATCAATTTCTTTTCAATTTGGTTTTTATTTTTTCATCTTTATTTTTCTTGTTCCTTTTTACGTTTTGTTTGTTTGATTGTCTTGCAAGGAGCTTGAGATGTCTCATCGGCAAGTTCTCATGAATTTTGTTCAACACGACTTGGAGCCCTTGTATGAAGCATGGTGGAGATACAAGGCATTTCTAATGAGGTTTCCATATCATGGGCTGTCCAAAGAGTGTCAATTAGAAGTATTCCTCAATGGGCTGAATTCCACAACAAGGGAATGGGTAGAAAAAGGAAATGGTACCACCAATTTCTACCAATTATCATTGGAGGAAGCCTATTGGATGTTGGAAGATATGGCAACATACAATGAATGGTGTTGTAATTTTCCAAACAATGACCATGTTTGGGAGGGCAACTACAACTATTTGGAGCAAAATTTTGACACTTATACTCAAGGACCAAATGATGAGATTTTGGAAGATTTTCAAGAGTTCAACATAGAAGAAGAGACTCATCAAATGGCTCAACCAAGCTCACTTGAGGTGTTGATGATGGAGTTCATGGCTAAAAATGATGCCTTAATTCAAATCCAAGCTTCATCCTTGAGGAAATTGGAGAACCAATTTGAGCTTTTGGTCAATGAGTTGTGTGATAAACCCTATGAAACTTTGGGTAGTGATATGGAAAATTCAAAGGAGGGAGAAGAAAGTGAAAATGTCATTTTGAGGAGTGGTGATGAGTTGCAAATGATTGGGGAAAGTTTTGAGCAATTACAAGAGCCCACTTCAATCCAAAGTAGTGAAGAAAAGGATGAGGAAGCAAGCTTTTCAAGTTTGTCAGCATTTGTTGCTGCTCATAATGTTGCAGCATTTTTACAGCAAAATCACCCAGATTTTGACAAAATTCAGCAACAAAAGGTTTCCATTCCTCAACCTAGTGAGTCATTAGTCATGGAAGCCTACACCTATAAAGATCCTTTTTGGCCACTACCTCCTCCTCCACCATTGGCATGGTACCTTGGCATCCATCATGTGCATTCATCGAAATCAAGTCAAGTTAAGCATTTGGCCTATTCAATTCAACATCTCGCCAATCTTGAGGGCGTCCACAACAAAGACCCATTTGTGAGGGCATATGCCACTCTCTATGGGCGGAAGCCGATCTTTGACGAGTGCTTCTCAAAAATTCAAGCCGACGACTTTAAATCAAGCGCTTCTTGGGAGGCAACCCAAGCTTTTTAAACTTTGTCTTTGTTTTGTTTTAAATCCAATAAATATGCAATGTAAAATAGTTTTGACAATTGCCTTGTAGTTTTTTCTTCCTTTCCTTTCTTTTTCTCTCTTGTAGGTGCAAGTATTAACGCAAATGGAGTTGGGTGCACTTAGGAAGGGTAGCACTAGCAAGCTTTCACATCATTGATAAGCATTTAACAGGTTCGCAGGAGGAAAAATGCTATGCTATAGCATTGCTATATCAACTGGGAGCATTTTTTCTGAGAAATTTTGAGGCTCTTTATAAAAAAAAAAAAGGGGGGGGGGGGGGGGGGGGGGGAGCTGAAGGAGCATTTTTTTGGAGCCTTGGAATGACGTTATTGTAGAAGCAGAGGAGTCCCATGGCGACGAGTCCGAGTAAAGAGGGAGTTTTTCTTTCCTTAGTTTAGTTTTATTTTATTTTACTTTTGTTTGTGGCTGTTTGTGTTTGTTTAATTCTGTGTTGTTAGTTTGTGTGTTTAGGACATGTTACTTGTAGTTGTGTGACCTGTGTGTGTTTGTTTTGTAACTGAGAGGTATTATTTTGTTTAGGCTAGTTTAGCGTAGTGCTCGATGATGAAAGCATCCATTCTCATCAATATGTGATATGCCTTGAATTTGTGTGTTAAAATTGCGAGTCTAAGTGCTATTATTGTCCAAATGCTAGTCTAGGAGTAATTCTTTCAATAGAAGTGTGCTTTTGCTATCCCACTGTGCTTTGAGTTTCTAGAATAACTAACACCTTGAGAGAGTTTAAGCTTCTAGAATTGGTTGGTGTAACCCTTGAGGCGAAATCCTAGCTAGCTTTACACCTTAGAAATGATCTAGGCCATCCTTGGATGATCGAGCCTTTCAAGCTAACCCGATAAATATTAATTGTCTTTTAGTCACCCTTATTTGAGCCGATTTGCCTAATTTTTCTTAACACCCAGTAATGTTTAATATACCCCCATGCCCATAATTTTCATTCTTCATTACCCGAACTTAATTGCTGAAATTTATCAAGGACAAGTTCTATACGAATGGTTAGGAGATTGGGTTAGCCTTTGACAATGTGGTGAGCTATTCCTCGTTTTATTTGTATAGCCACATTGGGGACAATGATGGGATTTAAGTTTGGGGTGTGTGGGAATGAGCTCACATAAAAACATTCATATTTCTCTTGCTATATATATATCTCTTTACTATTACAATATTTTGTTCAAAAAAAAAAAACAAAACAAAAAAAAAAAGGAGAGAAAGAGGCAATTTTGAACCTAAGTTTGGGGTGTACCACCCCCTATACAAGAAAATATATTGGCCTTCTTTCTCATTATCTAGTCAGTTTTGGAAATGAAAATAGCAAGAGAATTGAGCTGTATCAAATTCATTATTGTGGGTTAAGAGTGAAATCTTGGGTGAGAGCTTGAGAGAGAAAGAAAAGTCCTTGATAAATTGAGGTGGTTAGGTTGTAAGCCTTAGAGATATTACTTTTCATCCTACCCTAACCGAAGCCTCACATTACAAGCCTAATGAAGTCCTTTTGATCTAGGTTGTAAAGCTAGACTACATTAGTGGAGAGGGTTGCACTAATTCAACTTATGGAAGCAAACTTTTTAAACTCGAGGATCGAGGGTAGTTATTATAGGAATTCAAGGTGTTGGTGGGAAGCATTTGCACACTCTAGTGATTGAGTTACTCTTGGTAAGCATTAAGGACAAAAAATAGCATGCAAAACTTGATTGAAACACATAGGTTCAAGGCATATTCACTACCATCATTGCAATTTCCATTCCATATAATTCTGAGAACATTTTCTTCGCTAAACTAAGTCTGAATGAGTAGTATCCTCTCTGTTGCAAGTGTTGTGTTGTTGCTGTCTTGTTTGTTTTTACTGTCTTTGTTAGTTCTGTTTTTCATTACTCGGGGACGAGCAATATGCTAAGTTTGGGGTGTGATAACTCTATGGTATAGAGTTATTTTTATTAACTTTGAACTTGATTTTTAGTGAAAAGAGTAATGAATGTGATGTTGTTTGTAAGTTTGATTAGTTTTTATCTTTCTTTTCTAGTTAGTGTACTAATTTAAGAGTCTTTTAAGTTGTTAGTATTAAATGTAATTAATTAATTAATTCTGTTTGTTTTGTTGTTTAGGAAAGGAATTTTTGAATCGCTAAGGGAAAGAAAGGAATCCGAGGCTAAAGAGAACACTAAGCTGGAAATGCTGCTGAATTGCTTGAGAAATGCTATAGCATTTCTGGGTACTGGGAAATGACGTGGACAAAATTCCAGCAGGCTTTTCTTCATCTAACTCAGTGCTTATGTGGCAGTCACTTAAAAGTTAGGTCAGCTGGCTGATGTGGATTGGACTAGTGGACCAAAGAGAAGAAAGTGGGCTTTTTTAATTAGGGTAAAATGAAAATTGTACCCTAGAGAGGGGGCAACTAAGTACCAGCCACCATCACATTGATTCAAAAAAAAGAGAGGAGCTGCCATTAACGTGGGAGAAAAGTTGCAGAGAAAAAAAAGAGCATGAAGAAGAAGTAGAAAAAGAAGGAAACACAAAGAATTGAATGAGGAAGATAAGGACAAGAAGATCCAACCTACAACACCATCAATCTAGGCTTTGTTCTCATTTCTTCCTTTCTTCTCTATTTTGTATTTTCTTATTTTGCATAGCTATTCTAGCACTCATGGATATTAATTTTCTGTTTTGGTTTATGTTTGCTACTTTAGTTATGAGCTAAACTTTTGAGACTTGAATGGTTAAAAACCCCTTTTGTCATGTATTTTAAATTTGAATGCATTACTTAAGCTAAATTGTCATTGTTCATTCAAGTGAGCTTCATGTTTATTTACTGTTGTTGTTTGGAAATTAATGGCAGGTTATTAAGCTAGATTTAATACTGGAAAGGTTAAATCTAGTAGTTGGTACTTGAATGATGCAAGAGAACACCCATTTTCTAGGTTGTTCTTAGTAAGTAGAATAGGAATATTTTACTACCTTGCATAACTTTGAGAATTGATGCTTAAATTATGTTCTTGAATCTGATTTAATATAGGAATATATTGGGTTAGATGATAGAACTTATTTCATGAGTTTTGGAAAAATCTCATGGGCTTGTAAGGAATTCTAGTTAACTCTGTGCGTTTTGCTGAAGTAATGCTGTAACAACTGGGCAGATAAAACATAGGGGGGATTTAGCTATTCAAGTCTATCATTCCATAGATACTTTTTCTTGCAATTAATTTTCCAGCGTTTGTAGCAATATTTCAATATTGATTCCAGTTTAATCATTTTATTTTAGTTCACAACATCCAATCAATTTATTTTCTTAAAATCCAAATTGTTAAATAATTGATTTTGCATTAAATTTCACTTGCAATCCCTGTGGAGACGATCTTACTTATCACTTTATTACTTGTTTGACAATTGCGTATACTTGCGTATATTAATTTTCACAACACCCAGTAACTGGCACCGACACAGAAGGTGCCTCTGCAACATTGGCAACTACAGGCACTTGCTGCTGTCTTAGTAGACGAAGCTCCTCTCCCTGTTTTAACACTGTATCCTGCAACTCCTCAAACAACTGTTGCCAGTTTGCAGGTGCTGGCTGTGGAATCTGGGATTGGTCATTCTCTTGACCCTGACTGTTATTATTCTGGCCTGGATCACTCTGGCCAGCTGACATGTTTGTCTGTCCTGAGTTCATTCTGTCACTGATACCTTACTGAAACAACAATCAATACGGACAGTCAGGTAGTAATAACTAAACCCCTTGCCGCCTCACGGTCCAAGAACAGCAGACAACTATCACATTCCACAGTCACTCAGTATTCGCAAGCAGATACATGTTTATGGCACTCAGCATTCAGCATGTATCACATAATAACTTATAAACAACCATACTAATAAGCAGGCGCGAGCAATCTCAGTACTAATCAGTACACATTTGCTAAAGATATAATATCTCAGGGCACAAGCTCAACATAATATCTCATGCACATAGGTAAAGCATATATATCACATTTAAGCAATTATGCATGTAACCACTCAGATAGCCACCAAACCATGAGTCGAGCTTGACTTCGATAATGTGTGTACATACCCAGCCAGTCTACAGGAACCCTAACCTTGGCATTGCTCTGATACCAAGTTGTAACGCCCTGGTTACCCCAGAACAGTTACGGTGAACGGTGAACTGGAAATTTGACCCGCTACCCGCGTCCTTTGGTTAAAAACGTGATCTAAGTGTTATTATTAGGTTAAGGTAGAAAACCAGTAAAAAGGAAAGGGTACATTTCATTAAGTAAATAAACTACTCATGAGCCTTTCAAAATGTTTACAAGTAGTTCGTAATACAAAAGAGTCGCTACAGTTCCAAATTTACAATCCCCGCCGGCCTAAGCGGCAAAAATAGGGTAAACCCCTAGTCCCTCTGAGAACTCCTTGACCGTGGCGGTCAAGCGGCCCTGTATGTACACAACATCGCCCAAGCTCTCCACTCAGGGCTGCTTAAGCTTTTCCTTCCCTTTACCTGCACCACATAGCACCCATGAGCCAAGGCCCAGCAAGAAAACACAATAAGACATGATATAATATCAACAATGATCATAACAACCCTTCTGGACTCTCAGTCCAAACAAATAGATGACAATAGCCAAAAGCCACGATAATGAGCATTGGTCCCTCTAGCCATGTGACGGTAGGGTCACCAGGGCTTAATGGTAAAGTGATTCTTTCGTATGTTCGACCAGGATAGGTGCATGGTGATTAGTCACCAACATAACCTTCCTCACGACTCTAGAGTCGAAGCTATGGACAACGTCCTTTAGCCACGTGACTAACAGTCACCGAGGTCGTATACCTTGTTTATAGACATCTGGTCGTAGACCAGGCAAGCGCTTATAAGTTCATCGACCTTAGGGCCGGTCCCGCATTAATGCCATAGAGCCATTCAATGCGTGATCATCAACTTTAGAGTCGTCCCTGACTAGTCAGTGTCTTAAACAGATAATCAGCATTCATTAGCATTTAATGTGCAATCCACGTTCACATATATCAACCAACATGCCTCAATATCAAACCATGCATGTCATATACTTGTACAGGGTGCAACTGTATCCATACACTGTTTTCTTACCTCAGGTTCGAGCGGGAAGTACGATAAAGACGACTCCTGAGAACGATCGATGTTTTAGTTCCTTAGCGGTTACCTAATCACAACCAATTATAACCTCCATTAATGAGAATCCATAATAATAGGTTCTTAACCTAAGCACCACCCTCGGGACCTCGAAACATGCCCACACGGTGAGTAGATTTGATCTCGGGCCTTAAGGATTGAAACCCCAAGTCAAAAACCCTTAAAAACACTCAAAACGGGGTTGGGAAGGAACAGGGTAGCGCTACAGCGCTCAACCCCTAGCGCCACAGCGCTATACTCAGAACCGCCCAAGTGCCAGAAAGCCTCCTGAGGAGCGCTATAGCGCCCTAGGGTGGGCGCTGTAGCGCTACCTCCAAGCCCAAACTCCCCTGAACCGACCTTCTTCAACTCCTTCGATTATAACTCGATTTCCAAGCTTCCAAATCCTATTCTTGATGCCAAATAAACCCAAAAACCATCCCAACACACCCCAAACATCACAAGCATGGGAACCCTAGCCAAAACTCCCAACAAAACCATGAATTCAACCTAGTAATCACAGCTGCAAAACAAAGCCAAAACAGGGCAAACCAGAGAAAACCATGGTTAGAAACTTACCCAAAGCTTGGCTTATGATGGTCTTCAATGGTGGAACACACTCCTAAACTCCCAAGGCTTGCTTCCTAAGCTTGAATCCTCAAAATTGGTTCAAAAACCACAAAGAACAGTGAGGAGAAGAAGGTACGGGAGAACTCTTTGCATACTCTGTTTTTCCACTACTTTCTTCAGCCATCAAGAGTTATATTTATCCTAAGGGTGAAATGACCATTTTACCCCTAGGTCAATTAATAGTTTCTAAAGGCTCCCAAGGGCATATTTGGTACTTCCCTCCTAACTCGTTAATCATAATTAACGCTCTCCAATTCCCGCTAGTCTCAATGTCCTCAAATGCCAATAATTCACAACCCGTTACCCTTTATCTCCCGGTAACACTCTAACCATCAAAATCACCCTGAGACTCAACCCAAGTCCCGACACTTAAACCAGTTGTGACTAAACTGCTAATCAATATTCTACGATCGTCTCATGTCGAAAAGCTTGAACAAACCCACATCATAATGTAGTCTCAACATACATCACTGACATGCGTACAATTAACATTATACTATAATATAATTCTCATAAACATGCATAAACACATTAAATGGCATAATTAAACAATTATGGCCCTCCCGGCCTACTAATCCAGCCATCAACCATAATAGGGAATCCGGGGCATTACAGTGAAGGGCTATCTGGGACGGTTGGTGGCATATAACATAGAGCAAATCCCCAGAGAAAAGAATACCCATGCCGATGAATTCGCAAAGCTGGCGTCTACCAAGGATGGTGATATCTTGGAGTCAATACCCGTGGAGTACTTACCCAAGACTAGCATCGAAGGCGTCGACGTGCACATGATTAGTGTCCCAAGGGAGTCATGGACCGAGCCAATCAAGAGGTACCTGGAAGAAGGAACCTTGCCTGCAGACAAAAATGAGTCCCAGAGGTTGGTGTACAGAGCCGCAAGACACACCCTGGTAGATGGGGTCCTTTACAAAAGAGGATTCTCAATGCCACTCCTGCGGTGTGTAGAAGAAGACGAAGCGCTGAAAGTGTTACAAGAGATACATGAGGGAGAGTGGGGCAACCACGAGAGTAGACCCTCCACAGCCAGGAAGGCCATGAGACAAGGATACTACTGGCCCTCCATGGAGAGAGATGCGCATGACTTTGCCACGAAATGCGACAAATGCCAGAGGCACGCCAACTACCCTCGGAGACCCCCAAATGAACTGACCAGCTTGACCAGCCCCTGGCCCTTCGCCATCTGGGGGATAGACTTGATCGGAGCTCTTCCTACAGACAGGGGTGGAGCGAAATACGCGGTGGTGGCAGTGGACTATTTCACTAAGTGGGTAGAAGCAGAACCCCTTGTGAAGATAACCGCCAAGCACATCACCTCTTTCGTCAACAAATCCATTGTTTGTAGATATGGAGTTCCCTACAAAATTATTTCTGACAATGGTACCCAGTTCGAGGGGGGAGCTTTCGATGAATATTGTAGGGAAAGGGGCATAAGGAGGAGTTTCTCCGCGGTTGTGCACCCCCAGGCCAATGGACAAGTGGAGGCCATAAACAGGGTCCTTAAGAAGAACTTGAAGACAAAGCTAGAGAAAATGAAGGGAGCCTGGGTAGATGAGCTGCCAAATGTACTGTGGGCTTACAGAACCACCCCACGCACAACTACTAGGGAGTCCCCATTGTCCTTGGCCTATGGGTGCGAGGCCGTGGTCCCAGTTGAGGTGCGAGTTGAGTCCCACAGGGTACAGGCATATGGAGACGAGGCCAACCGTGTAGCCTTGGCCGAAAGCTTAGACATGCTTGAAGAGAAGAGAGAAAAACCACAAATGAGGGTGGCGGTATACCAGCAGCGCGCCGCAAGATACTACAATTCGAGGGTGCGAGAGAGAACTTTCAGAGTTGGCGACTTGGTGCTAAGGAAGGTACTCCCTAACACACGAGACCCAGGCGCAGGAGTGCTGGGGGCGAATTGGGAGGGGCCCTACCAGGTTGCTCAGTGCGTACCCCCGAACACTTACAAGCTGGCACGCATGGATGACACCATCATACCCCGAGCATGGAACGCGGAGCACCTGAGGAAGTACTACCAATAAGACGCCCACGTCCGATGGTAAAAGAACAAGTGTTGCACACTGTCTTGATGTGATAGGGAGAAATCAAAGAGGTTACTTAGATAGCCTCCTGAGTAGGTGTGAGTCTTTTTATTTTTGTTTTCTATAAAAACCTTATATGTACCGTTGCAACTATTTGTATTAGACTGTTTATTATGAATGTGATGATTGAAACTGCATGTTATGGGAGAAACTGCTGGCAACCTCTTGTGTTATTTTCCTTCGCTACGTGGGCATCAGTCAAAGTGTCTGCCGAAATAAATTTCACCAGACACTTGGGGGGCAGGATAGGAGCCGATAGCATGCGCCTAGCAAAGGGAACCTAAAAAGGGCCCTCTAACGAAGGGTCCTAAAAAGGACCCTTAGCCCTTCTAAAAGCCCTTCTAAAAAGGAGGCCCCTAAAAGGGACCCTCTACCAAGAGGACCCCTAGCCCTTCTAAAAAGGAGGCCCCTAAAAAAAAAAAGGGACCCTCTACCAAGAGGATCCTAAAAAGGGCCCTCCATCAGGAGGAAGTGACCCAAAAACAAAGGGACCCCCTATACTAGGGCCTTAAACGAAGTCCTCACAAGGCATCCCTTGGGATCACAAGGATTAGCTACCCTTGTGAACACCAAGGGAGGCCATAGGGACTTACAAAAAAAATATATGGTGACGATAATAATAATAAGCCTAGAGCGGCCACCAAGCCGCCTAGCCAAAAAGGGTCCCAAAGGAGACCCTTGCAAAAATAATACTATGAATAACGACGAGAAGGACGCTTCTCGCAAAGAAATAATAAGCTCGCGCAAGAAAAACATAAAAGGATAACTAGGACCCAAGGGGTCAAAATATCCTTGTAGAAGCAACCAAGAGGCACCAAAAGAGGTCTCAGTGAACCCTCTCGTATGGGCTCCAAAGGACCTCCAGCCTGGTAAGTAAATGAGGGGAACCAACCAAACCCCATCATGCAGGCTTAAAAGGGCCTCAAATGCAGTAGAACAAGAAATAAACAGCAACACATGTATTTATACATTAGAAAAAAGAGTTCTTAAGATAGTACAAGAGTTACCAAAAGAAAAGTAGCAGTGATAATGATATTACAAAGTTAAAAGTAAAAAAAAAAAAAAAAAGCAAGACTACTTCAAGGCCTCCTATGGTGGGCACTCCACAAGGCCGCTCGGGCAACGGCCTGCCTCCACACATTGAAAAGAGCACGATCTATAGACCTGCGCTCGGTGGTGATCCTCTCCGCCTCCAAGGAAGCCCTCTCCGCCTCCCAGGAAGCCCTCGCCGCCTCCAAGGAAGCCCTCTCCGCCTCTAAGGAAGCGTTCCTCTCCTGCACTGACTGTAGTTCGGCCCTAAGGGCCTCGACTTCGGTCTCCAGTTGAATAACCCTCTCCTGCGACGCAGCCGCAGTGGCCTTGGCCCCCTGGAGCTCGCGCTCCAAGCGTCTAGCCTTGCCCTTTAGCTCCTTGATCTCAGCCTTCGCTTTCTCCCTCTTTGAGAGCAAGTTGGCAGACTTAGTCCGGGCCTTGGACAACTTGACCTTGGTCTCGTTAAGCTCATTTTCGAGCTCCTGGGCCCGAGCTATAAGACAGTCCCTCTCAACAGTAGATGCGGAGAGGGTGCTAGACGTGTCGGCATACCGAAGAGACACAGTGTAGATCTGCACAAAAAAGTCAATGGCATCAGCAATAAGTAACAAAAAGAAAAACACATGTACATCTATACATAATACTAATCGACGCAAGGTGCAAGAACTCACCCAGGCCGCGGCGCTCCTTAGGGTGTCCCCAAGGTCTGGTTGAGTCACATTCCCTAGACCCCTCCAGTCGGAGACAGGGAGGCCCGAGGCAATTTGAATGTAACGCTGCGCATAAGATGAGGCCATCCTAGTCACCCAAGGCTCTGCCTCCATACTAGGAGCATCTTGTTGGACAGGGACGGATGACCCGCTCGCCGAAGCAGGAGGGGGCGCAGGGAAGGAGAAAAACTGAGACCCTGGTAGATTAGAGGGGGCCTCCGCAAGGTCGATGAAATCAGCCCCCGGTGAGCCAATATCACGAGGGACCTGAAGGAAGGTGTCACAGCCATCAAGGCCAGGGGGAGCATAACATCCCGCTGCGGCCTGCGGGTCCAGAGATTGAAAGGCCATGTCCTGGTCATGGGAGCCATAGGGGGGGCATCCCCCGGGGGACAGGGGGCGCTGATGAGATCCACCACATTCGAGGGGGGCATCCTCCATCTCCTCCTCGGCCTCACCGTCGTGTAATGACGGCTCAGCCGGCATAGCCATAGCCTTCTTAGACCCAATAACTGACCACAGGATCTTGGGGTCAGAGACCGGGGACAGCTGGTGGCGGTTGAGGTTCACCACAGTAAATAGGACTGCCGCCTTCTTCAGGGCGGAGTCTGCATTAAT
Organism: Humulus lupulus; assembly: GCF_963169125.1. NCBI lineage: Eukaryota > Viridiplantae > Streptophyta > Magnoliopsida > Rosales > Cannabaceae > Humulus > Humulus lupulus. Next base: position 91,893,414 of record NC_084794.1, on the reverse strand, counting down.
GAGGTTTTTTATGGCCTCCGCCTCCGGCCCAATGACCGAAGGATCAGCAAATTTCCCTGTATGATCCACGCCAATGTCAGTACAAGCAAGAGTACGAAACAATAAGTTCTAATAAGAAGAAAAGAAAGACCAGGGTACTTACTAGGGCCGGCGCGAAAGTCTTCACAAACAGAGAGAGGACCCTCTACCCAGAAAAAGTCTTGTTTCCAAGGCCCTGTGTTGGACACTGAGCCCTCTATCAAGGGGATCTCGTTGTTGGCCTTCTGCAGGTAGTAAAAGCCCTTGGACTTGTGCACTTCCATGAGGTCATACAAGGAATGCACCTCTTGCGCCATCGGGGCGCGTTTGACGTTTCCCTTGAACCAAATGAAAAGTCAACTTAAAGTCAACCAACTGTTGGGTGACAGTTGAAGAGGGGCCAAGTCGAAGTAGTTGAGAATCGCCACGAAAAACGGGTGCAAAGGAATGGTGCCACCCACCTTCAAAATCTGCTCACTCAAAGCCACAAAACCCTTCTCAGGGCGGTCGGCCCGGCAGGCCTCCTGAGGAGCATACAGGGCGTATTCTGGAGCAACACGGTAGTGCTTCACGATCTCCTTCAATTTGTTTGGAGACACATGTGACACTAGACTGGACGCCAGTAGAGGGGCATATCTGCAAAATCAAAAGAAAGATGTGAGGAAGAGGCAGAACACTTAACCCTCCATTTCTTCTTCCAAGCAAGAGTTTTCCATCGAGGGAGCGATGGCGGAAGCACTAAGCTAGGATAAACTGAGACTAGGGGCTGGGGAGGGGAGCTAGCAGCCCCATGACCGTCATCAGGCGAGAAGGGAGTGGGAGCTTCTAGCGGAAGGTGTCCCTCCATAAATTCTAACTCCCACCGCAATTCAAAAAGGGTCGTCCTAAGACGCGCTATATGGTTACTAAGGTCTGGGGGTGAAAGTCCTCCATCTCCTCTCGACACCGAGTCAATTTCGCTCTCCACCACCCAAATTTTACGCCTAAGTTCGGCCATGCACTCAAGGTGGCGGATGCGAGCTTGCCTTAAGGAGTCATAGTCCTGGTGAGGGTTGTCCTCAGGGGACTCTGAGTCTGAGGACAGGTCAATAAACTCAGCCCTTGGGGGTATATCGGACGGGCCGTCACTGGCCATGAAACCACGTCCCAACAGCAAAAAGGGGCTCACGTATGAACGAGGGGAAGGCTACAAAACACAAAAGAATAGGCTTAATACCTCTAGATGCAAATGCCCTAAATGGCCTGCTACAGGATATAAAAAAAAAAACAAACAAAGAGGAGGGGCGTGCATATGGTCAAACTCACTACAAGCTCAAACTAATGTACCCCATCCCAAGTACTGCTAGTTTGGACCCGATAAAAATATATATATATATATATAAAAGGGAGAAGGAAAGAAAATATACCTCAAGCGATTAAGAGAGCGAAGTTGTGGTCCAAAGGAGGTCGGGGAGCGAAAAGCACCAAAGAGTCGAAAATGCGCGTCTGCAAGAATGAACCAGAAAGATGTGTTAGTCATAAAATAGACACACCATAAAACTAGCTCATATAAAAAAAAAAATGAATGAAATGAAGTGAAAAAATAAAAAAAAATGAAACTGTGGAAAAAATTGGGTTGTGGAGGATTGAACCTCTTGCCTCTTGAAAAAAGAAGGGTTCTCCAAAGCACTAAGCCAAGGAAGTAAGGTGAAAATATTAGGCCATGCATGAAGGCCTATTTATAAGAATCAAGGTGAATAGTCTACAAGAGTACCTAAAGGTCCTCTCCTAGACTGGGGGGCAAGTGTAGACGCTCAAATTTCACCTAAGGTCTGGCCTGGCCTTGAGTGGGTACCGCCTAAGCCTCAAGGGTCTCATGGCGCGCAGCCATCAGTGACCCGCATCCAAGTGCCCAGGCGAGGCTCCGCCTCGCGCCCTTATGCGCGCACCCATCTGCCCACGCGAGGCCCCGCCTCGCGTCCTTATGCGCGCACCCGAGTGCCCCTGTGAGCCCTCACCTCGCCATAGGCCGAAGTGACCAAGTGGCCTTGCCTCGCCATAGGCCGAAGTGACCAAGTGGCCCCGCCTCGCCATAGGCCCAGGTGGCCTCGCCTCGTAGGCCGAAATGGCCTCGCCTTGCCATAGGCCGAAGTGATCAAGTGGCCTCGCTAGAACCTCTCGACGTCGCGCCCATGGCCTCGCCCAAGTAATATGGCCTCGCGTAGCCTCGCCAAGTAGGGCCTCACATGGCCTCGCCAAGTTGGGCCTCGCCTGGCCTCGCCGAGTATGGCCTCGCACGGCCTCGCCAAGTAGGGCCTCGCATGGCCTCACCAAGTAGGGCCTCGAATGGCCTCGTCACGCATGGCCTCGCCAAGTAGGGCCTTGCGTAGCCTCGCCCAGTATGGCCTCGCATGGCCTCGCCAAGTATGACCTCGCACGGCCTCGCCATGCATGGCCTCGCCAAGTACGGCCTCGCCGAGTATGGCCTCGCCACGCATGGCCTCGTCAAGTAGAGCCTTGCATGGCCTCGCCAAGTAGGGCCTCACATGGCCTCGTCACGCATGGCCTCGCCAAGTAGGGCCTCGCAAGGCCTCGCCAAGTAAGGCTCCGCACGGCCTCGCCAAGTAGAGCCTCGCATGGCCTCGCCCAAGCATGGCCTCGCGTGGCCTCATAAGAGGAGAGGGGCCTCGTGAGCAGCTAGGGAGCCGAGTCACCAAGGAGGTCGCAAGGAGGGCGTCTCGCCGCGCATCCTTAGACGTCCGCCAAGGCCACATGCCTATCAACCGGACTCATGAGTGACCTCGGGAGGCTTCAGGCATCTCGTGCCAAGGATCCAAGATCTCCACCTCACGCCGGGACCATAACACATACCCAAGGTCCCATTCCTTACACCTTGAGACCCCTATGCTTAGAGGCTCCAGCACGAGTCGAATGGGACACATTTGTACGACCTAGTACTGAGTACGGATACCAGTGCCAATGAGACTGCTGGGGTAAGAGTCATGGTCTGTACGTCTATGGCCATAGGTCAGAGCCGACACCATTACCTCCTGCGCCACTACGCCTGCCACCACTCATCAGACATGGGTACAGACAAGTAGTGGAGGCATTCTCCTGACACCTGCTCCTGTGCTGGATGTACGACCACAACCTCTGAAGCCACTCCCCTAACATAGTACTTATGTACCCTATGGTCTCCTGGACCACTATGTACCTAAGGCCATTAGAGCCTACTATAAAATGGACTATAAGACCACCTGAAAGGGGGTTGGAAATTTTACTGTAGCAGAGGCTTGAGTGTGAATGAAAGACTGAATTCTTCATTATTGTTCTATCATTGTTCTTGAGTTATTGTTCAAGTTTTTACAGCTTTCCGATTAGTGATCTAGATTTGATAATTTTTCCAACTCAACTTAGTTGACGAGTTCTCACCGTCAACATAAAGTATATTTCAGCCACTAGTTAAACCTCTATTTCGAAAACAAAAATATTGAGCATAACAATACATTTTGGATATTTTGATTAACAAATAATCACTTTTTCACAGAATAGTTGCAGCTGTGAAATTTGAAATTTTTTTGCATGAACTCAACAAATGTAACCAGTCCAGGACAGAGAAAAAACCAGTCCAGGACAGAGAAAAAAGAGCTAAACTGAGTGTAATGGGATGAGACAAAAACACACTAAAACAAAAACTATTGCATGATCATAATTATTATGGTAACCTAATAAATTTCATTCATATATCATAGCTACAAATAAAAATATATCTGATTTATTAAAAATAATTAATTCAACAACACAGTTATATATGCAACTAGCTACACAAAGAACATTGGACAAAAGATACAATAAGAAAGTGGAGATAAAAAGGCTAATGAAAGCAAAAGACAGATTCAAGCCTTATCATATTAAACCATTCACAACCCCTTAATGAAATTTTATAGTCCCTAAACATAGATTAAAACTATATAAAACGCCCCACAAATTCATAGCCATCCTAAGAAATGAAAATGAAAATGAAAAACCGTAAACTACTAAGGAAATCTATGAATTTGTACGTCTTACTGTGGCTAGTTCTTGGTGGTTCCTTCTTCTCCTCAACTTAGTCCACAAGGCTATGAAGAAACACTTTTTCCTTACAAACATAAAGAAACCAAATTAAACTTGAAGAAAAACAAGATAATATAAATATTTTTTATTAGTTTCATGAATAGAATTACAATAATTAGTCTTTTTATCTTAAAAATTATGATACTAAATACATTCCGCTCATGTAGAATTCTAGTATCACTGAATATGTAACAAGTGTACAAAGTTAGAGAAATAAATTATATAATTCTTTTTTATAATGGCTAGCTATTGGGTTTTTTCATTTTTGTTGGTTTATGTATACACACACACACACACACACACATATATATATATGCATACACATTTATGTTAATACATATTTATATGATAGTTTTATTACTTGATCTGAAATGATCGACTATTACTGAGAATGAAAAATGCTGAAGGATGAAAAATGCAGAAGGTTGACAAATATATTGAAGATACAGGTTTAAACATAAGATATAATTTATATTATGTTTTAACCAATAAGCTTTGGCCTCATAATTTACTTCATAAAACGTTAATCTAGGCCACTTATATTGAAAACACGAACCACTGCTCATAATGATCAACCCAAACCTTCAATTATATTGAAACATACTATACAGGGCATTAATCAATATTATTCATCGACAATAAAACTGACAATAATAACATATTAATTCTTATGAATGCTTTGAGCAACCTGTAGTGATCTAATCTCATCTAGTTGGAGAGCATTGATAATAAACAAATGTTGATAATTAAAGAGTATCTGAAACTAAAGAATAAAAAACTTAAAAGTAAATAATAACACTAATCAATATCCTTATAAGAATGTGAAATAAAATCTCACCTATAATGGTAGAACCTTTAAGGTTGGCCACACTTTAAAATTGCAACACCGTTTCTTTTAGTAATTTAATCCAGTCCTGAAACCACATCAATTTATCATAAAACAATGATAAATAAAATGAGAACTTTTGATATTGAAAAACACAAATAAAATTTTACAGCTTTACAAGACTTACTGATCATTTCATGACAATCTGTTTTAATACTTATCTATATATATACACATGTAAGACATGAATTATACTAAGGAAAAAATAAAGATAAAGGTAATAACCACTCAATGATGATAAGGCAACCACTATACCACATCTGCCTATTCACCATAGAAACAAAACATTATGCAAGGAACAAGAAGTGCATAAACAACTTACAAAACTGAGGTAAAGCAATTGCACTCACATGCATAGTCACATTGTGAAGCTGACAAATTAACTGTGGTGGCAAGTTGGGGTAATTGTGTATATGAGCATCGACTTCCTTGTTAGTAAAGCAGCAACCTGCAACCTGTCTAGAAGACTTGAATTAATAACAGTTACTCACAACATCAAGGAATAGGGAGAAGAAAAGTACAATACACCCAAGGAAAATAAGCACCACCTTTTTAAGAAACTAAAACGGGAGATCTTATATACAACAAAAGAAGGCATCAATAATTTTTGAAGAAACTAATTAGAAAAGATAGTTTAATTTTAATTAATTAGTTAGAAGATATAATTAGGTATACAAGTAACAAAGAGAAATAGAGAATAAATACATAATTATTTAATGATCATTAGGATATGCATTTTTCCTAACTTGTGAAGATGAAAGAAATAACAAGAATGCATATTCTTCATCTTGATTATGTATTATACAGGTAGGGCAGGGCAGGGCATACACGTATATAATTTATATATCTTACACCTCTATTGCTACATAAATGGCTAGTAACGGTAATGCATAGAGGCAAAGGTGCATGATTAGAGTGGGCAGAAGGGATCATACATCATCTTGATAATCTATACACACCCCATAAAAAAAACTGATTAAAAAAAAAGCTATAATAATAACTCAATTTACTCATATGTCTCACTGAAGCATTCCATCAAACAGTTATTATGCATAGGTTAAGCAAAGCTTAGTTTTATTTAATAAAACCAGTTTAAGCAGTCAAACAAAACAAAACTTACAGAGAAATTGACTCAAACATCAATTAACACAAATACACTCTATACATACGAGTTTAGCCTACATCACTGTGTTCTTTGACCGAACTTCGGTGGAGCTCCACCTTTCTGGGGCAAGACATTCACAGCCTGCAAAAGAGAATTTCAAAGTCAGCAAAATTACTAATAGTATCGATCTGTATTTTTGCCAAACTTTACAATATTATTCACTAATCAACTGAAGTCAAACAAGGACAGACCTTCAAGTCACTGAATGTATTAGTAGCAGAGAAGTTCACAGATATCAGGAAAAATACAGATGAGTCTGTTGGGGGAACAATAAACTCCATTGATCCACTGCAAACGATTCATCATACAAGATAACTATCACTTAAATTGAAATCAAATAAATTATTATGTTTCAAAAGGAAAACAGCAGTAACAATTTCAGACCTTCGGTTCGAGTTGTCAATTAGTAGAATGGACCACTCCAACAAAGAATTCCTTGGGTCGAACCTGCAACCAATAAAAAAAGCAAATTGATACGGAACTCAAATAAAATATAGTGCAACTCATAAACAATGCAAATGGATACTGACCTTCAACAGCATAGAGCTAGTACAGTTTAGCAAAAATGCTAGTCATGATATGATAAATATCCTAAAATTTCATTGACAATGTATGATACCTCAATATGTGCTACGGACACGTCATTGAGAAAAAAGAGGACCCTAGAACATGGTTTGCTATTTTGTGTAAATAACAGTAATACTAATGCAATTGTTTTTTTTTGTAAAGCTTAAAAAGAAAACCAAAAATCCAACATAAATATTAAGTGAATTTAATTTAATAAAATTATTAATTTCTCATTAAATCACAGTTGTCAGACTTGAGAAGTACTGAAGATCTTCGTTTAATCACACCAAGATGACAAAGATGAAATCATTTACTACAGTATGATGTCAACATCACCCATTTGATTTCACAAAGGAACCCACTTGCAAAGTTTAAAACCCAAGGTAACAAGATGCACATGGCGGTGACTCAAGGAACAAGATATATACCATTACACGAATAATAGAGGAACCAAACCCAAAACACCCACATGTAGAGTTTTTAATATTTCAGACAAGAACACCAGTTACATGTCCTGTTTTCATTTACTACTGATTGCTCGAAAGCAAAAGATAAAAGAAAATTAATTTCTCACCTCCATTCACCGTCAACTTGTCTGACATTTGGAGCCTCACGAAGAGCAGGGAGAGGTACAAAGATCACAACATTCCACAAATCAAACATTGATGAAGCTTCATATTCGATGCTAACATATGTTTCATTACCAGAAACAGAGGGCCAATAGTTAACTGCAACAAAACAATGGCATGTAAACGACCTGAACATGCAACACTTTGTAAAGAAAAATATTAAAAATATTTTACCCTACTTGTTAAAGGCACCATTGATTCATCAGTGCTTTGCATCCGCCACTTCAAAAGACCAACACCCGCAGCATCACCGATACCAGCAGGAAAAGGCCGATTAGGATCCTTCAGGCCTAGAACACACCACATTTGAACATAGAAATAGAGATCACTATTATCATGGTTGCAATAATAAAATTAACAAAGAGAACATTAATGATGAATCATTGATCAGTGATGAAAAAGCAGCAGTGTTCTTCTTCCTCAAACTGATAATAAAAATTTATCAGTTTTTGGCTATTGGATAAAATCCTCACATGTTTCAAGAACCCAATAAACAACCTAGTAACTCAACCACCCAAAATTTCCATTAAATTAAGCCAAAAATTTAAATAAATAAAGGAAAGGAATAGCCAGATGAAAGAAAAGAAAGAAAAAGTAAAAAATTGACCTTCTCAATTTGCTCCTTGAGTGAAAGCAGAGGCCCATGAACAAACCCTGAAAGTAGTACTCACACTTGATCTTCTTCTTCTAGTTCAAGCTAACAACCACGCTTGGTTTTTCACTCATTTCCTTCTAAATTTATTTGTTTCTAGTAGCTTGAGTTGAAGAGCTCCTTGATGATGGGGTGTGGCCGTGGAAGTCGAAGATCGAGCACAGACGAAGGAGAATGTCACCCTCTCAAAGGTTAGGTTTGGGTGTTTCAGAGTTGAGGAAGAAGAACTGGGTTTGGAATGAGATTGGAAATGAGGAGGTTTTTTCACTTTTGGAAAAGTGACTGAAACTATTCTAAAGTTAGATAAAAAAAAAATAATGTGTTTTACTTTGAGCGGACTTTCCCTGAAAAGATGCCGCCTTTTTATTTCATTTCACTCTTTTTCATTACCCATTTTTTTTACTTTACTTATTAGTTATTATAATAATTTTTCAATAAATTTATATTCTTGTGTTGTAGAAAGGGTTATTTGTTGTAGTGATGGAAGAATCTGAATCAATTTTTGATTATTTTGCTAGAGTATTGGCAATTATCAATCAATTAAGAAGAAATGGTGAAAACATTAGTGAAGTGAAGGTTATAGAGAAAATTCTTCGCACTGTAACTCCAACCTTCGAATACATTGCTACAAACATTGATGAAAATAAAGATTTAGAAATTATGACTGTTGAGCAACTCATGAGTTCTTTACAAACCTATGAGGAGAAACAAAAGAGGAAAAAGAAGCAAAAGGAGATGGTGGAGCAATTAATACAACTCAACTTGAAGGAAGAAAATTTCAGCAATAATAGAGATCAAAGAATAAGAGGACATGACCAAGGAAGCGGACGTGGACGTGGTCGTGGACAAGGAAGAGAAGAAAGGGGTGGCTTCAACAACTTCAATTATGGAGAAAGAAGTCAAAATTCACAAGCAACAAGAGGACGCGGAAGAGGTAACTCATGGTCAAGGAATGATAAATCCCACATCAAATGCTACAATTGCAATAAGTTCGGCCACTATGCCTCCGAGTTTAGATCAAGGAAGGTTGAAGAAAAGGTCAATTTCGTCGAAGACAAAGGTGGAGAAGAAGGAACATTGCTACTAGCTTGCAAAGACAAAGATGAAGGCCAAGAAAATAGATGGTATCTTGACACCGGTGCTAGCAATCACATGTGTGGACAAAGAGAATGTTCGTGGAGCTCAATGAAGTGGTAAAATTCTTAGACGCTTGAAAAATTCTTAGACAAGGTAAAATTCTTAGACGCTTGAAAAATGGAGGCCATCAATTCATCTCAAACGTTTACTTTGTGCCCAACATGAAGAACAATATTTTGAGTTTGGGACAATTGCTAGAGAAAGGTTATGATATTCACTTAAAAGAAAATAACCTTTTCTTAAGAGATGATAAAATTAAATTGATTTCCAAGGTGCCCATGTCAAAGAATAGAATTTTCCTCTTGAATATTCAATATGATGTTCCAAAATGCCTAAAGGCCTGCTATAATGACTCATCATGGCTTTGGCATCTACACTTTGCACACCTTAATTTTGGCGAGCTCAAACTTTTGGAGAAGAAGGAGATGGTGAGAGGCCTTGCATGCATCAACCAACCAGATCAAATTTGTGAAGGATGTTTTCTTGGAATGCAATCTCGGACGAGCTTCCCGAAGGGATCATCTTCAAGAGCCACCAAGCCGCTCGCGCTCGAACATACTAATGTCTGTGGACCAATAAAACCAAACTCTTTTGGTAAGAGCAAATACTTTCTCCTTTTCATGGATGACTTTTCAAGAAAAACATGGGCTTATTGCATAAAGGAGAAGTCAGAAGTGTTTGAGAATTTTAAGAAGTTCAAAGCTCTTGTTGAGAAAGAAAGTGGTATTCCTATTAAGGCCATGATATCTGTCCGAGGAGGAGAATTCACATCAAACGAGTTCCAAAAGTATTGTGAAGAGAATGGAATTCGTCGCCCCTTAACGGTGCCGAGATCCCCCCAACAAAACGGAGTGGCAGAGAGGAAGAATCGAAGCATACTCAACATGGCTCGTAGCATGCTCAAAAGCAAAAGAATGCCCAAGGAGTCTTGGGCTGAAGCAGTGGCTTGTGCAGTCTACTTGGCAAATCGCTCTCCAATAAGAAGTGTGTATGAGAAGACACCTCAAGAAGCATGGAGTGGAAGAAAGCCCGTAATTTCTCACCTCAAAGTCTTTGGAAGTATTTCTTATGCTCATGTGCCTGATGAGATGAGAACCAAGCTTGATGACAAAAGTGAGAAGTATGTATTCATCGGCTATGACTCAAGATCCAAAGGCTAAAAGTTGTACAACCCAATTACCGGCAAGATTCTCATTAGTCGTGATGTAGAGTTCGATGAAGAAGATTATTGGGATTGGAACACACAAGAAGACAAGTATGATTTTCTTCCTTACTTTGAGGAGGAAGAAGAAGTGGAACAACCAAGGATGGAAGAAGAACCTCAAGAGCCTACTACTCCACTGATCTCACCAACCGGAAACTTACATGAAGATTCATCAGGAGAAAATTTGAATGAGAAGACGCCACACTTCAGAAGCCTACAAGAGCTTAATGAGGTAACTGAAAACCAAAATGACATCTATCTTATGTGTCTATTTGGTGGCTATGAACCTCTAAGCTACCAAGAAACGACATAAAGCAAGAAGTGGAGAGACATCATGGATGAAGAAATCAATTCAATCATGAAGAACAACACATGGGAGCTAGCTACGCTTCCACAAGGACACAAGACGATTGGAGTAAAATTGGTCTACAAGTCAAAAATGAACGCCAATGGAGACGTGGAAAGATACAAAGCAAGATTGGTTGCAAAAGGCTATAGTCAAAGAGAAGGAATTGACTATGATGAGGTATTTGCTCCTGTTGCTCATCTTGAAATTGTTAGATTAATTATTTCCTTGGCAGCCCAAAATAGATGGAAGATATACCAAATGGATGTAAAGTCTGCTTTCTTGAATTGTTTCCTCGAAGAAGAAGTCTACATTGAGCAACCATTGGGCTATGAAGTAAAAGGACATGAAGATAAAGTATTGAAGTTAAAGAAATCTTTGTATGGACTAAAGCAAGCACCGAGAGCCTGAAATACACAAATTGACAAGTACTTTCAAGACAAGAATTTTTCAAAGTGTCCATATGAGCATGCACTTTATATCAAAGTTACAAATGAAGATATTTTGATTGTATGCTTGTATGTAGATGACTTGATCTTTATAGGTAGCAACCCAATTATGTTTGAGGAGTTCAGGAAAGACATGGCGAAAGAGTTTAAGATGATAGGCAATGGGCTAATGTCTTATTACCTCGTCATTGAATTGAAGCAAGAAGACAAAGATATTTTCATCACTCAAGAAGGCTATGCTAGAGAAGTGCTTAAGAAGTTCAAGATGGATGACTCTAATCCAGTTGGCACACCGATGGAATGTGGAATCAAGTTGTCAAAGCATGACGAAGGAGAAAAGGTGGATCCAACTCTCTACAAAAGCCCTTGTTGGAAGTTTGCGCTACCTAACTTGTACGAGGCCATATATTCTCTATGTTGTTGGAATCATTAGTCGCTATATGGAAGCTCCAACAACAACTCATTTTAAGACTGCAAAGAGAATACTTCGGTACATCATGAGGTACAACCAACTATGACTTGTTTTATTCATCTTTTAACAATTATGAGATAGTTGGGTATAGTGATAGTTATTAGAGTGGAGACTTGGATGATAGAAAGAGCACCACCGAGTTTTTGTTTTCATGGGAAACACTGCTTTTACTTGGATGTTAAAGAAGCAACCAGTCAGCACGCTATCAACTTGTGAAGCTGAATATGTTGCTGCAACTTCATGTGTTTGCCATGCTATTTGGCTAAGAAACTTGCTGAAAGATTTGAATGTGCCACAAAAGGAGCCTATCGAGATTCGTGTTGACAGCAAATCAGCACTTGCACTAGCAAAGAATCCTGTCTTTCACAAAAGAAACAAGCACATCAACACACGTTATCATTACATACGAGAATACATTGGAAGAAAAGAAGTGAGGTTGGAGTATGTGAAGTCTCAAGATCAAGCAGCAAACATCTTCACCAAGCCACTCAAGGGAGAAATGTTCGCCAAGTTACGAAGCATTCTTTGAGTCACAAATCAAGTTTAAGGAAGGGTGTAGAAATATTAAACTTGATTTATTTTTGTTAGTTTCTAGAATTTGTATGAATTTAGAGTTTCTAGAGTTTCCATGTATTTACTAAAGTTTCTAGTGTCTTTAAGTATTTACTAGAGTTTCTAGAATGTTCATGTATTTATTAGAGGTTGTTGAGTTTTCGACATTCTAGAACTCTTACTTCTTAGTTAGTAGATGAGAATTATCTAGAATAATTTAATAACTAATAATTTAATTGTGTTTCTAAAAAAATTCATAGTCTTATAAATAAAGATATAGTCCTATCATTTTGTATCAAGCCAAAAATACAAGTTGAGTTCTATAAAAAAAAGTCTCTTCCATCATAATATTATCTCTCATATTAACATTAGTGTTCAACAAAGTCTTCAATTTCTCTCCTAAATTCATCTTAATTTTCAACATTTGGAATAAAAATAATCTCTTACCAAAGAAAATCAGATAAATATTATCAAAAACGATAACTGCCCTCTTGCAATGCTGTGTATGACATCGGATGACGTGTACGGGGAGATTAGGGGCCACTGTAGTGTGTACATAGCCGCCTGAATAGTACTATACTATTATGAATGACGAATAAAATAATGCACGAGTGCTTTCGGTATTAGTTTATTATGTAAAATAATGATGTGAATCACAATTATTATTATTTACTAAATAACCACGTTTACCAATTAATCAGTAGCTTTAATACAGAACAGAAGTACTCTATCACGCAATATATATTGCCATGTTTTAACTTTTAATAAGTCACACACTAGGCTCCTTTCTCAACTTTCGAAAACCATTACACGCGGTGATATCGGAAGTGATGAAGCTATTACTTGCTACCCTTATAACTTGCCTGGCCATCAATATCTCCCATACGCAAGCAAATCACAACACTCAAAAAGCAACGATCAACCCCTCTCCCAACTGTCCGATGTACTGCGGCAATGTGAACATCCCATTCCCCTTCGGAATTGGCCCCGATTGTTGCTTAAACAAATGGTTCGAAATCCTGTGCAAAAACGTCTCTGGTTCTCAAAACCTTTTGTCAAACAAATAACAGAGTTGAAGGTTCTAATGATTTCCATCAACCACACGACGCTACTGACAGAAAACCCCATCAATTTCTTCAACTGCTCAGACAATAAGAAAAGCCCAAATCAAACTAATCGCCGCCCGGCAAATCTGACGCTGAGCCCGTTTTCCTACTCGGAGAGCCGGAACAGACTGACGGTGGTGGGTTGTGATGTCTTCGGCTACATAGATTCCAGCCCTGACGACGTGAGATTCCAGGCAGTTGGATGTTCAGCTGACTGTATTCCTATGAATAAAATTTCCTTAATAGATGGTCATAACAATAATTCCTATGGCAGCTGTTATGGAAGGAACTGTTGCCAGACAATTCTTCCCTCTTACCTGGAAAGCTACGAAATAAATATCGGTCCGACCAACCATTGTAGTTACGCGTTCGTGGTAGACAATGATTGGTTATCTAATGCGAGTTCCACTGTCGTCCGAGAGTTGTTGGATTATGTTCCAGTGACTCTAGACTGGGACTTCTTAGAATACATTAATGATTATACCAATATGACGTCACCTTTGAAACCAAAGTACTCCCACTGCTATTTGGAAGGAGCCAAGTCTTCTATTGAAAAAATGAGGCTTCAATGTATGTGCAAGGAGGGATATCGTGGAAATCCTTATCTTTTAACCGGTTGCCAAGGTATGTATTCTGTAATATTAAAGCTTCAAAACGCAACATTAATTATATATAAATAATCCATATTATCTATACATTGTTTAAAATATATATTTAATTTTATGTACCCAGATATAGATGAATGCGTTGAGAATTCAAGGCTATGTCCGGATGATCAAATTTGTGAAAACACTATTGGAAGTCATCGTTGTAAATACAAGACGGTACACAAAATTCGTCCCATTCTTGTAGGTATGTTCTCGCGCCATATGTTTATAAGATCAGTGTTTCAGATTTTATATATACATACAAGTTAATTTCTATAGTTTCAATTTAAATACAACTACTAGTATAGTCTCTATCTATTCATAGACATAATCTAATCGTGATATACGTACCTTCAAATTCTGTTTTCCCCCAAGCAAAATAACATAAAGGAAATATATATTATAGTAAGAAATTGTACCTTTCATCAATTTCAGTACTTCTGAATGAAAAAAAAATTATAAATATTTTTTAAATAGATTCAATTCTAAAAAGAATTTGAAATAAATTATTAAATTTTTATCAAATTTTTTTATACCAAAAACAAGGTATTAAAATAGAATTAATTGAACAATAAAATTATTAAATTGGTTTCAAGGCAAACAAGAGCACTATAAATTAAGAATTATAAATTAAGAGTTGCTATTTGACATTTTAAGCTGTTCAACACTACATGAGGTGACACTTATAATTGGTTAGCGATATCTCATAATATTTATTAAATTCAAATGTGTGGGACCCGATATTGAATTGCACCAATAACAGTATGCTACCTCTTTGTGGTATTGAGCACTAGTAGTGCCCCTTATTAATTCTTATAAATTAAATGACATATCCTCTAAAATCAAAATTGCTAGTCTCTCTCAATAAATTATTTAATATTTAATATATATATACTAGATAAATATTTTAAAAAATGTATTAAGTTTTTTTATGTTTTTCTAGTTGTCATATAAATTTTAATTAAATAAATAAACAATATCATATATTATAAAAAAATATTTAATTATAATATATGACATGAACATATTAAAAAAATATCCAAAATATTATGCATAGTTTTAAGAAAAAGTTGTTTCATATCCGTCTAAATTGGATGTTTAAACTCTAAAATATGCATAATATATACTCATATACTTCTTTAAAAATACTTATTATATATTTAAAAATTATATTTTATCTATTAACATTTGTTAATCACTTAATTCAACTAGAATCAAAATTTTACAAAATAATCAATTTTTTTTTATAAAATATCTAATTTTTTGTTGGATAAGAATATTAAGTTTTTTTTTTCTTTTTAAAATATTAGTAGCAATCAACTCTAATTTTTTTTAAAATATATATATTTAAAAATTTAGAAAATATCAAATTTAAATATTTCTAAGTACTTATATATATTGAATTTAAAATTTAAATTTAACTTGTAGAAACTAACAAAAATAATGAAATTAGGATTATGTATTGAATATTATTATAATATTTGAATTTATTTTAATATAATTATTAAATATCTCATTTTGTATTAAATATTATGATAATAATGATATTTTATAATGTTTAAATTAATATAATTATTAAAAATTTAGTCTACTGTATTTTTTTTTAATTGATTTTAAAGATAATTTTGTAATATTTTGTTAAAGTTTATAAAAAAAAAAATTGTTAAAGCAAGAATATGTTACATACACATTTTTTTTATATCTATTCTATATAAAAGTGTATAGATAACATAAATTTTTGAGTTTAACCGTTTAACAGAGTATTCTAAATATTTAACAGAATATATTTTTAAAATCAATTAAAAATAAATATGTATTAATTATATTAATATAAGACTAGATGTTTAATAATTATATTAATATAAATTTAAATGTTATAAAATAATATCGTTATTATAATAATATATAATACAAGATTATATATTTAATAATTATATTAATATAACTTCAAATGTTATAAAATATCATTATTATAATAATATATAATATGAAATCTTAATTTGTATTAAAATTTTTATTATTTATATTTAAAAAATAAATATAGTATTTTTTTATTATTTAATCTAACTTTAATAAAATATATATTCATATTAATCAATAATGTTTATGTAATTCTCTTATATATAGTTGTTATACCCAGATTTCGAGCCATGATAAATGTGACCTCGAAAGCTGGATTCGCAGCGAATGAACTCGTAAAGTCTGAAGTGTGTTTCAAGATTAGACATCGAGCCTGCAAAGCTGGGACGACTTCGAATATGGTAGCCTCGAAATCCACACAATCTCGAAGGGGAGCTCCCGAGATGCATCTACCCTCAGGGATGACCTCGGATCAGGGGTTCCGAGCCTGACGCGCGTACAATCTCGAAAGCCATGTGACCTCGGGAGATGTCATTAGCTCAAACGTTGATGAGAGACCTGGGAGAATAAGGCCTTGGAGATATATGATAATAATCTTGAACATCTACAAGTGTTTTCCATAAGAGACGTGGTCTACATTTGTTACTGTAAATCCCCTAAAATCATGGGATATTATTTGATTAGTTATACGCCCCTTGGTCTTCAGGGGACGTTTCCTTTTATATCGGATTACAGGCATTTAAAGCCATTTGATTTATTTGCACAAAAAGAGTAACTACCCAAAATATGTGGGATAGTATTCGGCAATCTTCTCTATAAATAGAGAGATCATGCACCATTGTAAAGGAGAGAATTTATGAATCTTGAGAGAAAACTCTGAAGAATTCATCCTTGAAGAATTTTCAGAGATCATCTTGAGCTTAATAAAAAAGACTCGTGGACTAGGCAGATTTAACTGCTGAACTACGTAAAAAATCGTGTTTTGTATTATCATATTTTTATTGGCCATTACTAGTTATTGTTTACGTGCTCTTCTTTCACTGTTGACGAAAAACGGCGTCAACAGTTTGGTGCTTTCATTGAGAGCCTTAAGCATTCATTCCTGAAAAAGTCATGGCCACTAATAATCAGAACACACTTGAAGAGAATTATCCAAGACGTCCCGGGAAACAGCCAATGGAAAACCCGGATGTTGAAGAAAGAAGTGGATCTTCCGATTCCCGGGGACCACCTGCTCCACCAAGGGATGAGGATATGTATTACAATCCTGAGCGGTATGTTCCCATTGTGGAACTTGAAAACCGGCAATTGAAGCAGCAGTTGGCAGAGGCCAACAAACGGAATGAGGAGTTGGCAACGATAGCCGCAAAGGCGCAGGTGGCTCATCCCCCGCCTCCGCGCGAAAACCAAGTCCCTCCTCCAAGGGACGTACACGTTCCTCCCCGTAGACCTCATGGGCGTCCACGAAAAGATGCTGCCACAAGGAGGCCGGCTCAACCTCCGGCACCAGCAGAGCCATCCGCTCCACCTAGGCCTCAGAGGAGTACTCGGGCTCGGGCCCCGGCTAACCCGCCTGTGGAAGTACCTGCAGGAACTGAGAACAACCGAACCCCTACAGAGGCTCGGACTCAGATACCTGGGAGCGCACCAAATGCGACCGACCCATCTCGGGAAAATTCTGGACCGTCAAGGCTGCGACATGGATGGCAGCCACCGTCGCCTATACGGTTCCCTCCATCACCTATAAGATATCCTTCGCCCCCCCGCAGGAATGCTCAACCAGTTCGAGATCAGGGCGAAAGGCGTGCGGGAGGAAGACAAGGAAACGGGGAGGCTTTCCAGGAGCGGAGAGGCGCTCCATCTGAAAAAAGTCAAACATCTCGGTCTCGCACGGGGGAGACAAGGCGACATGGAAAGAATCCATCACGAAATAACCAGGCGACGAGTTTTACCAGTGATGAATCTGGAGATACCAGGTCGGTCAGCAAGCATGACCGAGGTCGTAAGAATACTGGAAACCGCAGAAATCGTCCCGACCTACGAGAACGCCTAAATCAAAGTCGGGGTAATGGTGACCCAATAAATTCGGACCTGAGGGATCGCTTGAATAGGCGTAGAGATCCCTTGCGGAGACGCGAGCCTGGGATTATGATAGATGAAAACCGATTCCAGACAGTGCCTCTTGCGGACCCAGTCTAAGAAAGAATTGACCAGCTTGAAAAGGCTTTTAGGCTTTTGAAAAACGAGCAAGAGAATGATCGATATGAAGACTCTGACGAGGAGCTCGAACCGTTTTGCTCCCCATATTTCCAATACTCCATTTCCTCAAGGGTTTCGGATCCCTCACGTCCCAACATTCGAAGGAAATACCGACCCGTATAGTCATCTGAGCACGTTCAACACCATAATGAGAGCCGGTAACGTGGGTTACGAGCTAAGATGCATGTTGTTTCCAGCATCATTGACAGGACCTGCCAAAAGCTGGTTCGAAAAATATAAGAGACACTCAATAACTTCTTGGGAGCAGTTGTCTAAAGACATTAAGAAGCAGTTCAGAGCAATGATGGGGGTCAGACCAGAGGCATCAACCTTAACTAATGTTCGACAACAGCCGGGCGAAACACTAAAAAGTTACTTAACAAGGTTTAATCTGGAAGTCGCCCGAGCTCGGAACGTGGATGACAGTGGGCACCTAATGGCTGTCCAGGCCGGAGTAATGCCAGGAAGCGCCCTCTGGGACGATATGCAAAGAATACCGGTGAGGTCCATAACCGAGTTTAACAGACGAGCGCAGAGGTTTGTCAATGTAGAGGAAGCGAGGTCGACACTTAATGTGACTTCCCAGCCCGAAACTACAACGATAAACATCAACTCTGCCTCAACCTCGGCGGACCCAATAGCATCAAAGCCTGCTGTGGGAAACCCTTCCAAGAGAAAAAAGAACGAAGGAAGTAATCCCAAGGCCGAAGGAGCAAAGAAAAAGAAAGGGGAGAGATATTTCTCCGTGTATAGGGTATACACCGAGCTCAATGAGTCTCGGGAGAACATATACCTGGCTAATGAAAACCAGGTCCCCTTTAGGCGTCCGGACCCGATGAGGAATCAAAAATCCAAGAGGGACTCCAGTAAGTATTGCCGATTTCACAGAGACACCGGGCATACAACCGATGAATGTCGACAACTGAAGGACGAGATCGAAGGATTGATCTCGAGAGGTTACTTCCGGAAATATGTCAAAAACCAGAGTACTAGTCAGGCGGCCGCGAGCCAGAGAGTAGCTGCGCCTCCGATGGAACAAAACAATAATTCCCGAGCTCGGGAAGAAGATATGCCCCCGCCGATAGATGGAGAGGATGTAATAACCATCTCGGGAGGACCTCATCCCGCAGGAGTGGGCAGGAATTCCCAAAAGAGATACGTTAACGAGCTAAAGACTGGGGATGAGTCTCCTTATGAACCCGAACCTAGGGCTCCAAAAAGCCAGAGGATTGAAACACAACCAATAACCTTCACTGAGGATGACGCGTCCCATGTCCAGTTTCCTCACCATGATCCTCTGGTCATCACTCTCCAGCTGGCCAATAAAAGGGTCCCGACCTGAAAGCGTGTGCAACTACTTTATACGGCTTTTCAGGAGAAGGGACCGCCTGCATGGGATCCATCGAGCTCCCCGTGACCTTGGGAGACTACCCAGTCTCGGCAGCCAAGATGATGGAGTTCGTGGTAGTAGACTTACCATCAGCCTACAATGTGCTACTCAGGAGACCCGCCCTGGTCGGGCTGGGGGCAGTTTCATCAGTAAGGCATCTGGCCCTTAAGTTCCCAACCCCTAGCGGAGTCGGAACATTGAAGGGAGATCAATTAGCAGGGAGGGAATGCTACAACATCTCCTTGAGAGGAAAGAAACAGACGAGCGCACAAGCACTCGCCATCATTCAAAACAAAGACGGAACGGTCTTAGAGATTGACGAAGAGATTGATCCAAGGATTGAGGAGAAAGTTGACCTCGAACCCTTAGAGGAGCTCGAAGAAATTTAGCTCGAGGAAACCGATCCCTCGAAAAAGGTGAAGGTCGGAAAACACCTCCAAGATGAGACAAAATAGCAATTAATTAGCTTTCTGAAGAAAAACCAGGATGTCTTCGCATGGTCGCACTCGGACATGGTGGGAATAAGTCCGAGTATAGCAAGCCACGCACTGAATATAGACAAAAGCTTCCCCCCGAAGCAACAAAAGCGAAGACAGCTGGACGAAGATAGAAAGAAAGCACTAAAGGAGGAGGTTGACAGGTTAAAGGCAAACCGATTCATTAGGGATGCCTTTTACCCTGACTGGGTAGCCAATCCGGTATTGGTCCCAAAACCCAATGGGACGTGGCAGACCTATATTGACTATTCAGACCTCAACAAAGCTTGCCTGAAAGACTGTTTTCTGTTGCCAAGGATTGACCAGCTCGTGGATGCCACGGCGGGGCATGGCCTGATGTCCTTCATGGATGCCTATTCTGGATATAACCAGATTCCCATGCATGCCCCTGACCAAGAACATACGAGCTTCATCACGGATAAGGGGCTATACTGCTATAATGTCATGCCATTCGAGCTCAAGAATGCTGGGGCCACATACCAGCGGCTCGTGAACATGATGTTTTCAGAACAAATAGGGAACAATATGGAGGTTTATGTTGATGACATGCTTGTCAAGTCTCAACTCAACAAGAACCATGTTGATGACCTCGAAGAGTGCTTCGACGTGCTCCGAAAGTATAACATGAAGCTAAATCCTCAGAAGTGCACTTTTGGGGTATCTTCAGGAAAATTTCTGGCCTTTATTGTGAACTCTCGTGGAATCGAGGCTAACCCCGACAAGATCAAGGCCCTAATTGACATGCCCTCACCTCGAAGGCATAAAGATGTCCAAAGTTTGACTGGCAGGATGGCAGCCCTAAGCAGATTCATCTCGAAATCTACGGACCGTGGTCTTCCATTTTTCAACTTATTGAGAGGAGGTAAGAAATTTGAATGGACGAAGGGATGCGAGATGGCCTTTCAGGAGCTCAAAAAGCACCTTGCGAAACCACCCGTCCTTTCAAAACCTGAAACGGGAGAAATACTGTACCTATACCTTTCAACCACCGAACACGCAATAAGCGCAGTGCTCGTTCGAGAAGAAGAGAAGATGCAAAGACCCGTTTACTACATCAGTAAAATATTACTGGGGGCAGAGTCAAGATACCCATTGATGGAGAAACTCGCGCTCAGTTTAATTCATTCATCTCGTAAACTCCGCCCCTACTTTCAGGCGCACCCCATCCATGTGCTGACTGATCAACCACTTAGGCAAGTCTTATCTAAACCAGAAGCTTCAGGTCGACTTCTTAAATGGGATGTTGAGCTCGGAAAGTTCGAGATCACCTACCACCCGAGAACGACCATTAAGGCACAGGCGTTGGCGGACTTTATAGTGGAATGTACTGGCATAGCCGACGACGAGGTAATAACCCTGGCCCACGAGCTGTGGAAACTTTACGTCGACGGCTCATCAAATGAAAATGGAGCGGGGCCAGGGGTCATTTTGGTTACCCCCGCAGGGAGCAGATTTCATTCTGCCTTAAGATTTGGTTTCAGAGCATCGAATAATGAGGCTGAATACGAGGCTTTACTCGCAGGACTTCGTATAGCAAAGGAGCTCAAGGCTAGAGCTACACATTGCTACAGTGATTCCCAGCTCGTGGTAAATCAAATCTTGGGAGAATACCAGGCTCGCGGCACAAGAATGGCAGCTTATTTGGAAAAGGAAAAATCTACATTGGAGTGTTTCAAATTTTATACAATCGAACAGGTTCCCCGTGAGCGGAACTCAAATGCAGATGCCTTAGCTTGGCTCGCCACATCCGCTGAAAATGAAGAACTGAACATTGTGCCCATAGAACACCTATCGGCACCTAGCATTAATGATCCAGAGGAGGAAGATGTGTGTATGATCGAAACAGAACCTACCTAGATGACCCCAATAGTTGAATATCTCGAGAACGGAGTCCTTCCAAGAGACCAGAACCAGGCTCGAAAGTTGATGTATCAACTTCCCCGTTACACCATTTTGGACGGAAAGCTATACCGAAGGGGATATTCCATGCCGTTACTTCGGTGCGTAACCCCGCCCGAAGCTAAGAAGATCATTGAAGAAATTCATGAAGGGTTCTGCGGAGATCACACCGGGGGGCATAGCCTGTCCAAGAAGATCATACGCCAAGGATATTTCTGGCCAACTATTAAAACGGATTCTTTCGAGTACGTGAAGAAATGCGACAAATGTCAGAGATTCGCCACAGTTCCCCGAGCTCCATCATCCGAGCTGACCATGTTGACTTCCCCATGGCCTTTCGCGGTATGGGGCATCGACCTCATAGGCTCTCTCCCAACTGGCAAAGGTGGTGTAAAATATGTCGTGGTCGCGGTGGATTACTTCACAAAGTGGACGGAAGCTAAACCGTTGGCAAAAATAACTTCCAAAAAAGTCCTTGACTTCGTGGTAAAGAACATTGTATGCCGATATGGGGTGTCGAGGAAGATTGTGTCTGACAACGGGACCCAGTTCGAAAGCGATTTGTTTACCAACTTTTGTGAAAAGAATGGAATAATAAAGAGTTTTTCGTCTGTAGCTCATCCTCAGGCAAATGGCCAGGTCGAGGCTGTTAACAAAACTCTCAAGAGTTCATTAAAGAAAAAGTTGGAGGAAGCAAAGGGACGTTGGCCCGAAGAATTGCCCCAAGTCCTATGGGGTTATAGAACCACGGCTCGAACATCAACGGGCCACACCCCGTTCTCTCTAGCTTACGGATGTGAGGCTATGTTGCCTATTGAGGTCGAAATCCCAACGATCCGAACTCAAATTTACGACCAAGACTCAAACCACACTCATCTCGAAGAAACCTTAGACTTGATTGAAGAAAAGAGAAACGAGGCTCAGCTAAGGAACGCTGCCTACCAGCAATGAGCTACTAGATATTTCAACAAAAGGGTTCGAGATCGAAGATTCGGTGTGGGAGATCTGGTGTTAAGACGCGTATTTTTGGCAACACGAGATCCAGCAGCTGGTGTGCTCGGACCGAATTGGGAAGGACCATACCAGATAGAGTCAGTCATCCGGACCGGTGTTTATAAGCTGGCGAGATTGGATGGGAGCCTGGTACCGCGAACATGGAATGGCGAACACCTTAGACCTTACTATCAGTAGTGTAGGAAGTGTGTTGCTTGTAACCATGATTGATTATCTGTAGTAGTTTGTCTGCTTTTGAATTCCATCAAATAAAGATCTATTTCATTCAATATGTTATCTCTTTTTATTTTTTGTAATCTTTCTTAATTTAATAACCTATGGTCACACTCATAGGATATTAAGGGGGCATTATTGGTATATATACCATTGAAATAAAAAATTAAAAAAAAAACATAAAAGTATTTGGATATAACCAGATACGCGAGCTTAGATAGTTTGGACATAACCGAATTATCAAAAACATAAAAGTATTTGGATGTAACCAGATACGCGAGCTTAGATAGTTTGGACAACCGAATTATCAAAAACATAAAAGTATTTGGACATAACCAGATACGCGAGCTTAGATAGTTTGGACAACCGAATTATCAAAAACATAAAATATTTGGATGTAACCAGTTTTGCGAGCTTAGATAGTTTGGACAACCAAATTATCAAAAGATAATAACGTTTGGATTTAACCAAATGTGCAAACTTAATAGGTCTGGAACAAACCAGCTAAAACTAATCGACGAGTTGGAATTTAAACCTACTTCGATATAAGTCGAGATCGAGGATGGAATATCTTAAAGAAAAATAGTTTCGAACTCATAACCTCGGGGAGATAACCGAGGATGAGAAAAAGTAACTAAGCAATAAGATATAACTAAACCATTCACATTACATACCATAGAAGTACTTTCGAGTTCATGGTTAAAGTAATATCCGACCTTGATGAATAACGAGTTCGGAAGCGGATAATTCGAACAAACTATGCGTAAATGCATCGAGTTTCGAGTCTAAATCCAAACTATGTTTGTATGAAGAAATAAACATAAACTGCTCATTCATATAAAATATGCAAAATATTTCGAGCCAAGAAGTGTAAAGCATATAAAGGTCAATATATATATAAAAAAAAAAAAAAACAATTGTATCAGTCCTACGGGCATAAATAAAAATAGTTACAAAAATAGATGGACGCAGCCCCGAGGTAAGAGTCAGGAAGGAGCAGTTCCCTTGGCTTTGCCAGCGTCAACTAGACCCCCCAGGATGAATAGCATGACTATCCTTCTAAGCAGCCTCTCGAACGGCTTCACTCGCCTCAAGACGGGCACTCCACTGCTCTACATACTTGGCCTCGAGAGGACCCAGGAAGCTGGTATCGAGGTCGGCATTGTCAACCCAAATTTTGTACATGGCCTGGTCGACCGCCTTCTCCTTCTGCTCTTTGAACTCGTTCAGGAGGCGGGCCTTCTCACCTTCCATGATGTCGAAAGTAGCAGCTTTCTCCTCTTCGAGCTTAGTGTTAGCCTTCTCCAGCTCGGCAAGACGAGTCTTCGCCTGTTCAAGCTCGGCTTTTGTCTTCTCCAGCTCCGCGAGACGGGTCTTCACTTTCTCAAGTTCGGACTTCGAGTCTTTGAGTTCATCAGCCATCTTAAGCTGGAGATCCTTCGACTCTTGGGCTAGAGACATACTGGTGTGCACCTCGTTGGTCAGCTTATAATTAAGCTGTGCTGAAACGACAAGGGCCTGAAATACAAAGAACGAATTAGACCGCGAGCTGAGACACAAACAGTTAAAGGAGAGTTGTGAAGGCTACCGCGGCAGTGAGTTCGATACTCTTATCATAAAGAGTATTACAGTCCGAGGCCTTGTGCACAAGGTCCCAATGGTCGGCGCCGAAGCCTGAAAAACTCTGACCCACTCGAGAGAGGAGGTCCGAGCTAAGCACAGCCCCTTGGGTCTCAGCGACGCCGTCAAGCACGAACTCCTCAATATGAGGTCGGGCCGTCGGCAGTCGAACCTTGGTGACGGAAGGTTTCTTCGGGGGCTGGCCGACTGTTATTTGAGTGTCGGTCGGAGGAAGCGAGACGGGCGCAGTTGAACTAGACGCATCAACCTGGACAATCGGTTCCTCGGTTGTGCTCGCAGTAACCTGAGCCGTTGGGGTATTCTCGAGGCGTCTGGGGACCTTGGATGGTCGGTCGGACCTCCGCGAGGCTCTCGGGCGTTTACTCTTCTGAGATCCAATTCCCTCATCACTAAAAAGCACAGCGTCGAGATCGGGATCCATGGCACCTGCACAGTTCCAATCGAAGTTAGACATAATGATAATGAGCTTGGAAAATAAAAAAGAAAAAACCAAGTAAAGAAAAGACCTAACTGGAACTCTCCCCCGAACTAGAGCTCGGGGACCATGAAATTCCCCCATCTTCAGAAGAGGCAGGGGGAGTACCTTCCCTATAGGTGGACGTCAACCTCGAAAGGTCCCTATAATCGTTGGTCCCATATTGGACAACTATCCCGTTCCACACCTCGTTTGAAGTATACGTGGTGTCATACTTCCTGAGCCAACTATCAAATCTATGAACACAATCGTCTACCCAACTCCATATGTAGAAGTGGTATCTATCATACGGGCATGAAACTAACCTATCGGGTTTATGCTTTAGTAAGGTGGGGGACCACATTCTCGAGGTAAGGATGGATTTACCTTCATCCGAGTCTGAACTCGAGGCTTCGTCATTAGCCTCATTCCCCGATGGCAGACTCCTTCTGCGAACTGGAAGCGGGGGCCTCACCTCTCTCCTCGGAGGAAGGACGCCTGTGGGCAAAGGCACCTGCTCCCAATGTTCATACTTTTTATTGGACCAGTCAAAGGTGGACTGGCCCTCTCCCAAAAGTCTGCAATCTCGGAGCTTATCCTCATGTAAAAGGTGCAAGAGAGACCTCCTACCATGAGGGATTTGGAGCAGGGTCTCTCTATGCCCCTTCATTGCCTCGTCAGGAGTAGGACGCTGAAAATTGGCTAAAAAGCATGACACATTTCAACTAAGTACGGGTCTTACAGCTAAAACCTCGAGCACAGAGATAAAGAAAACTGGATTACTTACGAATCCACCTGAATGAGTAGTATCGAGACGGGGACAGGCCATCTGTCCCGAAGAAGGCTTTTTTGAAATCAGGTGGATGATTGGGGAGATCTTCAAAGACCTTTTTCTCTTTGGGATAGCTCGAAAGATAGTAAAAGCCATCTCCTCCCCGAGCTCGGGAGGGGTTGCTTTTCAGACAAAAGAGATATAAAATCTCCTGAGGTGAAGGCCCTTCCCACTCCAACTTGTGGTATAGCGACCTCAGGGCAGACAGAACCCTGTAAGAATTGGTGTAGAGCTGGAACGGAGCCAACCCAACAAAATCCGTGAAGTCCTTGAAAAAAGACTTCAAAGGCAACAGCGCCCCCGCCTTCATGTGTTCCTGGCTCCATGCCGCGTATCTCAGCCTGTTGTCACGATCCCCGGGGGCGTAACAGCTTCGTTCGTGAGCAGCCGGAGCTCGACACTTCAAAGAACTTGACAACCTGAGGCCATGGAGGGCCAAAATGTCAGTTATCTGACTTGTCGAAGTAACCGAGCTCCAATAGTGCTCGGCCTCGAAGATTTCTTTCCTCGGCTGCGAGGAAGAAGGCTCCCCCATCAATGAAAATTGAAGTTCTCCTGGACTATACGCGGCGGTGACCTTTAATGCGGGGTCGAGGGGGATCGGCCTAGGCCCTGAGTTGGACTCTGGATAAAGGGCCTCCCGAAGAGTTCTCCTCTTCTTCTCTATGACCTCGTCTATTTAACGGCGATAATGAGCTCGAATATCCTCCTGCTCGCGCGCAAGCTCGTACTCACGAATTCGACGTTGATTTCGAGCAAACAACGATTCCAGGCTTGGGGTTTTTGGCGAGTAAGGGATTGCCAGCAACGACCCCCACCGTCTTTCTAGATTATGTGACATCTAGCGAGAAAGAAAAAATGGTGAGGGCCGTGCATGCAAGAATTACGAGCTCGATAGGACGAGCTCGGAGTTTAGGAACAAAACAAGCTCGATACTAAGACCCGTATTAAAGAGTCAGAACGTGCGTTCCACGAGAAAGAGAGGAGAGTGGACAATTTTTTGGAAATCCCGAAAATCAGGGGAAAAAGAGTGGCGGATAACCAGAAAAGGTAACCTTGGGTGTATCGTGCATTTGTCAAAGCCAAGGTTTTATACCCGATATCTTGGTGTACAAGAAACATCTTTTAAAATTTTAAAACCCAGAAAACAGAAATCTTGCTCAAACATCAAAACTGGGTATGAACCAGTGATGTAAACCCAGTATGGAAACTTAAAACATAAGAGACTATCGGACAAAAATTCCCTAATGTATTGTATTAAGAAAATAAACTAGTACATTCACAGAAATAACAAGAACAATATGAACAAAAACTAGGATAAGGGAAAACAAAGATTGGACACTTACACAATAATGGCGATTGCAGAGAAATTGTTGACTGAAGGAGAGGCTGCATGTAGAGTCCAAGAACTTTACTTAGCTAAGATAGATAATAGTATGATAGTATTTATAGCATTATCTTTGTTACTATGGATTTTTGGTTCAGACCAGGAATTATTTGGACACTCATAGTAGTACTTATAGATTTTCTAAGTTTAATCTATAGTTTAAGAATATTAAGTATAACCTAAGGTTTGATTATATGACTGATAATTAAGGATTATATTTATTATACTATAAGGTTTAGATATCAACCAATAGGATTTTAAGCACATGTTATGAATGGTGATTAAGGATTAAGTATTTTTGAGGATTAAATTTAATAAGGAGTAAAGTTTGAATGTTATAGGGTCAGTCAGCAGCTTTGAATATGTTGAGGGCTTAGTCAAGGCTGTTTACTCCATTCAAACTTAGCTAAAATTTGTGTAATTTCGTGTTTAAATATTCAGCGTATGCCGATATATCGCAGCTATAGGGGGCGATATATTGTAGCACGTAGATACGGAAAACACGAATCGATGCACGGTCGCCTCGGGAACAGTGGTCCAGGCGATATATCGCCTATAGGGGGCGATATATCGCCTCCACCAGCATGTTTTCAAACATTTTTGAATTCTTTTCCTGTCAGCCATTCAAACTCCTTCAACAGTCCAGCATCTTTTGAACGAGTCTTCAGCCTCTGCTGAACGATTATTCAAATGATTTTCACCTAAAAAGCCATTATTTTTATTCAAGTAAAATCAAGATAGTCTTCTACTCAGTTTCCTAACATCATTCTTATTTTGGTTAGGGAATCCAAGTTCTTAAGCACATAAGTTGTGGTAAGCGTGTTTCTCAAATGGTTTAGTCTTTCCATCTCTTTCATTTCATCTCCTTTCTTTAGACTCACTCTTTCTTATGGTTTTAGGAGTTTTCCAAAAAGTCCCAACTCAGTCCATTATATCCCGGTAACTTTGGTAAGGAAAATAGGCTAGAATCTATATGTTTATGTTTATGTGTTATGTTATGATATGTTATGAATATGTTATAAATGTATGTATGTTTGTAGGCTTGGGCATATGACCCATATGACTAACAAGACCCCAAATGGATTATGGGCATATGACCTACTTAGCTAGTAGGACCCCACTAATTCCATGGGCATATGCTTGTTTAGTCTATGGGACCCCAAGTAATAATGGCCATTATAATAAGTGTATTATGTGTTATGATATGTCTTTACGTTCATTATGAAATTTATGTGTATGACTATGTGTTAGATTTTCCTTGCTGGGCATTAGGCTCATTCTTTTCTGTTTTATGTGCAGGAAAATAAGCTTTAGAGGCGGTAAGATTCGTGACGCTTAGAGGATGTGTATCGATGGTGAATTGAGAGTCAAGGGGCCGAGCGTTATTCGATTCGAGGATGTAGTTTTGTTTATGTTTTTATGGTTTTAAATGTATTTTTCCGCATTTTCTATGTAACTCTTTTTACCTTAAGCTATTTTTGTTTTAAAGACAATGGGTACCCATATCCTACTTATTTTATGAAAGTAAACTTCTTTTCTACAAGTTTCTGATAAATTATGGTATTTTCGCAAAAATGTAAGTTTTATGTATAGTTTTGTTAATGGTCCAAAAAAAAAAGTCTAGAGTAGTGGGTCATTACACTGCAAATATGAGCTCATGGACTCGAACAAACCGGAGGTCCTTTGTTTTTTCGGCTGATAGAACATGCACGAGAAAGAGGTTCTCTGGGATGGCCTCTGGTTTCGTCCTTTCCCTTTTTTGTTTCTGATGCGTGTAAAATAAGAGGAAGAAGAAGACCTTGAATATATAAAGGGAGAAAAGTGGTAAAAAGGATTAATCTGGGCCATTGGCCAGAATCCTCATGAAATCCAACGGTCAGGGGTCAATGACATGATGGTACCAAAAAGGTGGCAGACGAATGATCGTGGGCAGGTTTCCAAGGTACTCAAGTACCATAAATGAGCAACATCCAACTGACGCGTGTCCATTCTCAAGTGTGTGACGGTACGGTTCCCGAAGGAAGTAGTTCAAAAGTTTCCTTCTCTTAGGATTCGAACAAATACTTTTGAGGGGGCAAGATGTTATACCCAGATTTCTAGCCATGATAAATGTGACCTCGAAAGCTTGATTCGCAGCGAATGAACTCGTAAAGTCTAAAGTGTGTTTCAAGACTAGACATCGAGCCTACAAAGCTGAGACGACTTTGAATATGGTAGCCTCGAAATCCACACGATCTCGAAGGGGAGCTCCCGAGATGCATCTACCCTCAGGGATGACCTCGGATCAGGGGTTCCGAGCCTGACGCGCGTACGATCTCGAAAGCCATGTGACCTCGGGAGATGTCATTAGTTCGAACGTTGATGAGAGACCTGGGAGAATAAGGCCTTGGAGATATATGATAATAATCTTGAACATCTACAAGTGTTGTCCATAAGAGACGTGGTCTACATTTGTTACTGTAAATCCCCTAAAATCATGGGATATTATTTGATTAGTTATACGCCCCCTGGTCTTCAGGGGACGTTTCCTTTTATATTGGATTACAGGCATTTAAAGCCATTTGATTTATTTGCACAAAAAGAGTAACTACCCAAAATATGTGGGATAGTATTCGGCAATCTTCTCTATAAATAGAGAGATCATGCACCATTGTAAATGAGAGAATTTCTGAATCTTAAGAGAAAACTCTGAAGAATTCATCCCTGAAGAATTTTCAGAGATCATCTTGAGCTTAATAAAAAAGACTCGTGGACTAGGCAGATTTAACTGCTGAACCACGTAAAAAATCGTGTTTTGTATTATCATATTTTTATTGGCCATTACTAGTTATTGTTTACGTGCTCTTCTTTCACTGTTGACGAAAAACGGCGTCAACAATAGTATTGCTTATTTATTTAAAATTTATATGACGATCATAAAAACTATAAGACTAGATATTTAATACTTATATTAATATAAATTTAAATATTATAATAATATTTAATACATGACTAAATATTTAATAATTATATCAATATAAAGTTAAATTTTATAAAATAAGAATGCTCGCTTTGCCTCATAAGTGGACAATGGATCTTTGCGTTAGTTGCCTTGGTTATCTGGACACATACTTCGTGAAATGACTTATACATATTTTATTATTATAATAATATATAATACAAGACTAAATATTTAATAATTATATTAATATAAATTCAAATGTTATAAAATATCATTATTATAATTATATAATGTGTAATTTTAATTTTTATTAAAAAATTTATCATTTATATTTAAAAAGAAGACATATTATTTTTTTATTTCTTAATTTAACTTTAATAAAATATATATTCATATTAATCAATGTTTATGTAATTCTTTTATGTATAATATTATTTATTTATTTAAAAATTATTATATTACAATCATAAAAACTTAATTAAAAATAATTAATAAAATTTCTAAATAAAATTAAATAAGTGGCACGTTGTTTGTACCTAACATATATAATAAACTCAACCAACAACTATAGATATTAATAAAAAAAATTTAAAATTTAAATTTATCTTAAAATATAAAGCTAACTCAATTTCAAATTTATCTTAATGAAAAGTAAAGAATATAGCTCAAAAACATTAACATTGAAAAAAAAATTATTTACTTTCAAGAATTTCATATATATAACTAATTTAATAAATAGGGATATTGTGCCCGAGTTATTTTTTTGGCGGTGAAAATACCTTCCATCTATATTTTAGTGCAATTTAGTACAACGGTCTATTTCTTCGTCAAGTCTGTTTACATGGTGTAAAATTTTACTTATAACTTTGGTACTTTCACTGCAAATATCTCTTAAATTTGGAACTTTCGCCGTAAACATATTTTAAATTTGGTGCTTTCGCTGCAAATATCATTTTAATTGGGTACTTTTGCCTACGTTTTACAGACGAACTTAATTGTGAGAATTGACAGTTGTACCAAACTGCACCAAAACATGGACGGAACGTATTTTCACTGCTAAAAAAATAACTTGGGTACTTAAGTGATACAAATGTAATAACTTGAGTATTTTCGCCACAAATAACCCTTAGTAAATATTACTTTATGATGCAGATTTTTCTTATATTATTTAATACAAAATTATTTAAACAAATAAACTAAAATTATGAATATATAACAAAAATATTATTTAAGAAAAATGGTTAAAAAAGTAAACACAATTTATTTTTTAAACAAAATATTTTGTTATAATTTATAATTATGAGATATTTTAAATTGTATGATTATTTTGGTAATATTATATTTAAGTTTACCTAACATCGTAATTGTGATTTTTCAAATCGCAAATTTTTTACACTTTATACATAAGAACTTTATTTTTTCTTGGATACAACAAATATTGATATTTGCATAAATATAATTAATATTTTTTTTATAATAGGGAGGAAGGGAAAGAGTTTACAAATATATTAAAAAATTAATTGTGCAGATTTTAGTTGTTCCATAACAAGTATGAAAATGGAAGCCACTACAGGCCCCAGCCGCACTACACAGTACATAAGGTGGTGCAGCCTTTGTAGACACTCATCTTGACTAGAACCAATCCCCATATAACATCCACGCTTTTTTGGCCAGCCAATATTTCCCAAAAAATTCGCCTTGTTTAGTGTAACATGCCGGCCTTGATGGCATGTTACAAGATAGGATGGCGCTCGGTCAGATGCGCACGCGAGGGTGCAGGCTGGTGAGCATGCTGATGCCTAGTTTGTACGACAGTGGTATTTTCGTAAATATCTTCAATATTGCCCGGAAATGGACGAGACTTGGTAGGTTTCATATTGAAGGGTCAATGAACGCAATGGTATGATTAGATTTGGGAGATTCGGAGAATTGGCGAGCTGAGAGCCAAATATGTCTCCCAAGCAAAAATCATATATGTTCCTGGTAGAAGGCTAAAAGCTCAGAAGGCTCTTTGTAGGGGGAGCACCTGGTGTCAGCTCTCCACCACCCCCTGGCGCAGGTGTGTCAAGTGAGCTACTACTAGTTGGGAGGACTAGTAGGGCAGGCATATGAGGACCACGAGGGGACTCATATGTCTCCATGAGTAGGAGTACTCATGGACATTACCGGGCTGCCCCGGTAGTGCGTCAAAGTGTGCTGCCAGAGGTTTAAGGGTACGATTCCCTTGGCTTGCCGGGATGCCGCTTGCATGGAACGTGGCCCAAACCTTCGAAAGATGTCGTGGCGCGCCATGGCCATGAATCTCTACACGAGATGGCACGGGAAGTCATTCGTGGGACTTATTAGCATGCAAGCATTTGAGGGTGCACTATGCTTGAGCAGGACAGAGGTCCAGTGTGTGCTACTAGTCTGGCAGCCAGTCTCAAGGGCCTGCCAACATGCATGATGGTATGGTTCCTTGAGGATTGGACCATGGATGTATGGGAGTCCTTGGTCTGTGACGTGAGCTAATCGGATAGTATCGAATGGGACATGATAGGAGATGTTGGCACGTCAGCTTGGTGTTGGCTCTTAGCCACACATGCTACCTCGACTTTCGAATGTCTGGGTGAGCATCGGTGTTGGGATTTTCCTTGCCATAGTGAGAACCTATGGTTAGTGTTGTGTCTTGGCTAGATAGCCTTGATGCATGATTGCACTCATAGATGCTGAAGAGCATGACTCGGCGAGAGTTGTTCGAGAGACGGAAGTGTGCAGAGGCACACAGTCGCGCGAAAAATGTGCCCATTGTTATTTGAATGTTTGGAAGGTTGACCTTGGCTCAGAGGAGTCAAGGTGCCGCACGGGCATTTCCGCTGTCAAAATGTCAGCCCGTGACAATTAGCACCCCCTAGTCGAACACACTTTTAAGGTTGTATCAAACTCTTGCCCATAAAAAATCGTGCACGTCCTCAGGCACAAATTAAATTTAGCACTGTTGACATAGACTCTAAGTGAGTTTCAACACTGCTCTATCCTCATTAGGTTTCGTGCCTAATTGAACTTTCACAAGCACTAAGCAAAACTATGTAGCACGCTTCATGCGAGTAGGGGAGATTTCCCAAACTGTTTGACATTCCTAAGTTGCAAGTGCACTCCCTGCCTACTTGCCTCCTCTGAGAGATTTGCGAGACATCCTAGGATATATTCATTTGGCTTTGATGACCAATTATTATTGAGTTGTGCAAAATCATCCACATACTCATAGCTGACATCACAACCCACCACTGAAGGAGTAATAGGTAAGGCATCACTTTCGACCCTACCTTAAGCATATTTTTTATTTTCGGTATTTGGAGAAATTATAACAATTTTTTTTTGCATGCTAACGTACGTTATAGTTATAACAAGCATTTTGACAATTTTCGAGAATAATTTGTAGTGCTGAAATCAGAGTTCAAACAGTCAACTGCACGCGTGCTTGATTTTTTTTTTATACGTTTGGAAAACTGACTATTTGAGCTTTTATTTCGGTACTGTAAATTCATCGGAATTTTTTAAAAATTTACAAGAAGCATGTTATAACTATAATAAGTCATCACGCAAAAAAAAAAAGTTATAATTTCTCCAATTGTTGAAAATAAAAAATGCTCCTAAGGTAATAGCAAAAATGATGCCCCTACCCAAAAAGATCCCTGTATATAAATAAAATAAGACTTATTTGATCCCATATATAAGTAAATGATATCGAGGAATCTCTTTTTAAGTGGAGCTGGCTGACGATAAAGATATAATAAATAATCAGGATAGAGAGAAAAGGAAGTGTTTGTTTAGGAAAGGAAAAGTTTATGAGCTGCATAATATATTGCCAGACCAAACTAGATAACTTAATTAATTTTTTTTCTGTAGTTTCTTTTTCATTATGCTTGGAACACCTTGTCTTTCTATAACCCATAGCAGCCCAAGTGGAGAATTAATTCTATTCATTAGAAAAGAAAAAAAAGATTATAATATAGTGTAAAGAAAAGAAAAAAAAAGCACCGGCTTTCAATAATAAATATTGTGGTGCATGCCTTTTTTTCTTTTTTCTTTTTTCTTTCGAATAGAGACTTTCAACAGTTTTCGAACTCTGGACCCACGCAACGAGGTAGACAAAGGTTGATTTACAACTCAATAGAGATTGATTTAGTTAACTATGTTAATGTACACAAGTAATGGTATGTGTACCCAAAATATGTACTCAAACTTTATACTCAGTGACGTAAGACTAATTTTCAAAACAGTGAATGCTAATTTTAATAAATGTGATTGCTAAACTATCATGTCAGTGTTTGTAATGTTTATGTGCATATTTTTGATGCACATATCATTACTCTAATGTACAAACATGAGGTTTATTTTGTAAATAGTTTACATCCTAACATTTATTTGGAAAATCTAACATTAAAATCCTCTTTTCTAACAAGTCAATTTAAGTTATAGGAGCACAATGTTAATTTTATGAAAAGTATAAAAATGACAAAATAACTAAGGGCAATAATGCAATAGAAGAATAGACATAGATTATATATCAATATTACTTTTATTAATTACAAACACACAGAAAGAGCATACTTAATCCTAAATATTATTAGCACAAGTAAATAGAGATAACAAAATAAAGATGAGGTTGAAAGAACACAAACAATTCAAATGCATTATATTAAGAACATAATAAATTAAAGTAGCAAAATAACATTACTAGCATATGGAATCATCCCTAACCTTCATAAGAAGATTATGTTATTATGCTCACCATTCTCACAAAATTCTAAGAATAAAGTATGAGAAGAAAGTGAGTAGAAATTTTGCTATAGTTTATTTACTCTAAAAATTACATGTCAAATGTGAAAGAAGAGTCTCTATTTATAGAAGAATAAAATGACTAAAAAGAAACTAAATTACAAATGAGGTTTACAAAATAAATCTAAAACATTAATAATAAAATATGATTTTGAAAAATCAAATCTTATTATTAATATTAACCTAGCTATTTTAGTGAATGTTCATCATGCTCCATTTTCTAAATCAACACAAAATGTGAGCTTTAAAGCTCAAAATGAAACAAAATGGGCTGCTATGTGGCTGGTGGCATTGACCATGTTGTGGGCAATGGGAGCAAGCCACGTGTCGCTCAAAAGCTGAGGAAAGGCCTTGTTTGACCGAGTCAACATGCGGGTTAGGGCGGGATGGGCGCGAGTCAGGCTAGGGCTCCAGGCGGCTGCCAGGGTTGCGCGGACAGGTGGCAAACACAGGTTGTGCCAAGTGGTGCGGGCAGGCAGCTGAAGACAGATCTAGTGAATGTGGAGGTTAAGAGTAAACCGAATTCCTTTGGCTCGAAGTTTGAAAACTTGCCAAAGGAGTCCACTGATAATGTGGCTGGAGTGGAGACACAAACAACTAAGTTGAAGGAGCAATGTTGCTCTAAATCAAGTCAGAAACCGGAATGGACTACACCAAAACAAGTGGGTGGATCTAAACACATGATTTCTAAAACTCAGACTTTGAAAACTAATAAGTATAGTGTTTTGCAGGAGCATCAAATGGAGGTCACAAAGTAGGGTCAATTTGCCATCACTATTTCTAATGGAAGGGTGCAACATTCTGTGCTGGAATGTTGGGGGTCTGAATAAAAGGAATAAGCAGAGGTCTCTTCTTGACTTTTGTCGTCTCAATAAAATTGGCTTAGGAGCTTTTCTTGAAACTAAACTTAAGGGTAATAAGATTGAGGAAATGATGAAGATGGTTTTTGTGGGATGGGATTGTTTTAGTGGTTCGGCTGTTGAAGGTAGGATCATATTGGTTTTGAAAGTTGGTAATGTTGCTATTAATGTTCTTTAGGTAGAGGAGCAGTTTATTCATTGTTGTGTGAAGATTGTGGGGGTTCCTCAGGAGTTCTGTCTGACATTTTCTTATGGTAGAAACTCAGTTGAGGATAGGAAATGTCTCTAGCAGGCATTGTCTTCGCTCGTCTTCCCTGTGCATCCTTGGTTAGTGGCTGGAGATTTCAATGCAGTGTTTGATTATGATGATAGAATTGGAGGTTGGCCTGTTACTGATTTGGAAATGGAAGATGCTCGCTGTTGGAGGGCCTGTAATATGGTGGATGAATTGAGAATGATTGATTCCCATTATACGTGGTCTAATTAGCAAGTGGAAGAGGCCTGAATCTTCTCTAAATTGGATAGGGTTTTAAAAAATGAAGCTTGGATTGATGCTTTTCCTAACTCAGAGGCCCAATTTAATTGGGATGTTATTTCGAATCATTGCTACTATGTTATCAAAACTATGCTTGTCAAGGTTTCAGGGGTCAAGCCTTTTAAATTCTTTAATATTTGGGAGGATCATGTGGAGTTCAGAAGCATTGTTTTAAGTAATTGGTCTGAGTCGGTCCATGATACTGGATTACTAGGTATCTTAAAGAAAATGCATAGACTGAAGTTTATTTTGCATAAGTTTGACAAAATGAAAATTAGAGATGTTGCTCACCTGTTTTCAGTAGCCAAGGAAAAATACCAGCAAGCCGAGTTTAATCTTCAACATGACCCTTCTTCGCCAGATCTTCAACATGCTGAAAAAGATGCTTGTCTTGAGTTTGCTCTTCAGTCCAGAATGTATGAGAGTTTTCTCAGGAAAAGGAGTAAGATCACTTGGCTTAGATTTGGAGATGAGAATACTTCCTATTTTCATGCTAGTCTAAAGCAGCGGAAAGTTGGCAATAGGATCACCTCATTCATGGATGATAAAGGTCAGATTATTGATAATTATGAAGAAGTAGTGGCTCATTTTATTAACCACTTTAAAGGCTTTATGGCTAGTCCTAGTTCGGCTACTACTCAGTTACAACAAGATTGTTTCACACATGGAGCTACTTTGAATATAGATCAATAGCTTGGCTTAATAAAACCTTTTACCAAGAAGAATGTGAAGGAGTCTCTATTTAGTATTCATTCTCTCAAGAGTCCTGGCCCTGATGGGTGTGGCTCGGGTTTTTTCAAAGTCTTGTGGAAGGATTTGGGGGATGAATTTGCTGGAGCGATTTTGAGCTTTTTTTTTATTGTGGAGTGCTTCCTAATGCTCTTAACATCACGATTATTTACCTTATTCCTAAGGTTGATTCTCCCTCTAAAGCTGCTGATTACAGGCTGACTTCCTGCTGCAACACTCTGTATTAATGTATTTCGAAAATGTTCTGTGTGAGATTGGCTAGAGTTCTTCTGGTGCTTGTTCATCAAAATCAAGGAGCGTTTATCTAGAACCACTCTTTAGCGCATAATATTCTCATATTCCAAGAGCTTCTCAAAGGCTATTCTAGGAAAAATGTTTCGCCCCGGTGTATGATAAAAATGGATCTTAGCAAGGCTTATGACTCTATTGATTGGTACTTTTTGGAGGATCTTTTGAAAGCTTATTGTTTTCCTAGTCGTTTTATTCAGTGGATTATGGTGTGTTTGAAGGGCACCTCCTATACTATTTTGATGAATGGCAGATTGCTAGGTGGTTTTCATGGGAAGAAAGGCTTAAGACAAGGAGACCCTATATCTCCTTTACTGTTTGTTTTAGTCATGGAGTATCTTACTAGACTTCTTATTCAGGCTACTCAAAACAAGGATTTCAGATTCCATCCTCTGTGCAAACGTCTGAATCTTGTCAACTTATGTTTTTGCGGATGATCTTATCTTGTTTTACAAAGGATCTCATTGGTCTGTTCAAATCCTTCATGCTGGTTTTACTAAGTTTAGTCAGGATTTAGGGCTTGTAGAAAACTTGACTAAATCCCATATTTACTTTGGTGGAGTTACCACTGATGAGAAGAAGTTCATTATGGATTGTGTCAAAATAGAGGAGGGGTCCTTTCCATTAAAGTATTTGGATGTGCCTCTTCGGCCTACAAAATGAAAGGCGGAGGCTTGTGGCTTGATCATTAAAATGCTTCATAGTCATCTTCATACTTGGTCTAGTCATCATCTTTCTTTTGTAGGGAGAGCTCAATTGATTCATTCTGTTTTATTGGGTATTAGGACGTATTGGATGAGCATATTCCTTCTTCCCCAATGAGTTATTCTTGATATCGATAGGTTGTGTAGGAACTTCTTATGGGGAGCTAAAGGAAACCATAGCAAGCTACATTTATCTTCATGGGATCAGGTTTGTTTACCTAAGAACTTGGGTGGAATAGGCTTTAAAGAAGGATCTAAATGGAATAAAAAATTTCTAGCTAAGTATGTTTGGGCGATTTTGTCTAAACAAGATTTGTTGTGGGTTAAATGGATTGTTGCTGTTTATCTCAAAGGGCAGAGTTTCTGGGAGTATAGATTAAAAGCTAATGTAAGTTGGTATTGGAGGAAGTTAGTTAAGCTGAGAGATGTTTTACTCTAGATGCTTTGGAGGATTCGGTTATCAAAGGCAATCTGAATCTTAGTCTTCTGTATAATCATTTGCTTCACCGGGAAAAGATTAGTTTTGATAAGGTTGTTTGGTGCAAGCTTTCTATTCCGAAGCACAGGTTTATCTTATGGCAATCGGTTCATGGTCATTTGCTTACTAGGGATAATTTGATGCTTTGCCATGTTCAAATGGATAATAATTTGTGCCCTGCTTGTGAGAGTGATGTCGAGTCACATGCCCATTTGTTCTTTGATTGTACTTTCTCTCAAAAGGTTATGCATCAGATCGGCAGGTGGTTAGGTTCTGCCATTTGGCCTTCTAAGTACTCAGATTGGCATCTTTGGATGGTTGGGAGACCTAAAGGTCTTTTGCAAAGGATAGATGCTGCTACTCTTGCTACTGCAGTTTATTACATTTGGCTCAATCGAATCCTTGATTATTTCGTGTTTAAAAGCTAGATTGTTAAGCTTTGTTAGATAGAAAATTAAGGCCAAAGAGAGGTTGATGATTGAGTTCATTCAGCATTTGTAATCTGTTTTCTTTCCAGCTCTTAGAGAGTTGTTGGTTGTAAGTTGTGGTGATCAATATAATTCTCTTTCTTTATCAAAAAAAAAAAAAGAAAGAATCAAAACACTTAATGTCATCACAAACATGGTGGGTGGCACCGCTATCTACTATCCAAAGATAAGATTCGTAAAGACAGATGCTACCAGAGAAGTTTGAGACGACATATTGTGTTTCAGGGTGAGAATCACTGGGTTTCAATTGCTAACTGAGGAGATAAAATAGTTGCTAACATTGAGTAGTGAGTTTATTGATCGAACTAGTTTTTTCAGTAGATGTGTCTTAGGTTAAAGGCGTGGAATTAGTAGTGGGGTTGGTATTCTTCTTAGAGCTATACTCTGGAGGAAAACCATGAAGGAAGTAGCATTTGTCCTCCAAATGTCCAGGCTTGTTACAATTAGAGCACTAAGGCCTGAGTTTCTTATTTTTAAGTGGCTGAGAAGGATTGGAAATACTTGGTTGGGTGAGAGCAGCAACAATTTGTGGTATGGTGCCAGTGGTCTTTTGATTTTCTTCTTGAACAATCATGTTAAACACTATTGAAATGGGTGGTAAAGGTTCAAGAAGTAGGATTTGGGCACGTACCTAATGAACTGATTCATTGAGGCCAGTCAAGAATTGAAAAATGAAATCTTCATTGCAGTAATCTTGCAATTCCTGCATAGCCCCACACTTGCACAGTGAGAAAGATAAAAAATCATGAATTTGATCCCAAAGAGATTTCTATTTTGTGAAGTAGGTGCTAACGGTCTGATATCCTTGTTGGAGGGACTAAAGATGGGTGCGTAGTTGAAAGATGCAAGGCCCATTTCTATGATTGAAGTGATCATGAAGCTTGTTCCAGATGGCAGCGACATTGTTGAGATACATCATGTTGTTAGAAATGTCCTTAGAGACTGAGTTGTAGAGCCAAGCAATTACCATGTGGTTGCATCGGCACCAAGAAGCAAGAAGGGGGTCTCCATCATCAGGTCTGGGTAGAGATTTGTCAATGAAAGAAAGCTTGTTCTTGGTGCCTAAAGAAACGATTATATATTTTTTCCAAGATTGGAAATTGGGACCAGTAAGAATGATGGAGACAATCATTGCACCTAGGTTTTCATTAGAGCTCAAAGATAGGGATGTGTGTTTTCTTCACGGGAAGATCGATTTAGGGTTTCTATGGAAGAAAATTGATCTGCATAAACATTCAGATTGGTGCCATCGTGAGCAGAAATGTGATTGCCAATAGTGGTGTGATTTTTATGAGTGGAAGTGTGATTGTTGGGAGCTGATTAAACTCTGGTTTTGGTTCTCTGGTTGTTACTAGAGGTGGGTTGTTCGAATGTCGAATCGGTGTTGTTGTTTTCCAGAGTGGAACTTCGTGTTCTTGCCATTGTTGGCTGGAGAAGATTCTAATCGTGAAAGGGTTGTTAGAAGAATATTTGGCTTGATATCATATTACAGTTTGAGAATGAATAAAAATATTTTCATTTCACTTAACCAAAAAATGATACACAGAGTGCCTTTATATATAGGCTGAGTTACTAGTAGAGACTAAGTTAGTTACAACTGAATAATCTGTAGATGTATCTAATAGATAACTGAATAGAGTTCAAACTAATTAACTAAATGACTAAGTACAACAAACTATCCTAACTGAATCCTAATATGGTTCAACAGTTCCCAGTATGATCAATCAATAACCTTAAGGGCTACTATACGATCTTCTTAAATTAATTCAGTAACGAGAAAAAACAAAGGAAGGTGGTGGAAGACCTATATTGCTTCGAGCATGAATTGGAGGAGCACCCAAATGTAGATTATGTGCATTTGGGTCGATTCATGAACATTTGGAACTAGATTCATAATGAAAATTATGTGCTAACAACTAAATTGCTCATAAAGAGTCTAACTTCAGGGTTGATGTTGCATAAGGAGTTCATCCAAATACCTGCCATATGATATGAATAATTTACTCACTAGATTTGGAGCAGGATTTTGTGTCTTAGAGGTTTGGGAGCAACCAGGGCCGATCCTAAGCAGTTCAAGGCCTAAGATGAAATGAAATAATGGGCCCCTCATACATTTTTTTAAAAAATAAACTAATATATATATAAATCACATAAAATAATTTGTTGAAAAACCTCATGTACATATAAATAGAAAGAAACATACAAGAGAGTTTAAGAAATAAAAAACACCATGAAAAAAATGCCAAAAATAAGAGCAATTAGGCAAGCCTAACTTGTCTTGCTTTTTATGAACCAAAAGTGATCATTAAACTTTTATAATCAAGTTTTCCAACCATATTCTTCTCAATAGATAACATGGCTAAACCACTCAATCTTTCTTGGGACATAGTTGGCCAAAGATAAGATTTGATCAGCCTTAATTTTGGAAAACTTCGTTCTACGTGGGAAATAGTGACTAGAATTGTTAGCATAATCCTGTAACCACACCGTGTGTTTCATATTGTTCTTCAAGAAAATAGAGGCCACATATGACGATGTGTGATGGTTGTTCATGAAATGGGAATATACAAAAT
The DNA here is from genome assembly GCF_963169125.1 of Humulus lupulus. Classification (NCBI taxonomy): domain Eukaryota; kingdom Viridiplantae; phylum Streptophyta; class Magnoliopsida; order Rosales; family Cannabaceae; genus Humulus; species Humulus lupulus. Next base: position 91,851,608 of record NC_084794.1, on the reverse strand, counting down.
GGTGAAGAGGATTGTATAGTTTAAATTGTATTGAACATATATTTATATACAAACTAGAGAGCTATTCTAGGAAACTATAGGAAAATAAGGTAAACTAAATAAATACAATTAATATTAATCTGACAACTAATTCATACTATAACACTCCCCCTTAAGCTGGAGCATAAAAGTTATTTATACCTAGTTTGTTACAAAGATAGTCAACCCAAACCCTATTTATAGCTTTCATGAAGATGTCCCCTAGTTGTTCTTCCGTCTTCACATATCCTATAGAGATCAAGTCTTGCTGAATTTTTTCGCGAACAAAATGACAATCAATTTCGATGCGTTTAATTCACTCATGAAATATAAGATTAGATACAATGTGAAGAGCAGCTTGGTTATCACTCCACAATTTTGCTGGTATTGAAGTTTTAAGTCCTACTTCAGTCAAGAGCTGATATATCCACATTATCTCACACACAGACTGTGTCATAGCTCGATATTTTGACTCTACACTGGATTGTGATACAACATTTTGCTTCTTACTCTTCCATGAGACCAAATTCCCTCCAACAAGGACACAATAACCTGAAGTGGATCTTCTATCCATTTTGAAACCCGCCTAATCTACATCTGAAAAATATTCAATATGAGTGTGCCCATGAGTTGTATACGCAATATCATGTCCAAGTGCTCCTTTCAAGTAACACAAAATTTGCTCTAATGCTGCCTAATGATGAACTATTGCAGATGACATAAACTGAATCACAACGCTGACTGAATATGCAATATCTGGATGAGTCATAGTATGGTAATTCAACTTCCCAACCAATCTTCGATATCTCTCAGGATCTTCAAATAGTTCCCCATCTCCTGTAAGGTGCAGGTTCGATGCCATTGGAGTATTGCAAGGTGTTACTCCCAGTTTTCTTGTCTCAGTTAACAAATCAAGGACATATTTTCTCTAAGAAAGAAATATACTTTTTTTTTACGTCTCGTAACTTCAACACCCAATAAATACTTCAACACCCAAATCCTTCGTGTGAAACTAAGTATGAATGAAAGACTTGAGAGAAGAGATTCCTGTATCATTTTTTCTAGTAATAACAATGTCATCCACATACACAACTAATAGAATAATACCAGCATCTTGTTTGTAGAACATCGAAAGGTTAGACTTGCTTTTCATCATACCAAATTTCTCAACAACTTGACTAAATTTTCCAAACCAAGCATGAGGACTCTGTTTCAAACCATATAAAGATTTTCAAAGATGACAAACATGTTCATTCTCCCCCTGAGCAACAAAACTAGGAGATTGCTTCATATACACCTCCTCCTGAATATCAACATGAAGAAAAGTATTTTTAATGTCAAGTTGATGTAAATGCCAGTTATGAGTAGATGCCATCGAAATAAATAACCGAACAAAATATAAATTTCACAATAGGAGAAAAAGTATCAGAATAGTCCACACCATAGGTTTGAGCATAGCCTTTAGCAAAAAGATGAGCCTTCAATCAAGCCACCGATCCATCCGGATTGACCTTAACTGTGAACATCTATTTGCATCTTATAGCCTGTTTCCCTGAAGGTAAATCTACCAAGTCCCAAATATCATTGTCATCTAAAGCATTCATCTCTTCTATCATTGCATTATGCCAACCAGGATGTGAGATGGTTTCATGAACAATTTTAGGAATAGATATAGAATCAAGGGAAGCAATAAAAGAACAAGAAGATGACGACACACCGTTATACGAAACAAAAGAAGAAATAGGATAAAAACACTTGTGTTTACCTTTGCGCAATGCAATGGGAAGATCATCGCTCGGGTCTGGATCTGATGATGAAGAAGCGGGTGCAGGACATGAATCAGGAGGAGGACATCTGGAGTAAACTTGAATCATAGGAGGCTTAGTAGGAGCTGGTGTCGGGATAGGATCAGAGGATGTGATAGAATAGACCAACAAATCATCATCCTCCCCTTGACTAGTAAGAACTGGCAAGGATGGAAAGTATGTTGTATTTTTCCATGAAGGTAACATCAATTGAGACAAGATATCTATTAAGACTATGACAATAACATTTGTAACCTTTCTGAAGACAAGACTAACCAAGAAAAACACACTTCAATGATTTGGGATCTAACTTAGTGACATGTGGATGAACATCCTGAACAAAACAAGTACTATCAAATATCCTCAGATCAATTGGAAATAATGACTTGTCGGGAAAAAGAGCTTTATAGGGAATCTCACCATTAAGAACAGAGGGTGTCATGCAATTAATGAGAAAACATGTTGTAGAAACTGCATCGGCCCAAAAAGGTTTTGGAACATGCATTTGAAACAAGAGGGCACGTGTAGTTTCAAGAAGATGTATGTTTTTATGTTCAGTTACACCATTTTGGGATGCAATATCAACACATGAAGTTTCATGAAGTATGCCATTTTGAATCATATACGAGTGAAATAAAGCAGATGTATATTCTTTGGAATTATCACTTCGCAAAGTACGAATGGAAACATTAAATTGATTTTTAATCCCAGCACATAATGCACAAAATATAGAAAAACAACTCAAAACGATTTTTCATTAAAAATAGCCAAGTTACATGAGAATAATCATCCACAAAAGTAACAAAATACCTGAATCCAGGTTTAGACAGAATAGGTGAAGGACCCCAAACATCATAATGAACTCATTCAAAAGAAATACTTGTACGTTTATTGACTCTAGGACTCGAACTAAGACAATTGTGATTGGCAAATTGACATGACTCACATTCTAATGAAGACACCTTACTATGTTGTGGACAAAGCTTCTTGAGCAATGGAAGAGATGGGTGGCCAAACTGGCAATGAGCCTCAAAAGCGAAAGTGACACTTGAACAAGCAATAGAAGTTGGTGGCGGTGTATCAAGAACGTAGAGGCCGCCAGACTCATGTCCTTTACCAATAATCTTCTTCGTCATACGATCCTGAAATAAACAATGATAGGGAAAAAAATGAGATGCAACAATTAAAATTACAAGTGAGTTGACTAATAGAGAGCAAACTGAAGGATAAATTAGGTAAGTGTAAGACATATGACAAAGTATGCAAAGGTGTGGGAGTAATAGTGCCAAAACCATGAACACGGGATGGTGACCCATCGGCTAAAGTAACACTAGAAGTGGAAGTGTGAGATTGAAAAGTAAGAAAGAGATGGGAATTACCTGTCATGTGATCTGTGGCACCAGAATTAATGACCCATTTGGAGGATGAGGAAAGAAGACATGCATTAGCTTTATTTGAATGAGTAATAGCAGTGATAGAAGGAGATGATGACTTGAGTGATTCTTGATACCGTGACAACTTGGAAAATTCATCAGCAGAAATAATGACTGATTTGTCAGATACATCATTAGTACTCACAACTTTAGCGGAGTGTTTTTACAGATTTTTAAATTGGAGCTTTCTACACTCATATTTAGTATGGCCTGTCTTTTTACAATAGTTGCAAATAATGACTCCAGAATCTAGTGTTCGAGTTTCAAACCCTTGCAAACTGCCTCCTTTGTGTCCACTTGGTGTAGAGGATTTTCCAGGCGCATAATTATTATCACGACTTACCAAAGCACTATTTAGCGAAACAGTTGGAGTAGTTTATGTGCGAAGAATATGGCTAAAGACATCTTGTAAAGAAGAGACATCAGATCCAGAAGGAACTTGTGCCTTTGCATAATTAAATTCAGATGAAAGTCCTGCTAGAAAGCTCGTGATAGCCATCTGCTCACGCTGACGTTGTTGAACCTTCACATCAGTACTAAATGGTAGCAACATATTAAGCTCCTCATACGTCTTTTTAAATTCCATAAACTAATTCAAAAGAGAATGGTTGTGTTTCTCTGCACGGTAAAAAGCTTTGCAAACTTCATACATACGAAATAGATTGTCTTTTCCAGAATACAAAAATTCCAAATAATCCATTAGTTCTTTAACCAATTCACAATGATTGATCAAGCCAATTACCTCATTGTTAATAGAATTCTGGATTGTAAGGAACAAGCGAGCATCATCCCTGAGCCATGTCTGTCTCGAATCATCTTTCTTTTTCAGAGGATCATCAGTGAAATGGCCGTCTTTGTCAATACTTCTTAAATAAAGCCGAACAGTCTTGCTCCATTCCAAATAATTCAAACTAGTCAGTTTATGGTCTGTGATTTTAGACATCACAGGAACCATATCAGATACAGCCACTGATTTTACCTCTGATTTTTTCTCAATCATAAGTCTTTAAAGAAACATGACAACAAACACGAAAAAAAAAAGTAGAATCACAACAAATAACCTAGAACAAACCATGACAATTGCAAGCACGTAAACTAGGTGAGCAAAAACGAGGCATGAATCAACTAGAAACTCTAAGGAGACCAACCGGAAAGAAGACGTCCACTAGAGATGGACCCACGCGCGCTCACGCGCCGGCACATGGAAAACGGGGTCGCTGCTTGTGATGGTGCATGGAGCCCACGCGCAGGGAATTTGACCGCCAGATTTTGGAGAAACAAAGATCAGCGATTGGGGAATCTTGTGGTGTGGGCAGTGAGAATAGGAAACCAACAGAAATAGGTCTTCCAAAATAAACCATAAAATAGACTAAACCCTAATTTGTGTTTGTTCAAAATCCCAAAAGAAAAACCCTAATTTTGTAGCAAAATTTGAACTTCGTAAGCTAAAATCTCTGATACCATGTACAAAATGGTGAAGAGAATTGTATATTTTTTTTATTGTATTGAACATATATTTATATACAAACTAGAGGGCTATTCTAGGAAACTATAGGAAAATAAGGGATACTAAATAAATACAATTAATACTAATTTGACAGCTAGTTCATACTATAACAGGGAAGAAGAAGAAGAAGAAGAAGAAGAAGAAGAAGAAATGAACGAAAGGAGAGATTAGATTTTTAGGGCTTTTTTTTTAAATGTGTTTTTAGGATTAAGTTTTTTAATAAACCATGTTTTGAAATCTGAAATATAAACCTATTGTTGATCATATTTTGTTTGTTTTCATTTCCATATTTAAATATTTTTACTATGATTTACAAATTAATTTTTTGTTGAAATTCGGAGTTGGGATTTTTTTGCTCACGAGAGAACTTGAAAATTAAAGTAAGTTTTTATGTTTAAATTCTGATTTGATGATATAGTTGTTAATTTTGAACATAAAAAATAAAAATAAGAAATCAGCTCAGTGAAATTGGATTTGGAGGAGGTTTGGAGGACTTCGTATTGATTTGGGATCTTCTATTTCCAAGTATGATTTCAATTATCTTATGAAAGTGAATGATACGAATTATTTTTTTAGGAAGCATGAGATTGATTTAGGATTACAATTATTAAAGTTTAGGAAGCTTTGATGGATTAAGTTTATCATAAAGTTTTGAAAATATATTACAATTGATTGTTATAAATTAATTATGCATAATATAATTTGGTTAATTTGAATTTCAATCTTAAATGAATATGTGAAACTAATTTATTTTGGGTAAATAGGTAGTGAAGTTTAAATTAATAGGAATTGATGAATAATTTTATGTTACTTGATTATTGATAAATATTATTTGTCATATTGTGAATATTCTGGAATTTTTTTAGTGTCATTTACAAGTTTTAAAATTGTGGGATAAGTTAGAATACAATTGTAATACTGCAGAAATTTCGATAGAATTTGAAGAAATAACAATCAATATATGTCATTGTAGGAATATAATTATGAATTACACAATAATTAATTTAAAATAATATGTAAGTACACAATTAAATTTAGAATTAAATTAAACCTTTAAAAACATAATTAATATATTTTAATAATTAAAAAAATCAAATTCAATAATAAATAAAACTATTACTAATTAGAAAATTAATTATTTAAATAAAAATGGATAAGTTAAAATTTGAAAAAGAACATTATTTACAAATTTAATAAGAAAAAAAATTACTAAGTGTAGGCTATAATATAGTAACTAATTATGAATAAATAAATTAATAATTAAGTAAACAATTAAATTCAACCTTATAAAAAAATAACATAATTGATATACTAAATTTCCTAATTAAAAAGATTACATAATTTAGTCACTAAATATAAAAATAATTATTAATTAGTCATTAAATAAGTCGAAGGTAATAATTAAGTAAACAATTAAATTAAGAGATAAATTCAACTTTTAAAAAATAACATAATTAAAATATTTTAATTATTAAAAATGTTTAAATTTAATAATAAATAAAACGATTACTAATTAGAAATCTAATTATTCATAATTAAGTATTTAAGTAAATAAAAAATTGAGAATTAAATTTTAAAATAGAACATTATTTATTAATTTAATGATTAAAAAAACTACTAAGTATAAGTATAGGCTTTAATAAATTATAACTAATTATTAAGAATTAAATAAATAAATTAATTTATTAATTAAAATTTTAAAAATAACATAATTAATAAAATATAAACTGAAAAATTTAACAATAATACATTATAAAACATCATAATGTGGTGAATACTTCATAACACTTAATAAGTTATATAAGATATCACAAAACTACATAAGACAATATTATATTTTTGTTGCTTTCCTTTGGTAATAAGAATTTATTACCAAAGATAGGACATAATGGTTATAATCACATATTGATAATTTATTCTTATAATTATTAATCAAGAAAAGTCGTAGACCTGTCTCGAGAGGCTGAATTAGTAAAGACTCTTAAATATGCTTCTCTGAATTATCCAAGATGTTTTCGTCCGCTTGGATAGTTTTGGTTTGTTGTACCTATAGTTTAATCTATTACTTATTTTATTGTTTCACTAGTAGAGATTTTGGTATGCGCCCCTGTCTTTTTTTTCTCGTAAGTGGGCAGACTTAATTTTATTTTGCACACTTATCAAAGTCATAGAGAGGTCCTGCCGAAAGTTTTACAAAAATGAAACAATTTTAAGAGTGTAGATCACATTGTATGTATACAAAAAACCTGAATTTGATAGGTTCTTTACCTTTTTAGAAATGGAATGAAAATGTTGATTAGGAAACATACACATTTTATATGGTTTTCATTTCTGGTTAATTATTTGATAGAAAATCTTATCAAACGATAGAAGTTGTATGGTTGCAAATTGACGGTCAGCAAAATTTAAGAAAGGTGTGGATGAGTTTATTGGAGTTACTAAAGCTCTCACCCTAATTCTCTTGGGGAAACTTGATGTCCTTGTAAGAAATGTCTTAATGGTAGATTTCAGACTCTACAGGCCATTAAGATGCACTTGTTTGTAAATGGCATCCAACTGTCCTATATTGTGTGGTATTATCATGGGGAGTCTCTTTGTAAATCGGTTGAGGACGTTCCAGATAATGACGAAGAAAGGACAGTGTTATGCTAGATTTATTAAAACAAAATTCTTATTTCTAGGAGTCAAGTGGCACTCCTACTAGATCTTTCAATGACCCCCCAATCGATGGTAGTGCTCAAAATGATGATGCCATCGCAAACAAGCCAAATTGTGAGTTCTCCGTTGGTCGGCCTATTTGTGAAAAAACAACTATGATGCTACCAGTAAATTTTAAGAGAAAGGTAAAGTGGTACATAATGAACAATTGCATTGAAGTCGAGAACTATGTCAAGTAAGATTTCTATTTGGAATGTTGATGTTTTTTATTACTTCATTGTAGATTCTTAATGATTAATTTGTGTGTAGTGAGCATATGAACGAGTTGAAAAGCAAGGGTGATCAAAATCTTAATAGAAAACAAGAAAATAAGTTTCCTGATTGGTTCAAGAATCAAGTAAGTACAAATTATTCACCTTCATTTGTATAATTTATAAAAAATAAAGTTGTCAAGACTAGCCTATATTTGTAGATTAATCAACTTTTCAAAACTAGTCCGACTGAAGTTTCTGGTGAGTTATATGCTATTGCGAACAAAGCACATATTGTTGTACATTCTTATCTGGGATGCATCGTCATTGATGTCAAATTTTTGGTTGAGAAAAGGGATGTCAATAGTAAAACATAGTATTATGGTTCCCGGTGAAGATGGTATCAATTTTTATGGCGTGCTACAAGAAGTTACTGAATTCACTTATTTGAAGGATTATAGTGTGTTATTATTCAAGTCTAACACATACATCCTGTAAATACTTGCATCTCAAGCTAAGTTGATCTATTACACCAAGGATATGAAGAAAAAAACAATTACTGGAAGCTTGTAAATACATACACCCCGCGAAATGTTTGGGATTTTCCAGATGAGACTAATGATGATATTTCAATACTTCAAGAAAACAACTCTTCATGAATTTGGTTATTTGTAGAGCTTCCACAAATAATTTTTTTTTACTATATTCATGACAATGTCGACCCAATTGAAGTTCATAATATTGATGATGTATTTCCTAAAAAACAAACTTTGGATGACTATTTGGTTGATGAAGATGACTTTGAAGATTAAAATCTACAGGAATATGAGGATGAAGATGAAGAATGTGTACATGTAGAAAGTGATAGTGATGATAAGTGTGTTTTGGTTAATGATGATGATTCGTAAATTCAATCTATTGTTATCTTTTTTCCTAATTAAATGAAGAATGTTTTTTGCTTGAGTTACACTTGTTTTTATTTAGTTATTTGTTGTATAATTATTTTGTCTTCGTATCTTGTTATGCAATTTCGTATCTATTGTTAATGCAGTATGTCTGCTCCGAGCTCTCCAATAGAAACTAGTAGGGTGCTAAGAAAAGGGCGGGTAGAGAAGGATTTAGTGGGAAGGTAGTTGAAGATGAATTATGCAAGTTGAAGGTTTCTATATTGACTATTGAGTTTGACCCGACCACTAGGAAGTCTGTAAAGAATCATGTCAGTATGTTTAATAACATGTGTTCGAAATACCATATGTCCTTAATATCTTCATTAGACCAGATATCACATCTATTTTGGACATATTAGATGTAAGTAATTTACTATATTTAAATTATTTATTACAATTTAACATAATCTTATTATTTATGAACTAATTTAATGTTTAAATGTTTTGCAGATAAAATTTGTTTTTCAACGTTGTTTTACCTAAGAATTGACGTGATGACGTGGCAAGGATTCTGAAACGTGGTATCTGAAACGACAATGTGACTTATGAAGATTTTGGTCGACTCTCATTCAGTTGACAGAGAATTGCAGGAAGGTCCATCATACAAATGGTCAAGACTTAGTCAAAGCTCCACTCAACAGTCTACTACACACTACCGACCAAGTTGGTCGATGTCCACTCGACTAGGGCTAGTCGAATGTTATTGAAGAAATAGTTGAAGTTTGTTAGCACCAAGATATTTACTAGATATTTTCTATTTCAAATGTAAAATGTATTTGTTATCCCCAAAATTTCAGTTTAATGACGTGGCAATCAGAGGTGACAGGTGACAACTCATGGCTACCAAGTGGAGCATTAATGGTTAATAAATGTGTTAACCAAGGGAAGTCCAAAGGTTAGAAAATGATCTATAAAGTTTTCATTTCACTGGTCAGGAGAACATTGGCCGAAATGATGGTTTTACCTGGTCAGGAAATAGTTTGCCCAACTAGGTAAGAATTTACCTGGTCAAGAAGTAATTTACTTGGCCATATAAGAATTTTCCTGGTCAGGAGGGAGTTTCACCCGACCAACAACATCAAGAGGGAGTTTTACCCGACCAGCCATATCAGAAGGGAGTCTTACCCGACCAACCACATCAGAAGGGAAGTTTAGTCGACCGTGTATGTTGAGTTAGATGCCCAATGAATTTTTTATGAATTTTAATAAGAACTACAACTTGAATCGCCCGTAACTATCGCGCGAATCTCTCAGATATCCCGGAGTAATAGATATATTGTTGTAATTTGAATTTATTTATTACTTTATTAATTAAAGTTTGTTGAAACAACCAAGGTCCCTGTCAAAACGGGAGATTTTTTGATCCAAGAGGCTATAAATAAAGGGCTCATGGCATCATTTAGAGGATATGATCTTTTTGGGGACTTGGAAACTCACTAATTTTGAGACTTTGGGACTTTTACTTTGGCCATTTTCTAAGAGAATTAGAGAGAGAAACATTGTACTTTTCTACTTCATCTTAAGAAACTCAGTTGGCTCTGGTTCATCTGATCTTAAGTGTAGGCACATCTATAACAATTTCAAGTGGATTAGGCTATCACCAACAAGTTGGGGCTGAACCACTATAAAATTATTTTTGTCATTTATTTTCTATTCAAGGCTTACTGTCGTTTTTGTGTCTACTCGTCGTTGGCCAAAATCGTGGTCAACATTTTTGGCGCTTTCATTGAGGGCCTGAATAGAAGAAATACAATACTATCCTACCAATATAGCGCCCAGGAAGCCTGGTACATAAACTGCAAAAGAAACGGTTAGACCAGAAGGTCCTGCACCTGAGAACCCTGACACTTAGCCCATGTTATTTCTCAAGGAGACAACTCCAGAGGTCGAACAACTCCAGGAATCCATGGGGGCTTTCCAGGAAGAGAGGATGCAATTCAATGCTCAATAAGATTCTTTCCTGAGGAAATGGCCAGGCAGAAGGCTGTGTTTGAGCAACAAAGACAGGGTATGGATGCTAGAAGCGAATAGATCAGACGACAGTAGGAGGAGGCCGACCTGGGACATCGCGAGGCAGCACTTGCTCTAGAAGCAGCTGCTCAATTAACCCAGGCTAATGCCTAAGCCGCAGCACGAGAAGCTTCCCAGGGAGTAAGAAACGATAATGCTGGTCAGAGGTCCTCTGCTAGCAGGGCTAATTCTCGGGGACCAGACCGAAGTCGAAGCAATCGCACTGGTTGGGAAGATGATGAAGTTCGCTCTAGGAATGCGTCGATGCAAAGGGAGAATTCTAGAACCCCTTCCAGAAGCCACCGGTTAGAAACTTCTCGATCAGGAAGTCACCGGTCGGTTTTTGCCTGGGAATAACTAGACCAAAGCTCCTCGAGATAAGAAAAATCCACAATATAAAGACGAATATGGTCGGGATGAGGCCAATAGTCATCAAACCAATTGGTCAAAGGAAAAAAAGGGCAACAACCAACAAGAAGGATGAAAGGATTGCTCGGGCCGTTTCGAGAAGCTGCCACTACATCTTGGCCAACATCATAGTGGGAAGGAGCATGTCCCACGTAGTAAGCCCTCTGAAAAATTGAAGAGTGCGATGTACGATCGGTTAGGAGGACATGCTACCAGAAAGGATCTAAGGGACGTTATCAATAACAAGAGGAAGACCGTGTAGGTCGAAGGGAAAGATCTGCTTCGCCCTGCCGATCAAGTAGAAATACTTGACGACAGTGCACCAGATGGAAATGCCCGACTAGGAGGTCAAAATATTGGAGCCTCATCGGTTGTGCCAGCCATCCAAGCCCATCTTGACGCCCTAACAGCTGCAGTGCATGGCTTATCTAAATGGCCTTCCAGGCTAGATGCAGTAGACCATAGAAGTGGCAATCCATTTTGTGCTTAGATCTGATCAACCCAGCCGCTGGAAAAATATAAAGAACCGGTGCTTCTGGTGTATACAGAAAAATCAGATCCCATCGGACATGTTGGGAAATTTGAGGACCAGATGGAACTGCTCAGGGTGAGTGATGATTATTGGTGCAGAGTCTTGTCGACTACGCTGTCAGATACTGCCCATGAATGGTATTGGAAGTTTAAGTCAAATTCCCTTACCTCATGGGAAACATTCAGGAAGGAGTTTTGTAGAAAATTCAGTGCTGCTTGGACTTCACCAGTTTACGCCAACCACTTGGTAGATATCAAACAAGGAAAGGATGAATCTCTAAAGAATTATATATAGAGATTCATGAGAGAGGCCAACAAAGCAACTGCTGTAGGAGATGTGGGGAAGATGGTTGCCATATCTTCCTCTGGAATCACTTACGGAAGCCCCTTGTGGGATAGTATTCATAGAAATCCAATTTCAACACTTCAACAATTTCTTGACCGAATGGACAACTATATAAAATTGGATGATGCAATCAAGAAAGAGGAGAAATGCATAAAGAATCGGGGCGGATCAGCTGACCCTCCTAAGAATGGTGGAAACTGTCAAAATGGTGGAAAGAAACGTGGGAATAACGGGTCTGACCGCCATGAAGAAAAGAAGCCTAAGTCGGGTCCAAACGACAAGCCAACCAAGTATGAACCTCGTTTCACTAATTACACCACTCTCTTGGCCAACTGGGCAGAAATATATCTCGCTAGTCATCAGAAGGTTCCCTACTGGAATCCTCCACTCATCTGGAAAGAAATGAGTAAGAGAGACATGAATAAGTTTTGTCATTTCCATGGAGATTATGGTCACGACACGAATGAATGCAATCATCTCAAGGACGAGATAGAATTTCTTCTTCGGTCGAACAAGTTGAAAAAGTATCGGGTAGAGAAACCTCAAGGAGAAGGAAGCAACAACAATCTTGGGTTCAAACGACAGCGATCTCCACCCATGCAACTTGAGCCTGTGGACTTTACCTTAAACACTATATGTGGAGGTCCAAACTTGGTTGGGGACAGTAATAAAGCAAGGGAGAGATATGCCTGGACACTTCGACATGAGTTGGCTGTAACATCAAAAGTCGTGATTGTTGAGGAGCGACCTCCAAAGAATCCTTGGTACGAGAGTGAGTCTCTTACTTTCATAGAGGATGATGCTGGACACGTCAGGTATCCTCATAAGGACCTGCTCGTCAATACATTCTAGATTGCAAACATGAAGGTAAAGAGATGCCTAGTTAAACGGGAAGCTCCGTGGACATTATCTACAAGTCATCTTTTGAAAAGATGAAGTTGTCTGTCAATAACTTGAAACCATGCTCCCAAGTTATTTACGGGTTCAATGGAGAAGGTTTGTCATTTGCCGGAACAATCAAGTTACCCGTCACAGCAGGAGACACTCCTAGGCACAAGACAATCATGACAAATTTTTTGATAGTAGATTGCTCGTTAGCATACAATGTGGTGATTGGTCGACCACTACTCATGGTTCTACACGCAGCGATGTCTATATGACACATTTCTATGAAATTCTCGATCGGTGCGGGCATAGGTTGTGTCCAGAGAAACCAAGGAATGCTACAATGCTTCAGTGGTTAAGACATGGAGGGGAACCAAGGAGAATAACATGATTGTGTGTGGGGAGAAAGAAGAAGTAGTAGACGAGATGGACATCGACCAATATAACATTGTGAATTTTGCCGACTAGGAAAAAGTTTTAAAAGTTACCAACCAGGAAAGGACTCCTGGTGTTATCGAGCAGTAGACCTCATCCGGTGATGAAGTCACCAAATAGGGCGTGCCCAAAGCGAGGGTATGGACATTGATCCTCACTTTGGGGATTTGGACAGTGGAGTAGGACCTGTGGAAAATTTAGAGGAACTCCCGATAGATGAGAATGAACCGACCAGAGTGGTAAAAGTTGGAAAGAATTGAAAGGTGGAAGTGAGAGCACAGCTGGTAGAATTTTTGCGAAGAAATTGAGACGTCTTCGCCTGGTCTCACAAGGATATGGTGGGTATCTCACCAATTGTGATCAGCCACGTGCTCAACGTGGATGAAAACTACACAGCAATTCAACAGAAGAGAAGGTTGCTTGACAAGGAATGTGGAAGGGCTCCAAAAGAATAAGTCGAGCGCCTGAATGAAAACAGGTTCATTAAGGAGGCTTACTACCCGGCCTAGGTTTCTAACCCAATGTTAGTACCCAAGTCTAATGGGAAATGGAGGACCTGTGTGGACTTCACCGATTTGAATAAAGCATGTCCCAATGACTATTTTCCTCTGCCCAGGATAGACCAGTTGGTTGACACAACTTCTGGTCATGAAATTTTGTCCTTCATGGACGCTTACTCTGGGTATAATCAAATAAGTATGCACCCTCTCAACGAGGAGCATACCAGCTTCTGGATAGATATAGGATTATATTGTTATAAGGTTATGCCATTCAGCTTGAAGAACGCAGGTGCCACCTACCAGTGTTTAGCGAATGCCATGTTCCGTGACTTGATTGGCAAAAATATGGAGGTATATGTCGATGACATGCTAGTCAAGTCAAAAGAAGCTGGGGAGCATGTGCAAGATCTAGGGGAGTGCTTTGCAATACTTAGAAAGTATACCATGAAGTTGAACTCGTTTAAATGCTCATTTGGAGTAAGTTATGGGAAGTTTCTTGGATTTATTGTTAACTCACGTGGGATAAAGGCCAATCCTGAGAAGATTAAGGCACTCATAGAAATGAAATCCCCGACCAAAACTAAAGATATGCAGAGTTTGACTGGGCAAATTGCTGCTCTAAGTAGGTTTATTTCCAAGTCAACAGACAAATGTGTTTCCTTTTTAATTTACTAAGAGGAAGCAAGAAATTTGACTGGATGAAGGAATGCGAGCAAGCATTCCAAGCCATAAGGAAAAATTTGGTCCAACCTTCAGTTCTTTCAAAACCCGTAGATGGATCAAACCTCTTCATTTACTTAGTAGTCATGGAGCATGTTGTCAACGCTGCTCTAATACGAGAGGAAAATAAAGTGCAGCATCTGATCTACTACGTCAACAAGCGGTTGATAGGGGCAGAATTAAGATACCCACTGATCAAAAAGTTGGCGTATTGTTTAGTGCTCGCATCTTGCAAACTACGGCCATACTTTCAAGCACATCCCATTAAAGTGCTCATCGACCAACCTTTTCGGCAAGTTTTACAAAAACTGGTAACTTCTGGTCGGCTACTTAAATGATCTGTTGAATTAGGACAATTCGAAATCAAGTATAAACCCCGATCGACCATTAAAGAAAAAGCATTGGCAGACTTCGTTGCTAAATGCACCAGAATTCCTTATGTTCCCTACCAGACAGAAAATGTAGATGGGCAGAGAAATTTTTTTCCTACCTGGCAACTTTATGTGGATGGATCCTCGAATGAACATCATTCGGGAACAAGGCTTATATTAATCACACCATAGCAACATCAAATCCACTCGCATTAAGGTTCGGGTTCAATGCTTCCAATAATGAGGCAGAGTATGAAGCCCTCTTAGTAGGATTACGACTGGCCAGAGATGTTCATGCTCGGCCAGTCGAAGTAAATAATGATTCTTAGCTAGTGGTCTACCAAATTTTAGGGGAATATCAGGCCAGGGGTTTGTGAATGGTGGCATACTTAAATAAATCTAAGGACTTGTTAGCGTAGTTTGAAGAGTACAAAATCAAGCTAGTGCCACGAGAGCAGAACACCAACGCAGACGCCTTGGAAAAATTAACCAGTGCAAAAGATGCTGACACTCTGAATATAGTACCATTCAAATACTTGGCAAACCCAAGTATCACCGAGCAGGAAGTAATGCCCATCACAATAGCTAACACTTGGACTGTAATGCTCTGGATAGCCAAGACTGTTACACTGTGTGTTTATAAAAGTGCTAGACTTGCTAAACAAGTCATTTAATTAAAAACGTGTTACTGAAACTATAATGGAACTAGGGTTAAAAGATTTTGGTCTTAAAAGTCGCATTTCTTACAAATAACATTTTCCGTTTACATGGGATCCCAAAAACAATAGAATTAAAACCATTTACAAAAGATTCAAGAATTAAATACAGTATTAGCCATATTAAGGCAAAATAGACAGTTAAGCAATCTCTGTCCTGATCCACTCCTCAGCCATGGAGACCGAACAGCTAGCTATGTACACTCAGCCCCGCAGCTCTCCATCTCAAGACTAGTCTAACTTTCCTTTGCCTTTACCTGCACCACGCAGCACCCGTGAGCCAAGGCCCAGCAAGAAAACACAATAACATAGCATAAGCAATCAACAGACAATCCAATATTACATATTGCATAAACATTTTCTCAACCATATAAACATTCAGAATAACCAAATATTCAGCATACTAAACATATCAACTCATATCATACACCAATTCACAAGTGATAACTAGGGTTAGTGCCCTCAGGCCGCACCCTCCGTTATCCCACTGACTCCGGCCTGCTTAAACTGAGCTTAGTGAATATTAAGCTGTCCTCGTCTACCAGTGGCCAAGCCGCGCCCTGTGCGCAAATATTGTGTACGACACCCTTAGGCCACTATCGCATGTCCCATGACATAATACCATCATTGACATTATACAGATACTAGGAGCTCTTAGTCCCATCACAAACATATAACCAGGTGCAGTTTTCTTACCTTTGGATTTGCTAGCTTTGTTCACTGTGATTCTTGAGCACGATTCCCCTTGAGCCCCAGCACACACCTAGTCACAACCATAGATCAAAATCATCACCAAACATCAAGCCCGAACCCTAGCCTCGGGACCAATCTCGAGCCCTCGGGAAGCTCCAATTCCCGGAGTCGAACATCGAACTCCCAGACAAAAACCCTTGAAAATAACTCAAAAACCCCTTTCTGGAAACAGGGTAGCGCTACAACGCTCTAAGGAGGGCGCTACGGCGCTATAAGCAGAACCAAAACACCCTCAGAATGCTTGGCCTAGCGCTGTAGCGCTAGTCACAGACAGCCAAAACTGCATTTTCCCTTCCTGCAATTTCCCAAACTTAAAAACAAGCTTATTAACATCCTCCACTCATCCTAAGCATCACAATCATACAAAACCTAACTACATGCACCCGTAATCCCAAAATTCACCATAGTTGCTCCTAGACTTCAGAAACTCAGCAAAACAATCAAAACTTCAAAGTTTAAAGCTTAGAATTTTATACCTTTGATGGAAATTCGACTTTGATTTAGTCTCTAGACCTCCTTAGCTTGCTCTTCCTCAATCCTTGGCTTGAATTCCCCTAAAGTTCCCATTAATTCAGCTTAGACACCATAGTTTAAACAATCCAAACCAGAAACTGAAAACTCCAAAGTCTTACCTTAAGTGATAGTGTGTTCTTGCTAAGCCCTTACCAATCCTTCAAGCCTAGCTCATAATTCTTGTTGCTCAGCCTAACCTAGCTCCCTTCTGAGCCTTTTCCTGGAAAACTCAAGAAAATGATGAAGAAAAACATAAACCGACCCTTGGAGACATGCCCTGCTTTCTTCCCTTTCTTTTTCTTTCTTTTCTTCCTTTTTCTCAGACTTCTACCTTATTCTACAACTTCCACTAAACATAAAGCCTCAGCAGTACCTATCTCTTAAAAGCCAAATGACCATAATGCCCTCCCCTTTAATCCTAAGTCTTTTAATCCACTTAGGGGCATTTTGGTCATTTTACCCAATTCCCGCTAATTCCTCAAGTGTCTCTAAAAAATTCCGCTTACTTCTCAATACCTAATTAATCACCAATTATACTCCTCGATGTCAGAATATACCCCAATATATTCTCTAAATTCCGATTTATACCCCCAGGCTCGCCTCGAGCCGGGTATAAATCCCCGCCGTGACTTTTCCGCTAATCTACTCACTAGGATCGTCTCGAATCACAAATCACAGATATATCCACATAATCATGTGGTCTCAAAAATTATCGCATATATATAGAGTTATGCCCGCAACGGGCCAAAATTACGATTATGCCCTTCTAACCTATTCAGGGCCTACATGCATACTAATACACATAGTCATGCATCTTAAATATTCAAATAGCCATATAACATGCTTTAAATCATTAAATCACATATATTCCAGTTATGCCCTCCCGGCACACTAATCAAGGTCCTTAAGCCTTATTAGTAAATTTGGGTCGTTACAAGTATCCCCTCCTAATGAGAATTTTGTCCTCAAAATTTACCTGAATAACTCGGGATACTGATCCCGCATCGCTGTCTTAAGCTCCCAAGTCACCTCCTCGACCTTACTATTCATCTATAACACTTTAACAAGAGGAATCGTCTTATTCCGCAATACTTTATCTTTCTGATCCAAGATCTGAACCGGTTGCTCTTCGTAAGCCAAATATGTCTGTAACTCCAAGTCTTCATACCTTAATACATGAGTTACATCCGAGACATACTTCCGGAGCATAGAAACATGGAATATGTCATGAACTCCAAACAACGATGGTGGCAAAGCTAATCTGTAAGCCACATGACCAATCCTTTCCAGGATCTCAAAAGGTCCAATGAATCTAGGGCTTAGCTTGCCCTTCTTTCCAAACCTCCTCACCTATGGCAAAGGTGAAACTCCATGGAATATCTGAAAAGATGTGATAAATGTCAGAGATTTTCTAAGATACCCAGAACACCTCCAAATGTTTTGAAGCAAATGCAAAGTCCCTGGCCTTTTGCAGTATAGGGAATTGATCTAATCGTGAGACTACCCAAAGGAAAAGGAGGAGTACATTTCGTGATAGTTTTTGTGGCTTATTTCACTAAGTGAACTGAAGTTGAACCACTAGCAACTATCACCTCGAAGAAAGTGTTAGATTTTGTAGTAAAAAATATCATATGTCGCTATGGTCTGCCAAAAAAGATAGTACTAACAATGGTACTCAGTTTGATAGCGATTTGTTTGCTGATTTTTGTGCTGGACATGGCATTACAAAGAGTTTCTCCTCGGTGACTCACCCACAGGCGAATGGGCAAGTCAAAGCAGTAAACAAAACGTTGAAAGACACTCTAAAGAAGCGACTCAAACAAGCTAAAGGATCCTGGGCAAAATAATTACCAGAGGTCCTTTGGTCGTACCTAACCACTGCTCGGACAACAACTGGTCATACTCATTTTCCTCTGAATATGGTTATGAAGCTATGATACTGGTTGAGATTGACTGCCCATCCCATCGAAGAAGCATGTATAGTCAGGCAGAGAACAATCAATTACTGGCTGAATATTTGCATTTTACTGAAGAAAAAAGAGAAAAAGCAATCTTCAGAGTTGTTGCCCATCAACAAAAGGTGGCCCACTATTTGAATTCTATAGTTAAAGATTGAATGTTCCGGGTCGGAGATTTAGTCCTCAGAAAGGTGTTCATCAAAGACCCATCAGGTGGAGTGCTAGGACCAAATTGGGAAGGACCATATCAGATTGAGCAAGTCATACCACTCGGCACTTACAAACTTTCTAGACTGAATGGTGAGCTGATCAGAAACTACTAGAATGGCGAGCACCTAAGGATATATTATCGATAAATAACACTTATAGAGTGGTAGCTTGGATTCAAGTGTTTTACTTGTTATTTAAGTATGTTTATGAGTTGGCTATTTGTTGACAAGTCTTTTTTTTTTAACAATTTTGGTTTTTTTGAGACTCGTTATTAGACACATTTTGTCCTTTTATAATTTACGAGTAATAAAAGAGATCACGCGCAGCGCGGTCAGATATTGCTACAAATTATGCATATGTGTTGATCATTTTTTTAACAGTGTTCAACTGATCGAAATAAACCGGGCAATGGTCAACTAACCAGTATTCACCTGGTCAAGCAGTTTGAAAATATTTAGCTGATCGGGTATTCTAGCAGTGTTCACCTGCTTGGATATTTTCTTTATATTTAATGTGTTTCACAAGTAATAATTGCTCGAACAGATTTGGTCAAGTAGCAAGTGACCAAGGATTTTTCAACCCTCGATCACTTGGGGTCACATAGGGTATACTGGTATATAATTCAACATAGGCAATGAGAGCACGAGTTAAAATATTTGTTTTTAGGCCGAATTGTAAATTTTTTAAGTCAAAAAAGGCCATTAAGCTAACTTGTTTAACATAGCATAAATAACTTGTTTAACAAAGATTCAAGGTTAAAGGCAGATATTCGTGTAAAAATAAACATTATGCTCATAAAATGTTAGAGCAATAAGAGTGTGAGAAAGTATACTTAGCAGGGAATTATTAAATTTCAACTAGAGATTATTCTCTTTGTTTGTTGTTTTTCAGATCCTCCCATAGTTTTCGCATTCTATAATTTCCAAGTTAGAAAACTAAGTACTCATGCGAAAATATAAGGAATAAATCAAAGAGACTTTACTATTCACAAAAGACTTAGAATATTTTAAGAAAAGTCAAGTGTAAAAGTCAAATAACTCGGCCGTACGAGCAAAACTATCAATGATGATAAGCAGCAATTGTCTCAACAAAAGTATAAAGAAAACAAGTAAATTATTGGCCAAGTACAAAGTTTTTGCTGGTTAGGTAGGAGGCTACTTGGTCAGATGGGCACGTTCACTGGTCTAGAAAATTGGTCCAGGGTTTGTCAACACCATCATTAACATCTGGAACCTCCTCTGGTCTGAATGATAAAGCATGAGAGGAAAGCACAGTGCTAGTTGGAAGGGCTGCCTCCTTAACGGCCTTGGCTTCGCATTTGGCAAGCTTTTCGGCCCTCGCCCCTTAAGAGAGAAAGTCAAGGATAAGAGGGTTGTTTAACTTCCATAACTGATAAAAGTGGTTGAAGCAGATTTCTTTGTAATGAGCTAGATTGATTTACTTTTCTTGTTTCAGCTCCTCATTCTTTTGAGTTTTCTCCACTAGCTGATCGGTCAATCTCTTGTTGGCCTGAATTTTCTTGTTGTTCTCATCAGCTAACTCTTTCATAGATCGCTCCCGGTCAGTAACTGCTTTCTCTGCCTGTTCAGTCTTTTCTTGGAGATCTTTCTCAGATTTAGTCAGGATTTCAATCTTTGCCTGGGCTTCCACCAATTGATCATTCAAGACCTTGAACAGCTCCTTATAATCGACTGCTCGACGTTGAGCATGACTAATAATGATGAGTCCCTAGAGTAAATAATCGAAAAAGTATTCGGAATAAGAACAACCAATAAGAAAGTGAGTGTTTTTCATGATAAGATGCTTACACTCATTATTTGAGCAAGGCTTTGTGAAGGACAACTTCAACACTTTGCCAGGGTAGAGTCTCAAAGGTCTGAGTTGTCATTGAGTGGTGAAGAGTGTGGTCTAGTAACTCTTTGCCATACTCATCAGCAATGCGAAATGGCTCGCTTAAGCCAGTTGATCGAGTAGTTTGTAGGCTGGCAGAAGAAGGAATAGACAGAGGAGTCAAGTGTGGGATAGTGACTAACTGATCAGATGGTCTCCCCTGATTGGGTTGTGTAGTCCTCGTGACCTTGCTTGGAGGATTCAAGCTGCTACCTTAACCAGTCTTCCACTTTTGGGCAGAAGGAGTGTTGAACTACTTGAACTACTTAAACATAAGTGAAAAAGAAAATTCTGCAGACTTTCATCACAATCATTCTCAAAATATAATTATGGTTACTATTAGTAAAACCTGAGTTCAGAATTTCATCGAAAATATATTCCTCGTCTTCCAACGATGAGTTGTCTTCTCTGAGAAGCTCAATGCTTTTGCCTTTGCCAAGCCTAGTAGGGAAGACAGGTCGGTGGATTTTTAAGAAGAGGTTCTCTAATGATAAGATCACCTGGTTGGCGTGGCTGAGGAGATGGTTCAGAAGAGAACTGGTCAATCACTACTTCGGTATCTGCATTAGACTGATCAGGCATATCTACTTCATCAGTAGTGCTGCCCACAACAATGTCTTTGTTGTTCTGTAATAACCCCGCCAATTGAAGATTCTCCAAGGTGACAAATTACTCAAAATCCTTCTCTTCAATGGGCATGTTAGCGAGATCCTATGCCTGGGAGTGCATTTCCCTGGCTAGGAGAGGTTGATTAAAAGGGCTTGCATGCATAAAAGCCAGGTTGTTGGCTTTGATGTCTGGAGTAAGAAAATATTCCATATAATACTTTCCAGGATTTGATTTATGGGCAATGCCATGAAGATACTTAACCCCTTTTTGCCTATGAAAGAGGTGGAAAAAACTTATATTCTTGTGGCAGGGGTTGGTCCTAAAATTGAACAAATAGTGTACCTCATGAAGGGTAGGTGGGTTCCAGCCTTGGAAGTGGTAGAGAATGTATAAAGCAGACAGAGCTTGTATCCCGTTTGGAGCAATCTGGAAGGGAGAAACATTAAAGTAATCTTCTATTCACCAAAAGAAAGGATGTAAAGGGATAGTAGCTCCTGCATAAATGCGATACCTAGACCATGCACCACCAGGATTATTGGCTCTCTGGTATGGATGTGGGCATACCACATTCACTCCTTCAATTCCCAAAGTCTGAATATGTCTATCAAACATTTTGGGGTTTAGCTTAGAAGCCTTAGCTACGAACCATGAAGGCACGCGGTCTTCTTCTTTCCTCGGTTTGAGTGTAGTAGTTTGTTGGATTTTTGTGGCAAAAGTCTGGGTAGCCTTTCTCCTGGGTTTACTAGTTTTTCAAACGTGGTGAGGAGGCTTTGAAGAGGCTTCAGTCTTAGCTTCTTCTAATAAATTTTCTCCCACAAAAGGCACTCATTCCACCACATTTTGTGTCGCTCTACGAGCTACTTGGGGATCTTGTTCCTGAGGGAGTCGATTGGACTTATTCACCCTCATCAGTTGGTGCTGACGTTGCTGCTTAAGGAAATGCTCCCGTGAAGGAAGTATAAAGATGATCATGGAAGGATTTTCTTGAGACAACGAAGACAGTCTTCCAGAGTTCAATTTCTGGGAGATTTGGAAGAAGAATCGCTGCTAAGAAGGGTATCACTTGAAGCGGGAGATGAAGAATCAGAGTCTGTTGGTTGTC
Organism: Humulus lupulus; assembly: GCF_963169125.1. Taxonomy (NCBI): domain Eukaryota; kingdom Viridiplantae; phylum Streptophyta; class Magnoliopsida; order Rosales; family Cannabaceae; genus Humulus; species Humulus lupulus. Next base: position 91,829,032 of record NC_084794.1, on the reverse strand, counting down.
ACCTCCCCTATAGTTGAAGCAATTCATCTACAAAAAATACGGGGAGGTGAGTAAACCAAACAGAAAATTAATGTAAAGTAAAAATATTTACTACCCAGTGAAAAATATCTCTGAGCAGTGAAAACATTTTACTGCCCAGATAAAGATATTTTTTAGCAACGATAATAATTTTAAGCAATTCACAAGGAAAACGGAAATTTTTTTGAGTGCTATGTGTTCGGGGACATTAAGTCTATAGTTTAAATACGCACGAACTCGATAGGTTGGGTGCTTAATTCGAGTGGCTAAAGCATGTTGTTGAGGAGCACAAACACATTTTCCTATTCATGGGGCTCACAAACAAGATCAAAAAGGGGAATTTCAAGGGTTTGCAAAAGTTTCATGAAAACTCCAAGAATTCATACACACCCATGAACCCGAATGTATGTTTGAGGATGGGAAATCGTTTTTTCTCTAAAATTTCATGAAATTGGAAGACCCAAAGCCTAAACTACATCAAAACAACCACAAAATCACTATCCTTCAAAGATTCATAACAAAAATTCCAAAGAAAGCATTCCAAAAGAAGGTTTCGGCCACCACATGTTCTAGCAAAGTATGTGCAGAATTTGGCAGCTTCAAAATGCTTAAAAGTGAAGATTAAGAAGATAAAAGTTACCCAAATGGGTGGAAGAGCCTTGGATTTCTTGAGAGTTTCCTTTGAGTTACTTGAAGAAAATGAAACACTCTTGAAAGCCTTGAGGAAGATTCGGACGTGGCAAAGGGGGAGTTTTTTTTTTGTGTTGTTCTTTTTGGCTTTAGAAGGTTAGACAAGCATGGGGTTATTTATAGGAAACTGGTAACTGTCATTTTAATGAACTGAAAAGTTTAATCATGCGTCTATTTTCAAAAGTCAGGAGAGTGTAGAGGGTCATTTTTGGAATTTTAAGACACGAAAATTATTAAATTTTCTGGCGGGTCATCACTTGGAGGTACTTTCTGTGGAAATCATCCATTCTCTGATTAGTTATTTAATTTTTGGGATTTAACCAGACAGACTTTTATTATGCTTTTGGACAACCTGAATAACTACCAATTAGAGAAAACGTTTTTCATATGAGAAAATCATACAATAAACTTGGGGGGCAAATGTTATCCCCAAAATTTCAGTTTAATGACGTGGCAATCAGAGTTGACAGGTGACAACTCATGGCTACCAAGTAGAGCATTAATGGTTAATAAATGTGTTAACCAAGGGAAGTGCAAAGGTTAGAAAATGATCTACAGAGTCGACATGTCACTGATCGGAAGAACATTGGCCGAAATGATGGTTTTACCTGGTCAGAAAACAGTTTACCCGACTAGGTAAGAATTTACCTGGTCAGGAAGTAATTTACCTAACCAGATAAGAATTTTCTTAGTCAGGAGGGAGTTTCACCTGACTAGCAACATCAGGAGGGAGTTTTACCCAGCCAGCCATATCAGAAGGGAGTCTTACCCGACCAGCCACATCAGAAGGGAAGCCGACCGGGTATGTTGAGTTAGATGCCCAGTGACTTTTTTTGGAATCTCAGTAACAAATTCAACCCAAATCACCCGTAACCACCGCGCGAATCTCTCAAGAATCCGGAGTAATAGCTATATTGTTGTAATTTGAATTTGTTTATTACTTTATTAATTAAAGTTGGTTTAAAAAACCAAGGACCCCATCAAAACGAGAGATTTTTTCGATCCATGAGCGTATAAATAAAGGGCTCATGGAATCATTTAGAGGATATGATCTTTTTGGGGACTTGGAAACTCGCTAATTTTGAGACTTTGGGGTTGTTACTTGGGGCATTCTTGGGGCATTTTCTGAGAGAAGTTAGAGAGAGAAACATTGTACCTTTTTACTTATACTTAAGAAACTCAGTTGCCTCAGGTGCATCTGATCTTAAGTGTAGGTACATATATAACAATTTAAAGTGGATTAGTCTATTACCAACAAGTTAGGGCTGAACCACTATAAAATTATTTGTGTCATTTATTTTCTATTCAAGGTTTACTGTCGTTTTTGCGTCTACACGTCGTTAGCCAAAATCTCGGTCAACAATATTGTTTACGCATTAATTTTATTATTGGTTTCCATGAAAGTCTTATAAGGCCCATTACCCATGAATGTAGATTCCTAAACCTATAAATAAAGAGTTTAGTGAATCATTATTTTCTAAGCGGTGATTCTCTAAGCTCTAGGCTATCATTATACACACTGAAACTCTTGTAAAAAATTTAGACGTGTTCATACTTTTATACACCAATTTGTTTACTCTCTCAAGCTTGTGAAACTCAGTTGACACAGGCTCATCTGATCGTGGATTTGGGAATTCACTTCAATAATAAAAGTATATGTGTGGATTTAGGTTATTACCAATCTCTGGGGCCGAACCACTATAAAGTCCTTTGTGTCGTATTTATATTCTTAAGTTTAGCTCTTATTTCATATCGTTTATTTGACTCTGTGTCGTTGACCAAATTGGTGGTCAACATTTTGATGCTTTTTTTTAGTGTTGAATTCAAGATCATCTACAATCAATTGTTGATCATAAATAATGTCTCATAAGAAGAATCAAGGCCAACAAATGGGCCAGAAATCTAATGTTGGGTTTACACTCTCAATAAAACAATATTTCTCATGTAACACATTTTTATTATCAATAAAAGAAGGAGAAATCATTTTATGTATTCAGTTGCATTGCTCGCCTTTTTTATTACATGTTTATTCATTTAATACAAACATTCATATAACTCGAACATATGGATGGTTATAATTATTGATTGTCTTTTCTGATATAGCTTGGCAGGACCGGCATCTTGAACTTGAATGGGGCTTCTGCATGACCAATTCTGTTGATAAATGGAGTGTCCTTTCTTTGATTATACTCTATGTCAAAAGTCTTATTCCCTGCTAGTTGCTTAATGACCTGATTTAGTGCGTCTATCTGAGCATGTATTGTTGTTGGACTTGATGGAGCAGGGCCAGCAGCAAAAATGTTTTCATCAAGTCTTTACCTTCAATCATTCAAAACATTTATCAAGTCTTCTTCTACTCGCATCTAGTCCTCTCTCCTTAGAAGATTAAACACATTTGCGCTTCTTGGTCGCCCCCAACATTTTGACTCTATGGTCAATTTTCATGGAAAGGGGTACCTGGTGTCCTTCTTTCTGTTCATCCTGACGACTAACTTCTCTTCTTTGGGCTCTGTAATATTTTGAGTCTCCATCGTTACAGTCATCCCCATCTCTTTATCGAGACTTATTTGTTCTTGATCGACTATATAACGTCCTGAATTCGCTATTAAGGCTGAGTGTCTTTATTACTATGCCTGGAATGCATAAGTGGAATTATATGAGTGATTAATGGATTATATGTGATTAGGTGATATAAATGATTTGTGTGGTAATGTGGCTAGATATGCATGTTTGTGTGTATTAAATATGCATGTGGGCCCATTTCTATAAATTGGGGCATGTTTGCAATTTTTAGTTGCTGGGGGCATAAATGCAATTATGTATGTGTTATGAGTGAGACCCCACTGTTATGGGGATACGTTTGAGATGTGTGGTCCGAGGCAATCTTAGTGAGCAGATTAGCGGAATAGTCACAATAAGGTCTAATACCCGGCTCGGGGTGAGCCTAAGGGTATTTTGGGAATGTAGTATGCATTAGAGGTTAAACGGGTAACATGTAATTATTTAGGTATGTTGGGATTAATTGGGAATTTATAGGGCTACTCGAGGTTTAGCAGGAAAATGGTGGTGTTGTCCGTATTTTTCACCGCCGACACGTGGCAACCCCAGTGGTTGGCTAGGATATTTGTGGACATCCTCGAGGCATGTTACTGCTCGAGGCCTGTAGTCGGAGAAAAGGTCTTCCTATAATAGGTTTTATCTGAAGGGAGCAGTAGGTGTCTTGGTGAGTTACTCGCCGATGTTCGGTCTCGGAGATGGAGGTTCTCAAGCTCTGACCTACGAGGTGGAGCAAAGTGTCAGTGGGTGTGGGTTTTCAGAGTCAAAGGATCGTCTGACAACCTTTTTGGGTGATCCGTCAACAATGTTGTTGAGTGTACGACTTGAAAATTTTCATGCCCACTACGCCTCCTGACACGGAAGTATGTACAGCATGCTCTGGCAGTCCCAGGGGTATGCTCCCCATAAAGTAGTTACCTTTCTATTGTGGGCCCCGAAAATCTCGTGTGGGTTGTGGTCTCTATTCAATGCAGCCCAATGCATTGAAGTGTATTAATCCCCCAATTATGGGAAGAATGTGTATTAATTACATATGATTAATATTAATGACCCCAACCTCTATAAATAGGGCTAGGAGTCTCATTGTATGGGGTTTGGTTTTGGAGAGAGAAAACTACTTGTACTCAGAGCAATCTAAACGATGCCTGAGAAAACACTATAAAAGCGTACAATCTGTAACACCCTAGATAACCAAGGTCGTTACACGGTGTGATTATAAATGTGCAGGACTTGCTAATCAAGTCATATAGTTGAAAACGTGATCCTAAAGTCATAATCAGATTAGGGTTAAAAGATTTTGGTCATAAATGAGAAATTTCTCATTTAAATAAACGTTTAGTACATGGGATCCCAAAAACAAGTTTTAAAGGACAGTTTACAAAATTTCAAAGTTATATACATCCACAAGCCACTCTAATGGCAAAATACGCATTTCAGGTTTTCCTGTCCCTACACTAATCCTCAGCTGTGGTGGACGAACAGCTGACTATGTACATTCTGCCCCAGAGCTCTCCAACTTAGGAGTGGTCCACCTTGCCCTTGCCTTTACCTGCACCACGTAGCACCCTCGAGCCAAGGCCCAACAAACAAATAATCCATAAAGCTGTTAACTAGGTATTCAACATGCCATAACAGTCATCTACTCAGAAGAGGTCAAACAATTATTCATAAGCCATTCATCTCAGTATTAAACAAGTTATAATCAACAGGCAACAATGATAACATATCAATATCCATCATACAATATTCATGGTCGACACCCTTAGGCTGCACCCTCTATTTAATCCACTGTCTCCAGCTCACTTAGGCCGAGCCCAGTGCTTAACCCACTGACTCCGACTTGCTTAAGTCGAGCTCAGTGATTATTTAGCTATTCTCAGCTACCAATGGCTGAGGCGCATCCTATGTGCAAATGCCTGTTCTGGCACTCTTAGGCCGTTTATTTCATGCTCACATGGCATACTATGATCACACAACATATACATTCAATTACAGGGAATCTCAGTCCCACACAATCACATAAGGGTGCAGTTTTCTTACCTTTACTTCTGAATGCTTTAGTTAATAGAGACGACCCTCGAGCATGATCCTGTTCTGGGCCCTAGCGTACACCTAGTCACAATCCAATAAATGGAACTTCGATAAGTTTGAATTCTAAAGGACAATCTCATAACCAAATGCGTGCTCTCGGGACCTCTAATTCCACCAAACGAAGTTGTGAAACCGTCCCCCGAGCCCCCAAGCCAAAACCCTAAAAAGTACCCAAAAACCAAGTACTAGAGGTAGGGTAGTGCTACAGAGCTACAAGAGGGTGCTACAATGCTATAGTCAGAAAAATAGCCCCCCAGGAACACAGCCTAGCGTTGTAGCACTCCCAGCCTAGTGCTACAGTGCTGCAACCCGAACATGCAAAATTCTGGGTTTCTCCCATCGAACTTTCCCGAGCCAAAGCTACAAAATCCACTCCAAACCTTAACTAAACTCAAAATAGAACCTACAATTCACTATAGCTCAACCAAAACACCCACATAACACCAAAACTTGGCTAACAACTTCATCAAACACAAAAATCAAACTTGAGCTTTGAAGCTCAAAAATACCATCTAAAACCAGAAAGCCAAGATAATCAAGGTCAGAAATTGTTACCTCTGATGAAAGAATCCGACCCTGGGTTGCCTTCAATGTTCCTCCCAACTTTGATTCCTCCAATTCCCAAGTTTAAATCCTTAAACTTCCATCCAAAACCAAACTCGTAAATCATTCTCAACAAAGCTCAGCAAACTCAGATAAAACCTTAAACCTTACCTTAATTTGGAAGCTAATTCCAGCTGAACTCCTTAGCTACTCCAAGGATCAGAGCCCCAAAACCTAGCCCAGACTTCCTATTGAGTCTTTAGCTTCAAAATTCTCAAAGGAGGGTGAGAGAGAAAGAAATCGTGAGAAAGGGAAAGAGTGAGCTGAGTGTTCTCTGTTTTTCTTTCTTTCCTTCAGTGCTTCTACTTCTTTCTACTATAGTCTAAGGAAAACAGATTATATCAGTTATCCCTCTAATAACCAAAAGACTCTTTTACCCTCCCAACCTAAAACTACGCCTTTTAATCAACCTAAGGGTATTTTGGTCATTTGCTCCCAATTCCCGCTAATTCCTCAAGTGTCCCTAATATGTACCACTTGAATCACGTTATCCAATTAATCACCAATTATTTTTCCTCAATGTCTAATTATCTTCAATATATTTCCCAGATTCCCAAAATACCCCCAAGCTCCCCCAAACTGGGTATAAATTCCTGCCGTGACTATTTCGCTAAACCGCTCACTAGGACTTTCTCGTGACATATGTTGCAAATACATCCACATAATAATGTGGTCTCAACAATTTACCACAAATAATCACATCTATACACTCAACGGGCCAAAATTACAAATATGCCCTTATAAGCTAAATAGGGCTCACATGCATATTAATTCTCGTAATCATGTGTTTCACATATCCATATAATCATAGAATCATGCTTATCACATAATCATGCATTTAATCATTTAAATCACACATAAACCAATTATGCCCTCCCGCCATGCTAATCAAGGCCCTTAAGCCTTATTAGTGATTTTGGGTCGTTACACAATCACAAGCTTCCAATCTCCCTAATACTACAGACTCGTGGACTGGAGTTCTTTTATAACCTGAACCACATAAAAATCTTTGTGTTCTTATAGTTATTTCTTTAACCTCTCTTATTAAAGTTTATAGAGAAAAAGGCAGTCAACATTTTGGTAATTTCATTGAGAGATTGAAGGAAGCATTTGACATTCACGATCATGGTGATTACACGAAGAAGCGTTACAAAAGAAGTGCCCCCTCCTACTGGAGTTGAAGGATGAGAACCTAGTAGGCAACCACCTCAGGACGTACCTGAGATGATGGAGGACTACGATGAGTATGTTGAGTATGACGACGAAGATAATTATGTCGACCAAGGGTACTGTGAGGATGAAGATCCTCAGCCCATGGAGGCAGAAGACATGCCGGAGGTGGTGGTGCTCCGCGAGAAGGTGGCTACCCAACAACAAAAGCTTGATGCTCAAGAAGGTAACATCACTACTCTTCAGAAGATGGTGCTTCCCATGAAGGCCAGTCTTGCAACCAGAGGGTTGCAAGTGGACCCCAATGGAAATGCACCAGCTACGCACCCTGTCAAAGTGCCACCTGTCAACACAGCTAATGTGCCTCCTGAGCACCCAGCTGTCGAGGCGCAGGACATGCTGACCTATGAGATAACCTCAATGCTCGGAGGTGTAATAAGGTCGGGGTACGTTAGCCTGATGGTAGAGGCTCGTCAGATCTCTGAGACAATCTCAACGCTCAGAGAAGAAACTGCCTGGCACAGAGCATCAACCAGATCACGGTCCTCTTCGTGCAGAATTAGAAAGTCTGAAGCGAATAATGCTCAGAATGGCCAGGCGACAAGGTCATGAGTCTGAGTCAGAAGATGAGGAGGTAGAGCCATATGCTTCTCACCTTGTTGAGGCCCCACTACATCCGGGATTCAAAATGTCGTCCATACCAGCTTATGATGGTGGTTGGGATACCATAGACCATTTGTCCAAGTTAAAGAAGCTAATTTCGGTGCATCGTGTCTCCAACAACGCAAAATGTCACGTGTTCCCCCTCACCCTGAGAGGCCAGTAGACGAATGGTTTAAGAAGCTCCGACTAGGGTCCATTCAGACGTGGCAACAGTTATCATCCACCGTCCGAAGACCGTTCATAGAAGTCTGGAAGGTAAGCTTTGAGGTCAACGCCTTGGCCAACATCAAGCAAGGACCGTTTGAGAACCTCAAGGCCTACATCAAACACTTCAAAGAAGAAGCGGCAAGGACTAAGAGGGTCAATGATGGCCAACAACTGATGGCATTGCAGGCTGGTATCCACGTGGGATCCCCGCTCTAGGATGATCTCCAGCGAAGGGGATGTCGGTGTCTCGACTTCATTCGTCGGGCTCAAGAATACATCAGCTGGGAAGATGCCCAAATCAGGGTGTTCGACGCTTCCACCCTTTTCCTTGCCTCGACTGCTCCTGGCCCCATGGCCTCGGGGATCCAATACTCCCCCTATGTTCACATTCAACAGGGTTCGTTGGGAGCCCAGCCATGCCAGAGTGCCGCCCCTTCCGGTTGTAGTGCCATGTCTACTCCTGGATTTGGTATGTCTCCGACAGGGTTCAGGGCAGCGTCTACTAGATACAGTGCTTTTTAGTCTGCATTCAGTGCTGGAGCTATCACCCCGTCCCATCCGGCTGAATCCAGTTGAGCTCTCAGTGGCACAGGTCACGGAGGGAAGGGTAAGGGTCGCAAACTCAGGGAAACAGAATCACACATCATGAAAAGAGATTCGCATCAGGCGAGAAGTATGTATCGCAGTATTCTGAATATACTGACTTGTTGGACTCCCGAGAGAACATTTTCATGGCCTCGACACAACACATGCACTATAGGAAGCCACAACCTATTCGAAGAGACAGGGATAGGCGGGACCCTGGCAAAAAAATTCATTTCCACAACGACATAGGGCATCACACTAACGATTGTCGCCAACTCAAGGATGAGATTGAGAACCTCATCAAGCTAGGAAACCTCCATCAGTATGAAGGGTGGACCGTGTTAGGTACAGCCACTCATGGCCGGGTCGGAGGTCCCACCTGCACACCTCAGGTCCCGACAGCAACTCTTGTAGGTCCCCAGCATCCAGCAGCCCAAGGGCCTCATCTAGTAAATGGGCGGGTAGGAACCATCTCAGGAGGACCTCACCTGGGGGGCACCTCATAAAGCTCGCAGAACAGGCATGTTCGAGTTTTGAACCACGATGATGAGGTAATGGCTTTGGCCCAATTACCTGCCCAAATGTCGCGAATGACTGACCAAGTCATAACGTTCTCCGAAAATGATGCTCGGAGAGTGCATTTCCCACATCACGATCCATTGGTGATTAAGAGCCAAATCTCCAAAAAGATGGTGGCGCGAATTTTGGTAGACAATGGGAGTTCGATGAATATCCTATTTAAATCAGCCTTCGAGAAGATAGGGCTGACTACAATAGACCTGTCCCCGTGCGCCTCGACACTTTATGGGTTCTCGGGAGAAACCTTCATCCCAATGGGGCAGATAAAGCTCCCAGTGACGCTCAGGGAGTTACCTCACCAGGCCTTTAAGTACTACACCTTTATGGTGGTGGATTGTCTCTTGGCATACAATGCCATTTTGGGACGACTAGCACTGGTGGAGTTCGGGGAAGTCACCTCTATCCATCATCTATGAATGAAATTCCCCACGGATGTAGGAATCGGCATAGTCTGTGGTGACCAGAAAGAGGTGAGACAACGCTACAATGTCTCCCTCAAGGCTCCTGTGATTATGGTAAGGGAGGAAGGCTCTTAAAGCTTCGAGACCCCGGAGAAATGAGTTGTGCAGGACTTGGGGCCTGACGAGTTAGACCCAAGGGTTTAAGAGAAGACATCCATTGAACCTATAAAGGAAATAGAGGAGGTGGTTCTAGATTCCTCCACCCCGATAGGAAGGTGAAAGTCGAGGGATGCTTGAAAATGGAGGTCTAAGAAGCGTGAGTGGTCTTCCTCAGAGAAAACCAAGATGTGTTCGCTTGGTCACATTCCGACATGACTGGCATTGATCCAAATGTCATATGTCATGCCTTGAATATCAACTCTACCTTTGCTCCCGTTTAGTAGAAGCAACAGACATTTGACCAGACTTGGAAAGAGGCCTTCAAAGCTGAGGTTGACAAGCTCCTCTCCAATGGGTTTATCCGAGAAGCCCAATGTCCCAGTTGGCTGTCGAATCCTATCCTCGTGCCAAAGCCAAATGGCACTTGGGGGACATGCATAGATTTTTCTGACCTTAACAAGGCTTGTGCGAAGGACAGTTTCCCACTCCCTAAGATAGATCAGATGGTCAAGGCCACCTTCGGTTACGAGTTGATATCATTTATGAACACATACTCGGGATATAACCAAATATCCATGCACGTCAATGATCAGGAGCACATTAGCTTCTGAACCGACAAGGGTGTCTATTGTTACATCGTGATGCCTTTCAGGTTGAAGAACGTCGATGCCACTTACCAAAGGCTGGTTAGTAGAATGTTCATGAATCAGTTGGGGCGAAGTATGGAGGTCTATGTGGATGATATGTTGGTTAAGTCCTGGACCACCCCAGATCATATAGGCGACCTGGCTGAGGTCTTCGTGGTGCTCCGCCGGCTCAGAATGAAGCTTAACCCCCAAAAGTGCACATTTGGGGTGGCCTCTGGCAAGTTTTTAGGCTTCATCATAAGCGCTCAGGGGATTGAGGCAAACCCCAAAAAATCAAGGCCTTAATCGAAATGCCTTCTCCCCGAAAGCATAAAAATGTTCAAAGCCTGATAGGGAGAATCACAACTTTGAGTCGTTTTGTCTCCAAGGCAACGGACAAATGCATCCCTTTCTTCAATATCCTCCAAGGGAGTCAGAGGTTCAAATGGACAGAAGAGTGTGAACGGGCATTCCAATAGCTCAAGACGCACATGGCAAACCCTCTGATCCTGTCCAAGCCAGTGGACGGAGAGCTCCTCCTACTCTACATGGTTGTGTCGGAAGACGCCGTTAGTGTCACATTGGTTAGGGAAGGGACTCCTCAGGGTAGAATCTAGGTATCCACTTATGGAGAAGCTAACCTTCTGCTTTATGGTAGCCTTCCGGCACATGTAATGGAAACCGTGTATATAAAACACGGTAAGAATTTTTTTTGTTTTGTTTGTGTTTAGTTTCCGTTATATCCCATTAATGATGTGTAAAGAGCACCCGCTCGCCTGGACAAGTGACCGTAGACTAGTCTCTGTTCACTTAGAGGGCATGGAGTTAGGGAAGCACTGCACTTTGCAAGGAATGACCTAGGAAATAGGAAACTAATAGTCTAGCTTAAAAGGTAGCTTATTCTAGGTAAAACTAAGCTTAGTACCTAAGAGCTAGATAACCCAAGTAGCGCCAGAATAGACTATGGTCATCTGCCACAGACACCAAGCCCAAGGAACTCTGACCAAGCTTTTGGCTCCGAGATGCAAACGGAAGGCTGAGTACCCATACTTGGCCCCGGGAAATTCGTGATATGGGAAGCTTGGCTAGTCATCGAGCGAAGCGCCCCTAATATCATTGTATCCCATATTTAGAAAAGTGAGTATAACAGAATTAAGAATTTAGGTTACCTCCCGAGGATAGCACGCACCCATAGAGTAATAACCAAATTCTAATTTGTGCAATACAAACGGATACCCAGGCGGCCTACACCAGGGCGTCTCGTTAACTTCACCTCCTGAATAGTGCATACTCGGGGGCAGGTGTTTTCACTTGCCAGAACCCCTGAAAGCCCGAATCTTTGGGCTGTAGGGGCATGAGGCGGCGATTAAACACCTGTAGTAAATTTCACATCAAAGCTATTTCTAGGGCTGCGGGCCTACATTCGTGTAATGTTGAATTTATAAAACCAAGTGTTAAAATGATTTGAGTTCTTGTTCTCGTGACATTCGTGTTATGCTGAGTTTATGGTACCAGGTGTTAATATGATTTGAGTTCTTGTTCATGTGACATTCGTGTTACACTGAATTTATAGATGCAAATGTTAAAACGATTCGAGTTCTTGTTCTCGTGACATTCGTGTTACATTGAATTTATAGAACCAAGTTTTTTAAAACAAGTGTGAATTCTTGTTCTTGTGACATTCATGTTACATTGAATTTATAGAAACAAGTTTTATAAAACAAGCATGATTTCTATTCTCGTAAAATTCGTGTTATGTTGAACTTGTAGAATCAAGAGTTTAAAAACCTTTTGAGTGCTTTTTCACATGACAATTTAAGTTACAGTGAATTCATAGAACAAAACCAAATAAAAAGTAGTGCAAGTCACATAACTCTTAAATGGGTAGATAATTACAAGTATGCTCGGGGCTCGATCGATTTTTCGTCTATACCCCACTGAATTTATGGCAGGCAGGCCCGAATACAAAAGTTATGCTCAGACTTCGGGAACCTCCGCCACCAGTTCTATGACCAGATCTATGCTCGGGGCACCACTCGCCTGGGCCGCCTCGGCAGTTGGGGATGCTTCGGCAACTTGGGAAGCTTGGAGACGCTCATTGAAAAGGTACTTGTACTTCTCGGGATCCCTAGTGAAGTCCAGGTTCATGTCCTGATTATGATACCAGGCTACATAAAAGGCATCTTCGGTGATAGACTCGGTCTCCTGCTTAAGCTTCTCCACCTGGCACATGGAAAACCTATTCATCTCCATGGCTTGGAGGGTCTTCCTCTAAGCTACCTCAGCCTGATCGGTAGCCTCCTTAGCCTGCTCCTGGAGCTGAGAATTTTCCAAGGCCACTCGGGCGATCTCAATCGTAGATTTCTTGGCCTCCTCTTGGGCTCATTGCATGCTGTCAACGGTGGCCTGTTTTTCCCCTTTAGCCTGCTGCAAATCCTTGGAGGCTTTCTGGAGGGTCTCCTCGAGCTCCCGAGAGCGTTTTCGCTCAACCTAGAAGGCAACGTTGGCTCGAGAAAGTTCTTCCCGAGAACCCTTCATTTTCTCCTTGAGAGAGGAAATCTTGTCTTGGGATCTCCAGAGCTCATATGATTTCTCCATCATAATGTCTCCCAGGCATTGACAGGCTAAGGCAGACTGCAAAACAAAAAATAGAGTAAGACAAATGTGTTAGCTCAATAACATATGGATAAGTTGAATCCAAGCGCGAGAGTGCTTAGCTTACCCAAACAAAAGCGCACCGACACGAGGCCACGAGAGATGCCTCGTTACTATCGCCAAGTTGGGAGAAGCTTCAAGTGGTCAACTTGCACATGGTGGAGCTAACCCCCTGAAAGAGCTCGGCAGCGAGTAGGGCAACTATGTCTCCTAACTTAGTGGAGAACAGGGTCTCCAGCTCATCCCGGTCGATTGGGGGGACCAGGGGCCTCTCTCGGGGTGGCTTGAGTTGTCGGAGCTATCTCATGCAAAGCTTTGTTACCTTCTTCCAGCATGGCTTCGAAGTGTTAAAGCATCCTCTTATACTGCTCCAACAAGTCCCCCTCATACTTCTCAGGATACACAAGGAGATGGATTTGGGCTGGCACCGCCTCCTACTCTGAATCGTGGACTGACCCTTGGTCTGGCTCTGGTACCCCCTCTGACCTTACCTCTTGTACCACCTCCGACCTTACATCTTGTGCAGCCTCGTATGGCCCAGGCGAGGAGGGGATCTCCACCACCGGGGGCAGGTCAACTGCAAGGGACTCCCGGGGGGAGTGGAAACTCTCTGCTTCTTCGCCAGATGAGAGGGATCGGGTCAATCCTGAGGACGTGATGACCCATCTCCTGTCGAAGAGCCAGGGGGCGCTCCCCACCTTAAGGCAGACCGAGAAATGTCCTCCAATCCCATGTGAGCTGCAGGAACAAGGCAAACGGTTAGTATACATACTACACAAGGATAAGACAATAAAATAAGCTACTCGGAGGCTCACCGTGAACTGAGCCTCGGTGCAAAAAGTGAGGGTGTACTATCTTATTCCTTGCATCACAACTAATATTGGTTCCATATTGGCAAAACCAGCTCAAGGTCAAAGATGTCACTCGATCTAAGGGTATGAACCCACGGAAGGTAGGTTGCCTCCTAGGGTGGTGGAGGTAAACATCTACGAGATCTAGGTAGTCTTGGAATTCTTTCCTAGTCCAATGCAGATGTGAGATTTCACCACAATGGAGAAGTGCTGGGGAAGCCCAAACATGCCCGGGACTTATCCTATCACCTACTCGGGAAGCAGACGTCAGGACGAGAGGTGAGTTACATGAGTCCAGGTGGGAAGCTTCCATCCCTACCTGAAGTTCTTCCTCGAGCTCCTAGTCTTCTTAGGCCTCTCGTGCCTCTTCTATGGCCCGATCGTTTACCAGCCTTTCCTCCACCAACGGTCTGTGATATGCTGTTTTGGCCAGCCCTTCTATGTAGTTGATATGGCGAAACACAAACTCCCAAGACTTTTTGGATTGGCGTTATTTGGTCAGCTCCATGTTGCTTATTCTTTGTTAGATTCTGAGAAGCCCCGACCTAATGGGATTCGACTCTGTTACCAGGACGCTAAGATCCAAGTCCCGGTCGAGGAAAGCCTTCATCGCCTAGAGGTGATCCTCCAAAAGTTGTACGTATGGAGTTCACCGGAAAGGACCTATTCAAAAGGAAGTGACTAAGTATCGAACACATAAAGGTTCCTAGTAAAGCAAAGAATAAGCGAATTCAAAAATATACTCACCTACTCAAGCGAAGTTGAGAATTAAGGTCGGATAACTACGAGTTGGGAAGCCGTCCGTAAAGAAGAAGGCATCCTTGAAGTCCTAAGCATGATTCTCGTTATGGTGGGGAACCTTGTAGTTGAGCGACAAGGCTGGATACTTCACCAAAGCGTAATATCCATCCCGCTTGGAACCCTTCTTTCGAGGGGTGGTCTAGAAACTGTAGAAATATAGGATCTCTGCTAGTGAAGGCTCCGACCATTTCTGCTTCCAGAATATAACATACATCCCCGTGAGCACTCTATATCCATTGGGGGAGAGCTAGAAGGGGGCTATCCCCATGTACTTCAAGAATTTAACGAAGTACTGCTTAAGGGGTAGGGTAGCCCCTGCCATCCGGTGGGCCTAGCTCTAAGCACCCAAGCCATAGACGATGCGATGTGCCCGCTCAGACTCCCGGTAGAGGCGGATGACGCATTCGTCCCCGACTGAGTAGTACCTCATGATCGCCTCTAGAGCGTCAGGATGTCGAAGCAGAGTGCGATAATAGTCCACCTTGAATGCCTCACCCTCATTTTTTTGTAAAGGATGTGGAACAGGGGTTTCGTTTACCTCCTCCACTATGAGCCCCGAGACTTCGAACATTGCAGGCCTCATCGCCACCTGGAGGTCGGGATGGATGACTTGTTCCCCGCTCTGCTCTCGGGACCCCATCCTTGCATTGCCTTTGGGAGCATCTTGTGTGCGGGCCATTTCAGATATTTCCTAGTAGAAGAGGTAGAATCCGTGTTCGTGTAAATGGTGGAGTTCCTTAGACATCTGAGACAAAAGACCAAGTAGTTAGTATTCTGACCGAAATAAAGATGGCCAAAACATAGATGACTCTAGGAAAAATGCTCGAGAAAGAGGAGAGTTTTAAAAGAAAATGCAAGATGGCCCTGGCACCTAAGGACAAGCCAGAGGGGACGAACCTACCGGAATTTGGAAATTTCCCAGATTCCGATCACAGGCCCAGGAATGCAAATTTGACAGACGACCTTTGAAGGTCATTTCGAACGAGCCAAGTGTCAAAATATGCCTAAAACGACTCGTAAAAATGAGGAACATACTCTAACAAGCCACACTACTGCCATTCCTGAGAATATATATAAAAAAAACCTAGCACGCACTGAGAAAAGTAGGTTGAAGATACTTACATGAAATAAAGTGAATATAGGTGCTCAGGCGAATCCTAACCTTGAAGCACAACCTGCCGTCTGACCAAAAGTAGGACGATTCACGCCAGTCATCCAGAACTCCGGGAAGGGGTTGAAGATTAGAAGCAGACAGAGAAAAAGAAACGATAAAATGTGTTGGGAGAGTTTAGGATTTTTTAATGGTTGTGGTATGAAATTAAAAGTTTTCTGGGTTTTTATAACCAGTAAAAAGTATAAGAGAGGCAACACTCCCACAATCATCGGACAAATAGATTTACTAAAAAGTAATTCGACGGTCAGGTTTCAAAAGGCGTGGATCGCAATCATTGTTTTCTTTGGGATAAGACACCTCAGGCTCAGAGTATATGTTTGGGATATCGAGGTGACCCCTAATTAAATGCATGGACTGACGGGCCCAATAATGGGGCGTGGACACGTAGTTCTGCTTTTCAGAGTGACATCAGCGGAAGTTTAAACAGTTACTATATGAGGATTGTTCGAAATCTTCCTCAGTTTTAAATCTCCACTGTCCGAGGATAAGTAGAGACTCAGGGGGAAAATGTTGTCCGTATTTTTCACCACCGACACGTGGCAACCCCCAGTGGCTGGCTAGGATATTTGTGGACATCCTCGGGGCATGTTACTGCCTGAGGTCTGTTGTCGAAGAAAAGGTCTTCCTAGACTAGTTTTTATCCGAAGGGGGCAGTAGGTGTCTTGTTGAGTTACTCGTCGATGTTCGGTGTTGAAGATGGAGGTTCTCCAGCTTGTACCTAGGAGGTGGAGCAACGTGTCAATGGGTGCGGGTTTTCAGAGTCAGAGGATCATCTGACAACCTATGTGGGCAATCCGTCAATAGTGTTGTCGAGTGTACAACTCGACAATTTGCACACCCACTACGCCTCCTGAGACGAAAGTACGTACAGCATGCCCTGGCAGTCCCAGGGGCATGTTCCTCATAAAGTGGTTACCTTTTTGTTGTGTGCCCCGCAAATCTCGCTTGGGTCGTGGTCTCTATTCAATGCATCCCAATGTATTGAGGTGTATTAATCCCCCAATTATGGGAAGAATGTGTATTAATTACGTATAATTAATATTAATGACCTCATCCTCTATAAATAGGGTTGGGAGTCTCGTTGTATGGGGTTCAGTTTTGGAGAGAGAAAACTATCTGTACTCAGAGCAATCTAAACGTTGCCTGAGAAGACACTATAAAAGCTTACAATCACAAGCTTGCAATCTCCCTAATACTAGAGACTCGTGGACTAGGGTTCTTTTATAACCTGAACCACGTAAAAATCTTTGTGTTCTTATAGTTATTTCTTTAACCTCTCTTATAAAAGTTGATAGTGAAAAAGGCAGTCAACAGGTGGAAAAAGATGGTATTTCCCTTGAGGCGTTAAATTCCTAGTGTACCATTGACTTTACTAGTGAAGGTTAATTCATAATTTGATTATGAATTTGACGTCAATAACATTTTTAGTTCCAAAAGCCAACCCAATAAGGAACCATCATTCAATCTATAAGAATGTACAGATTCCATATCTATTAAGCCATTTCCCCAACCATATACATCATTGAGTCCCAAAAATAATAGTTCTTAGCCTGATCATTCTGACAAATCATAACGCATGAATCAATGGATCAAATGACATATATAGGAGTTCATAGTAACTTCAGGATTAAGATCAGTTTGTATATGATCATCAGTTAATGTGTTTTATAATACTACAAAACAATATTTAAACAGGTATTATTAAATCACATCTGATCCAGTTCTACATACTCTTAGCATGCAAAGTTCCTCCACTAAAAGTGTCCAACACTAGTAACCTGGATCTAGGTCACATGTATTCATAATACTAGTGGACCGTACTAGCAGTAATTAATCTAAAGATTCCATAACTTTATTTTACTGCGAACTATTTAAGTTCATTATCTCAATCTTGATCCTCTCATACCAATATGAGATTGAGACCACATAGATGAACTTGGGAATTTTCTGATATTTACTTAATATTTACGATTCAATTCATGCATGCAAGCATGATTGTGCACTTTTTTAGAAGGAGAACAAGAAGAAGTAATTATGTCTTGTTTGTTAGGAAACCAGATGGCAAAACAATAGTGGTAAAGAGAAAAATATTCCTCATAAAGTGTTGCATTATTTCCCTATCACCCCGAGATTGAAGAGGCTCTACAGTTCTAGAATTTAGCATAAGACATGCAGTGGAATTACTCTAAGAAACCCAAAGAAAATGGTGTGCTTAGGCACCCTGCGGATGTTGAATAATGGAAACAGTTTGATAACCTTTTATCCATTTTTCACAGTCGACCCAAGAAATGTGAGAGTAGGGTTAGTAATATGAGCAACTCTTATAGCATGTGGTCGGTTATACTAGTTCCTTATAACATACCGCCATGGAAATGCATGAAACAGAGTCCTTGATGTTGTCTCTTTTGATTCCAAGCCATGTTGCTCCTAGAAAAGACATTGATGTGTTTACGAGACCATTAATTGACGAGCTTAAGACATTGTGGGAGATAGGCGTCAAAACTTGAGATGCCTACATCAGGACATTATTTTCGATGTGTGTCGTTGTTATGTGGACTATCAATGATTACCCTGCATATGCTTTAATTTCGAGGTGGATGACAAAATGGTACAAGGAGTGTCTGGCATGCAATGAACACACTTCATTTGTCAACTTACGCAGTAAAGTTGGTTACGTCAGGCACAGACGCTTTCTTGAAATGAATGATGTCAGACAGAGGAAAACATATTTTGATGGAAAGAACGAAAAAAGAGCTTCACCCCAGATTTGATTGGGAATGATATTTTGACTTAGTTAGAATGTCTTCAGTTTTGATTTCCTGGAAAACACAAGAAATTAGGGGGTGTTAAACGTAAACGTTATGATATCGAGCTTAATTGGTCTAAGAATAGTATATTTTTTTAACTTGAGTATTGGAATAATTTGTCACTTAGGCATAATCTTGATGTGATGCACATCAAGAAAAATGTTTCTGAAAGTGTATTGGGGACCCTTCTAAGTATTGAAGGGAAGTCTACGACACAGAAAAAGCAAGACTTGATTTGGCGGACATGAAAATTTAGGAAGAATTGTGGTTGTGTGAAGCTGAAAATGGGAAATGGAAGAAGTTGCCGGCTAGTTACACGCTCAGTGTTGATGAACCATGATTTTTTTAAATTGATCAAGTCTATGAAGTTTCCAGATGGTTTCACTACGAACGTGTCCAAAAATGTGAGCGAAAAAGATGGTAAGATATCCAGTCTGAAGTCTCATGATTGTTGTGTGTTTTTCAGCGATTGTTACCGGCCAGTATTGTAATGACCCAAATTTGCTAATAAGGCTTAAGGACCTTGATTAGCGTGCCTAGAGGGCATAATGGGAAGTATACGTGAATATAATGATTAAGACGCATGATTATGATTTTAAGCATGTTATATGACTATTTGAGTATTTGAGATGCATGACTATGTGTATTATAATATGTGATAATTTTAGCCCGTTGAGGGCATAAGTGTGATAGTTATGTGATGTGATTTGTACCACGTGGGTGTGGTAATATCAATGTGATGCACGTGCTGAGACAGTCCTAGAGAGCTAGATAACTCAAAAGTCACAACGGGATTTTATACCCGGCTCGGGAGGAGCCTAGGGGTATTTTGGGGATTTTGTAATTTAGTTCTTGCGAGATACTAGTAACTTGTGTAACTGTTAGGAACCATAGAGAGTAACAAGTTTGGTTAAAAGAAGTGGTAGAATTGTAAGGAAGTAAGAATGACAAAAAGGGCCTTGAGGTTTAGTTGGAGTGGGAAATAGATGGAAGGGTAAAGTGGTCATTAGGCAAGGATTTGGATTACT
Organism: Humulus lupulus; assembly: GCF_963169125.1. Taxonomy (NCBI): domain Eukaryota; kingdom Viridiplantae; phylum Streptophyta; class Magnoliopsida; order Rosales; family Cannabaceae; genus Humulus; species Humulus lupulus. The sequence goes on along the minus strand of NC_084794.1, from coordinate 91,809,368 downwards.
TCAGCTGAAGGAAAGGGGGGTCACGTATAACACTTGATTGGGAATTGATTTATGCTGAAATGTGAGGAAAAGATAGAAGAAAAGGGAAGAAGAGGAAAGCTGAAGTTGGGAGACCTAGGAGGGGAGCTTTGATGGTTCTAGGCAACTAAATTGAGCATAAATCAAGATTACTCAGAGGTAAGGGTTTGTCTATAATTTGTGTAAGTTTCAAGTCTAGATTTTGGAGAATAAGCATGAATTGAAAGAAGATAGTGGCTGGTTTTGGCATGAATTTAGAATTGGGATAATCAAGAGGAAGGTGACTTGAAGCTAGAGTTGAGGAGAATTCAAGCTGGGTTCTTGACTGAGGTAAGAGTTTATTATGTTTAATTTTCGTAATTGGTGTGGTTTAAGGTTCTAGAGGCTTGATTTATAGTTTTGGAATCCATGGTTTGAGTTTTAGGAATTTGAAACTCAAGATAGGATCTTGGGTGTGTTTGTGTGATTGGGGTTGTTTGTGATGTTTATAAGTTGTTAAAGGGTTCATTTGGGGTTTTGAATTGATTTATGGGCTTAGGTACTTGTTTGGGATGATTTGGAATGGTTTAGGTTCAGGAAAAATGCAAGGAAAAGCCCAGATTTCTGGGTTCGCGAAGGAGTGCCGCGGCGCTGTTCTAGCGTGCCGCGGCGCAAGGCTGTTTCAGGGCAGGGGTGAGCTCTCTGACTTGCTGAGCACCGCGGCGCTAGGCCATTTTCAGAATGTGATATTTTGCAATTTTGAGGCTTTGCTCCGGGGATTTGGGGGATGTCTTTGGTGCATTGTTTTAGGGATTTGGGGCATTCCGAGAGTGTGGGATTGGTTCCGGGAAGTAGGTTTGGATTGGTTAATGATAAAGGATGTTTCGTTTGTGTTGTGACTAGGTCTTTGGTGAGGCTCGGGATAGAGGACCGTGCTCGCGGCTTTGGGGCATCGGAAGCTCGGGATACAGGTAAGAAAGCTGCACCTGAGTATGTGGTTAGGTTGGGACTAAGTGTTCCCTATGTTTGTATGCATTTGTAATGTGAATGTGATTAATCATGTGGACATGATGGGACTAAGAGCTCCCTACATTTGTATATCATGTCGTGAGATGGTGTTATTATGCCATGGGACATGCGATTACCGGCCTAAGGGTGTCGGAATCAATATTTGCGCACTGGGGCGCGGCTCGGCCACTGGTAGCTGAGGCAGCTTATTTATCACCGAGCTCGGTTAAGCTGGCCGGAGTCAGTGAGTATTACATTGGTGGCGGCCCTAATGAGCCGAAGACAGTGTGTTAAATAGAGGGTGCGACTAAGGGCGCCAACCCTGAATGTTATTTGATGGACATGACAATCTATTGGTTATGAATGTGAACATTGTGTAATGAATATAGTTGGTTGACTGTTTGGATGACAAACTGTTATTACTGATTGGATAAATGTTATGAAATATTGAATTCTTAGTTGAGCATTGTGAAATATTTGATAAGTGTTGCTGATCTTGCTGGGCCTTGGCTCACGGGTGCTGCGTGGTGCAGGTAAAGGCAAGGGTAGGCTGAATCAACCATGAGTTGGAGAGCTCTGGGGGCGAGGTGTACATCGTCAGCTGCTCGGTCGCCACGGTTGAGAAATTGTACAGGAACGGAAACCTAAAATGTATATTTTGCCATTACAGTGGCTTGGACTATTTGTAACTTCTAGAATTTGTTGTAACTAAGACATCTAAACCCTGTTTTGAGTCTCCATGTATTAAACCGTCATTTTTAATGAAAATAGCCTGTTTGTGACCAAAATCTTTTTATTCTTACTCTGATAATGGTATAGAGTTTACACTTTGTCTGAATGACTTGGTTAGCAAGTCTTGCACTATTTTAAACACACAGTGTAACGGTCATGGTTATCCAGGGCGTTACAAGTATCCTAAAATTTATGAAGAGATTAATTCAAGATACGATAATTGAGTTGTGCATGTTTTTCAAGAAACTATGTTGCAGGAGTTTGAACGTCAATGATCTCAAGAGTATGCAGACAAATATTCTAGACATCCTTTGTAAATTATAACTAATCTTCCCACCATCTTTCTTCAGCATCATGGTTCACTTAATTATGCATTTTCTGAAAGAAGCAATTCTAGGTGGACCAATGCACTTCAAGTGGATGTACCCCATCAAACGCTCTATCTCTGTGTACAAACAATATGTCATAAATCGTGCCTGTCCAAAAGGATCTATTGCTGAAGCTTATGTGGTTAATGAGGCAGTTACGTTTTCTTCTAGGTATCTTTGAGGTGTGAAAACTATATTTAATCAACCAAAATGAAACAATGATGTCATCGCAAACAAGATGAATCATGAGTTCTCCTTATTTAAGCATGTGGGACGGTCTATTGGTGCAAAAAAATTATACAATGCCAATATATTTTAAGCATAAGGCAGAGTGGTACTGTACGCCCTGATTTTCCACGGGCTACTAGCGAGCTGAGAGATGGCCTAGTTATATCAGCCACGTGGATACCACATGACCGGGGCTGCTGTCGTCAGGTCCTACCTCTTTAGCTCGAGGTAACCAAAGGTTCACCAAGATTGTTTAAGGGTCGAGTCAGGAAAATAAAGACCGCGGGTCAAGGAGGCGTCCAGCTCGGGGCACGAGCTAGAGGTGGAAGCCGTGACTCCTTATAAAGTCAACCATGCAATGTAAACGTGCATATATCAAACATCACGTGTCTGATATATCCCTGAATTCTTGGACACGCAGCATGAACGTGCGTATTCAAGCACCCACGACTGGGTTGGGCCGTGTAGCCCATTATCCCCCTTACCTGTTGATTAGACCACGCTTCATTTGTTAGGTTTTAGGAATTAATCATGAATGTCACAGGAGTGAAATGATGGGTAAGGAGGTCGCGGGATGACCCCCCTTACCAACTCCCAGGTGCCCTCTCCTATAAATATGGAGACCCAGGGAGTTGCAAAGGGTTGGATTCGATTGTGGAACAAAATATCCCTTAAAGAATACCAGAAATATAACAATAATATTGGCTGGTGGAGTAGAAGGATTTTAACCTTTAAACCACCTAAAAAATGTAGTTGTGTCATCAGTCCATTTGAAAAGATCATCTATCTGTTTCGGTTCATTATTAAGCACTAATCTCTTCCTCTTATTTTCTTAATTACCTATTGGCGAAGAACCGCGTCAACAGTTTGGTGCTTTTATTGAGAGCTAGTCAGATTGGTGCTATCGCAAACATCCAACTATGGTGACCACTCGATCAAGGCACGGTAACGAGGTGGAACAACATGATGGGCAGGAGGCTCATCATGCCGCCATCTTCGGTGAGCAAAACCTTGAAGTTCAGCAGCGGCCGGGCAAGCAACCAGTAGGCCAGGATGACACTGGAAGTTCGGCACCCCGGCCGCTTAATCCAAACCCGGATTTTTACACGGCGGTAGAGATGGAGAACGCTCAGCTGAGGAGTCAACTAGCGAAAGCTAGTCAGCAGATTAAGGAGGTGTTGGCCCGACTACCCCCCCTTACAACCGACGCTAACATCGGAAAGAGGCAAGGCGAGACTCATAAGTCCCGTTGGGGTAATCGGTCCAGGCCTAGCCGCTTGATCAGACCTCCAACGTCCAACTCTACTCCCTCATCGCACCACCGAGAAGCGAACTTCGAAGGAACACCCAGAGCTGAACAATAGTATAGCCGCTCGATCCGAACTTCAACTCCCAGCTCACTACCAGCCTCGAGCGCGCCCAGGAGGGCTCGAGGGAATTCTAGAAGGAGATCCAGGGAGGGCTTACAACACCAGCCCATCCCTGCCAGCTGTCCTGCACCTTGTCCAGATCGCCAGGTGCAAGGCCCGCAGGTTGGCAGGGCCGAAAGGCCCCCACCTAACATGATCCGCCCTGACAGAACCAGGATTGCATCCCCGGTCAGGCATCCTCCTTCGCCGATAAGATACTCGTCTCCTCCTCGGCCTGTTCGAGATATTCCAGCTTATGGGAGCAGTAGGAGAAACCCGCCATCCGCAGGACCTTCCCATCGTAGCAGGGCGCCCAGAGGAAGCTTGGATCATCACCCCCAGAGGCGGGCTCCGAGCTTCTCTAACTGCAGCTACTGGACCGGAAGTCGCCGGAGTGACCTTTCTGGCGGAGACCTACGTCAACGCCTAAGCTCGGCACAAGGTCCTCAAGCTACCCCGAGGGGTGACCTACGAGATCGCCTTAACTCTCACAGGGGGGACCCGGTAGGAGGTGGCAGCCATGCTCGCTCAGGAGTAGACCTGTTCGAGGTACGTAATGGCGGGAATGTCCCAAATAACCTATCTCAAGATAGGAGGGGCAATAACCCACCAAACATATGTAATGGATCCGGAGCTGTTGAACAGCCCCGGAATGACCAAGGAGATCAGGACAAAACCCTTGAGCGCCTGGCTCAGATGGAGGAGCTGATGAGGAAGCTCCTGTCGGAGAAAGAAAAAGATGAATATGATTCGGGGGACGAGCTTGAGCTCTTCACCCCCAGCATAGCAGCAACGGCATACCCGCCTGGTTTCCGTATGCCGCACCTGTCCAAATTCAACGGAGACGGAGATCCGTCGGATCATCTGGGTATGTTCAATACCCTGATGATGGCCCGCAACATTGGGTCGGAGCTGAGGTGTCTGATATTTCCCTCCACGTTGACTGGGCCAGCCAGAAAGTGGTTCAAACAAAGCAAGAGGCAATCAATCAGCTCCTGGAAAACTTTCTCTGCTGACTTCAAAAGGGCATTCCGAGCCTCCCAGGCTGCCCGCGTCAAGGCCGACTCCCTGGCTAACGTGAGGTAACAACCCGATGAGCCTCCGAAGGCTTACCTGAGAAGGTTCGCGAACGTCACCGCTCGGGCCAGGGATGCAGATGACAGCTTCAAGCTCATGGCTTTGAGGACTGGAATCCTCGTCGGAGGGGGACTCTGGAATGAAATACAAAGGAAGGGAGTCAGCTCAGTAAATGAATTCCTAAATAGGGCCCAAGGGTGGATCAACTTGGAGGAGGTCTAAGCCTCAGCTGCAGGAACCAGCCAGATCCCTGAGCAGCCCGCTGGAGTGGGAACGGAGGTCGTGACAGCGACCAAGAACGTTACACAGAATAACCAGTTCGGTGGAGGCAAGAGAAAGGGGAACAACGAAGGCAACCAGCACGGCCCAAAGAAGAATAAGTCTGTAGAAAAGTTTAAACCGGTCTACGCGACTTATACGGAGCTCACCCACTCTAAGGAGAGCATCTTCCTAGCGAACTCTGCTCGCCTCCCCTGGAAAAAGCCAGAACCGCTAAAGCACCAGAAGGGAAAGAGAGACACCTCCAAGTTTTGCCGTTTCCACAACGACGTTGGCCACAATACCGATGATTGTAGACACCTGAAAGATGAGATCGAGACTCTCATCAGAGCCGGCCCCTTGGCTCAGTATGTGCAGAACAGGGTTCCAACAAGCCGATCTGCTCCAGAAGTCCCGGTCAGTCAACCCGGGTCTCGGGTAAATCAAGACGTCCCTCCTCCAGTGATGGGAGGAGAGATATCAACAATCTCGGGAGGTCCACATTTGGCTGGCGCGAGCAGGGGTGCCTAAAAGAGGTACGTAAACGAACCCAAGGCTCATAATGGAGTAAGTTCGTCCCCGAGCAGCATCTGCCAAAGCAGCAGCGATTGGAGAGGCAACCAATCATTTTTACCGAAGAAGATGCTAGCCATGTTCAGTTCCCTCATAACTACCCTCTGGTCGTAGCAGTGCAGCTCGCTAATCGTAGGGTTAGGAGAGTGCTGATCGATAATGGGAGCTCGGTAAACCTTCTATTCCGGTCCATGCTGGAGAAGATGGGTTTGACTGTCGCCGAGCTGAAGGCGACCTCCATGATGCTGTATGGTTTTTCGGGAGAAGGATCAACGGCTATTGGGACGATCGAGTTGGTAATCACCCTGGGAGAGGGATCTCAGACAGTCCCAAAACTCCTCGAGTTCGTGGTCATCGACTACCCCACTGCATACAATGCCATTTTGGGCCGACCTACACTCATAGCTTTTGAAGCCATCACCTCCGTTCGCCACCTCGCGCTGAAATTCCCTTCTTCAATGGGGATATTCACGGTCCGTGGCAATCAGCTTGCTGCCAGGGAATGCTACAACATTTCCATGAAGGGAAAGTCGAAACCCGGGTAGCTAACAATGGCCATCCTAGGTGGAGGAGAGGAATCTCAGGAACCTTTGACTAATCCTGAGATTGAAAAACCTCATAGCACCGAAGGGGAAAGTATCGTCCTAAGTGAGGATATTGACCCCCGAATAGGCGAGGACAAGTCCGAGCTCCAAGCTATTGAAGAGCTCGAGGAAGTAAACATCGATCCACAAAATCCTTCACGGATGGTCAAGCTCGGGAAAAGCCTCTGTGGCAAGAGGAAGGCGGAGCTTATCCAATTTCTGTAGGATAACCTGGATGTGTTTGCATGGTCACACGAGGACATGGTGGGAATCAGTCCAAATGTCATCATGCACACCCTTCATTTGGATAAGAGCGCTCCTGCAAAGTCCTAGAAGCAGAGGAGCCTGGGAACAACTCGGGTTGAGGCCTTAGAAGAAGAGGTAGCCCAGCTCAAGAAATACGACTTTATCCGTGAAGCCAAGTTCCCGGTTTGGGTCGCCAACCCCGTGCTGGTCCCGAAGCCCAACGGGAAATGGCGGACCTGCATCGACTTCTCCGACCTGAATAAAGCCTGCCCCAAAGATTGTTTTCCCTTGCCAAGGATCGGCCAATTGGTGGATGCCACGGCAGGGCACGAGCTCATGTCCTTTATGGACGCATACTCAGGCTATAATCAGATCGCCATGAATCCGGTGGACCAGGAACACACCAGCTTCATGACCCCAACTAACATCTATTGTTACAAGGTCATGACGTTCAGGCTAAAGAACGTCGGTGCTACATACCAGAGATTAGTGAATAGAATGTTCGCCAACCAGATCGGGAAGAACATGGAAGTGTACGTTGATGATATGCTGGTCAAGTCAAAGACTTCCGATAACCATGTTTCCGGCCTAGAAGAATGCTTCAAAATACTAAGAGAATACGGCATGATGCTTAACCCTCAGAAGTGCACTTTCGGGGTCGCGTCTAGGAAATTCCTGGGTTTCATTATCAACACTAGAGGAATCGAGGCGAACCCCGATAAAATCAGGTCGTTTCTCGAGCTTCCCTCACCTAGGTCGCGTAAGGACGTTCAAGGCCTGACAGGAAGGGTGGCAGCCCTTAATCGGTTTATTTCAAAATCCACTGACAAGTGCCTGCCGTTCTACAACCTGCTCCGAGGAAATAAGAAATTCGAATGGACAGAGGAGTGCGAAAGTTCTTTTCTCGACCTAAAGGCACATCTGGCCGAGCCATCCATATTGTCCAAACTAAAGGCAGGAGAGCCTATTTCCTCTACCTAGCTGTCACAGAGGATGCAGCTAGTGCCATATTGGTCCGTGAAGAAGACCGGGTTCAGAAACCGGTCTACTACATCAGCAAGAGACTTCTCGGGGCTAAATCTCGATACCCGTTGATGGAGAAATTGGTGTTCTGTCTTATCACGGCCTCCCGAAAGCTTAGGCCGTACTTCCAGTCCCACTCAATACACGTCATGACCGATCAGCCTTTAAGGACGATTTTGCAAAAAACTGAAGCATCGGGACGCCTGTTAAAGTGGGTTGTCGAACTCAGTCAGTTCGAAGTTTTGTACACCCCCCGAACTGCCATAAAGAGTCACGCCCTGGCCGATTTTGTGGCAGAGTGCACAAGATTCAGGGAGGATCCTGTGGAGGAGTAACCCTAGGTCACCTCGCCCCAGGCGTCATGGAAGATCTTTGCGGATGGCTCATCTAATTAGAACGCGTCCGGGGCTGGAATCATTTTGATATCCCTTGAAGGGCATAGATTCCACTCGGCGTTGAGATTCGGATTCAAGGCCTCCAACAACGAGGCCGAATACGAAGCTTTGCTAGCCGGACTGAGGGTAGCCCAGGAGCTGAAGGCGAGCTCCGTTCAGTGCTTCAGCGACTCCCTGCTCATGGTAAACCAGGTGCTAGGTGAATATCAATCACGAGGAGCCAGGATGGCTGCTTACCTAGCCAAGGTAAAAGTTGAGTTGTCCGCATTTGAACGAGGCTCAATCGAGCAGATACCTCGAGAGCAGAACGCTCACGCATATGCCCTCGCCAAGCTTTCTACCTCTGGGGAGGCGGAGACGCTGGGGTTAGTACCAGTGGAATTCTTGGAGAAACCAAGTATAGAAGAGGTCGGGGCGGAGGTCGAGATGATTGACGCCAGACCGACCTGGATGACTCCCATCCTCGATTACCTCACCGAAGGAAAGTTACCCGAGGGACGTAATGACGCACAGTGGGTACTATATCGGGCTCCAAGGTATACAATAGTAGATGGGGTGTTGTACCGACGTGGGAATTCCTTACCTCTCCTATGGTGTGTTCTACCAGGCGAAGCAAAGGCCATCTTGCAGGAAGTGCATGAGGGTTTTTACGATGATCACACTGGGGGGCAAAGCCTGGCTCTAAAAGTCTTAAGGCAAGGGTATTACTGGCCCACTCTATCAAAGGACTCGATCTCATATGTCAAGAAATGCGACAAGTGCCAGCGATTCACCACAGTTGCCCAAGCTCCCCCAGTCGAGCTGAAGATGATCTCTTCCCCATGGCCATTTGTAGTTTGGGGAATCGACTTGGTTGGCGCCCTCCCTACTGGAAAGAGCGGGGTCCACTAAGCTGTGGTGGCTATCGACTACTTCACAAAGTGGGCTGAGGCAGAGCCTTTTGGCCACGATCACCTCTAAGAAAGTCCTCGACTTCGTAGTCAAGAGCATTATCTACCAGTTCGGGCAGCCAAAGAAAATCGTATCCGATAATGAGACTCAGTTCGACAGCGACCTCTTCACCGAATTTTGTGAAAGGTACGACATCATGAAAAGCTTCTCCTCCGTGGCCTACCCTCAGGCGAACGGCCAGGTCGAGGCTGTCAATAAGACGCTAAAGACGAGCCTTAAGAAGAGGTTGGACGAAGCAAAAAGGGTCTGGCTAGAACAGCTCCCTCAGGTGTTGTGGGCATACCGAACCTCACATCGGACTCCTACGAGGCATACTCCTTACTCCCTGGCTTTTGGGAGTGAGGAAGTCCTTCCTGTTGAGTTAAAAGTATATTCTCATAGAGTCCAGGCATATGACCAGGATCGTAATCATGAACTACTTTGCTCGTCCCTCGACCTGATTGATGAAAGGCAAGAAGAGTCACAACTCCAGCTCGCACATTACCAGCCAAAAATTACACGTTACTTCAACTCAAAGGTCCAAAAATGATCTTTCGGCATTGGGGACCTGGTCCTCGGGAGAGTCTTCTTAGCCGGCAAGGATCCCAAAGATGGAGTACTGGGACCAAACTGGGAAGGGCCTTATCAAATAGCCGAGGTCATAAAGGAATGAACCTACAAGTTAGCCCGGCTTAATGGAGAAGCGGTCCCACGAGCTTGGAATGCCATCCACTTGAAAAAGTATTATCAGTGACACCCTTGTAAGGCTTACTCAGATAGGCCATTTCTTATGTATTAAGCAATGAGAATTAAATCTTCTTTCATTATTATGTATATTCGCAAATGTAATCTCAAGTAACCACGAAAGACCCTTTCCTAATTACTTGGGGGGGTATATGGTACCTGGCTAATATAACCAGGTCGTCTTAAAGACTTAGAAGTTGATTCAAATTGATTAATCAGTGTTTTTCTTAAAAAGCACAAGACATTAGTCAAAGGATTAACACAAACTAAGTCCTATCTTGGATATAACCAGGTCCTAAAACTTAGAAGTTGATTCAAATTGATTAATCAGTGTTTTTCTTAAAAAGCACAAGACATTAGTCAAAGAATTAACGCGAACTAAGTTTGCAAAATAACGTCCTGGACATAACCAGGTCCTAAAACTTAGAAGTTGATTCAAATTGATTAATCAGTGTTTTTCTTAAAAAGCACAAGACATTAGTCAAAGAATTAACGCGAACTAAGTTTGCAAAATAACGTCCTGGACATAACCAGGTCCTAAAACTTAGAAGTTGATTCAAATTGATTAATCAGTGTTTTTCTTAAAAAGCACAAGACATTAGTCAAAGAATTAACGCGAACTAAGTTTTCAAAATAACGTCCTGGACATAACCAGGTCCTAAAACTTAGAAGTTGATTCAAATTGATTAATCAATGTTTTACTTAAAAAGCACAAGACATTAGTCAAAGAATTAACGCGAACTAAGTTTTCAAAATAATGTCCTGGACATAACCAGGTCCTAAAACTTAGAAGTTGATTCAAATTGATTAATCAGTGTTTTTCTTAAAAGGCACAAGATACTAGTCAAAGAATCAACGCGAACTAAGTTTTTAAAGCGAGGTCCAGGATTCAACCAGAATGTGTCTTAAAAATTGGATCGAGATTGGTTAATATGTTTTTCCCAGGAAAATATAAGAGTATCAATCATGGCACCACGAAAAAGAAAAACAAAATAAGGTGCATAGAATCAAAAATTGACTAAAACCAAGTGTCTCGAGGAGAAAAAACCTCATACAAAGTTACAAATATATATATATGCAAAAAGAAAAAATAGAAGACCCTAGGCTCCATCGGGCTGCTCCCTGGAGGTCGCCGTCTCGCCCTCCTGCTCGGCCACTGTGGAGGCCTCCCCAGTCTCAGAAGGTGCCTCTTGCTGGAGGCGAGCTCTGAACCCTTCCCGGAAGTCCTCCCAGTCCGCTCCTAAAAAGGAGAAGTCGCCGTCCGAGTTGAAGACCCAGCAATGGTAGAGCATGTCCTCCATGGCGGAGCTGGAAGCTGCCTTCTCCGTTGCCAGGGCAGCCTTGGCCTCCTCGGCTCCAGTCTTTGCAGAGTCCAACTCAGCCACCGCGGCAGCAAGGGTGGCCTTGGTAGCCTCGGCCTCTTGAAGTTTAGGACGGGCTGCATCCAACTCAGCCCGCACGGCCGCCAAGGCATCCTTGGCCTCTTTTTCCTGCTGCTGGGCCGCCTGCAGGGCGGCCAAGGTCGTTTGATGGGTGGCCAAAACCGCCTGGTGCTCGCCCCTCATGTCCTCGAGCCGAGCCTTGGACCTGGATATGCTCCGGTGAAGAGCCAGAGCGCCCTACAAAACAAAGAGGCAACTGCCTTAGAAAAAAAAAAAGAGAGACAAGGCAAAGCATGGTAACCAAAGTATAAAAGAACAAAGCCAGCTTACCATTAGAGCCATTCCCAGTGAAGACTCCATCACGCTCTCCGGGCTCCTGGTCTCGATTGCCCGCAGGTCCCTTTCCGTGGCCCCGTAGTAATGGTCGACGATGTAGGTCGCCGTCTCGTACACCGTCCCCCGAAAGACATCAGGAATTTTCTCCGGGGCCTGGGGGTCCTCCGGAATGCGCACCTCGGTGGTGGCAGCTGCCAAAGTCCCGGGCTCCATCTCCATATCCCGGACGAAGGTGGGAGCTCGTGGAGGGGGCAGGGGCATCTTCTCCATTGTTGTAGGAGGTGGAGGTACCTTGACCAGGGCAACTAGGGTTTGGTCTTTCCCCTGTGCAGGGGACTTGGTTGGTGTCCCATCGGCCTTCTTTGCCACTCGGAGCTTCTTCACCATGGGCCCGGAGGTCTCGGCGGAGGAGTTCCCTCCGGTGAACCTAGCTCGCAAATCCTTGTTCCCAGGCTGAGACATCTCTTCTGGCAAAAAAAAGGCAACATTAGTATACAAGTTAGCATGTATGCAAGAACAACAAGGATAAGGAGAAAACAGAATTCAAAAACATATATCATAAGGGATCCTACCCCCCGAGCTAGAAGAGGAATCTATGGTCACGACCATCGGCCCTGAAGCTTCTGCGGGGGAATCTAAGATAATGACTTCGCAGGCTGGCACGGGTTCCGGGTCCGAAACTGGCTCAGGACTAGACTCTTCTATGTATTGCCTAAAACCTGGAGCTATGATGCCCTCCCGGAGCGAAGGCCATGACCGAAGATTGGTCCCGTACTCCTCAAATAAGGTCGACCTAAAGGCTAGGGTGTTGTCTACGACTACGGTACCCCTAGGGCGGCTGCTTTCGTAATCCAGCACAAGCCGGTCGACACAATGGAGCAGAGTTATGTCAAGGTTAGGGTCACTTCGATGGCGTTGGACGGGCTGGTTGGGATTGAACCTAGCTAGTCGGGGGTCTACGGTGGCCCTATCTAAGCCCCTAAATAGATATGGGTTACCTTGGCCGGAGGGGCCGGCTGCTGCCCCGGACTGGGCCCTCTCCATGTTAGCTTCTTGGGCGACCTCCCGCGCCCTTTTCCGCCTCACGAGGGGCACCTCTTCCTCCTCGTACTCGTCTCCTCCCTCGGCCTCCTCCTCGGGAGTGGGCCTCACCTCGCGAGCTGTGGGAGGCCCCCGCGGTCTCCTCAGGTTCAAAGTCTGGCCTGGGGAGATCAGTTTGCATGCCAGCATCGTCTCGTCTATCACGAGCTAGTGGTAGTCCTTTTCACTAGGGGGTAGACCCGCCAACGTCTCGTACTGACTCCCGAGGATCACAGACTTGTATGTCCTCGCGAAAATGGCTGCAGAATTATTCTAAGTCAGAAATGGATAAAGGGGGAGCTAATCAATACTTAACTTACGAGCTAAGAGTAAAAGGTACTTACGAGGACGGTTGAAATAATGAAGTTCTCAGTTGCGAAACCCCTTGGACATAAAGAACTGGTTTTTGAAGTCGTTGGGGTGGCTGTGCAGCTCGATGACCACAGCCGTGTTTGGAAATCGGGTCAAGTAGTAGAACTCGTCGCCTCGCCCCCGTTGCTCCGGGCTGGCTTTGAGGCAGAAAAAATATAAGATATCTGCCGGAGTGGGGACCTCCCACTCCTGTTTCAAGAATAGATATCTCAACCCCACCAATAAATGGTAGGAGTTGGGGGGGAGCTGGAAAGGAGCCAACTTCACATAGTTGAGGAAGTCACCGAAATATTGGTCCAGCGGGAGGAAGGCCCCAGCCTTGAAGTGCTCGTCACTCCAAGCCGCATATTCCTCACGAGCGGCGCGCAGTTTCGCTCACCTTCTAGGGGAGGTCGGGCGATCAGGGCGCCCCTCCCCAGCTCGATGTTGTGGGAGTGGAATATTTTATTCACTCTCCCCTGGTCGGTGATCTTCAAGACGATCCTCTCAGCCTCGAAAAAAGCATCGGGCGCCACCTCGAGCTCCCGCTCCACGGCCGGCCCAAAGACGCGGATTGGGGAGTCTGTCATCACCTTCTTTCCTTTGGACTGTTGGAAGGACGAGCTGCCTGCGGTCTTCTTAGGAGCGTTCTTCTTGGGTCCCATCTGGTCGCATAGCGAACAAAAGAAGAAATTTCAGACAGGGCGACCTAAGCATAAGAAATAATCTGAAGAAGTGTTTCCTTTCGACGGGCTGAGGTAAGCTCAGCCCGTGGAGAGTGAGACCACACGGTTCTATGAACACGAGCCTATGCTCCCAACAGATCCCCAATTACTCGGAATTCTTGTGTCAGGAGGGTCAGGATAAAAGTTTTCCTTGGAAGGAAAGTTTCAGTAGTTAAGAGCTGCAAAACCGCCTGTGAAGCGTGTCCCCTAAGCTACCCGGTTTTGCACCCCAAAATGCTGGATATTTTGAACAAGCATACCAAAAAATCCACCCAGAAGGTTTCCCCAGAAAAACGCACCCAATGAGCCATGCTCCTAAATGGTTTTCTTCTACAGTTGATGCCCTAACCTAAAAGCCTACACCCTTCATACCCACAAAAAACCAACAAACCCTTGCATGCAGCTATAGGAACTATTTACCTAAGCTACAGTGAAGAGAAAATTTAAAGCATGCACGGTCAGAAAACTTACGAAGTATGTTGCTGTGGGAGGGATGAAGGGGTCGTCTGAGTTGGGGCCTTGACGGAGTGACTAGTTCCAAAACCTCATAGGAGCCCTTACACCTGATCTTCTGAAATGCTGGGAAAGGTAACCGGGAGAAAAAGAGGGTTTTTTGAGGATGAGAAGAGGGAAGAAGAAAGGAAATTCAAAAGATTTTCAAATAAACGGGTGGCCCATGCGTATGGTGGCCACCCCTTTTTATATATGTGAAAGTTCATGAGAGGAGGGTCGTTGGATCGCCCTGATGTGGGATCCGAGGCTCTCCACTCGAAAGGCGAAACGACAGCTGAGTATAGGCTAGGCCATTTAATGCGGTTCTGGAAAGACGTACCGTCACCAACCACGATGCTCCACGTATTCGACGCCTGCGTAAAAGGTGGAATATAGAGAGTCCATGGAGAAGCCTAAAAGCCCCTACTGTGGCCCCAAATGACGTCGTGTGCCACGAGCAGAGGCTTAGGGGGCAAATGTATGCCCTGTTTTTCCACGGGCTACTAGCGAGCTGAGAGATGGCCTAGTTATATCAGCCACATGGATACCACATGATCGGGGTTGATGTCGTCAGGTCCTACCTCTTTAGCTCGAGGTAACCAAAGGTTCACCAAGATTGTTTAAGGGCCGAGTCAGGAAAATAAAGACCGCAGGTCAGGGAGGCGTCCAGCTCGGGGCACGAGCTAGAGGTGGAAGCCGTGACTCCTTATAAAGTCAACCACGCAATGTAAACGTGCATATATTAGACATCACGTGTCTGATTTATCCTTGAATTCTCGGACATGCAGCATGAACGTGCGTATTCAGGTACCCACGACTGGGTTGGGTCGTGCGGCCCATTATTCCTCTTACCTGTTGATTAGACAACACTTCATTTGTCAGGTTTTAGGAATTAATCATGAATGTCACAGGAGTGACATGATGGGTAAGGAGGTCACGGGATGACCCCCCTTACCAACTCCCAGGTGCCCTCTCCTATAAATATGGAGACCCAGGGAGTTGCAAAGGGTTGGATTCGATTGTGTAACAAAATATCCTGTAAAGAATTCCAGAAATATAGCAATAATATTGGCTGGTGGAGTAGAAGAATTTTAACCTTTGAACCACCTAAAAAATGTAGTTGTGTCATCAGTCCATTTGAAAAGATCATCTATCTGTTTCGGTTCATTATTAAGCACTAATCTCTTCCTCTTATTTTCTTAATTACCTGTTGGCGAAGAACCGCGTCAATAGGTACATACTGAACAATTGTGCAGAAATCGAGAATTATGTCTAGTAAGACTTGTTGCATTTCAAATGTTGATATTTTTTATAATTTGGGAGACGATGTCTTAAAATTTCTAATTTTTCTGTGTAGTGAGCATATGAACGTGCTCAGAATGAGGGGCGATTCTAATCTTGACAAAAGGCAAGAAAATGAGTTCCTCGAATGGTTCAAGAATCGAGTAAGTACATATATATTTCATTCTCCTAATCTTGTACATTTTTACAAATAAATCAACTTCCCTAAACCCTAAATTTCCACTTTGTAGGTTAATCAACTCCGACAAATTAGTCTGGATCAAGTGTCTGATGAGTTGTATGCCCTTGCAAACCCAGCAAATATCATTGTGTTTTCCTATCCCGAATGCATTATCAATGGTGTTAAATTTCTCATTTACAGTAAGGATATAAATCGTAAAATTCATAATAGCAGTGTTATGGAACATGGTGAAGATAGTATCAATTTTTATGGTGTCCTTCAAGAAGTGATTGAATTGAGTTATTTGAAAGACTAGTGTTTTACTATTCAAGTGTAAGTGGTTTGACACAAATGCTAGCATCGGTAGGATTGAAAGTGATTGTGTTTTTACTAGTGTTTGCGTCAATCGTGAATGGTATCAAAATGAACTGTTCATACTCGTATCCCAAGCAAAGTTGATCTATTACATCATCAATTTGAAAAATGGCGATGATTGGAGGCTCGTAAATACTTACATCCCGCGCAATGTTTGGGATTTCCCAGACGAAGCGGAGGACACTATTCCAATACTCCAAGAAAACAACTCATCAGGAATCTAATTAGTTATACAACTTCCACACTTAGAATATTTTGACTATATACGTGAAGATGTTGCCCCAACCAAAGTTCATAACATTGATGATGTAATTCCCAGAAATGAAAGTGAAATTTTAAATGACTTTTTGGTTGATGAAGATGACTTTGACGATGAAACACTAGGGGAATATGATGACTGTAGTGAAGAATTAGTGGATATAGAAACTGATAGTGATGATAATTGTGTATTGGTTAATGATGAAATCGATGATGATGACTTGTAAATTTGACCTCATATTTTCAAATTAATTATTGACTTTCCTTGCTGATTCAATGCCATATTTTCATATTTACTTCCTAAATGATGATGACGATCAGTGATGGAGCCAGGAATTTTACTCAGCGTAGGCTAGATATAAAGTTGGTAAGAAATTTTTAGGATGAAACTTGATCAGTTTTAGGTTATTATTTTTTATTTATAATAAATAAATACTTTAACTGATAACATAAGAGTGCTAGCTAGATGATAGGCTAGTTTTATGTTGCGTAAATATCATAAATAGATATTTACAAAAATCATCAGAGTAGAAAAAATATATTAGACCAGTTAAACCACTATTTGAGCTTATCTGTTATTAGTATTATATCTGCAATATGTACAATATGTACAACTTTATATTATTTTATATTATAATAATATAATTTCCAAGAGTGGCTCTGTCACTAATGACAATGACGATAGTCTTTAAATAAGATCAAATTTAATAAATACATTGTGTGTTGTATGTCTTCTCCTAGTAGTATCACCAGTAACAAGAAAAAGGTGGTGAGAGAGGCCTACAATGGTCAGGTGATTGAGGAGGAACTATGTAAGTTGAAGGTTATTCATTTGACTCCTGAGTTCAGCAAAGACACTGAGACGCCTATCCATAAACATGGGAAGATGTTCGTAAACTTCTACAAATTCACCATTTGAACTACCGTCTCACTTCAATGTCTCGAATGGAAACAAGTGCCTGCAACAGACATCCAACCACTATTGGACAGATTGAAGGTAATAAATCTATTATATTCTTTTATTTAATCACAAAATTAATCATAGAATATTATTAAAAATTATGATTTTATTGTTTAAATATATTGCAGACCAAATTTATTTTTCCAAAAGACAATGTTAAAGTTATGCATGAGCTTGCACGAACCATGATGGAGGATCTTCAAGATTATAGGGCCGATTTGAAGAAGGTATGGAAGAAAAAATTTAAGGACATGCGGGTAGAGAGAGCAAGTAAGAGTCTAGCCACAGGAGTTACCCAGGAGGATTGTGATTTCTTAATCACCTACTGGATGAGCGAAAAGCATCAGGTACAAATAACCAAAAACAAAAATTTAATTTAAATTAAGTTATCAAGATTTACAATCAAATCCTCATTATATTATACAATCTTGTTTTGAAGAAACTTTCTAATAAAAATGCTTCAAATCGAAGTAAAATGCCAATAGGAGGATGGGGATCAAAGTCTATTGTGGTCCACCTTCATGATCAAATAAATTATTATAATATCACTAATTTTAAATAATTACATATAATATCATTATGCTAATTACACTAATTATCAACTAGGCTAATTCAGAGACTGGGGAGCTTCCAAATATCATTAACACCTTCGAAAAATTCCACCACAAAGGTGAAAATTGGCGAAATAAGTTTACTAAGAATAAATATGTAAGTTAAAATTCATTAATAATTATCCAATTCATTTTTTGTGCTTCAATTATTACTTGTGTATATTTCTAACTTGATTTCAAATTTTATTTTCACTATTAGGAAGAGATATGTCAAATTCGCAATTCCCAGCCAACGCTGACTACCGAGTATGTTGCTTCTTGTGATGCTTCACCAAGAGGAACAACGGAGGTAATTACAGGGGCAATTTAAGAGTTATCTTGAGACACAACAAGCCTGGATGGCTCAACTGGCTAATTTGTGGTCGCAGCAGCACCCTGGACAACCGGCACCCTCACTTCCCTAGTATCTTCTACAATTCTTTCAGGCACTAGCTCCACCACCTCCTATATTCAGGATGATTTTGATGATGATATCGGTACCACTCGACTTTAGGTTCTAGTATTTTTATTATTTGTGTTGAACTTCTTAATTATTATAATTATCAGTATTAAACAACTAATATTTAAACTTCTAAATTCTTAATATTAATTAAATATTAGTGGTTTTTATTTTAATTTAATTTATTAGCAATTAATAAATACTTACAAATATATCAAAAAGAAATTTTATAATTATATTAAATAATAAATAAAAATTAATTTATATAAAATAAATAAATAAATCATAAGCTTTTGTTGACACTTCTAGGAGGGTCAGCAAAAGCATATTAACTTAATGACTTTTTCCGACACTTTATGGACATCTCCGGCAAAGATCTTTTCAACGACGAAAGAAACCGCTGGTGAAAATGGGCCAACCACCTGTTAAAAGGGGTAGTGGATCCAAAATCCAACCCCAATTTACCGGCGAATTGATCTTTGCCGGCGTGTACTAACGTGAGTATTATAATCTTTAACACCGTGGTTCTTGATACGCCAGCTAAAAATCCTTCAACGGCCAGGCATCGCCGTCAAGTTTTACCGGGGAGAATTTGTGCCAACAAAAGGTTTTAGACCTTTACCGGCACATTTCGGGTACCATTTCTGGTGCGTTTTGGGTACCTTTGCCGGTGCAAATCTTCGCCGGCAAAAACCTTCATTTTTGTAGTGTGAGGGGCAAAAATTATGATATAGTAAATAGAACAGATAAGTTTAATATGTAATTTTTATATAGTAGTGAGATAGTAACTCTCAACACAGTCGCCTGATGCAGAAAACAATATTATCATCACAATGATAACTTTTGGCATTATTTAACCAATAATGACATGATTATTTATAATACCCGAAATCCATAAGACAAGCGCACTTATCAATAAGAAATTATAAAACCAAAGGCTATATGTTTCTTTTGGGAAAGAATATAATTTCAACACCCACCCACTTCATTCAATTATACATATGTGTTTAGAGTGCCATTGCATTTTCTACTTCAAATCTCTGACACTACAAATATATACAAAGATTTATTTAATTATGGAGAATGATAACTTTTATTAACATTAGTTTGGTGATCAAGGAAAATATCACTACAAGTACATTGTATTTATCTTATCCTTTTTTCTTATAAAATAAAAGTGTATAAATAAATGAAATCTGTAACATCTCAAATTACCTAATAAGGTTTAGGGCATTGATTAGGGGGCCAGGATGACAATTTATGGAAATTATGTGCTTATGTGGTATATTTGTGTGTGATTATGTGAGTTATTTATAATATGACTAGATATGTGTGTTTAGGTGTATTAAATATGCATGTGGGCCTGTTTATTATTAGAAGAGAAATTTTCATAATTTGGCTAGTTATGGACATAATTGTACATTATTATGTGGGTTTATTTGGGTTACTCGGCACGAGACGATCCGAGGAAGCAAGTTAGCGGGAAACTCACAACGGGACCCAGTACCTGACTCGGGGTGAGTCGAGGTGTATTTTGGGTAACTGGTACATTGCCGAGTTATCGGGTAATGGGAATGAATATTCGATGATATATTTAGAGTTAGTGAAAATATGAGGGGATATCAGGGATTTTGACCATTTTTCCATCAGGGACATTTTTGGTACCCCGAGCCCTCGAGATTTGCTTAAGGTTACTCGAGATTTGCTTAAGGTTACTGAAACCTTAAGTAAACCATACACAAACAAAACACTCACAAAAACACTCAAACACTCAGTTGTATCTGTAACACCCTGGATAACCCAAGACCATCACATTGTGTACTTTAAATAGTGTTTAACTTGCTAAACAAGTCATTAGGTTATAAATGTTCATCTAAATGTTAATAATGGGCCAGTGTGAAAATCTCGGTCAAAAGGAATTGATATATTTTACTAAAAATGTTAAACTGTACATGGGATCCCTAAAAATGTTTACAACGTTATTTACAATCCAAAATGGTCATTACAGTTAAAAAGTTACAATCCGCCGACCTAAGCGGCAAAAATAGGGTTAAACCCTAGTTCCCCTGAGAAACACCTTGGCCATGGTGGTCAAGCAGCCGATATGTACACGTTGCCACCTAAGCTCTCCACTCAAGGCTGGGTGAGCTTTTCTTTCCCTTTACCTGCACCACATAGCACCCATGAGCCGAGGCTCAGCAAGAAAACTTATTACTGCATGTATTCACTGTAAATAAATGATCATGTAATCATTCTGGGGCTTCAGCTCTAATCAGATGATGACTAATAAATCAATCCTGGGGTCCATTGCCCTGATTAGATGACTAATGAGTCATTCATGGGTCCTGTGCCCTGAATAGATGACTAATAAGTCTCTCTGGGGTCCTGCGCCCTAAGTAGATGACTAATAAGTCTCTCTGGGGTCCTGCGCCCTAAGTAGATGACTAATAAGTCTCTCTGGGGTCCTACGCCCTAAATAGTTGACTAATAAGTCTCTCTGTGGACCTACGCCCTAAGGCATGTTACTACCAAGGTACCTGAACATTTCTAGTCCTAGCTCTGAGTAACTAGTCATAGACTAGCCAAGCGCTTTAGTTTTCTTCGACCAATAGGTCGGTCAAGCATTTTTGCTCACGTTGATTAGATCTAATCATTTCGGCCTACGGTCAGAACGCTAATGCCGCTCTTGACTCATAAGTCAATTCTATACGACCAGCACTCAGTATTATTGTCGATCATGATTGATAAGTCAGAACTTCCCGACCAGTACTAAACACCCTTGTCGTTTCAAACTTATAAGTTAGTGCCATTCACAAATAAGCAACCCATGCCAAGCATTCACAATGCAACCAATGTCCATATATAGAGCACTCAACATGCCTCATCAATAATCATGTATGTCACATACTAGGTGCAATTTTCTTACCTCAGGTTCGAGCGTAAAATAAATATAGAACGACCCTTGAGAACGATCTTCTCTTAGGCCCCTTAGCGGTCACATAATCATAACCAAATATGAAATCCCATCAATAAAATTAGTAATAAAAGGTTCGTGGACTAAAACCCATCTCCTGGAACCTCAAATCCTACTAAAACAGTTAGTAGATTCAATCCCGAGCCTTGAGAATCGAAAACCCGTGCCTAGAACTCATTAAAACCCAACCTGGCACAAGGAGGAAAAGTGAGCCGCGACCTGCCCCCAAGGGTTGCGGCGCACCCCCAAGAAAGGAATCCCCCCTGTCTGGGTGCTAGAGGCGGGCCGTGACTTGACCCTGAGGGTCGCAGCGCGCCTACCAGACAGCCCAGGGGAGGCTCTGGGTTCATTCAAGTCGCGACTTGCATGATCTCAGTCGCGACTTGACCCTGTGAACCCATCTCTCGTGCATTTTCCTCAATTCTAACTCAGCCAAATCTTCCACCAAATAATCCCAATATCACAACCAAACATCACCACAACATTATCACTACTTTAACAACAAAAACCAATCCTAGAATTACTTAAAACATCAACAAATATCCACTTCTAAGATCAAAATCTCAAGCTTTCAAATAACCTCTAAACTGAGTAAAAACTCATAAATTTACAGCTGAAAACCTTACCTCATACTTGAATTGAACCCTTTTTTAGATGTTGATCACTAGCCTAAACCTTCAAGGCTTAAATCCTCAAGTTAATCCTCTAGCTTAGCTTCAAAACTCCAAACCGAGAAAGAGAGAGAGAGATGATCGAGAGAGATAAGAAGGGAACTCTTTTTTTTTTGCCTTCAACCTTCTACAGCCATCCTACTTAAGCCTATCTAATAACCCAAATGAACAAATTACCCCTAGAACCAAAGGTATAGTCTAATTCCTCAGGACCTTGTCCTTTCTGTCTAGTATCTGGACTAGATGTTCCTCATAGGAGAGATCTGTCTCAAGCTCCAGATCTTCATAACTCAACACATGAGTCACATCTGATACATACCTCTGAAGAGCTGAAACATGAAATATGTTATGCACGGCCGAAAATGCCGGTGGTAAGGCCAACCTATAGGCCACCTGACCAATCCTCTCCAGGATTTCAAATGGACCTACAAATCTAGGGCTCATCTTGCCCTTCTTCCAAAATCTTCTCACTCATTTCCATGGCGAGACTCTAAGGAGGACATAGTCTCCCACCTGGAACTCCACATTCTTGCGTTCGGGATCTGCATAACTTTTTTGTTTGCTTTGAGAAGTGAGCATCCGAGCTCTAATCTTCTCAATGGCCTCATTGGTCCTCTGAGCTGCCTCAGGACCCAAGTATCTCCTTTCTCCTATCTCATCCCAATAAATGGGAGATCTGCATTTCCTACCATACATCATCTCATAAGGAGCCGCCCCAATGGTCGACTGATAGTTGTTGTTGTAGGAAAACTCTATTAAAGGTAGATACTTACTCCAGGACCCACCAAAGTCCAGCACACATGCTCGCAGCATGTCTTCTAATATCTGGATCATCCGCTCAGATTGTCCATCTGTATAAGGATGATAAGAAGTATTGAACTTCAATTGTGTACCCATGGAAACTTCCCCAGAACTTGGACGTAAAAGTGGGGTCTCGATCTGACACGATCGACCTCGGTGTCCTATGAAGACGTAAACTCCTCTCACGTAGAGATCTGGGTACTGGTCATCTGTATAAGTAGTCCTCACTGGTAAGAAGTGAGCTGACTTGGTGTGTCAATACACGATAACCCACACTGAATCATTTTGACCCACAATCCTGAGTAATCCCACCACGAAATCCACTGTGATGTCCTCCCATTTCCACTCTGGAATGTCCAAAGGTTGTAATAGCCCTGCTGACCTCTAATGCTCAACCTTGACCTATTGACATGTCAAGCACTTAGCTACATACTTTACTACATCCATCTTCATCCTAGGCCACCAATACAACGATCTCACATCCTGATACATCTTCGTGGTGCCTGGATGCAAAGAGTAGGGAGTAGTATGAGATTCATCCAGAATCTCTCGCCTTAAAATAGTGTCCATTGGAACACATATCCGGCCTTTGTATCTCAAAAAGCCCATATCTGACACTGTATAATCGCTGGACACTCTAGCTAAAACATCCTCTCTAATCTTGGTCAACTGTGGATCACCCAACTGACCTTCCTTTATTCTTTCTAATAGCATAGACTGTAGCGCAATGTTAGCCAACTGGCCTACCAGCAACTCTATGCCAGCTCTGGTCATATCCTCTACTAACTCTCTAGATATCAGCCTCGCACTAAAAATCTGTCCCAGACCCTTCCAGCTTAAAGTGTCTACTGCCACGTTGGCCTTTCCTGGATGATACAATATTTCACAATCATAATCTTTTACTAACTCTAGCCAACACATTTGTCTCATGTTCAGGTCTTTCTGTGTAAAGAAGTACTTTAGACTCTAGTGGTCCGTATAAATCTCAAACTTTTCTCCATAAAAGTAATGCCTCCATACCTTCAATGCAATGACCACAGCTCCCGGGACCTGAAATCTTACTAAAATGGTTAGTAGATTCGATCCTGAGCCTTGAGAATCGAAAAGCCACGCCTAAAACTCATTAAAACCCAACCTGGAACAAGGAAGACAGGCGGGCTACAACCTGCCCCCAAGGGCTACGGCGCGCCTCCAAGATAGGAAGCCCCCCTATGTGGGTGCTGGGGCCGGGCAGTGACTTGACCCTGAGGATCGCAGCGCGCCTGCCAGACAGAGCCCAGGGGAGGCTCTGGGGTTCATTCAAGTTGTAACTTGCATGAACTCGATCGCGACTTGACCCTGCGAACCCAGCTGCCCTGCATTTTCCTCAATAACAACTCAGCAAAATCTTCCACCAAATAATCCCAATATCACAACCAAACATCACCACAACATTATCACTACTTTAACAACAAAACCCAAGCCTAGAAACACTTAAAACATCAACAAATATCCACTTCTAAGATCAAAATCTCAAGCTTTCAAATAACCTTAAAACAGAGTAAAAACTCATAAATTTACAGCTGAAAACCTCACCTCAAACTTGAATTGAACCCTTTTTTAGATGTTGATCACTAGCCTAAACCTTCAAGCCTTAAATCCTCAAGTTAATCCTCTAGCATAGCTTCAAAACTCTAAACCGAGAGAGAGAGAGATGATCGAGAGAGATAAGAAGGGAACTCTGTTTTTTTTTTTTTTTTTTTTTGCCTTAAACCTTTGACAGCCATCCTACTTAAGCCTATCTAATAACCCAAATAACCAAATTTCCCCTAGAACTAATCTAATATTTCAAAGCCATCCAAGGGCATAATGGTCATTCCCCACCTATCTCGTTAATCATAATTAACGTCCTCAAATTCCCTCAAATAATTAATAAATCATATCCCATTACCCACTCATTCCCAGCAATGTACTAAACATCAACTTACCCTTAGGCTCACCCCGAACCTGGTAATTAACCCCGTTATGACCAAACCGCTAACTTGCATCCTAGGATCATCTCATGCTGAATAGCTCAAAGATATCCACATAATAATGTGGTCTCACCCATATATCACATACATGCACATAAATATACAATTATGCCCTTAACGGGAAAAAATTACAAAAATGCCCTTCTAATAAAAAGTAGGCCCACATGCATGCAATTATCATCATATCATAATATAATTCACATAATCATGCATATAATCACATAATTGCATATTAAATCAATTATGGCCCTTCTGGCCCCCTAATCCAGGCACTAAGCCACATTAGGGAATTTAGGACATTACAGTATCTCTCCCAACCGACTCTCTCTCTCTCTTTCCCTCGCTCTCTCTCAATTTTAGGTGGATTTCTTGAGAAAACTAAGGGGATCAGTGGCTGAAAGCTTGGGAAATTGAAGGCTTGGCTCTAGGATTGGATTAGCTACAGCTTGGAGGATTTAATTCACATTTGAGGTGAGCTATAGACTTTTTTCCATTGAAAATTGTTTTTGGTTTGGCTGTTCTTGAGCTTTAAGGCTTAAGGTTATGAGCTTGAGTTTTGGGTAGAGTTTTGAGTGTGTTGAGATGGGGTTTTGTTGTTGGGAATATGTTGAATCTACTCTGGGGATTGAATTATGGTTCTAGGAATGATTTGGGTGGTTTTTGGTTAAGTTGGGCTAAAGGAAAAATAGGGAATTCTGGGTTCGTAGGGTCGGGTCGCAGCCTTGTTCTTGGGGCGCTGTGACCCATGCGAACCCAGGGCCAAGTGGAGCTTCTGTTTCGGAGGCGCGCCGCGACCTTCTGGGGCAAGTCGTGACCCGCGTCTTGTCTCTAGGTAGGAAGGGCTCTATGTTTGCATGGTTTGGGTAGTTAAGGGTTGGCCCCGTTAAGGAACATGGTTATTACTATGTTTGCATTTATTTGATGATGTTATATAATTAATATGTACGCATACTTGTATTGTTTGAATTATGCTTATCTATATATGTATCTGTATCTGAATACCTGGCTCGGGGCTTGACTTATTAGTCAAGGGCGGCAATAGTGCGTTGCGCGCTAGTCGAAAGGCTTAGGCCCAATCAGGAATGTACTATTATGTTGGCCGACCCTATGGTCGTTGGAAAACAAAGAGCTTGGATAGCTCTATGGCTAGTTACTCAGAGCTAAGGGCAAGCGCCCCAGGTGACTCTATGGTCACATAGCCGGGGTATCGGGCCCCAAGTTGACTCTCTGGTTAACTATTCAGGGCAGCGGGCCCCATAATGATCCAATAATCATTTATTTGTAATTGTATGCATGCATGAGTAGGTTATTACCGTTGGGCATGCTAGATAAGTATTTGGAATCTGTATTTACTATTCATGCACATGTTTAAGTTTTCTTGCTGAGCCTTGGCTCACGAGTGCTATGTGGTGCAGGTAAGGGAAAAGAAAATCTTGACCATCCATGAGTTGGAAACTTCGGTGGCGGCATGTACATATGCGCCTGCTCGTCCACCATGGCCAAGGATATCTCAGAGGAACTAGGGTCATATCCCTTAGTTTGCCGCTTAGGCTGGCTGATTGTACTTTTGACTTGTATATACCCTTTTAAACATTTGTTTGTAATATTTTGGGATCCCATGTATGTATTTAACTTTTAAATGAAAATTCAACAGTTCCTTTGACCAAAAAATTTCACCCTAACCCTTGAAATTTACATTAGTTACTCGTTTATGACCAAATGATTTGATTAACAATTCTGACACTATTTAAAGTACACAGTGTAACGGCCTGGATTAGGAGGACGTTACAACTTAGTATCAAAGCTGCTAATGTTTAAGGGTTCCTGAAGATTGTTCGGGTATGTACACTCGCCACTAAAGACAAGCTCGACTCAAAGTTTGGTAACTATTTATGTGGTTATGTGTTTAACTGTTTAAATAGGATATAAATGCCTTATCTGCATGCCTAATTAGGGAGCATGAGATATTCTGATGGGGTCTGGCCCTTGACTGTTGCATGAATAATAAAGAACATGCTTATAAGCATTGTTATTGCTTGTGAATGCAAATGAACTACTTATTAGCATTATTATATGGACATCTAGGTCAAGACACGCTTATTAGCATCATTATTTGCATATAGGCCAGGAAATGCTTATTAGCATTGTTAATATTGGCACGGATTGAAGAACATGCTTATTAGCATTGATATACATGTATAAATGCTTGAACATGTTTATTTGCTTATGAATGCCAGAAATGCTTATTAGCATCGTTATGGGATGATGAATATCAAGAAGTGCTTTTTAGCACCATGATTGAATGTATTGTATGTGGGCATGCTTATTAGCATCGCATTTGTTTGCCTGTTTGATCTTGGACCGTCAGGCGACAAGATGTATAGTTATTACTTTTATAATGGTCGATTTTATCACTACAGAGTGGAATAGTTATCAGTATGCTTCCTCGAAGGTTAGAAAGGTTGGCTGGCCAAGAGATACAGGCCAGTGAAGAGAATGACCATGGCCAGGCCCCATCGCCAGCTCCAGAGAACCGGCAACAGTTGCTTGCTGATATGCAAGCCAGGTTACAGAGGCATGAAGATGAGATCCACCTCTTGAGACAGCATCACGTTTAAGCAGGGAACCTACCGCCCGTAGTACCGGCAGTGACACAGCTAGGGGTGCCAGCGGCAGTACAGCCCCAGGCAGAGGGAGATAGATGGAAACCCTTGTATGAGAGGTTCAGGAAATAGTACCCTCCAGATTTTGAAGGCAGCTCAGACCCACTTAAGGTTGAACAGTGTATGACCATGATAACCACCATCCTGGATTTCATGTGGGTAGGTGGTAATAAGAGAGTGGCCTGCGCCACTTACATGTTTCGGGAGGATACCCAAATATGGTGGGAGGTGGTATCCCAGACCAAGGCAGTGAATATTATGGAATGGGAGGAATTCAAAACTCTGTTCAATGAGAAATATTGCAATGATGTAGTTAAAGCTATGAAGGCTGAGGAGTTCAGTAAGTTACTTCAGGGTAACATGACAATGATTGATTACGCCCTAAATTTCGATAGATTGGCAAAGTTTGTCGAGGATCTGGTGCCCACTAATGGGAATAGAGGTTTCTCCAAAGGCTATAGCCTATGATAGCCTGGGATGTTTGTATTACTTCTGTGTCAGGATTGACAACCTATACACAGGTTGTGGAAAAGGCGTTTACAGCTGAGAGCGCAGAGAACAAGATATAGCGCGAGAACGTAGCCAGGACGGATTCTAGGAGGTCGGGACCTCCATTTGCAGGCTTTGGTAGAGGTGGAAGCCCTAGTTACCAAAATAGAAAGACTACAGATACAGTTTCAGCACCAGGGCCAGTCAAGAGGCCATGGGGCATACATATAGGCCGCCAGGGTGGCGGCGAGACCTGGAAAGTAATCCCGGAGTGTACTCAGTGCAGGAGGCACCATATTGGGGAATTTCAGGCATGGGCCTGCTTCATCAGCGGTAGTGTAGGACACTTGAAGAAGGGCTGTCCGAAAGCCAGAAAGGAAGAGCCCAAGAAGGTGGACAGCCTGACGCGTTCACCTTGACCCAGGCTGAGGTCGAGGCTAGTCCCTCGGTGGTTACAGGTCAGCTTTCTAGCACTGGGACCCTTTATATTGTTTTGATTGACTCAGGTGCTACGCACTCTTTTGTTTCTAGTAGGATTATAGATGGATTGTGTAGACCATGTGACTTTTATCCTGTGGGGTTTGGTACTATGCTTCCTACTGGGGAGTTAGTGGTTTCCAGAAGATGGGTTAGATCACTACCAGTGACAGTGGATGGTAGAGAGTTGTCAGTTGACTTGGTAGAGTTGGTTATGACTGATTTTAATATAATTATTGGTATGGACTGGCTAGAGAAGTATGGGGCAACGATGGACTGCAAGAAGAAGATGGTAACCTTTGAGCCTGAGGGTGAGGACCCATTTGTATTCATTGGCACTGTGCACGGACATTGTATACCTATTGTATTTGTACTTAGAGCTAGTGACCTATTGCAGGGGAGATGCATGGGGTTCTTAGCTAGTGTGGTGGATACCACTCATGTCGTGCCATTGGGACCAAGACAAGCCAGATTGGTCTGTAAGTTTCTATATGTGTTTCCAGAGGATCTGTCAAAGTTACCTCCACATAGGAAGATATAGTTTGTGATTGAATTGGCACCACGGACAGAGCCTATGTCTAGGGCACCTTATAGGATGCTCTAGTAGAACTGAAGGAACTAAAGGTTCAATTACAAGAGTTACTAGACTTGGGTTTTATCAGGCCCAGTTTCTCACCATGGAGCGCGCCAGTTCTCTTCGAGAAGAAGAAAAATGGTTCTCTTAGGATGTGTATCAATTATAGAGAACTGAACAAGTAGACTATCAATAACAGATATCCTCTACCAAAGATTGATGATCTGTTCGATTAGTTACAGGGTAGGATGGTATTCTCCAAGATAGCTCTTTGATCTGGTTATCACCAGCTGAAGATCAGGGAGGATGATATACCGAAGAAAGATTTTCACACTGTAATGACCCAACTATTTCTAAAACCTTGGACCATTAAAACAACTAGGCATAGCTACCATTTTGGGAAACATACATTAGAAAGAACATAACTTTATTTAAAACCCAAAATATTGTACCAATACAAAATAAGGTAAAAATATAAATTAAAATGTGATATGGTATGGGATCCCATTGTTTATAAAACATAAAACATAAACTTTAATTCAATTGTTCAAAATCTAAGTGCGGAATTACAAAAGAAACATAATTCAAAAGACTAAATAACGTCATCCTCAATCGACACGCAGTTCATTCATTCCATTCATTCTTAAAACACAAGCCAAGCTGCCATGAATCATTCCGCCTTCCATAAATCATTTTCCAGCATCAAGCTAAAAATAAAGGAGTGAGCCTAATGCCCAGCAAGGAAAATCTACTAACACATAAATCATAAATCATAAGACTAAATCATAAACATATACTATAAAACATACGACTAAAAAAACATATATCATATAGGACTACAATATTAATGGCCATTAACTCATTAAAATGGCATGTGATTAACCATCTAGGTCCTCTGTCTACTAATCGAGGTAGGTTAGATCACATGGTAGTATATGATAACCCATCTAGGTCCTCTACCAGTCGAGGTAGGGTAAATCATAACTCTTAACCATGAAAATGATAAATAATCTTTGGGTTTGCTATCTAAGCAACTATATGCCCCAAATGACTACAAGAAATATTTATACATATATATACATATCGTAACATAAAACATATAATAACATAAACATATCATAACATAAAATCTATCCTATTTTCCTTACCAAAATCTGGGATATTTGAGGACAAGAACGGGATTAGAACACTCCTAAAAACCAACAGTAAGAATGGTGAGTATCTCTAAAGAATAAAGATGAAATGAGAACTAAACCATCAAGAAGAAACTTACCAAGAAGAACCTTAAGTTTCAAGAAACTTAAATACCTAATCAAGAATCATAAACAAGAGTTAGGATATGAATAAAAGAAAACTAAAGAACCATAAAGGACTAAACTTAGGGATAAGAATAGCTTGAATGATCTTATGAATTGATCTAAATCAGATACTGTGCTAACATGTCCTCCTCCAACTCCCACGTTGTCTCACGTTCAGAACTATTACTCCATAGGACTTTGACTATCGAAATACTCTTAGACTATAATTCCTTCATCCCCTATCTAGGATGCTAATAGGTCATTCCTCATAACTCAAGTCTTCCGGACTGCTATCGTATCGTACTTAAGGATGTGAGATGGGTCTGACACATATCTACACAGCATCGAGATGTGGAACACATTGTGGCTATCTGCTAGAGCTGGCGGTAGGGCTAATCTTTATGAAATTGTCCCCACCTTGTCCAATATCTCAAAAGGACCTATAAACCGAGGACTAAGCATGCCTTTCTTCCCAAACTGCTTCACACCTTTCATAGGAGATATCTTTAAGAAGACTTGATCTCTGACTTTGAATTCCACATCACGTCGCTTGGCATCCGCATAACTTTTCTGTCGGCTCTGAGCAGCGAGCATACGCTTTCTAATCAGTACTACTGCATCATGAGCTTCTCTAACAGCTTCGGATCCAAGAAGTTGCCTTTCTCTTACCTCGTCCTAATGCAACGGTGATCGACACCTTCTTCCATAAAGTAACTCATAAGGTGCCATCCCGATTGTTGACTGGTAGCTATTGTTGTAGGAGAATTCTATCAGCGGCAAATACTTACTCCATGATCTTCTAAAATCAAGTACACAAGCGTGCAACATATCCTCTAAAATATGTATGGTACGCTCGGACTGACCATTGGTCTGAGGATGAAATGTCGTACTAAGACTTAACTTGGTACCCATGGCTTGCTGCAAGCTTCCCCAAAATCTCGATGTAAACACCAATCCTCTATCAGATACTATGGTCTTAGGGATTCCATGCAGTCTTACTATTTCTTGGACATAAACATCTGCATACTGGTCTGCTATGTATGTAGTCTTAACTGGAAAGAAGTGAGGTGACTTGGTTAGTATATCTACTACTACCCAAGCCGAGTCGTGCTGCTTATTTGTTCGTGGTAGTCCTGTCACGAAATCCATGGCTATGTCTTCCCACTTCCATTCTAGGATACTAAGCGGTTACAATAAGCCTGCAGGCCGCTGATGTTCTGCTTTCACTTGTTGGCACACTAAGCATCTAGACACATACTCCGCTACATCTTTCTTCATTCTTGGGTACTAATACAATGCTTTAAGATCGCGAGTCATCTTGGTCGACCCTAGGTGAACTGAGTATGGGGTATTGTGCACTTCTTCTAAAATCTTCATCTTAATTCCATGATCATTTGGCACGCATACCCGGTCCTTATATCTCAAGAACCCTTGCCCTGATATAGAGAAATTTGTGGCCTTGCCTTCTTTAACTGCAGCTATGTGAGATACTAATGTGTCATCATGCCCTTGGCCGATCTGTATATCTTCTAGCAGTCTTGACTGGATGGAAAAGTTAACTAGTTTACCAATGACTACTTCTATTCTGGCATTGATCAATTCTTGCTGAAGCGGCCTTTCTATTATGGATATTGCTGCTAGATTCCCATAACTCTTTCTACTTAGCGCATCAGCAACTACATTTTCTTTTCCCGGGTGGTATATGATTTCGTAGTCATAATCATTTACTAGTTCCAACCACCTGTGCTGCCTCATGTTGAGCTCGTTCTGCATGAAAAAAATACTTTAAGCTCTTGTGGTCCGTATAAATCTCACACCGTTCTCGACAAAGATAGTGGCTCCAAATTTTCAATGCAAAGACCACCGCTGCCAACTCCATATTTTGTGTTGGATAGCATTGCTAGCATTCCTTCAGTATCCTTGAGGAGTAAGCTATTACTTTGTCATTCTGCATCAACACACAACCCAAACCTTGCTTCGGCGCATCACAGTAGACTACAAACTTGTTGTTGGGTGTCGGTACACAAAGTACTGGTACTGAGCATAATTTACCCTTAAGAAACTGGAAGCTCTCTTCACACTTATCTGTCCAGTTGAACCTTTGTTGTTTCCTGGTCAGGTTGGTAAGCGGAGTGGCTATCTTAGAAAAGCCATCTACAAACCTCCGATAATAACTTGCTAGCCCCAGAAAAATTCTTATTTCTAACGCGTTCTTAGGTCTTGGCCATTCCTTCACAGCCTCTACCTTAGTTGGGTCTACAGCAACTCTGTCCTTGGATACTATGTGGCCGAGGAACGCTACCTGTGAAAGCCAAAATTCGCACTTCTTGAACTTGGCATAAAGTTGATGCTCTTTCAATCGCAACATGGTCATTCTTAAATGCTCCTCGTGCTCAACTTTGTCCTTTGAGTACACCAAAATATCGTCGATGAACACTACAAAGAATTTGTCTAAGTAATCCTTAAAGGCCCTATTCATTAAATCCATAAATGTGGCTGTAGCATTGGTAAGACCAAAAGACATAACTAGAAATTCGTAATGTTCATAACGAGTTCTAAAAGTTGTCTTGGGAATATCCCATTCTCGTACTTTGAGCTGGTGATACCCGGACCACAGATCAATCTTTGAAAACACGGTCGCTCCTCGAAGTTGATCAAACAAGTCGTCAATCCGGGGTAGCGGGTACTTATTCTTAATCATCATCTTATTCAGCTCGCGATAATCTATACACATTTGCATGCTTTCGTCCTTCTTCTTCACAAATCGAATGGGTGCTCCCCATGGAGAATGGCTCAGTCTAATGAAACCCAAGTCTAAAAGTTCTTGTAGTTGCGTCTTTAACTCCTTGAGTTCGGTAGGTGCCATCTGGTATGGTGCCTTTGAGATAGGCTCAGTGCCCGGTACTAATTCGATTGTGAAGTCAGTTTCCTGAGTCGGCAGCAACCCTGGCAAGTAATCAGGAAATACTTCTGGGAATTCCTTTATAATGCGGAAGTCTCCAACCTTTAGTGGTGTTTCCTTTACCACATCTATGACGATGGTTAAGAACGTGTGACATCCTTTCTCTATCATCCTCTGAGCTTTGAGAGATGAAATAAAAGGCGTACGTAGTCCTGAAACCTTTCCCATAAAGCATAGTCTCTGACCGTCAGGAGTCTCGAACATCACTTGCTTATGTCTGTAGTCGATGGTTGCGCCATGCCTTGCTAGCCAATCCATTCCCAGTATTAAGTCGAAGTCTTTGATCTCTAGTTCTATCAGGTCTCCTTCTAGTTATACGTCCTCAATTTTGATTGGCACACCTTGTACTATCTGTGATGATAGGACTACTTCGCCCAAAGGAAATTCTGTCACAAACCTAGTTCTAAATCTTTCACAAGGTTTGTCTAATTTCTGTATCATTCCTAAGGAGATATACGAGTGTGTGGCTCCTAAATCAAATAATATTGAACATACATTATTAAGGATAGGAATCTAACCTGTGACCACTTTATTACTAGCTTCAGCTTCTCCCTGGGTCAAGGCAAAGACTCTAGCAGGAACCATCTTATTGTCCATTTTCTCCTCTTGCTTGAGCTGTGGACATTCTTTCTTTCAGTGACCTTCCTGACCACAATTGTAGCATCCCTTGGTGTTTGCACAACACTCACCAGGATGTTTTTTTTGGCACTTAGAGCACTGCGGGTATTCTACATAACCTGTCCTACTACCTCCATTATTTTTTCGTGCTCTTTTATCGTTGTCAGATTGTTTGTTGTTAGGATGCCTTCTCTTCTGACCATTATTGTTGCTAGGCTGATGGTTGTTGTGGTGGTTGTTCCGACCATTTTGAGGTTGACTCTGTTGTTTAGGCTCAGTCTTACTGGCCTCCTCCTTACTAACATTCGCCTGAAGCCTTTCTACTTCTATAGTCGGTTCTAGAGCATTGGCATAAGTAGTAGTTCCAGGGTTTGCTAGCTTAACCCCTAGCTCAATCTTTGGTATAAGTCCTCTTACAAACTTGGTGACCCTCAAGAAGTCGGTTGGAACCAACTCTGATGCAAACTTGGCTAGTCGGTCGAACTGCCGAGCATACTTTGCTACCGTCAATTTGCCCTGCTTCAGACTGGTGAACTCTTCCACCCATGTAGCGATGACTGCTGAGTTGTAGTACTTCTTGTGGACCAGCTCCACAAATCGGGTCCATGTCATGGTGGCGACGTCGTGAGTCTGCTGAACCAAGTCCCACCATATTCTAGCATCCTTCTTTAAAGGAGACGAAATGCAAGATATGTGATCCGCGTTGCCGAGATTCATGTGTACTAGAATCGGCTCTACATTCCTGAGCCATTCTTCTGCCTCAAAGGGGTTCGTTGTCCCTTCAAAGTTTGGAGTGTGTTTCTTATGAAACCGCTCTTGGATTGGCTCCATGTACTTAGCTGGGTAAGGCGCATATTTTTCCATTGGCCATCCCCCATAAGGACCTACTTGTTGGGGTGCTTGAGCCATTTGCTGAGGTTACGGCTGAGGCTGAGGTTGAGTCTGAATCTGTGGCTATGGCTGGGCCTGCTATCACTGTTGCTGCAGTAATTTCTCCACTTGTTATCGTAGCCTAAAAATTTCTACGGTGTTGTCAACCGGAGGCGACGATGCACTTTTGTTAGCAGCAACAATGGTTGCACGCGTTCCCCTTCTGCAAACTGGAGGGGCTTCAGAAGTCTCATTAGCGATGTTGGAGGCATTGGCATTTGTGCGTGCAGACCTTTTGAGCGACATCTTCAGCAGAGTTCTAACAGTCGAGAAAAACATGTTAGAAATTACTCTAATAGGCTCTAAGGCAAAACTTAGGCTAAGCAAACATAACTCGGACCTATTTGTTATGATTTCTTATGAAAAAAAAAATATATAAGCCTTCTTTATAATTAGGGTGTGTTTCTATACTTAGAAAAATAAGCCATCTTTATTATTTTCTATGTCTGTTTCTAATCATCCTATATGACTTAATTCTCAAGCTCGAAACTTGTCGTTGTTCCAAAGTTAACCATATTGAGGGATGGCTGGGATCAGTCGTTCCCATTACTATGGCCCCCTAACTCTCAATATAGAACCCGGTCCATTGATTTGCATCCACCCTCACCGAACTTGGTCATTATTTATTAAATTTATTGTTTATTATGATTGTAACAAAAAATTAAACTCATACATGTCATTCAAAAATAACAATAATATTCATTTGGAAAAAGGTTTTCACTAAATACAATCATAAATGCAAAGATAATAAATAAATATAGAAAGAAACTAATCTAAAAAATTAGGATCTTCTACATCTGACCCTTCATCTAACATATCATCATCTATCTCCTCATAATCATCATTATCTTGAGCCTCAAAATTTCCTCGGGGAAGATTTGTAAAGATTCTATGTTTTTTCTCATTAGTGGATTGAAATTCCATCTTAGAGGTGAATCTAAGTATGAGAAAATAATATCTCATAGCTACCGGTAATTCATCTTCATCATCTATAGTCTCCCATATTTCTTCTAAAGTTGAAATTACAGAAGGATAATCTTTAAAAAGCCTAATCACTAAAACATATTGCTCCATAACTCTCATCATGATTTGCTTAGTAGTTTGAAGGTGAACTATCTCCTTGTGGAATAAGATTAATGTCCAAGTGATTCTTTCTAACACTCCTATTGCATTCCTTGGCTCTCTAATCCTTTTTAATGCCTTAAAGGCTCGGATATCCTCATTGGTCAAGGCTCCATCCATTCTTAACTGAAAAACATAAAGGCTAAAACGTTAGCTAATAACATAAACATAATAACTATAACATAAACACTTACATTGGCGGTTAGATTCGGAGATTGAGCGTGTGTATCAAGGAGAACTTCATGCATATGAATCGTTTCTCTGATACCAACTGTAATGACCCAACTATTTCTAAAACCTTGGACCATTAAAACTACTAGACATAGCTACTATTTTTGGAAACATACATAAGAAAGAACATAACTTTATTTAAAACCCAAAATATTGTACCAATACAAAATAAGGTAAAAATATCAAATAAAATGTGATATGGCATGGGATCCCATTGTTTATAAAACATAAAACATAAACTTTAATTCAATTGTTCAAAAACTAAGTGCGGAATTACAAAAGAAACATAATTCAAAAGACTAAATAACGTCATCCTCGATCGACACGTAGTTCATTCATTCCATTAATCCTTAACACACAAGCCAAGCTGCCATAAATCTTTTCGCCTTCCATAAATCATTTTCCAGCATCAAGTTAAAAATAAAGGAGTGAGCCTAATGCCCAGCAAGGAAAATCTACTAACACATAAATCATAAATCATAAGACTAAATCATAAACATATACTATAAAACATATGACTAAAAAAAACATAAATCATATAGGACTACAATATTAATGGCCATTAACTCATTAACATGGCATGTGATAAACCATCTAGGTCCTCTATCTACTAATCGAGGTAGGTTAGATCACATGGAAGTATATAATAACCTACCTAGGTCCTCTACTAGTCGAGGTATGGTAAATCATAACTCTTAACCATGAAAATGATAAATAATCTTTGGGTTTGCTATCTAAGCAACTAAAAGCCCCAAGTGACATAAAATATTGGGGTTTGCTATCTAAGCAGCTATAAGCCCCAAATGACTACAATACATATTTATACATATATATATACATATCGTAACATAAAACATATAATAACATAAACATATAAGCACATTAAATCTATCATATTTTCCTTACCAAAAGCTGGGATATTTGAGGACAAGAATGGGATTAGAACACTCCTAAAAACCAATAGTAAGAATGGTGAGTATCTCTAAAGAATAAAGATGAAATGAGAACTAAACCATCAAGAAAAAACTTACCAAGAAGAACCTTATGTTTCAAGAAACTTAAATACCTAATCAAGAATCAGAAACAAGAGTTAGGATCTGAATAAAAGAAAACTAAAGAACCATAAAGAACTAAACTTAGGGATAAGAATACCTTGAATGATCTTATGAATTGATCTAAACCTCGATACCAAAATTTCACTATATCTCACTTCCCAAGTGTTTAGAAAAGCTTAGAATGATAAAGCTTTAACCTAAAACCCAAGTGTTTCTCTCTATAGTAACACTAGCGACTTGGAGGCTCTGAAGACTGCTTTGAGGAATGAAGAAAATGACTGAGTACTAGGTCCTATTTATAGAGTTCAAGGAGTGAAACTAACCCCTTTTAATTTGAATAAATAAATGAATATAAAATGAAAAAGATTTGAATTTTCGTTCAACGGATGCCCAGAACTTGGTCAAAATCGTTCAAAGGCAGGTCCAAGTGGTTAAGGGTATTTTTAAATTTAAAAATCATCAACATTCAAAAATACATCACCAGGGGCGATATATCGCCTACCCTGGGCGATATATCGGCTCCACCCTAATCCCGAGCCCCGTTCGAACGTTCATGCAAGGTCGACGTGTTTTCTGTTTCTTCCGTAGGCGATATATCGGTCCCTAAGTTGTGATATATCGACATAAGTTGATATATCAAACACATATTTGCACTTTTTCAGTATATTTTGAATTGGATAAACAACTTTGACTGAGTCTAAACGTGATCTTAATAGTTTCTGTAAGGTTCTAGAGTTTCTAGATCTTTCTTTTATTAAAAATATTTATCAAAAATACTTAATTCCTTAATAAACATGATTATGGCAAGTGTCACATTCTTAATAATTCTATCTAAACCTTAGGTTATAATAAATAATATTTCTAGGACC
Organism: Humulus lupulus; assembly: GCF_963169125.1. Classification (NCBI taxonomy): domain Eukaryota; kingdom Viridiplantae; phylum Streptophyta; class Magnoliopsida; order Rosales; family Cannabaceae; genus Humulus; species Humulus lupulus. The sequence goes on along the minus strand of NC_084794.1, from coordinate 91,771,578 downwards.
AACAATATTAATCAAACCTTATGTTATAATTAATATTTCTAAACTCTAGGTTAAACTTATAAAATCCATAACTGTTGCTATGAGTTTCCAACTAAGTCTCGGCTTGAACCAAAACCCACGGAATCTAACATACTACAAACTAATACTAACTACTACTACTACTACCTAGCTGGCTAAGTAAATATTCTGGGATTCTACACGCACCAGGTACAAAAATTATGATTTTTTGGTGATGTCATTTGGACTGACTAATGTCCCAGCAGTATTTATGGATCTGATGAGCAAGGTGTTCAAATATTACCTAGATCGGCATGTGATCATTTTTTTCGATGTTATATTGGTATACTCTCAGTCAGAGACAGAGCATGAGCAACATCTCAAATTGGTACTATAGAGGCTGAGGTGGCACAAGCTGTATGCGAAATTCAAAAAGTATGAGTTCTGGTTGCCACAAGTAACTTTCTTTGTTCACATAGTGAGTAAGGATGGAATTAAGGTGGACCCAGTGAAGATTGAAGCGGTCAGAGATTGGCCAAGGCTGAAGAATGCTTCAGAGATCAAAATTTTCTTGGGATTGGCAGGTTATTACAGACGCTTTGTGGGGGGATTTTCCAGGATTGTGTCACCACTGATAGAGTTGACACGAAGAATCAGAGGTTCATATGGCCAGACAAGTGTGAAGACAGCTTCCAGAAACTGAAGAAGATTTTGATCACCGCTCTGGTTCTGAGTCTTCCTACGGATTAGGACAAGTTTGTGGTTTATTTTGACGCCTCGAGGCAGGGCCTAGGTCGTGTCCTTATGCAGACAGGGAAGGTGATTGCCTATGCATCATGTCAGCTGAAAGAGTATGAGCAGAGGTACCCCACACATGATCTGGAACTTGTAGTAGTGGTTTTTGAAATAAAGGTATGGTGGCACTACTTATAAGTGAGAAATGTGAGATATACACTGACCATAAGAGTTTAAAGTACTTCTTCACCTAGAAGGATTTGAGCATGAGGTAGAGACGTTGGTTAGAGCTGATAAAGGATTATGATTGTGAGATCATCTATCACCCGGGGAAAGCCAACATGGTAGCAGATGCCTTAATCCCGAAGGGTTCGGGATAGTTGTATAGTGCCAGGCAGATATCTAGGGAGTTGGCGGACTATATGACTAGAGTAGGTATTGAGCTAGTGGTAGGCCAACTAGCCAACATCACCCTAAAGTCTTCTCTTTTGGAGAGGATCAAGGAGAAACAGATGAGTGATCCACAGTTGGGGAAAATCAGAGGTGACGTCCTAGCTAGAGTAGCTAAGGACTACACAGTGTTAGACATTGGCTTACTGAGATACAAGGATCAGATCTCATTCCTATGGACACTGAGATCAGACGAGATATTCTGGATTAATTTCATACTACCACTTATTATCTACATCCAGGCACCACGAAGATGTACCAAGATCTGAAGGTTTTATATTGATGGCTTGGGATGAAAAGGGATGTAATATCCGCCTTTGCATTTTAAGGGCATTATGGTAAAATTGTATGATATTATGTGTTTAATTATATGAACTATGATATGCATGAGCTATGATGTATGCTTATTGAATGTGTTCCGTCAAGCAATCCACACACATTAGTTTCTTCAAAGATTAGGAGCCAAAGTTTGATAGAAGTTGTTTTATGGGGGGCAAAGTAGAATTATGGGTTTTATGATAGAAAGTGTAATTATCTAAAATTGAAGCTATTAGTTTTGGAAGGAAATTACAATAAGGGTATTGAGTGATTATTAAGAATAAATTTGAGGTTGGGGACAGAAAGGTCATTTAGTTTTTACATGAATTAAGTCAAATTAAATAATGAATTAAAAGGTGTAATAGATTTAGATGTCGTATTTTTCTTCAGACTCTGGTTTTATGATAGGTTAAAAGGAAACAGACCAAGAACAATCTCTAGTTCTTGATATGAGATTTTTGCAAATGCTTGAGATTGGGAGGAGATCATCAATCTAGGATATTGAAAGGTTAGGAGATTCCATAGACGTCAAGGATCTAAGATTTTGGTGGTTAGATTTTCATTTGTAAGTGTTCAAACTTCTATTTAAGGTTTTGTCAATCTAAGTTTTTGAAGATCTAAGGTTGCTTTATTGTTTTTGAGTTGATGAATGTTTAATATAGGTTTAGGGGTGTTAATATCTAGATTCATGGGATTAGAAACATGTTAGGATACCTGTTTTGGGGGGTTTGGGTTTGAGGTTTTACGATTAGGTTCGATTTTTAGGTTTAGAAATCGCACTGCGATCTCTGAAGGTAAAGGCCTCGCGCGATCACGCCCAACCCTGGCGCGACCGCGCTACTCAGTTGGAATGGCCTGGCGCTCTGTGAGTGTGACTGCACCCAAGCACTGGAGCGACCATGATAACTTCCCAAAAATTCATATTTTTGAGGTTTTTATGCATCCATTTGATACAATGGGAACCTTTTTCGATTAGGGTTTATTGCAATAGAGTTTTAATACCTTCTTAAGAATATTTATAAGTATGAGTTGTATTTAAGAGGGGCATGGGTGTATTCTTAATATGGTTTTTGGTTTGTCTTAAGTTTTAAGCTTTCGATGTTATATGATATGATAGGCTCGCTAAGGATACTTGAAGGGACGCGTTAATGTGTGTGGAGCACTACTGGACCTGAGGTGAGAAGAGTGGGCACCTGCACGCAGGGTGTACGCTCGACGTACTTAAGTGTGGTAACCTTGTATGATATATTACAAATTGTGGGTGCCAAAAATCCACCAAAGAAAAAAGGTCAGGTCCCATAGTCAAGTAAACAACTAAGGGGCACTAAAGGCGTCAAGTACGTGATACAGGCAGATGGTTATTACGCGTCACCAAGAAGCCACACATTTGTGAGGCCCCAGGCCTCATGAAGTCATTCCATGCCAATGGGAGGCAAGAATTCCACACTGACATAAAACCCACATCGCGTGTCTAAAGTCCCTTGAAGGTCCAAAATGCGCACATGTGCCTACACTCCTAGACGTGTGTTGGGAAGCCCTGCCAAGCAAAGCTCTACAAGCCACGTGGTGCCTCGTCTCGCTAGAATGTAGCACCCCGCAAAACCCTCATCTCATACCAGAGCCACGCGAGCCAAGCAACTGCCATCCCGTGAGACCCTCGTCCCGCGCCCATCCAAAAGCGCCTCGCGCCGCAGCCACTCAATAGGCGCCTCGCGCCCAGCAACTCAATAGGTGTCTCGCACCATGCACCTCGTGAGGAAGGCCTTGCACCTCGAGCCTTGGCCACTCAATAGGTGCCTCGTGCCATGCACCTCATGAGGAAGTCCTCGCGCCTCAACCACTCAATAGGCGCCTCGCACCATGCACCTCATGAGGAAGGCCTCGCGCCTAACGCCTCGACCACTCAATAGGCATCTCACGCCATGCACCTCATGAGGAAGGCCTCATGCCTCACGCATCGGCCACTCAATAGGCGCCTTGCGCCATGCACCTCGTGAGGAAGGCCTCGCGCCTCGGCCACTCAATAGGCGTCTCGTGTCATGCACCTCATGAGGAAGGCCTCGTACCTTGGCCACTCAATAGGCGCCTCGCGCCATGCACCTCATAAGGAAGGCATTGCACCTCAGCCACTCAATAGGCATCTCGCGCCATGCACCTCGTGAGGAGGGCCTCGCGCACGCATCAGACCACCATCTCGGCCACGGCCTCGCACGCGGCTTGGCGTCTTGCTCCTCGGTGCAAGACTTAGGATCTCATTCATCTAGGTGCGAGGCCCCCATGAAGAGAGGTGCCTCACTATGCGAGGCGCTGCATTCCCAAATGCCAAGATGCACATCAACCACAAGGGAGGCCCGATTCTCCAAACCCCACACCGCGAGGCTGATACGTAGCAGGGCCTCACTAAGCAATGCCTATTTCCCAAAAATGCCTCAACATAGAGGTTGTGCACAGAACGTCTGATCATAATGAGGCTAGAGACGTGACCCTGGCATCCATATCAGGCAAGTAGTGGATGTACAAGAATAGTACATAACAAAGACTCCCCAGGCACGCCTATGAGGTTCGTACCTGACAAGTAGTGGAGGTACAGTATGGTACCATGGCAGGAGTGCTTTTGCAGACCCCTGACACATACTGGATCCAACCACCACTCCTCCAACAACACTACAACCTGTAGCCTGGATATGCAGCTCCTTGTCTTGTCGGGACCACAATGTATCAAGAGCCATTAAAGCTCACCTATAAATAGAGCCTCAATTCATCATTATAGGGGGTTAGAAAGTTGATTGTATACTCAGGCTACTAAGCAATATACAAATATTTACTCCATTGTTGATCTGCACTTATTTTTCCTCAAGTCCATTCTAAGTTCTTATTTAGTTATCTTCTTACTAAGCTTTGAGATTTCTGACCTAACATCGTTGACGAGTTCTCACCGTGAACACAAATTATGTTATAAGCTATACTATTAATTATGTTAGGAATTTTTTTATGAATTATATTGTGAACTGTGTTATGAGTTATGTTAGGAACTATGGTATGAATCATGTTATGAATTATGTTAGGAGCTATGTTATAAGTGATACATGTTGTGTGTGACTGAAATTTGTAAGAATATGTGGTATGTTTGCGTGTCATGTTCAAGATATGAAAATGCATGCTCACGTTACGATAAATTACATGCTTACATTACGAAATGTTAATTCATGCTCGGTTGCACAACTAACTAGATCAATGCTGGTTTACAGCTGGAACGACACCAGTAATCCTTATTATGGATTAAATATGTTATGCTAGGATATGTTATCTTGTGCTATGTTTTTGTTACGCTACACTATGGTTTGGTTAATAGATTACATTATACTATAGTTATGTTACTGGCAATATGATTGATTTTTAAACTTTGTGTGATAGGATATCGACTAGGAGTTGTTTATGTTTTATGTTGTGAAGATATGAGTTAGTCTATGTTTAAGTTATGTTTTACATTTTATGTTTTATGTCTTATACTGTTGGGCTTTGTGGATAGTGTCCTATATAGCTCTTCTTGCTGAGCGTTAGCTCACGGGTACTTTGTGTTGCAGGTAAAGGCATAAGCATAGTGATGAGGTGATGAGTTGGAATAGGCTTAGTCAGATGTGTGCATGTCGTGATCGGTAGACCTGGGGGTCAAAGGGGTTACTATGTATCCGTTATTTTAAAAGTCTTCAAGTCATGGTTATATATTAAGTTTTAATAACTTGTATTTTACCTACGATATGCATGTAAGGAAACAATTTATTTTTAAATAACGAGATCTCGAGTTGCATATTTGTTAAAGGATATTTAATCCATGTTTGTTTCAAATGAGTTTCAAAAAGTTTTGTAGTAAATTATTTAGTTTATGTCAGGTCATTACAACGGATGTAACCGAGTACGTGGCAAGTTGCCTCACCTGTCAGTAGGTCAAGGCAGAGCATTAGAGACCAGCAGGGCTGTTGCAGCCTCTGCATATCCCATAGTGGAAGTGGGAGGACATCATGATGGATTTCGTGGTAGGATTGCCCAGGACAGTGGGGCAGCATGATTCAATCTGGGTCATCGTGGATCAATATACAAAATCATCTCACTTTCTACCAGTGAGCACGAATTACACAGTTGACCAGTACGCAGATCTCTATGTGAGAGAGATAGTTTGCCTTTGTGGGACTCTGAGGTCTATCGTGTCTGATAGGGACCCTATCTATACTTCCAAGCTTTGGGGAAGTTTGTAGAGGTCGATTTGTACACAACTGAAGTTCAATACTGCTTATCATCCTCAGACCGATGGTCAGTCTGAAAGTACTATCCGGATATTGGAGGACATGCTGAGAGCATGTGTATTGGACTTTGAAGGGTCCTGGAGTAAATTTTTTCCTCTAAAAGAGTTCTCCTATAATAACAGCTACCAGTCGACTATTGGAGTTGCACCTTATGAGATGTTGTATGGTAGGAAGTGTTGATTTCCCATTCACTGGGATGAGATGGGTGAGAGGAAATATTTGGGTCCTGAGGCAATTCAAAGGACCACAGAGGCTATTGAAAAGATTAGAGCTCGGATGCTCGCGTCTCAGAGCAGACAAAAGACTTATTCAGACCAAAAGCGGAGGAACGTGAAGTTTCAAGTGGGAGACTGTCTTTCTTAGGGTTTCACCACTGAGAGGGGTGAAGAGAATTAGGAAGAAGGGCAAGTTGAGCCCTAAGTTTGTTGGGCCATTTGAGATCCTGGAGAAGATCGATCAGGTGGCCTATAGGTTGGCCTTACCCCCTACACTATCTAGTGTGCACAATGTATTTCATATTTCCATGCTGAGGAAGTATGTATTAGATGGGACTCATGTATTGATTAATGAGGATCTAGAACTGGAGACAGATTTGTCCTATGAGGAGCAGCCAGTTCAAATTTTATACAGGAAAGACAAGGTCCTGAGAAACAAGACTATACCTTTAGTTAAGGTATTATGGAGAAACAGCAAGGTTGAGGAAGTGACTTTGGAGCTGGAGGCAGATATGCAAAATCAGTATCTCGAGATGTTCAAGTAAAATTTTGAGGACAGAATTTTTGTAAGGAGGGGATAGTTGTAACTTCCCAAATTACCTAATAAGGCTTAGGGCCTTGATTAGGGGGCCAGGGTGGCAATTTATGGAAATTATGTGCTTATGTGGTACATTTGTGTGTGATTATGTGAGTTATTTATAATATGACTAGATATGCATGTTTATGTGTATTAAATATGCATGTGGGCCCGTTTCTTATTAGAAGGGAAATTTCCGTAATTTGGCCAGTTATGGGCATAATTGTATATATGTGCATGTATGTGATATATGTGAGAGACCACATTATTATGTGGGTTTATTTGGGTTACTCGACACAAGACGATCTTAGGGAGCAAGTTAGCGGGAAAGTCACAACGGGGCCCAATACCCGACTCGGGGTGAGTCAAGGGGTATTTTGGGTAACTGGTACATTGTTGAGTTATCGGGTAACGGGAATGAATATTCGATGATATATTAAGAGTTAATGAGAATATGAGGGGATATCAGGGATTTTGACCATTTTGCCATCATGGACGTTTTTGGTACCCCTAGCCCTCAAGATTTGCTTAAGGTTACTTGAGCCTTAAGTAAACCATACACAAACAAAACACTTAAACACTCAGTTGTGCCTCTCCCAACTGACTCTCTCTCTCTCTCTCTTTCTCTCTCTCTCTCCCTTACTCTCTCTCAATTTTAGGTGGATTTCTTGAGAAAACTAAGGGGATCAGTGGTTGAAGGCTTGGGAAATTGAAGGCTTGGCTCTAGGATTGGATTAGCTGCAGCTATGAGGAATTAATTCACATTTGGGGTGAGCTATAGACTTTGTTTTCCATTGAATTCTATTTTGGTTTGGCTATTCTTGAGCTTTCAGGCTCAAGGTTATGAATTTGAGTTTTGGGTGGAGTTTTGAGTGTGTTGAGCTGGGGTTTTTTTGTTGGGAATATGTTGAATCTATAATGGGGATTGAATTATGGTTCTAGGAATGATTTGGGGTGGTTTTTGGTTGAGTTTGGATGAAGGAAAATAGGGAATTATGGGTTCGTAGGTTCGAGCCACGACCCTATTCTTGGGGCGCCACGACCCATGCGAACCCAGGGCCAGGTGGGGCTTCTGTTTCGGAGGCGCGCTGCGACCCTCTGGTGTAAGTCACGGCCCGCGTCTTGTCTCTAGGCAGGAGGAGCTCCTTGTTCTAGGAGGCGCGTCGCGGCCAGCCTGGGCATCTTTGGCCACCTTAGGTCTTGAATAACGAGAATTCAAACCTAAGGGCTCGGGATCGATTCTACTATCCGATTTAGTAGAATTCGAAGTTTCAGAGGCTAGGACTTGGTCTAGAAGCCTTTATTTGCTCGTTATTGATGGGATCCTATATTATGGTTGTGACTAGGTTATCGCTAAGGGCTCAGAACCGAGATCGTGCTCAAGGATCGTTCTTATTATACTTTGCACTCGGACCTGAGGTAAGAAAACTGCACCCAATATGTTATATATGTGATTAGGGCTCAGACCTTTGAGAATGAACGTGATTGAGTTATGTTGTGCTTGTTGATTAAACATACTTGAATACTCCGTTTCTGGCTAAGTGTTATATGATTGTTCGCATGGTCTGTGTAGTTAGGGGTTGGCCCCGTTAAGGAACGTGGTTATTTCTTTGTTTGCATTTAATTGATGGTGTTATATAATTAATATGTATGCATACTTGTATTTTCTGAAGTATGCTTATCTATATCTGTATTTGTATCTTGTTGACCCTCATTTTGGTCAACTGACACGGATTCAAATGCTTGATGTGATAGAATGTAGTGAAATAAATCTAATGGAAAGAAAAGTAAACGACACAACAAATTATAGTGGTTCGGCCCCACGAATTGGTAATGACCTACGTCCACTTAAGTTATTATTGATCTTGATTCTCAAAGGAGTGATCAAAAAACTAGGGTTCTTCGAGTTTCACAAGCCTTAGAGGGATAAATAATACAATCGAAAGGTAATAGCTCAAATTCTCTTCTACAACATAAAACAAAATCAGCCAAAAAGTCACTCCCTTGAGCTATTTCTCTCTATTTATAGGCTCAAGGAGGGTTAGATAAATTAGTTATAGATATTCTTTCCTAAATAATCGAATCATCAGGTATCATGGGAGATAATTTCGGATATGATTACAATTGTACAAGATTATCTCAAAATATACAGAGTATACGACCAAGCTGGTCGTATATAAAACCCAAATGCTGTGTCAGGGGAATCTCCCTGTTCGATGGTCGAATAAAACCTCTGCCAGGTGTCAGCCACGTGTTAAAAATGTTTGCCACATCATCCACACCTACTTTTTGGATAACATTTTCCCCCCAAGTTTATTTATTACGACCAGCAATAAATAAACTTTTAGGAAAATGACCCTTCGATTACCCCACCAAATCTGTCAGAGTAGTTCGTGCCTCCTCAGAAAAAGTGATCTACCCACGTCCAATCATACCTTTTTGGTTCCCAAGCAAACCTATGATAGCTATCACTCTTCCCCATGCTTCGAAAAAGGGGAACTTATGATTACCTCTTTTCTCATATCTTAGGCAATATATATAGCTTCCAGAATTTCCTTTTCACTTTTTACAAGCTATTTTTCTGTCAAGAACCCCCAAGTCAGAACCCAGAATCCCTTTGAAGACCATCCTTCGTCGTTCCAGGAATCGACTGTTCGCACACCTACACTCAAAATTTCTCCAGGACTCCACAATCTTCGTATAGGTAAGCTTCAGAACTTTTGCACCCTTTACTTTGCTGTGCATGCCGATTTAAGCTAGCTTTTTAGGTTCTGATATGGCTTTGTGTTCTTGGGTAGAGATGCATGAAAATAGGGCATTTGTCGAGTGAGTCTAGATATGGTAGTGTACATTTGCCTTTTAGGGGTTATGAATCAGTTTGATAGTCAAGATCATAAATTTAGGACGTAAAATCGAAGTAAAAATTCAATTTTTAGGCTAGTTGAAAAACTGGGTTTTTCCCGCCCTTACTGAAGTTGAAAAAGCTTTTTCAGAAAAAACTTTTTACTTTCACTTTTTGATCTGTTTTTCAAACTGTTCGTATGAAAAAAAAATTAGTTTTTGTTAGAATGCTGCTGTATAAAAGTTAGACTTTTATACACGAGCAACATTATTCTAACCAACTTTTTAGGATCTTCATCCTCACCTCCCCCTTTTTCTGTTCGCAGCTTTTGATGCCAGATTTATGGGGAGGTGAGAGGTCGATAGACGATGATCTACTTGCGCAGCTGCTCGAGGGCGAAGAACAGCCAGCTCAGTGCATCCACGATATTCCTTTCTCCAGAATTTCTCCTCCCAGACCTCAACCAACTCCAGTTAGAATGGGTCGTGTTAAGTCCACCGCTCAAAAGAAGAAAAATCCAAAAAACCCTTCCAATCCTCCAGCCCGGCCTGACTCGCAGGCTGGGGTTCCTTCGACCAATGGTCGAGAAAACATTGTTCCTGACCCTTACATCCAAGTTAGGGCCTGTCCCCGGCATTCAGTCCTTCCCGACATTGAGTGGTATCTTTCCCCACTCAGCCAAGTAACCCCTAGGATGCTAGCCAACTACTTCAGAAAGTACGGCCTTTCTAGAGTAACCCTCAAAATCCCTACTGCAGATCAGAGGGAGAATTTTCCCAGAGGTGTTTACAGCACCTGGTCGAGATATCACATAGAGGCTGGGGCTACCCTTCCTCTCCATCCATTCTTTCAGGAGGTGGCCAACTATTTTGCTGTCGCCCCCTTCCAGATTACACCAAACGGGATATAGAATGCTTGCTGCACTCTTTATCCTTTATAACCACAAGCAATGGCCAGAGCCTACCCCCCATGAGGTCAATTACCTTTTTGACCTCAAGTCCAACCCCCAACAATCTGGTATGGGGTTTTTTCACTTTTGTATCCAGGAGACCAACCGAACCTTCCTGAGTGACACAACCCACATTTCCAACGTGGGGAAATACAGTCAGGAGTATTTCCTCACGCCTGACATGGTCGCGAATAATCTGGCCTTCACTCGAGGAGGTAAAAGTCTTTTTCCACTGGTCGCTGTTTTTACTTAACAATTTTCCTTGCATTTTTCTGAAACTGCTTGTGTTTTTCAAGCCCATGGTTACGACCAAACCCAACACCAGACATGGTGTTGAGGTCTGCCATGTTGGCCAGTATGACGGACGTTGAGAAGAGCGTCAAGTCCCTGGTCACCGAGGCCAACTTGAGGCTAGCTGGCCTCCTGGCCCCTCACCAGGATGTGAGGGAACCCGCGGTAGGAAGTGCCACTGCCGAGGAAAATCCCGAGCAGCAACCACTAGCGTCTCCTCCTCGATGGAGACCGACTGGGGTTATAATCAGGGAACCCGTTGGCACTCCCCCAGCAGAAAGGTCTTCTACCCCCCCAAGGAAAGGGAAAACAAAAGGCAGCCGAGCCTGTCATAGACTTAGACAAGTCCTCTGACAAAAAACGGTATTGTTATTTCACTCTTAGATAACTTGCCAACTCCCTGTCATTTATTCGACGGGGCCAACAATTTTACATATGCTCCAAACCTAGGGCCAGACTTCTTCATGCCAGAGAGTGAGTGTATGACTAGTAGAGTCAATAGTATTGCGACCAGTAGTAATAGCTCGGGTATTTGACTTTGTAATTTTCTTTATTTCTTTTCTGATGCAACATAACTTGTCATCTATTTTTGGCTTACTGTCCGCATGTTTGCCTCTTTTGTAGAAATGGCTTTTGTAAACATTTTTTATATCTACAGCACTCAGGAGGAAGAAGAAGTTCCTTTGGTCCGAAAGAAGAAACAGACCAGGAAACACGACAGGGAGTCCAGTCAGATGCCTTTGGCCAAGAAGAACTGAGCCAGAGATCCTTCGAAGGATGGGCCCTCTGGCCAGCCTCCTGCTCCTCTCGAGAAGGAAATTCCGCCTCCGCCTGCTCCTTCTGCCACGACTCCTTCACCTCCATCCCCAACTAAACAGACTCAACAAGCTGAGGGTGTTCCCCCTGAGGCTAAACTATCGGGCCACTCCCTAAGGTCGGCCAAGGATCGCCTTACTCACATCCTTAAGCATGACCACTGCAAAGAGGCCATGGCTGAAGTAGAAACTATGGGGGTCGACCAGATCCTCAATAGAGCCCTCAATGAAGTGGCCAGTGTAAGTAATCTTGCTTCTCTTTTGTCCTCATGGTCCTGATTTTCCCTTTTGAAGTCAGTCTAACTCTTATTCTTTGATTGCAGGCAATGCTAACCATGACGGCTACTTGCGCCCACGCGGGTGCAAGTGTCGAGCAGTCCCGTGCTAGGGAGGCGAAGCTAATGGAGGAGCTTCAAGCCGCGGAGGCAAGGCATGCGGGAGAGCTGGAGGTGGCGACCCAGCAGAAGGATTATTTGGCTGTGGACCTGGTGGAGAAACAGGCCTCTTTAGAAAATGCTATAAAACAGAGAGATGAATACCAGGAGGCCAGCCGAATCCACTGGCGCGAAGTCAAAAAGCTCTAGGAGGAAAATCTTGCGAAGGACAGGAGCATCGCCATCCTCAAGAGCCAAGTGGAGCAACTCAAGCTCACGAACGCCAAGGACCTAGAGAGGTACAAGAATGTGACACTTCGATGTTTCTACAGTGTAAAAGGATTCCTTTGATATTATAATATTTTTGCTTTATTATAACATCTTTTCGCATGACCAAACTTAGCATAGTACTTTGGCTTGATTTAAAAAAATATAAATTTTGAAAAATACTCTAAGTACCGTAGCATGCTTTCACTTATTTTGTTCATGTGTTTACATACCTCTTGGTATGCTTTGCTTTCTTTGTACCTTATATGCCCCCCAAGTGATCGAGGAGCTTTAGGTCCTTGGTCACTTGCCTTGACCATAACTTGTACGAACATTACTGCTTGATATACAATGTAAAACTTATAATACAGCAAAACAACACACGTAATGAACAAGTACTTGTAAAAAATTACAAAGTTTGGCAAGAATGACTGGCAGCGCGCAGTCCCTTATAATTCTCGTATTTAAATGGACTAAACATGTCTTTACGAGTGATCTTTGAAAGATCTTACACTTACAAGCGATTAGCCATATAACATGACTAACCCTTTTTCAAAACTTGTAAAAAGTAATACAAGCCAGTCCTTTAAGAAGGATTGTTTACTGATAATACTTGCGTAGGTGTTCTCCATTCCAATAACACAGAACGAGATCTCCATTTAAGCGTGCAAGTTTGTAAGTGCCTGGATGAAGGACTTCTTCAATCTGGTAAGGTCCTTTGCAGTTTGGTCCGAGTACTCCAGCAGCTTGGTCGCGGGTGTTTAAGAAAACTCTTCAAAGTACTAAGTCTCCGACGTTGAACTTTCTTTCTTTTACTTTGGAGTTAAAATATTGAGTGACTTTTTGCTGGTACGTAGCTACTCGGAGTTGGCCTTTCTCTCGTTTATCCTCGATCAGGTATAGGGACTCCATCATCAGTTGGCTATTTTTGTCTTGGTCATATGTGATTCTGCGATGCGAGGGCGGATCTGTTAGGAAAATATTGTTTTGCCTCAATGGAAATGATTATAATATTACAAGTAAATATAGATTGATTAAATAAGGTTACAACTCTATAACTGAAAATACAAATAAACTAAAGAAAGGAAGAAGATGATGATGAAGAAGAGAATAGTGAGAATACAACTCTAAGCGAAAGATTACAAGTAAAATAAAGTGTTTAGACCAAATCAAAAGATTACAACTCTTAAACAAAATATACAAGTAAATAGAACAAGAGAATAAGAAGAAAAGCAATAGAATAAAAAGAAGAACAGAAACACAATCAAACTCTCACTAACACAACCTAAGTGAAGAGGATTGGGGATCACCAACTTGAACAAGTTTTAAAACCTTTGTCCAAAAGCTTATTTCCCCCTAACTCAAGCACTAAGGGATCTCTCTCAGATATTGGAAAAGCTTTCTGGAATTATCAAGCCTCAAGGTGTTTCTAGCCAAGTGCTCTAGTGGATAGAAAAGTTGTGTCTTACAAGTGAGCTATAGGCTCCTATTTATAGAGTTTAGAGACACCGTTTGAATTTCAAACTCCACCAACCCCCATGGCTGTTACCAATGTTTAATTGGATTAATATGGAATTAAAAAAGAGATTTGGGAGTTATTTGGGTTTTTTAAGCCGTTCAACAAATATTGAAAAAACTGAAAATTGGTCAGTTTTTTGGCCTGCGCCCGCGGCCAGAGACAATGGTGGCCGCGGCCACTGGTCTCTGTCCCATAGGCTACGGCCACTGACCAATTTCAGCACAAAAAATTGTGTTGTTTTTCCAAACGGTTCCAAACCCTCCAAAATGATTTTGTAACTCCCAAAACACATTATTGGGGTTAAAATCATATCTCTAACAGCCATATCACATATGGCTTTATGAAATTCATTTCAATATTGTGTAACAACAATTTTACACAATAAATGATACTATTTGGAAGTTACAAATTTGTAACACCAAATATGTTACATTATTTGGATATATCTCATATATCTAAATATTGTAACTCTCTATTATATGTTACAATATGTGACACTCTTTGTCACATTTATTTAATCTAAAACATTATATTATAATATAATATAATTTTACATTATATTATAAAATAATATAACATTCCCCCACAAGATTAAATAGTTATCTATTGTAACACTTATTTAATCAATCATTATATTTTGAAATATAACATATCCCCCACTTGATTAAATAAGAACTCTCTCTTGTAGGAGTCATTGCATTAGTGCAAAAAGTAAAGTGTTTTTCAACTTGAACTTTACTATAGTGTAATTATCACAATATTTGTCGAAAATTAGGTTGCACTAGGCATTGAACCATCTTTTCATGATGTGAAACCGGTGATAACACACACACCTTTGCGATGTTCACTTGAGACCTCTATGTCTCGCTTTGCACCGTTAATGGCCATGTGCACTTTCCATTCACGGACGTTCTTGAGAATACTCCCAATTCTCATGAGAGGCGGCACCACCCCTAGGTCCATATAGGTAGAATTCTTATAGTATTTTGTTACCAAAAATACTTGTCTTTACAAGACTGAATTCTATTAAAAAACCTTTCAGTTTTAACCCTCCACTTCGTAACACACAAATACTCAATATCTCAGATGGGACTTGTTTTGAGTATAAATAATATTCACTTGATTGACTTGTTATTACCTATTGAACCTAACACTAGTTGAATAACTAGTGTTAAGATAGGTTACCATCAATCGTGAATCTCTTTAGGGAGTTTAAGTCCCATCCCTCGAGATGATGCAGCCACTAAATCCCTCGTTAGTGGCTTAGTGAAAGGATCTGCTAGATTTTCACTTGTTCTCACAGAGGATATTGAGATGACTCCTCTTTGAATCAATTCTCTTACATATCCATGTCTTAGACTAATGTGTCTAGACTTCCCATTATACACTCCGTTGTATGCTCTAGCCAATGTCGCTTGGCTATCACAATGTATCGATATAGTATATACATTATCTTTGATTAAGGGAATCTCTATCAACAGATCCCTTAACCATTCGGCCTCTTTGTCGGTAACAGCTAGAGCTATGAACTCTGTTTCCATAGTGGAATGAGATATACAGGTTTGTTTCTTGGAACCCCAAGAAATTGCACCTCCACCAAGTGTAAATACCCAACCAGTTGTGGACAAGTTGTCCCCAATATTGGATATCCAACTTACATCTGTATATCCTTCTAAAATCAAAGGAAATTTGGAGTAGTGAAGGCTTAGTCCTTTGGTTTTCTTAAGATAACCTAGGACTCTTCCAATTGCCTTCCAATGATCCACACTTGGATTACTTGTAAACCTACTAAGTTTACTTACCGCAAATGCTATATCAGGTCTAGTACACTGGGCAGCGTACATTAGACTCCCTATAGCACTAGCGTACTCCAATTGATCCATCGCTCTTCCTTCATTCTTCTCTAGTTTTACACTATGATCGAATGGAGTATTGGAATCTTTAACCTTGAGATGGTTAAATTTGTTCAATACTTTCTCAACATAGTGGGCTTGCCCTAACGCAAAACCCCCCACTATGTTTCTTTACTTTGATACCGAGTATGGTATCAACTTCTCCAAGATCTTTCATCTTGAAGGTTGATGATAGAAACCTCTTCGTTTCATCTATCTCTTTCATGCTATTACTTAGAATAAGCATGTCATCCACATATAAGCAAACAATGATCACATATCCCTTACAAGTTTTGGAATACAAACACTTGTCTCCATTTTTATGTCTAAACCCATTAGACATGATGGCTTGATCAAATTTCTCATGCCATTGCTTAGGAGCTTGTTTCAATCCATATAAGGATTTTACAAGTCTACACACTTTATGTTCATATTTTGGTAGGACAAACCCTTCGGGTTGTTCCATATAGACCTCCTCATTGAGGTCACCATTAAGGAATGCCATTTTGACATCCATTTGATGAACATACAAGTTGTGTATAGAAGCTAGAGCGAACAAAATTCTTATAGAAGTTGTTCTTGCAACAGGCGCATAGGTATCAAAATAATTGATACCCTCTTTTTGCCTAAACCCTTTAGCTACTAATCTAGCTTTAAAGGTTTGGATAGTGCCGTCAGTGTGGCATTTTCTCCTAAATACCCACTTACACCCAATTGGCTTAGACTCCGATGGGAGGTCTACCAATTCCCAAGTGTTATTGGAAAGAATGGAATCCATCTCATCATTGATGGCTTCTTTCCAAAATGCACTATCTCTCGATTGCATAGCTTCTCTATAAGTCTTAGGATCATCCTCAACGAGAAGTACAATATGAATTTTCTTAATGATTTCCTCTCTATTTCCTTCTACCATGTAGAATGAAATTCGTTGAGAATCTATCTCATCCACTACTAGACTTTTATGATTTTTAAGCCTTTGACTTCTTCTAGGTTCAAAGGGTTGATTTACATCCTTTTGAGAATTCTCCTCTTGAGAATCAACTTTGGATGTAGAAGCTTGAGAATTGTTCTCATATAACATATTCTCCTTTAGAGATGTTGAAGCTTGAGAATTGTTGTCACATAACATGTTCTCAAAGAATTCAACTTCTCTAGATTCAATCACAATATTAGACTCTAAGTCTAATAGCCTATAAGCTTTACTATTGTTGGCATAACCAACAAAAGCACACTTTAGGCTCTTGAACCTAACTTTGTTCTATTAGGTTCGGTTTTCTTGCAATATGCAAGACACCCCCACACTTTGAAGTACCCTATGTTGGGTTTTCTTCCTTTCCATAACTCATATGGAGATATCTCATTTTTCTTCATCGGTATTCGATTAAGAATGTGACAAGCGGTTAAAAGCGCTTCACCCCATAAGTTGAAGTTCAACTTAGAAAACACCAACATTGAATTTATCATCTCTAGATAAGTCCAATTTTTTCTTTCGGCAACACCATTGTGTTGTGGTGTATAAGGTGCAGTGCACTCATGAATTATACTATTTTCTTCACAAAATGTATTGAATTCATTAGAGAAGTACTCTCTTCCTCTATCACTTCTTAGCACCTTAATCTTTTTATTTAGTTGATTTTCAACTTCTAATTTATACAATTTAAAAGTATCAAAAGTCCCATCTTTATGCTTTAAAAGAAACACATAGGTATATCTACTAAAATCATCGATAAAAGTAAGAAAATACCTTTTACCACCTCTAGTTAAAACACCATTTAATTCACAAAGATCACTATGGATTAAATATAGTAAATTATATGATCTTTCTACACTAGGAAATGGTTTCTTAATCATTTTCGCCTTAACACATGTTTCACATTTACCATAGTTTTTAATATTGCATGCAATCATACCACATTTTACTACTCTTTTCATGGTTGAAAAACCTATATACGATAGTCTAAGATGCCACAAAAATAAAGAATCATACTCAACAATATAGGCGGAATTAGCATTTTTATTGATAACATTGAAAGTTACATCATTGGTGCACAATTTAACCATACCCTCACAAGAGTACCCCTTTCCCAAAAATACATTTGATTTGGTAAGTATAAGTTTACCGGACTCTAAAACGGCTTTAATGCCGGGCTTGCCAAGAAAGTCACCACTTACCAAGTTTATACTCATTTCAGGAACATAAAGTACATTCACTAATGTAACTTTCTTGCCGGAGGTGAAGTAGACATCAATAGTACCTTTGCCAAGTACCTTGGATTTGCCCTCATTGCCCATTTGTATCTCATGGTTTCCCTTTGAATCTTCAAAGGTCTTGAACAATGATTTTTCATAGGTGACATGGACGGTGGCACAAGTATCATACCACCACCCTTTCACCTTGCCTTGGACCGCATTCACCTCACTAAGAGTAGCAACTATGTTTTCCTCTTGAGTTGCATTCACTTTAGGTCATTGTTGGTCTTTTCTATGTCTACACTCTCTAGCATAGTGACCCTTTTTCCCACACACAAAGAAAGGACATTTCTCGCCCTTAAACTTGTTTGGGTTGGTTTTTGGACCCAAAGGTTTCTCATTATCCTTTTTCCCTTTGTTTTTGGGATGTTTTGGTTGTGACACCGCATTTGCTTTGGAAGTCTCTCCATTAGACCCCTCCACAAGTTTATCTCTACATATCGATTCCTCTTCGATTCGAATATGTTTTTGGATTTCCTCCAAAGAATAATCCTCATTTTTATGAAGGATTCTTTTCCCATAGCTCTTCCAAGTTGGTGGTAATTTAGCCACTATAGCACCAACTTGAAAGGCCTCGTGAAGCTCAATCTTTAACACTTTCAATTTATTAACAATAATTTGCAATTCATGTATTTGAGGAAGAATAGGTTTATCACCCAAAAAATTTGAAATCAAAGTATTGAGATATCAAAAACTTTTTGGTACCTTCCTCTTCCACCTTGAACTTTTTCTCAAGTGCATCCCAAATCTCCTTGGTCGATTTGGTCTCGGTGTAGAGGTCATAGAGCCTATCAGATAAGGCGTTGAGGATATGACCCCTGCAAAGAAGGTTAGGCATTTCCTCCTCCCTCTTCCTTCTCTTCTGCACCTCCTCGGGAGTGTCTTTGTCAGATGGCTCGGCTAGAGGAGCCAAGGAAGACTCAAGGATGTAGGCGATTTTGAGAGTGGTTAAAAGAAACCTCACCTTGTCTTGCCACCTAGTAAAATTGGATCCATCAAACCTATCCAATCTCACTAGGTCTTGGTTCATGATCTTGATTGTTTCCCCTTCCATTGAAACAAAAAAGAGATAAGCTTTTGAATGTTAGGAAAATATTGTTTTGCCTCAATGGAAATGATTATAATATTACAAGTAAATATAGATTGATTAAATAAGGTTACAACTCTATAACTGAAAATACAAATAAACTAAAGAAAGGAAGAAGATGATGATGAAGAAGAGAATAGTGAGAATACAACTCTAAGCGAAAGATTACAAGTAAAATAAAGTGTTTAGACCAAATCAAAAGATTACAACTCTTAAACAAAATATACAAGTAAATAGAACAAGAGAATAAGAAGAAAAGAAATAGAATAAAAAGAAGAACAGAAACACAATCAAACTCTCACTAACACAACCTAAGTGAAGAGGATTGGGGATCACCAACTTGAACAAGTTTTAAAACCTTTGTCCAAAAGCTTATTTCCCCCTAACTCAAGCACTAAGGGATCTCTCTCAGATATTGGAAAAGCTTTCTGGAATTATCAAGCCTCAAGGTGTTTCTAGCCAAGTGCTCTAGTGGATAGAAAAGTTGTGTCTTACAAGTGAGCTATAGGCTCCTATTTATAGAGTTTAGAGACACCCTTTGAATTTCAAATTCCACCAACCCACATGGCTGTTACCAATGTTTAATTGGATTAATATGGAATTAAGAAAGAGATTTGGAAGTTATTTGGGTTTTTTGAGTCGTTCAACAAATATTGAAAAAAACTGAAAATTGGTCAGTTTTTTGGCCTGCGGCCATGGCCAGAGACAATGGTGGTCGTGGCCACTGGTCTCTATCCCACAGGCCGCGGCCACTGAATGTTGGTGGCCGCGGCCACTGACCAATTTCAGCACAAAAAATTGTGTTGTTTTTCAAAACAGTTTCAAACCCTCCCAAATGATTTTGTAACACACTATTGGGGTTTAAATCATATCTCTAACAGCCATATCACATATGGCTTTATGAAATTCATCTCAATATTGTGTAACAACAATTTCACACAATAAAGGGTAATATTTGGAAGTTACAAATTTGTAACACCAAATATGTTACATTATTTGGATATATCTCATATATCTAAATATTGTAACTCTCTATTATATGTTACAATATGTGACACACTTTGTCACATTTATTTAATCTAAAACATTATATTATAATATAATATAATTTTTCATTATATTATAAAATAATATAACAGGATCTAACTCGACAGGCAACATGGCTTCATACCCATATGCTAAGGAAAATGGGGTATGACCTATTGTTGTCTGGTGAGAAGTTCTATACGACCAGAGGACTTCAGGTAGCTGCTCTAGCCATGTTCCTTTAGCTTCTTCGAGCCTTTTCTTTAGGGTATCTTTCAATGTCTTATTTACTGCTTCGACTTGCCCATTTGCTTGCAGATGAGCAACTGAAGAAAAGCTCTTGATGATGCCATGCCTTTCATAGAAGTCTGTGAACATGTCACTATCAAACTAGGTGCCATTGTCTGAGACAATCTTTCTTGGCAATCCATATCGACAAACAATGTTCTTGATGACAAAATCAAGTACTTTCTTTGTCGTTATGGTTGCAAGTAGTTCAGCCTCGACCCATTTGGTGAAGTAGTCGACCGCCACCACTGCGTATTTCACCCCACCTTTTCCTGTCGGCAAGGACCCGATTAAATCTATACCCCATACTACGAAGGGCCATGGACTTTGCATTTGCTTTAACTCATTAGGAGCTGCCCGTGGGATCTTGGAAATCCTTTGACACTTATCACATTTTCGCACAAAGTTCATCGAGTCTTCGTTCATGGTCGGCCAGAAATAACCCTGCCTTAGAATCTTCTTTGATAAGCTCTGCCCCCCAGCGTGGTCTCCACAGAAGCCTTCATGTACTTCTTTCATTAGCTCTTTAGCCTTTTCTGATGTAACACACCTCAGCAGTGGGATTGAGTATCCTCTTTGGTATAGAATACCATCAACCAGGATATACCTAACAGCCTGTCTCTGAAGGGTCCTGGCTTTGTTTCTATCTGCTGGTAGTATACCGCTCGTGAGATACTCCAAGTATGGTGCCATCCATGTATCCGCTAACCGAACCTCCATATTGGTTTCGTCTGCTCATATGCTTGGCGCATGTAGCTGCTCAACTGGCACTATATTTAAAGTGTCAGCATCTTTTGCGCTTGCGAGTTTGGCTAAGGCATCTGCGTTTGAATTCTAATCTCAAGGTATTTGCTGGAGGGTATACTTTTCAAATTGCACCAACAGATATTTTGTTTTTTTTCAGATAAGCCACCATTTTTAGGCCTCATGCTTGATACTCCCCTAAGACCTGATTCATTACTAGCTGTGAATCACTGTAAATATCCAGCACTTTTATGTTCATGTCTTTCGCTAACCTTAACCCAGCGAGTAGGGCTTCATACTCATCTTTGTTCGAAGCTGTGAAATCAAACCTAATTGCGCAGTGAAATCGATGCCCTTCTGGCGTTATTAATATCACTCCTACTCCTGCGTGAGCTTCGTTGGATGATCCGTCTATGAATAGTTTCCACGAGGGAGCTTCAACTTGAGGCTCAGGCGCACTAGGCTTTTCACCCTGCTCGCTGGCTGGGAGTTCAGTGAATTCAGCAATGAAATTAGCCAAGACTTATCCTTTTATTGCTGCTCGCGGTGAGTATGTTATATCGAACTGCCCGAGTTCGACTGCCCATTTCAACAAACGACCAGCAGCCTCTGGCTTTTGCAAAACTTACCGAAGGGGCTGGTCAGTCAAGACTGTGATTGGGTGGGCTTGGAAGTAAGGATGTAACTTCCTTGAGGCCAAAATTAGGCAATAGGCTAATCTTTCAATGGGAGGATATCTCAATTCAGCTCCGATTAACCTCTTTCTCACATAATACACCGCCTTTTGCACGCCTTCTTCTTCTCTCACTAACACCGCACTAGCTGCATATTCAGTGATCGCCAGGTATATGAACAAAGTTTCCCCATCTACAGGCTTTGATAAAACGGGAGTCTGCGCCATGTGGGATTTTAAGGCTTGGAAAGCCTGTTCGCAGTCTTCAGTCCATTCGAACTTCTTGTTGCCCCTAAGTAGATTAAAGAAAGGGACGCACTTATCTGTTGATTTTGAAATAAATCTACTGAGCGCGGCAATCCTTCCAGTCAAACTTTGCACATCTTTGATCTTTACTGGCGACTTCATATCGATCAGGGTCTTGATCTTTTCAGGATTAGCCTCGATTCCTCTCGAATTGATGATGAACCCCAAGAACTTCCCTGATCTTACTCCGAAGGAACATTTGAGAGGATTTAGCTTCATTTGATATTTTTTCAGAATGTTGAAACATTCTTGTAAATCCTTCACATGTCCTTTTGCCTTTTTTTACTTTACCAGCATGTCATCAACGTACACCTCCATGTTTACCGCGATCAACTTCTTAAACATGTGGTTAACTAGTCGCTGGTAAGTTGCACCAGCATTTTTCAATCCGAAGGGCATTACTTTGTAACAGTATAGCCCTGTATCGGTCCGAAAGCTAGTGTGATCCTCGTCAGGGGGATGCATACTAATCTGATTGTACCCTGAGTATGCATCCATGAAGGAGAGGATCTCATGGCTTGCAGTTGCATCGACCAGCTGGTCTATCCTTGGGAGTGGGAAGAAATCTTTAGGGCAGGCTTTATTAAGGTCTGCGAAATCTACACAGGTCCGCCATTTTCCATTCAGCTTGGGAACTAGTACTGGATTAGAGACCCACGATGGATAAAACGCCACCCTGATGAACCCATTCTCCTTTAGTTTTTCAACTTCTTCCTTTAAGGCTTTTGATCTTTCTTTATCGAGCAGCCTTCTTTTCTGTTGCACGGGTGGAAAGCTTTTTTCAACGTTCAGGACATGGCTAATGACTGTGGGATCTATCCCAACCATGTCTTTATGTGACCAGGCAAAAACTTCCTGGTTCTTCCTCAAAAATTCCACCAGTGCATATTTGGTTGTTGTTTCTAAATTTTTGCCGACCTTTACAACTCTGGTCGAAAACTCTTCATCAAGCTGGACCTCCTCAAGGTCCTCGACAGGTCCTATATCTTCTTCAAAATCTCCAAAGTGAGGATCTAAGTCTCTATCCTCACTTTGGGCAACACCCTATTTGGTGACTTCATCACCTGATTGGGCTTGTACATCAATGGCCATCTGCAACTTTTCTAGGGGAGCACTCCTCGACATACCCTTCTTGGCCTTAGTGATTGAGGCATTGTAGCACTCCCTTGCTTCCCTCTGGTTTCCCAATACGCGTCCTACCCCTGCGTCTGTTGGGAATTTCATGGCTAAGTGCCATATAGAGGTGACAGCCCGAAGGTCGACCAGTATGTGCCTTCCAATTACAGAATTGTAGGCCGAAGGACAATCAACTACTATGAAAGTAGTGAGTAATGTCCTGGTGGCGGGCGCAGTACCTGCTATTACTGGAAGCCTGATTGACCCTGTTGGAGCGAGCCCCTCACCAGAGAAACCATAAATTGTTTGGTTGCAGGGTTCCAAGTCCTTGACGAACAACTTCATCTGTTCTAGTGAAGATTTATACATGATGTTAACTGAACTTCCTGTATCGACCAGTACTCTTTTCACCATCATGCTGGCAATCTGAACATCCACGACCAGCGGATCGGAATGTGGGAACCGGACATGCTGGGCATCACAATCAGAGAAGGTTATTGCACCGTCCTCTGTCCGAGCCTTCTTTGATGCCGATCCTCCACAGTCATCATCTCGATGTCCTGGTCGTGATGTAGGGTCCGAGCGTATCGTTCCCTTTCCTTTCCGTTGTTTCCCGCAAGGTGCGTGCCTCCACAGATGGTGAGTAAGGTGCCAGCCACGGGGTTAGGCTGTAAAGGTGGCGAGCGTTGGCGTGTAGGCACCTGCTCGTTGCCATCTGGAGCCTCTCGTTGGGAAGCTCCCACGGCATGCACGTATCTTCTCAAGTGTCCTTGTCTAATAAGGAACTCGATTTCATCCTTCAGCTTGTTACACTCGTTCGTATCGTGTCTGTAATCATTGTGAAAACGACAGAACTTGGTCGTATCCCTTTTTGAAATATCCTTTCAAATGGCAGCAGGTCTTTTGTAAGGCACACTGGAAGTTGTGGCCTGATACACCTCTGCTCAAGACTCGACAAGGGCGGTGTAGTTGGTGAACCTTGGCTCATAACAATTTCCCTTTGAGCGCTTACTCTCGGAGGTAGAGGGTTCGTTATGGGGCCTCTTCCCCCCATTCTTGCCATTGCCATTGCCATTCCCATTGCCTTTGTCGTTTCCATTGGGCTTTTACCCATTGGCGGCTTTGGCGGGGTCTTCAGTCCCCTTATCTTTATTTGGGGTCTTTCCCTCGCTGGTAATTGCATCCTCGAGCTTGATGTATCGATCAGCTCAATCCAAAAATTCTTGGGTAGTTTTAACCCCATGCTTTCTGAGGCTACTCCAAAGAGGCGTACGGCGCCTAACTCCCACAGTTAGGGCCATCATTTTGCCTTCGTCTCCTACTATTTTAGCCCCAGTCGTTGCTCGCATGAAACGCTGGACATAATCTTTCAGTGGTTCTCCTTCTTGCTGGCGTATCTCGACCAGTTGGTTTGCCTCAGTTGGGTGCACACGACCCGCGTAGAATTGTCCGTAAAAATCCTTTACGAACATCTCCCAAGATACAATACTTGCAGGAGGGAACTTGAAGAACCACTTCTGTGCAGCATCAGAAAGTGTTGCAGGGAAGATCCTACACCGAGCGTCTTCGGACACTTTCTGAATGTCCATTTGCTTCTCAAATTTGTTGGCATGAGATACCGGGTCACCATACCTGTCAAAGTTCGGAAGTGTGGGCATTTTAAACTTACTGGGGGTTTCAGCCATTGCGATCCTTTGTAGGAAAGGAGTGCCCCTTCTCCTGTTGTACTCGATATAAGACGTTCTTCCCCCGACCAGCTGTTGCACCGCTTGGTTCAAGGCATTTATTTGGGCCTGAACGGCCTCAGGAATTTTCGGGGCTTCTGGTGCCGGGGGAATGTATTCATCGTGCCGTTCTCGGCGGTCGTTGAGTACATCCCTTAGATCGTCATCTCTTCGCCGCTGCTCGTTGGCTCCGAGCCGGCTAAAGACGTTGTTTTGTCTGGGCTGCCCCCCATCATTATGTTCTTCATGATGATTTTCTCTAGGTGGGGGGCTCCTGCCTCCACCTCTCTCCTAGTTCCTCCGACTAGCGTTCCCTCTACCTGAGTCGGCCTCACTATAGCCATGGCCATCTTGAACCTCGATTGTCTATGGTGGGACCGACTGTTTCCTCGGTTGCCTCCTTGGGCAGGAACTTCCCGAGCGTTAAGGGGAGGCCTGCGTTGGTCGGTAGGTCCCCGTGCATTATCATGCCGTGGGGGGCCCCTGATCGCAGAGCCTGTCTCCAAGTTCCTTCTATTGCCAGAAGGACGCTGCCCCCTGCTCAGTGGGTGCGGCTCTTCACCCCTCAGGCGTCTAGGGCTGCGGGGCTGCTGCCCAGCCCTATTCTGCCTTGGATGCAGGGGATTGCCTCGACCAGCCTGGGATGGAGGCTGCATCTCAGGGTCCCTGAGTGGGACATCATCCTGAGGCATTGGCGACTGCTCCGGCCTTTGAGGGCTTGTTGGCTGGAGCGGAGGGCTAGGATTGGGACCTCTTTGAGGTAGCCCATTTGGGGGTTGGTCAGGCTGCGAGGCAGGTGCAGCCTGATTCCTAGCCAATTAGAAGGCTGCCATGGCCTCCCTCTAACAACGCTCCATCTCCGCCTGTCTTTCACTCAGCTCTTGGCACTGACGTTCTATTTCTTGCTGCTGTCGCGCCATGGTCTCCGCAACACTTTCTTGACTGACCCTCAGATTGGCCAATTCATCTTGCAATACTCCCAGAGTAGTTCTTAGCGTTTCGGAGTCCAGTTCCTCCTCATCAAACTCCAAGTGTGGCTCATTCTCAGCCATGTTCGGAGGAGGAGGTTAAGATGGTGCAGCGTCAGCAGCCTGCCCAGTCTTCCTAGTTGTCTTTGCCATTAGTACTTCAACCACCTTGTTTCAAGCTCTCAATGAAAGCACCAGAATGTTGACCCTCGTTTTGGTCAACTGACACGGAGTCAAATGCTTGATGTGATAGAAAGTATTGAAATAAATCTAATGGAAATAAAAGTAAATGACACAACAAATTATAGTGGTTCGGCCCCACGAATTGGTAATGACATACGTCCACTTAAGCTATTATTGATCTTGATTCTCAAAGGAGTGATCAAAGAACTAGGGTTCTTCGAGTTTCACAAGCCTTAGAGGGATAAATAATACAATTGAAAGGTAATAGCTCAAATTCTCTTCTACAGCATAAAACAAAATCAGCCAACAAGTCCCTCCCTTGAGCTATTTCTCTCTATTTATAGGCTCAAGAAGGGTTACATGAATTAGTTACAGATATTCTTTCCTAAATAATCAGATCATCAATTATCATGGGAGATAATTTCGGATATGATTACAATTGTACAAGATTATCTCAAAATATACGGAGTATACGACCAAGTTGGTCGTACATAAAACCCAAATGCTGTGTCAAGGGAATCTCCCTAGTCGATGGTCGAATAGAACCTCTGCCAGGTGTCAGCCACGTGTTAAAAATGTTTGCCACATCATCCACACCTGCTTTTTGGATAACATATCTGAATACCTGGCTCAAGGCTTGACTTATTAGTCAAGAACGACAATAGTGTGTTGCGTGCTGGTTGAAAGGCTTAGGCCCAATCAGGAATGTACTATTACGTTGGCCGACCCTATGGTCGTTGGAAAACAAAGCTCTTGGCTAACTCTATGGCTAGTTACTTAGAGCTAAGGGCAAGGGCCCCAAGTGACTCTATGGTCACATAGCTAGGGCATAGGGCCCCGAGTTGACTCTATGGTCAACTATTCAGGGCAGCGGGCCCCAGAATGATACAATGATCATTTATTTGTAATTGTATGCATTCTTGAGTAGGTTATTATTGTTGGGCATGCTAGATAAGTATTTAGAATCTGTATTTACTATTCATGCACATGTTTAAGTTTTCTTGCTGAGCCTTGGCTCATGGGTGCTATGTGGTGCAGGTAAGGGAAAAGGAAAGCTTGACCAGCCATGAGTTGGAGAGCTTCGGTGGCGGGGTGTACATATGCAGTGCTTGTCCACCACGGCCAAGGATATCTCAGAGGAACTAGGGTCATATCCCTTATTTTGTTGCTTAGGCCGGCTGATTGTACTTTTGACTTGTATATACCCTTTTAAACATCTGTTTGTAATATTTTGGGATCTCATGTATGTATTAAACTTTTAAATGAAAAGTCAACAGTTCCTTTGACCAAAAAATTTAACTCTAACCCTTGACATTAACCTTAGTTACACGTTTATGACCAAATGACTTGAATAACAAGTCTGATACTATTTAAAGTACACAGTGTAACGGTCCTGGATTAGGAGGACGTTACAAAGTCAAAATTATTCTTAAACAATAATTTCATGTTCTAGTTCATGTATAATTGGTAAACTAGTACACACTTTTGGTCATTGGAGAGAAGATAGAGAAATAGACGTGAGGACTAAGAAATCGTAATTAGGGAATATGAAAAAATTGCTTATGGTATAAATGAATTAATGCAAATATAAAAGTATAATAACTTAATTAATACGGTAAATATGGAAAAATTATGTAATAAGTCATACATGGATTTTTTTTTTTTTTTTTTTGCGACGAAAAACCTAAGCTCATTAAAACATTCCTCCGTTACTACCTGCTAACTAACGATGTTAAGTTTGCCATAAAAAAAAATTAAAAGCTTGGGTATGTATCTAACACACTTATAAAAGCTTAAGTATTTATCTAACACACTTACAATGACTAGGATAGTTTTGACGCCAATATTCATTATATATATATATATTTGCACACAGAAACTACAAAATGTGTATTTACACATACAAATAACCAAATTAAGTATACTCCATTCCATAAAAAGAAAAGTACATTTATTTATAATTACATATTTAATAAATTTTACAAAATTAAAAATAAATTAAAATAATGCACAAAAATTATTAAAAAAATAGAAATTAACTTTTTTAAATAAAATATTGACTAATGTTGATAAAATTAAAATAAAATTATGTACATCAATTATTAAAAATTAGAAATTAATATTTTTTAAATAATCAATTGAACAATTATTGATAAAAATCATTATATTTTTTTATTTTTATCAAGAATTATTCGTCTTTGGTAATTCTTAATTTTTAAGCATAGCCAATTGAATCATTCTTGAAAATTATTAATTAGTTATAAATTTATCTTTTGAGTTTGAATTAAATTTTTATTTTCTTATTAATTTTTATCCAGAATTATTCCATTTGTTAGTTTAAAACATAAATTTCTATTTTTTAATAATTGATGTGCATAATTTTATTTTATTTATGTTTTTATAAAATGGTATAGAATTTAAGGTAAATATGTAATTATAAATAAATATATTTTTCTTTTTATGATAGGATATACTTAATTTGGAGTGTATTTAGATATTTGTGTGTGTAAATACAACTCTCATTTACAATATTCAAATTCTATTCCATAAAATTAAAATATATACATAGAAAAACATGAATAATGAGGGTGATGTTAGAATATTTATTTAGATTTGGTATATAAAATCAATTTGTTACAACTAATTGATTTAATATATTAAAGTCAATATTTAATTTATTGACAAAATATTCTAATTAATGTTCAACATTATTTGTTACATGATTTTGTTGTTACCCGATTTTTCATATCCCAACTGATTGAGAAAATATCTCAATCTGTGGCAGAGACTCTGATGGTAGGTCTCACTCTATAAATATAGAGTACCGGTCCCCAAGCTCACTGCTCATTCTGACTTTCAGTAACTCCATCTAAAAGAGTTAGTGAGAGCTTGGAAGCTCGTGTACTCATTCTAACTTCTATTTCTTTTCTTTTATAGATCTAAAGCTAGATCGAGGTTATCAATTTCAATGGCTGGAGGTATACAATATTCGATCCTCTTTTGTATATGTTCATTCTATATATTAATTCCGCCTACATGTATATAGGATTGTTCATATGCCTACATTCATTTTAATCTAACATTTGGTATCAATCGTCAGTTTAATCTCTGCCTTGTTAATTTTGTATGCATATATACACATATTTTTTTTATGATTTATAGATGTGTCTATGTCTTCATCTATACACATATATTATATATTCGTGTATATAGTTTCATATATTGTTGAAAATTGGAGATTGTTAATTCAAATTTGTTTCTCAATTTTAGTTGCATTAGAAATCTTTTGGTAAGTGTTTCTAATAATTTGTTATTTGAGAAACTAGTTTAAAAATAAAGCAATGACTATATGCATACACGTTCATGGCCTCAAGTTAAAAATTTTGAGTTTTTTGGCCTAAACTTTTGGATACTTAAAGTGAATATTTTAATTGTTGTTTTTGCAAATAAATTTAAGAAATCTTCAAGTTAACGATCTCAAATTAATCTTTGCATGAAAAAATGAGATTTAAACTCATAAAAACAACATTTGAAAAAAAAATTTAAACCTTCAAAATCGGTTATGGCCGAAATTTAATTTTGATATTAATGATTGATTTTTTGTTGTTTTTTAATAAATATAAAGCCATGAATCTCTTTATCTATTCATTTCCATGGCTTTACAATCTTGAAAATAAACGTCAAAATGGGGTTTTCTAATCGGGTTTGGATACCGGGTCACGTGATCCGTTTGCAGGAAACCGGGTCAAAACGACCCGGATTGGCTGAAGAAGATGACCAAAATGACATATCGTTTTGGTCTTTGCTGCAGAAACAACCCGTCATTTGACGGGTCCTACGACGCCAAACCGGGGAAAACGACAGCTGTAGAAAAACAACTTGTCGTTTGACGAGTCCTTCGACGATTCTAAGGGGAAAACTACATGTCATTTTCCCCGTGGCAGATTTAAAAAAAAAACTAAGAAAAATTGAAGAAAATTCCAAAAAATTACAATTTTTTATTTATTTTGGGATTTTATTATTTTCTTGATTTTAATGCTTATTTAGATAATAAATTTCATTTTTAATTTTTGTAAATTTAATTAAAAACATATAATTTTGGTAAATTATATATTTGGAAATTAATTAAAATGTGTAATTACTTGATTTTGGTGTATTTATTGCATGGTATATTTCTTTTATTCATACAATATTAAATAATTGTGCTATTTTAAGAATGTAATTATTTTTTGTTTTACAATTAAGTTTGTGCAATTATTTTATTAATTCACTAAATCAATAAATGATTTTATTGTCTTATTTAGCATGAATATTTCTCTCAAGCATATATATGGAATTATTGTATTTATTTTCGTACATATAGTTAATTATGCTAATTGTATGATTATTTTGTTATTATTCATGCAAATTTATTCTAAGTATAATTATCTTTAATTTTATATGTATGACTTTATAATTTTAAATACGTTATATATTCTATTATTGTGCTAGATATATTTAGATTATATTCAAACATTAAGATAGGTTGAATAATATTTACACATTAATATTCATAATTTATTCATAAAATATTCATAAAACACTTAGGGTGAATAAAATTATGAATAATTCATAAACAATTTTGTGGTTGACATAAGAACGCATGAAACTGAGACAAATGCTCAATCTAGAACGGTTTTTAATGATCTTTGGACGACCACACTAGGAGCACTACTCTCTGTGATTGCCTATTATGTTATAACGAAATTGTTCTTGGGTTTCCTTAGAGCCTAAAACATAATGTCTAGTGAACCATATAATTTTACATAATTAGGGAGTAGCCACAGCATCTTTAATTATATAAAATTATATATTAATTTGAAAGGATCACATAATGGACATAAATTGTGATTAATTATATAGATATAATAATTTTACCCCACAGGGATTTTATTATATTTATATAATTAATTAGGATAATATATTAAATTGATTTTCTTAATTTACCCACAAGAGTTATGAAAATTAATTTAATAGTTTTATCATAAATTTTAATTTAGATAGAAGTATCAAACCTTAATTTATCCCAAATAATTCGTTTGAATAATCTATCATCCTATACATCTAATTTTATTAAATTAAAAATTTAGCCCACAGGCAATTTTTGTTTAATAAAATTTCATTCTTCAGAATGTTATACATTGGTAAAACATGACTTCATTAAGCCTCAATCTTTAAAATCTAAGTTTGTAATCCTATTCATGCAGCTTCTTCATCATCCTCTAGTTTCGCTAAAATCCTTACCGAAATTCTTGAGCTTAGGGGTGATAATTTCAAAATCTGGAAAGAACGAGTTCTTCTTCATTTACGCTGCGCCGACATGGACTACGCAATAAGGAAGGACGAACCTGCTGCAATCACTGTGACTAGCACTGCTGCTGAGATCGCACTATATGAAAAATGGGAGCGATCCAATCGCCTCAGCATCATGTTCATTATGTCCAAGATCCCTCTGGGAATGCGTGGATCGGTGGAGCAACCTAAGAAAGTCAAAGACTTGATCAAATTGATCGATGAGCAGTTCGACACTTTGGACAAACCACTTTACAACAACCTCATCCACCAGTTCTCATCCACAAAACTCACTGGTGTCAAAGGAGTTAGAGAACATATTTCAAAGATGAGGGACATTTCAGCTCAACTGAAGAAGCTTGATGTAGTCATTCCTGAAACCTTCTTGATCCATTACATCCTTAACAATCTTCCACCTCAATACGGGCCTTTCAAAATTTCCTACAACACACATAAGGAAAAATGGAGTATCAATGAACTGATAACCATGTGTGCTTGTTTAACGCCCAAACGTGACTTCCACTTAGCGGTTGTCGTAGTATAGATTGGGCGGTCGATTCCACAAGGAGGCAAAGAAATCAAGTTAATCAATAAATAAATGTTAGAGATAAATAATGTGAGAAAAATAGAACAAGTGATATTTTTGTTGTTTTTGAAATTTAAATATTAGAAATAAAGATAGAATAAAGTGTGATGTAACAATAGGTAACAAGTAAGAAGGATCAAGAGTCACCAATATGCATACTTATTTAATTGGATCTTTGATTCACAAAAGTTACACAAATGAGTAGTTCACATCCCAACTATTCATTTGGAAGATTTAACATTGAAGCACAAATATGTTTCACAAAAATGTATTTAAGTGATTATTATTCTTTACCATGGAAAGATGAGATAAATCTTATGAGAAATCTAAAAATGACATTATACCATTGGCAATAATGCAATAAAAGATTAGACATAAAACCTAACACAAATATTACTTTTACTTTTTATAAAATACATAGAAAGAGCATGACTAATTCTATATAGATTTTAGCAAAAGTACATATATATGAGTGAGATGAAGAAAATGATAAAGATATTATCTATATTATTTTCACTAATTTGATAATACATAGAAAGTGCATGACAAAATCTATATACTATTAGTAAACATAAATATAGATAATAAGATGAAGAAGTAGAGATGAAAGAAAATAAATCACTAAAATATATAAACTTTAAGTACATGGTGAATCAAAAATACCAAATAAAGTCATAGTGCATATAGGATCATCCTAATCTTCCTAAGAAGGTTAGCCTATTATGCTAGACATTCTCATGAAATTCTAGAGAGAAAATATGAGAAATGAGACTAAAATTTGGTAGAGTTTTGCTACCTAAAAATTACATAGAAAATGTGAAGAAAGTGTCCCTATTTATAGATGGAGAAAATGACTAAAAAGAAATTAAACAACAAAATGAGGTTTACAAAATAAATCTGAAATACTAATAATAAAATATGATTTTGAAAAATCAAACTTTATTATTAATATTAACCTAGCTATTTTGGTGTATGGTCATTTTTCCCTTTTCTAAAATACCACAAAATCATGAGCTTTAAAGCTCAAAATAGCAATTTACAAAGCCCAATACCCACAAAACATGGCTGGTGACACAAGAGGGTTTTGACCCATTTTCAACCAATGAGGGAGTGCCACGTAGGCAGGCTGCTGGGAAGATTTCAGATTGGGCTTGCTGGGCCTTTGTTGGGGAGAAACTGGCTTTGGTTCACGTTGGAGGCTGCTGGGGAGGTTTGATGGGCTTGAAGGCTGAAGGGCTGAAGTGGGCCGTTGGGTGCCTTGGGCCTTGCTGAAGAATGGCTGGAAAGTGTGGATGATGTGAGGCAGCTGGGAATGGTCACGTTGGAGCTGAAGGCTGAAGGAGAGGCTTCTGACAGGTGGCGCCAGATGAGTGGATGGCAGGTTGGGCAGCTGTTGACGTGGCGGGCTGTGGCGGTGACACGTGGCGGCTGGGCAAAGAGAAGAAAGAGCTTGCTGCTGGGCTTGGGCCGAAAAAAATCCGCTCCTTCACTTCAAAAATGCCACATTCCCTTTTGTTTTTCAGATTTAACTCTTTCTTTTTCTTTATGCCAAAATGCATCTTTAATTCCTACAAAATAACAATAAATTAAATCATAATCAAACATTTTCATTTATAAAATAAATTATATTAATTAAACTTAATTTATTTTGGCTATTAAAATCAATAAATAATGCATTTTTCACCACTAATCAGTGCTCAAGAAGAAGCAAGGCTCCTGCAGGAACAATGTGAAAGTGCTCACATGGCCACCCAAGGCAAGAAATGCAAACCATCCAAGAAGGACAAGGGGAAAAATAAAGTGCCTCCCCAAGGCGAAATAAAGAAGGATTCCATCAAGTGTTTCTTCTGCAAAAAGAAGGGACATACGAAAAAGGAATGCGCCAAGTTCAAGAAATGGATGGATGACAAAGGTAATCCAATTTCATTCGTATGTTATGAATCTAATATGGCTAATGTTAATATTAACACATGGTGGATTGATTCTGGATCAACAATTCACATTTCAAATTCCTTGCAGGGTTTACAAAACCTAAGGAAGCCAGTGGGAAGTGAGCAAAGCATCTTATCCGGAAACAAAATGGGCTCACATGTGGAGGCTATTGGAATGTGTCATTTAGTTTTAAGTAGCGGCTTTGTTTTAAAGTTAGAAAAGACATTTTATGTACCAAGTTTCTCTAGAAACTTGATTTCCGTTTCAAGACCTGTACCTTTTGGTTTTTCCTTTACATTTTCAGACATTTCTTTTAATTTATATAATAAATCTGAATGTGTTGGAAATGGTATTTTGTCTGATGGTCTTTACTGCCTTAATTTACAAAACAATACCGCTTATAATACTGTGCACGTTCACGCTGGCAATAAAAGATGTGTTATGAATGAGAATTCCTCTACATTATGGCACCGGAGATTGAGACATATCTCCATTGATAGAATTAGAAGGTTAGTAAAAGATGGGGTACTCAATACCTTAGATTTTACTGATTTTGATACTTGTGTGAATTGCATTAAGGGAAAGCATACCTCCAAGTCTAAGAAAAGTGGTGTCCATAGGAGTTCCGACCTATTAGAAATCATACATACTGATATATGTAGTCCAGACATGGACTCATTTGGCTAGAAATACTTCATCTCTTTCATAGATGATTACTCACGCTACATGTATATCTACTTACTTCATAACAAATGCGAAGCGTTAGATGTCTTTAAGATATTTAAAGCTGAAGTAGAGAAACAATGCAATAAGCAAATTAAGATAGTGAGATCAGATAGAGGTGGAGAATATTATGGTAGATACACTGAAGATGGACAAGCACCTGGCCCTTTTGCAAAGTTTCTTCAAGAAAATGGGATTGTTGCCCAATATACCATGCCCGGTACACCCGAGCAAAATGGTGTTGCAGAAAGGAGAAACCGAACATTGATGGACATGGTGCGGAGTATGCTTGGCAGCAACCCTAAACTTCCTAAATCCTTGTGGACTAAAGCTCTAAAGACATCCGTGTACATATTAAATCAAGTTCCAACCAAGGCAGTCTCCAAAACTCCTTTTGAATTATGGAAAGGTTGGAAACCGAGTTTGCAACATGTACGCATTTGGGGATGCCCATCTGAAGTTAGGGTATACAATCCACAAGAAAAGAAACTGGACCCAAGGACCATAAGTGGATACTTTATTGGTTACACTGAAAGGTCTAAAGGTTACAAGTTTTATTGTCCATCTAATAGCACTAGGATTGTGGAATCAAGGAATGCAAAATTTCTTGAAAATGCCTTGATTAGTGGGAGTGATCAATCCAAGGACTTAGGTTCTGAGAAAGATCCTTCAGAACCCTCCACCTCAAGAGCAAGATTGATTGTGGTAGATAACACCCCTGCAGTCCAAATGGATGTTGGACCACCACAGCCAATTGTTGAAGATCCACAAGTAAATGTTGAAGTTCAAATGGATCAAGTTGTTCAGGAGTTGCCTATAATTGTTGAACAACAAGCTGAACCACCCGCTCCTCAAGAGCCTGTTGGTGTAGCTTTAAGAAGATCCACTAGGACAAAAAAAATCGGCAATACCTAGTGACTACATTGTGTATTTGCAAGAATCTGACTACAATATTGGAGCCGAAAATGATCCAGAAACGTTTTCACAAGCTATGAATAGCAAAGAATCGGAACTGTGGTACAATGTCATGAATGAAGAAATGAATTCTATGAAGAGCAATGAAGTCTGGGATCTTGTTGAGTTGCCTAATGGGGCGAGGGCTATTTGGTGTAAATGGGTCTTCAAAACAAAGAAAGACTCATTAGGCAACATTGAGAGACACAAAGCGAGACTCGTTGCTAAGGGATTCACTCAAAAAGAAGGAATTGACTACACGGAGACCTTTTCTCCGGTATCTAAGAAAGATTCCCTCAGAGTTATCCTGGCATTAGTTGCTCATTTCGATTTAGAGCTGCAGCAAATGGATGTGAAAACTTCCTTCCTAAATGGTGACCTAGAGGAGGAGGTATACATGAAACAACCAAAAGGATTCTCCTCTAGTGATGGTGAGCATTTGGTGTGTAAGCTTAAGAAGTCCATCTATGGTTTAAAACAAGTGTCCCGCCAATGGTATTTAAAATTCCATGATGTCATCTCTTCTTTTGGATTTGAAGAGAATGTCATGGATCAATGTATATACCAGAAGGTCAGTGGGAGTAAGATTTTTTTTCTTGTTTTATATGTGGACGATATTCTTCTTGCAACAAATGATAAGGGCATGCTACATGAGGTGAAGCAATTTCTCTCAAAGAACTTTGAGATGAAGGATATGGGTGATGCGTCTTATGTCATTTGCATTAAGATCCATCGAGATAGATTCAAAGGTATCTTAGGTCTATCTCAAGAAACCTACATTAAAAAAGTTTTAGAGAGATTTCGGATGAAAGATTGTTCACCAAGTGTTGCTCCTATCGTTAAGGTTGATAAATTAAATTTGAGCCAGTGTCCAAAAAATGATTTTGAAAAGGAAGAAATGAAGGACATCCCATATGCTTCTGCTGTTGGAAGCTTGATGTATGCTCAGGTGTGCACACGACCCGACATTGCCTTTGCTGTCAGAATACTAGGAAGATTTCAGAGTAACCCGAGATTAGACCACTGGAAAGCTGCAAAGAAAGTTATGAGGTATCTTCAGGATACTAAGGATTACAAACTCATGTTCAGACGAATCGACAACCTAGAAGTAGTTGGCTACTCAGATTCAGACTTTGCTGGTTGTACTGATTCACGTAAATCAACCTCTGGTTACGTGTTTATGTTTGCCGGTGGAGCTATATCATGGAGGAGTAACAAACAGACCTTGACTGCTACTTCTACTATGGAAGTCGAGTTCGTTTCATGTTTTGAGGCTACATCGCATGGTGTAGAGCTAAAGAGTTTCATTTCAGGCCTTAGAGTTGTAGATTCTATATCTAAGCCATTGAGAATGTTCTGCAACAATTCAGCTGCTGTATTTATGGCTAAGAACAACAAGAGTGGTAGTCGAAGCAAGCACATCGACATCAAGTACTTAGCCGTGAGAGAACGTGTTAATGAAAATAAAGTGGTCATTCAACACATTAGCACTGAATTGATGATTGCTGATCCTATGACGAAAGGCTTGCGACCTCCAAAATTCAAGGATCATGTAGTGAACATGGGACTTGGTTCCCTTATGTAAATTTATTGTACAAACTGAAGTTATTATCAATGAAACTCTTATTTTGATGTTTTCTCATATTTATGCGCATCTTAATTTTATTTGAGAAAATTTTATCTTCATAGGACCTGAATAAACATAAGGTTTATTCGTTTAAGTACATAGCCACATAAATTACATTGTTATGTAATAAATATATTGTAATACATGAACGATAATACTCGTCATAAAAAGAGGACCTATCACCATAATTCATGTGTTTATTATCTAACAGGGATGATCGTCGGGCTTAAGTAATACATTAATTTAAATGCTGACCAAGTGGGAGAATGTTATAATATTTATTTAGATTTGGTATATAAAATCAATTTGTTACAACTAATTGATTTAATATATTAAAGTCAATATTTAATTTATTGACAAAATATTCTAATTAATGGTAACCATTATTTGTTACATGATTTTGTTGTTACCCGATTTTTCATATCCCAACTGATTGAGAAAATATCTCAATCTGTGGCAGAGACTCTGATGGTAGGTCTTACTCTATAAATATAGAGTATCGGTCCCCAAGCTCACTGCTCATTCTGACTTTCAGTAACTTCATCTAAAAGAGTTAGTGAGAGCTTGGAAACCCGTGTACTCGTTCTAACTTCTATTTCTTTTCTTTTGTAGATCTAAAGCTAGATCGAGGTTATCAATTGCAATGGCTGGAGGTATACAATATTCGATCCTCTTTTGTATATGTTCATTCTATATATTAATTCCATCTACATGTATATAGGATTGTTCATATGCTTACATTCATTTTAATCTAACAGGTGAAACTATATAAGTTTGTGTTAGTGTGTTCAGATAAATACTCAATCTTCTGTAAGTGTGTCTGATAATAATACCTAAGTTTTTATTTTTTTTAAAGTCAAACTTAACATTGTTAGTCAGTTATGGACATTTTAGTGAGCTAATTGACACGCTCCGAACCCACCGAGGTTAGGGAGTGCGGCACTTCACCAGTCCGTCGGCAAAGTCAGCCTAAAAGAGTGGGTATGGAAAACCACTCTTAAAGAGTGTAAGCAACTTAATGAAAGGAACAAGGCAACAAGGTACAAAGAATCCGTGCTTTGTATTGATAAGAATGTGTTTACAAGTATAGAGAAATGTAATGGCAACCCCTAAACAAGTGAGGGTCTTGCCCTTTATATAGGAAACTAGAGAACACCCTAGGCCGACAAGTGGCAAGCTCCCCACCATCCATTTCCCTTAAGATATCTACATAAAGCATGTGGACAAGCCCATAAACTAAATGCCAGGCCCATTTAGGGAGTAAACCCACTATGCTAAGTTTACTTAAGAAGGAGGAGTACATCCATGCTAAGTAATCCCCAAACCGCCCAAGCCCCATGGACCCTTCATGGGCCGCGTCACTGGTCGTGACATTTACTCGGCCCACTCGTCCGTACGAGTCCGTGCGCGGGATGTGCGCCCACTGGTCGGGACCTGACACCCTCCCCCACTTAAGTTCACGACGTCCCCGTCGCATCACCATCCTTGTAACGTAGGATGTGATCTCTGAATTGCCAAAGAAGGGATTCTGGTTCCCAACTAGCCTCTTCGTCTGGCAAACCTTTCCACTTAACTAAGTATTCCGTGTATCTGGGGATCCTCTTCTTCCGAATTTCTCTATCGGCCAGAATACACTCAACTTCCTTATCATAAGAAGTAGTCATTGTCGTAGGGGCTCGTTTGGACACTCCCCGCTCGGGGTTTTCTTCGTCACCATGATAAGGCTTCAGCAGACTCACGTGGAACACTGGATGAATCTTCAACTGTGGAGGCAGTTGAAGTTTGTAGGCGACCTGCCCTACTCTCCGGAGCACCGGGAATGGGCCTTCGTATTTCCGAACCAAAGCTTTGTGGAATCTCCGCAAGGCTTTGAACTGTTGAGGCAACATCTTCACCAAGACAAGATCACCTTCTTGGAATTCGACTTGCCTTCTCTTCTTGTCCGCCCACTTCTTCATCCATTTCTGGGCTCGCATCAGGTGAGCCCTAGCCAACTCGGCTTGTTCACTCCAATTTTTCGCAAACCTAAACGTCGCGGGACTCTGCCCGTCGTAATTCGCAACCAGCGCGTGAGGCATTTGAGGTTGCATTCCCACGACCAGCTCAAACGGGCTCTTGTTCGTGGACTCACTTCGCTGAAGGTTGTATGAAAACTGGGCAACGTCAAGCAGACTTGCCCAATTTTTCTGATTCGCACTAACATAGTGCCTCAGATATAACTCGACCAGCGCATTCACCCTCTCAGTCTGTCCGTCGGTTTGAGGGTGAAACGAAGTAGAGAAGTTTAATTCCATACCAAGGAGTTTAAACAACTCAGTCCAAAAGCGACCAGTAAAACGAGGAACTCTATCACTTATGATACTTGAGGGTATCCCCCAAAATTTCACAATGTGCTTTAGGAACAGTCTCGTCGTTACTTCTGCCGTACATTCTGTCGGGGCCGGGATAAAGGTTGCATACTTGCTGAATCGAT
Source organism: Humulus lupulus (assembly GCF_963169125.1). Taxonomy (NCBI): domain Eukaryota; kingdom Viridiplantae; phylum Streptophyta; class Magnoliopsida; order Rosales; family Cannabaceae; genus Humulus; species Humulus lupulus. The sequence continues at coordinate 91,732,045 of NC_084794.1, read as the reverse complement.
CAACAACCACCATTATGCTCATGCAACCATCTGACTTTGGAAAGCCAGTAATGAAATCCATAGATAAACTTTCCCATGGTTTATCAGGAATGGGCAAAGGGACCAGCAACCCGCCTGGTGAGCGTTGTTCTGGTTTGTCTTGTTGGCAGACAAGACACGTGCGAACATAAGCTTCAACATCATCACGAAGTTGAGGCCAATAGTAAATCGCCTTTATGAGCGCCAAGGTGCGCTTCATTCCTAGATGCCTAGCCCATAAGGAGTCATGGGATTCCTTAATGAGCTCCCTTTGAAGACTGGCAAATTTAGGCACATATATTCGATGACTCTTGGCATAGAGTAAACCATCGACCAGCCAGAATTTCCGCGTCTTCTTTTCCTCGACCATAGTAATCAAACTTTTGGCCAAAGGATCGTGTGCCAATCCTTCTTTAATCCGAGCCACAAGAGTGCCCAGTGGTCGACTGAGTGCAGCAAGAGATGCCTACCTACTCAGTGCATCCGCGACCACGTTTACTTTCCCTGGTCGGTACTCTAGCGAGTAGTGAAACTCGGCAAGGAAATCCTGCCATCGAGCCTGCTTCGGGCTCAGCTTCTTCTGAGTTTGAAAGTAACTTGTGGCTATGTTGTCAGTCATGACAACAAAGAAGGATCTGAGGAGATAATGGCGCCATACTCTCAGGCAATGAACCACAGCCGTCATCTCCTTTTCTTGGACCGTATACCGCCCCTCGGTCTCGTTGAGCTTGCGGCTCTCGAAGGCAACCGGTCTGTTGTCTTGCATTAGGACTCCTCCAATGGTAAAGTCGGATGCATCAGTGTGCACCTCAAAGGGCTTTGCGCAGTCAGGCAGGACCAGCAAAGGTTCAACAGCAACCGCGTCCTTCAAGTCATTGAACGCGCCTTGGCAAGCATCGTCCCATACCCAAGGTTTGTTTTTCTTGAGCATGTCGGTCAGTTTAGCTGCTCGGGCAGAGTAGCTTTTGATGAACCGTCGATAGTAGTTCACCAAACCAAGGAAGGACCTTAGTTCGGGGATCTTCTTCGGGGGTTCCCAATCTTGGATGGCCACCACCTTGGCCCCATCCATCATCAGAAGTCCATCTCTGATTTTGTGACCCAAGAACATTACTTCGTTGCTCGCGAAGGTGCACTTCTCTCTTTTGACAAAGAGCTGATTTTCCCTTAGCAAAGCAAAAGCTAACTTCAAGTGGTCAAGGTGTTCTTCCAGAGTGTTGCTATATATGACTATATCGTCCAAATAGACAACAATGAATTTATCAAGGTAATCTTGAAATACCTTATTCATCAATGTGCAGAACGTCGCGGGGGCATTGGTAAGGCCGAAGGGCATCACCAAGTATTCATACGAGCCGTAGCGAGTCACGCAAGTGGTCTTCGGCTCGTCGCCCTCTTTAATCCTCACTTGATAGTAGCCGGAGCGAAGATCAAGCTTTGTAAAGTATCGAGCAGTTCCTAACTGGTCGAACAAATCTGCGATCAGCGATATCAGGTACTTATTTTTTATGGTAATCTTGTTAAGTGCCCGATAGTCGATGCACATCCGAAGGCTCCCGTCCTTCTTCTTCTAGAACAACACAGGCGCCCCAAAGGGTGCCTTAGAGGGTCTGATTAAGCCAGCGACGAGCAACTCTCTCAACTGACTACGCAGCTCGGCTAACTCCGGCGGAGCCATCCGATAAGGACACATCGCGGGAGGCTTGGCACCAGCTTCTAGCTCGATCTCGTGGTCCACACCACGTCGAGGGGGTAGCTGCGTAGGCAAAGCATCCGGCATCACATCCTCAAACCCATTCAGTACACTTTGTACTTTATCGAGTTCCACTGTCGGGGCTGATAATACCTCATCATCAAACTCCTTCAGTATAGCAAGGTAACTCACACCCTCCTGGTGCATTCCTCGCTTGAATTGAAGGGCGGACAACGCTCGCTCTTCAATTTCCATGGCTGTTCGGGTAGAAACAACACACGGACCGGCATCATCAGAGATGCCAACTTGATTGGCGTAAGGAATGAGGATGGCCTTTGTCTGATCAAAGAATTCCATCCCTAGGACAATGTTGTAGTCGTCCATGTTCACTATCGACCAATTAGTTCGACCAGTCCATTCACCAAGACTGGTTTCAACGCCATTGGCAACGCCGGTTATTGGGATAGGCACTGAATTTACCGTCTTCAGTGCCCCGCCTTAATGAGCAGGCTTTACCCCAACGCTCCTCGCTCCAAAGGGTGACAAGAAATTGTGAGACGCACCTGTATCGACCAGCACCGTCATCTTCGTTCCGTTGAGGATGATATCCACGAACATCTGGCCATCTGCTCTTGTTCGTGGCCTGGCTTTCAGGGCTTTCAAAAATTTCATCGAGCCGCATCTGGCTCCTTGCTCCTCGAGTCTTCATTGTTCCTCGAGCTCCCTTTGCTTAACGACTGCCTGAGCATTCAACAGCCATTTTTGTGGGCATTCCCGCGCCCAATGTGGCCCAGCACAGACAAAGCATCGAACAGTGTCTCGTGTGGCCATCTCCTTAGTCTTCCCCTTTTGACTCGCACTAGCATCGGTCGTACCACGAGCCTTCCACCGTTCTCCTCCTCCGCTCCTCGGGCTAACAAACGTCTTTGTTTTCTTCGGTCTGGAGGATTCTTTAGAAGTATAATCGGTTAAGCTCTCGGCCACTGCAATGGCCGATGAAAGATCTTGAACATTCCTCCGCCTTAACTCAACTTTAGCCCACTGTTGTAACCCATCAATGAAGTTAAACAGTGAGTCTTCTTCGGTGGTGTTCGGGACTTCTAGGATCAAAGTTGTAAAATCTCTTACGTACTCTCGGATCCCGCCAGTTTGTTTAAGTTGTCTCAACTGGCCCTTAGCATCGTCTAGTGCGTTCTCGGGGTAGAACTGTTTCTTTAGCTTTCTTTTGAAATCTTCAAAAGAGTCCATCACGCAGAGTTGTCTTCCAATCTCGCCATGCCTCCGGCGCCACCATAACATGGCAGTATCGGATAAGTACATAGCCGAGGTTCGGATTTTTACTGCCTCATCGGTGATGTTGGTAGCTTCGAAATACTGAGATAGGCCCCATATGAAGTTATCAACTTCTTTGGCATTTCGGGCCCCGCCAAAAGCTTTTGGCTTTGGTATTTCGATCTTGTGAACCGAGGGGGTGGAAAGTCCACCTCCGGACGCGGCTCTTCTACACATGGCCCAATCGGCTTGGATTTCTTCAAGCTTGGCCATGTCTCTCTCTCTTTCATTTACCTCCATGACGTCGAGCCAGGATCGTAGGGAATTCATTTATGCGAGCAGCAAATCCCTCATGGTTCCAACTTCATCACGCAGACCTTCGGCCTGCATTTGAAGTGCATCTGAAATGGAGTCGTGTATAGCAGCATCTTCTGCTTCTAGATCCTTGCATTTTTCTTCGAGGCCTCCAATTCGGGAATCCATGGCATGGACAAGGTAAACGTTAGTTTCGAGACGTTTTTCTAGTTCGGTTATCATTTCTCTTGGATCGGCTTTCTTTTTAGACACTTGCTTCGTGGCTTCCGCCATTGGCTGATCCGTCATTACTCTTTCTCCTCACAATCAGCTCTGATACCACCTGACACGCTCCGAACCCACCGAGGTTAGGGAGTGCGGCACTTCACCAGTCCGTCGGCAAAGTCAGCCTAAAAGAGTGGGTATGGAAAACCACTCCGAAAGAGTGTAAGCAACTTAATGAAAGGAACAAGGCAACAAGGTACAAAGAATCCGTGTTTTGTATTGATAAGAATGTGTTTACAAGTATAGAGAAATGTAATGGCAGCCCCTAAACAAGTGAGGGTCTTGCCCTTTATATAGGAAACTAGAGAACACCCTAGGCCGACAAGTGGCAAGCTCCCCACCATCCATTTCCCTTAAGATATCTACATAAAGCATGTGGACAAGCCCATAAACTAAATGGCCGGCCCATTTAGGGAGTAAACCCACTATGCTAAGTTTACTTAAGAAGGAGAAGTACATCCATGCTAAGTAATCCCCAAACCGCCCAAGCCCCATGGACCCTTCATGGGTCGCGTCATTGGTCGTGACATTTACTCGGCCCACTCGTCCGTACGAGTCCATGCGCGGGATGTGCGCCCACAGGTCGAGGGTCACTGGTCGGGACCTGACATAATGTAGTTTTACCGCTAAAAAAAATAGGTAATTTTGAGGCCAATAATCCTAAACACAAATAAGAAATAGAAAAGCAAGTGATGTTTGGGCGCGTGAAAAAGCATTTTTTTGCAATCCTCTACATGTCATACGGGTCCGACAATCGAATAAAATACAAATAAAATTTTTGACAATTGTATGCCAACGGCAATACTCTTTATAATAATATTTTTAGTCAACTAAAAAATCAACAATATTTTTAAAAAAAGAGATCACGTAGATACTTGAGTCAAAAATAAACAAAAAACGACCCCAACCCGAGAGTTAGATTCGGCTACTATTCCGTTGTCCTTATTGGTAAGCACGTGATAGAACCGTTAGTTATCCACCTACTAAGAATGGTAGTTACATGATCTTCAGGGTGTTCCTAGCTACATTATTTACTAAAACTGTATACATGATTTGGTGACAACCAATCTCATATATATATATATATATATTTATATATATATGTATATATCGTACACGTATATGACCAAGTTAATCAAAAGTCATCATTTGTTCAACACTTATTAAATATATATACAGTTATATTAATTAGTTAAGGTTGGTTTGAATAAGTTGCTGAATAGTCCAAGTCAAGAGAGTGGTGAATACAATGGGAGAAGATCAGCAGTACCACCCCTTATTGCTGGGTCTGGAGTCGCACTCGAGGATTCCTGACTTGTCATCGGTTGCGGTGGAAGAGTTTTTGGAGCAGAAGCCGGTCGCGTGTCGATGGTGGCCGCGCCTCATCTGCTGGGAGTCCAGGCTCCTCTGGCTCCTCTCTGGGGCTTCCATCATCGTCTCTATTTTCAACTACATGCTCAGCTTTGTCACACTCATGTTTACTGGCCATTTGGGTGCATTAGAGCTTGCTGGCGCCTCCATTGCCAGTGTCGGGATTCAAGGTCTTGCTTATGGGATTATGGTAATATACCTATACTTCTACCCTAATAAGACAAAGTCTACTATATAATATTATTACTTTTTTCGTTATGATTTTATTAATGTTGATATTACAACATTATGCCTAGATAGCTAGTGTATTTTTATTTGTCTAATTAATATTGTTTAATTTAATTTGTTGTGTCATGAGTAATGCTAGATATATTCAATAGTTGCACACACTATATATAACACATATTTAAGTTTAGCCATACATATGTTTAAAAAGAGAATTACATAATTGAAATTAATTACACATTATTACATGTAAATAGTGTATATAATTATAATATCAAATAATTAAATAATATTCATATATTAAGAAAAGAGAGTAATATCAAGTGGAAAAGTCTTAAACTGCCTTATGTTACACTTTCACTTATGAATGTCATGACATGTGGATATTATTTAGTTATTTTTTTTTTAAAAAAAAGATATATAATATATCATAGTAGAATATACATGTAGTGTGTAATATAGAGTGGATCTAGTATTTCTCTATCAAGAGATATTAGAGGCCTAGCTAATACAAATTCCCAATTCCCACTATGCAAATACTGCTTATTAATTGAATAGTTTTTTCTTGGTTGAAATACAGTTGGGCATGGCCAGCGCAGTGCAGACTGTGTGTGGACAAGCATATGGAGCTAAGCAGTACTCGGCAATGGGCATCATATGCCAAAGAGCATTCATCTTGCATTTGGGGGCTGCATTTCTCCTCACATTCCTCTATTGGTTCTCCGGCCCAATACTCATTGGAATGGGCCAGTCGAAGAGCATAGCAGAACAGGGCCAGGTCTTCGCACGCGGCCTCATCCCTCAAATCTATGCCTTTGCAATAAGCTGCCCAATGCAGAGGTTCCTTCAGGCCCAGAACATCGTAAACCCACTGGCCTTTATGTCTGTTGGGGTTTTCATTATCCATGTGGTTCTCACATGGGTCGTGGTTTATGTCTTGAACTATGGGCTTTTGGGTGCTGCTCTTACGCTCAGCCTTTCTTGGTGGCTTCTTGTCATTATAAATGGGCTTTACATTCTGCTCAGCCCAAGCTGTAAGGAAACTTGGACTGGCTTCTCCTGGAAAGCCTTTAAGGGAATCTGGCCTTATTTTAAGTTGACTGTTGCTTCTGCTGTCATGCTATGGTATGATACATTTGTTATTACTAACAAAAATACCTTTTCCACTGCTTAACTAATCCCTCTCTTTTGTATTTTGACCAAAATATCTCTCATTTTTCTCTCATGATACTAATTAATGACCTATTCATCATATGTGATTGATGCAGCTTAGAAATATGGTACAACCAAGGACTAGTTCTTATATCAGGACTTCTTACCAACCCAACAATCTCACTAGACTCTATTTCCATTTGGTATGTCCATTTGTATCTACACCTTTTTTTTTTTTTTTTTTTTTTTTTTTGCTTTCTTTCTTTTATTAAATTGTGTAAGAAGCCATGTTGCTGACAAGTTTTATTTTTCTGATAATAACTTCAGCATGAATTACTTGAACTGGGACATGCAATTTATGCTGGGCCTAAGTGCGGCAGCTAGGTATGTGATTTTGATCATCTCTTTAGTGTAGTATGGATACATATTCTTGTCATTGAATAAAAAAGAAATAGTGATTAATATTGTCACATGCATGACAATACTATAAATTTAATATTTGTCTTAAAATGTGACTTGGGATGAATGGGATTATAATACACTTTTTTCTTTATTGGTAATTGCAGTGTCCGAGTCAGCAATGAATTAGGTGCAGGACATCCCAGAGTAGCAAAGTTCTCAGTATTTGTAGTGAATGGTACAAGCATCCTTATTAGTATAGTCTTCAGTGCAATTGTGTTGATATTCAAAGTTGGATTAAGCAAGCTATTTACAACCGACTCTGAGGTTATTGAGGCAGTTTCTGAATTGACCCCATTGCTTGCCATCTCTGTTTTCTTAAATGGTATCCAACCCATACTCTCAGGTAACCTATAAACTACATGCTTTAATATATATTATTAAGTCTTTGTGATAATTTGGGATAATATATCTGTTTTGAATCTTAGGTGTGGCCATTGGAAGTGGATGGCAAGCTGTGGTGGCTTATGTTAACCTTACTACATACTATATTATTGGTCTCCCAATTGGGTGTGTTCTTGGATTCAAAACTAGTCTTGGAGTAGCAGTAAGTTGGAATCTCTCGCTCTCTCTCTCTCGATGTCAATACATAAATACTATTTGTAAGTTCTGGTTTCATGAATGACAAAACGACTGTGTTCTGTGTTTGGTGCAGGGTATATGGTGGGGAATGATTATTGGAGTTCTTTTACAAACAATAACTCTAATTATTCTGACTGCTAGAACAAATTGGCATACTGAGGTAATGACAATTGTGATCAATGAATCTTATTAAAAAATATTAGAAATGCATTAAATTTGATCAAAGGGTTTTCATTAAATGGATGTTGCATGTGTTTTTAGGTTACAAAAGCCGCTGATCGCTTGAAGACCTCAGCAAATGAAGAAACCTCTGACTTGATTACCAGCGCATGAAAGAGTTGTTGGTGTTCATGTTGAAACTATTTCTAGTGATTTGGCTATGTAATTCTTCTTGTTCTCTGCTAGTTTAGATTAAAAGACCAAACATTGGCAATTTTGATTATAAGAGAATGGAATATCTCTCCTTCACCATGAATGAGCAGTCAAAATATAAATTCTATCATAAAATTAAAAAAAATACAAAACATTCAATAATACATAAAGTAAACATTAGCCATATATATTTTAAAAAATATCTTCACAATTACATTGCTATACAAATATGACAATATTTTACACATTCAATAAGAAAAATATCAATACCAAAACTAAATATAGTAGGATATAAAGTTTGAGTATATGTACATGTTGGCTTATAAATTGCAACAATAAAGATTCACCTAAAAAATTCAAGAAAAGACCGCAGCGAAAAATACACGACTAGAAACAAAGATTATTAAGTTGTGAAAAATAAACAATTAGCACAATATGCAAGCAGAACATTAGGAAAGAAACCTCAAACAGAAACAATAACGAAATAATAATTAGGGAAGAAAACACCAAGATTTATACTGGTTCGAACAATTTGTCCTATGTACAGTCGAGCATCACCTCAAGCTTTATTGATCAATATTCAAACAGCTTTGTACAACCCTCCTTCTTCACAGTTGAGAATAACACACAATAAGTGACAATACAAAATCTCTTGTACTCTAAACTCTACCAAGTTTTCTTGCTTTCTTTAAGCTTTCTCTCACTTATGACTAAACTCATTCTCTCTCTTTCTTGAAGGATAAAAACCAAATGCAAAGCTCTCTCTCTCTCTCTCTCTCTCTCTCTCTCTCTCTCTCTCTCTCTCTCTCTCTCTCTCTTGAATTTACAAAGTGATTTTGTATTATATAAAATGACTCTCACAATACCTATTTATAGCTAAAAGTCTTGTAACTGACTTAACCTTCTTGACCAATAGAAAAGAGGCAATTAAGGGCTTGACCAATAAGAATGATGCACCTAGCTAAGTCTAGAAGGAATAATTACCAAAAATTCCACCTTATTCCTTCAAGACGAAGCCTCTATGAAGTTGCTCGTGGTGATATACTCTGCCTCGATGATCCCCAATGTTCAGCAAATCGCGACAATGAGCCAACTTGTTGATCGTTAGAATCTTCGTGCCTAAATCTGCAGGATTCTCTTCACTGGGAACCTTCTCCAATTCTAGCACTTTGTCTTCAATCTTTTTTCTAATCCGATATAGACGAATGTCTATATGTTTGCTCTTCTCGTGATATACCGGATTCCTACATAGATATATAAATGACTGACTATCTGAGTAAATTGTTCCTTTTTCCTTCAGCAACTTTAGTTCGAACATAATCCCTTGTAACCAGATCACCTCCTTGAAAACTTCTAATGTAGCCATAAACTATGTTTCTATTGTTGTAATATATGCCTTTGTATTTTATGGGTATTTTGGTAATTTGTCCAGTGAGGGCAATTTGGTAATTTATGTTGATGCATATGTGAATTTGTTTCCTTTTAAATTTTATGATAATATGTGATTTATTTCATGATTATAATATGTATATGTATGACAGCGCCAAAACATGGTTCCTTCAAGTATCAGGGGCTTAAGTGCCAAAGATTTTGGAAATTAGGGGTTAAAGTGTAATTATGAATCTTGTGGTAGAGATTGTAATTTTCATAAGTCAAAACTATTAGTTTAAGGGGAAATTACCAAAAAAAAAAGGCTTAAGTTAATGATTGAGGAAATTTAGAGTTGGGGGTAAGACAGTAATTATGTGTTACACAATTATTGATCAAAATTAATAAAAAGATAAATTAAGGTTAGGCTTTTCACGATTGTCAGACATTTCATTCAGGATACACGATTGAGTAACGGAACAATAACACTTCTCTAGTTCTTGATATGAACCTTTGAGGGTTAAGGAATTGGAAAAGGATTTCAGTTATCCACTTTAACGGACTATGAGTTACCGAAAGGGAACAAGGAATTGAGGATTGTGGCAGAGATATTGATAGGTAAATTCTTTGAATTGTGATATTCAAGTTTGATGTTAGATTCAGGGTTTGATGATAAAAATTGTTAAATATTTGTGTTATTGATTAATTGATGTTTATTAGATGTTTAGGATTTATTTTATTTGGGTTTCATTGTTAGAAACATGCTAGGTTGATCGATTGGGTGTTTTGGATCGAAACCTTGCGATTTAGTGCTGGAAATTGGGGTTAAAATCATACTTGCGATTACAAAAATCACGTAGAGAGCAACTGTGCCCATGCCCTGGCGCGAATTCTTTGTGGGCACAACCGTGCCCAAGTACCAGCGCGGCTGCGCCGATTACCCAGAAACAAGATTTTCGGGGTTCGTTCCGCCCTTTTAATTATGAATTGTGTGGATGCCAAAAATCTGTCAAGGAAAAAAGGTCCAATCCCTTGTTGAAATAAATTGTTAAGGGTCACTTAGCCACTCCATCGGGCTCACGCCTAGAGGTCTCACGAGACCACAATCTAGGCAGCACTCCCAAGCGCCCCACGAGGTCCCTGTCTAGCTGAAAATCGAAGTGCCTTTGCGCCCAAGAGGGGCACGTCTCGCACGCCCAGCGCCTCGCGCACCCAGGATGTAACGTCCCCATTTCCCTAATAAGGTTTAGAGCCTTGATTAGGGGGCCAAGAGGGCGATAATTGATTTAATTGAATTATTATGTGATGATATGCGTGATTATATGAATTATGTGAGTTATATTATAATATAATTGTATTTGCATGCATGTGGGCCCGTTTCTTATTAGAATGGCATTTTTGTGATTTTGGCCCGTCGTGGGCATATTTGAATATATATATATATATGTGTGTGTGTGTGTGTGTGTGTGTGTGTAATTGAGACCACATTATTATGTGGATATATTTGGGAAGTTTGGCATGAGGTGATCCTAGGGAGCAAGTTAGCGGTTTATTCATAACGGGGTCAAATACCCGGCTTGGGTGAGCCTAGAGGTAATTTGGTAATTTAGTACATTACTGGGATTTATCAGGTAATGGGAAACTATTTATTGATTATTTGAGGATATTGGAAGTAACGGGAATTAGGAGGCGTTCATTATGAATAACGGGAAATGTGACAAAAGACTAATTTATCCTTGAGGGCATATGAGAGCAAGGCACAGGCAAAGGGGCAATTTGGTCTTTTCTCTCCTAGTAGTGACTTAGTCACTAGGTTGCTTTAGGGGAAGGAAACAAAACATTCACAAACACAAACTCAGCTCTCTCTCTCTCTCTCCTTTTACGTTCCATCTCCCTCTCTCTAGGGTGGTTTGGTTTTTGAGAAAAGCTAATGGAATTTAAGGCTTGGAAGATTGAATTTGGAGTGGTTTGTTGTTCTTGAGGTCAGGAATTGATTAACTACAGCTAGGAGAACATAATCCACAATTGAGGTAAGGCTGTAAATCTTGTTTTGATTAATTCTGATTTGGTTTTCAAGTGTTCTTGAGCTTTGAGGCTCAAGGTGTTGATGTTGAGTTTTGTGGGGATTTTGGTTGAATTTAAGGTTGTGTTTTGATGTTGGTGATGTACTGATGATGTTTGGGGGATTGAATTATGGCTTTGGGTTTTGTTTGAGATGAATTTTGGAGGAAATTTAGTTGAAGAAAAACTTGAAAAACTAGGTTCATAGGGTCGCGTCGCAACCTTGTTCTTGGGGTGTTGCGACCCGCGCGAACCTAGGGCCCAGGTGGTTCTCTGATCTCGTAGGTGTGCAGCGACCCTTCAGGGCTGTGCCACGGCGCACATCCTTGGGAGTTAAGTCAGGGGCTCTCTGACTTGAGGTGCACCGCGACCTGTCAAGGGGCATCGCGGTGTGCATAGGGAGAAATGGCCAAAGTAGGTTTTGAGTGATGGGAACTCAAACCTAAGGGCTCTGGAAGGATTCTACTACCCGGATTAGTAGAATTCAAGGTCTCGGAGACTAGGACTTGATCCAGAAGTCTTTATTTACTCGATATTAATAAATATCATTTATTATGGTTGTGACTAGGGTACCACTACGGCTCAGAACAGGATCGTGCTCGGGGGTCGTTGTTAAATAACTTGTGCTTGGACCAAATGTAAGAAAACTGCACCCAATACGTGATGTATATGATTAGGGCTTGGCCTAGTTGTTAAATATAGATTTGATTAGGGTTCCGGCCCTATAAATGAGAATGATTATGATTATGCCTGTGATTGTTTGACTAAGCGTGTTGAATGCTCTGTATCTAGATAATTATTATACGATATATGCATGTTAGCATTATCTGATTAAGAAAGGCTTGACTTATAATCAAGGACGGCAATAGCGTTGAGCGCTGGTCGAAAGTATTGACTTATAATTCAAGGGCGACAATAGCGCACTGAGCGCTGATAGATATGGTTAGGCCTAATCAGGAGTGTGACATACACTTGTCCGACCCAATGGTCGTGGAAAATTAAAGCGTCAGGTATGCTAGGCCAGCTCCAAGGCTGGTTATACAGAGGATATAGCACCAGGCCCTGGGGTGACTTATTAGTCCCATATCCTAGGGCACATGGCCCCAGTATGACTTACTAGTCATTTATTTAGGGCAGCGGGCCTCCCTGTGTGACAGTATAGTCACTTATCTGTATAGAATGCATGCATGAGTACGGTTATTACTGTCAGGCATGCTTATTATGGTTCTATGATATATTATTGACTGCTTATGAGCATGTTTAAGTTTTCTTGTCAAGCCTTGGCTCACGAGTGCTATGTGGTGCAGGTAAGGGAAACGGGAAGCTGGACCAGCCATGAGATGGAGAGCTTAGGTGGCATTGTGTACATATGCGGCTGCTCGACCACCACAGTCGGGGATACTCAGAGGAACTAGGGTCAAACCTTATTTTTCTGCTTATGTCGACTAGTTGTAACTTTTAAATTGTAATGACCCTTTTTAAACGTTATTTTGGGATCCCATGTATTAACATAAATATTTTAATGAAACGGTTATACCTTTTAACCAAAAAAATTAACCCTAAACTGTTAATCACGTTTAGTTACAAGTTTATTGTAACGCCCTGGTTGGCCAAGACCGTTACACTGTGTAATTTAAATAGTGTCAGGCTCGATAAACGATTCATTTGTCCATAAATGTGTACTAAACGTGGTTAACAGTTTAGGGTTAAAAATTTTGGTCAAAAGAAATAGTCATTTCGTTAAAACGTTAAGTTGTACATGGGATCCCATAATAAACGTTTACAAAGTTGTTTTACAGTTCCAAAAGGGTAATTATAATTCAAAAGCTACAACCCGCCAACCTAAGTGGCAAAAATAGGGTTTAACCCTAGTTCCTCTGAGAAACCTTGGCCGTGGTGGTCAAGCGACCACATATGTACACGTTGCCACCGAAGATCTCCAACTCATGGCTGGTCCAGCTTCCCTTTCCCCTTACCTGCACCACATAGCACTCGTGGGCCAAGGCCTAGCAAGAAAACTTAAACATGCTCATAAGCAGTGAATAACACGTTACCAAACCATAATAAGCATGCCCAATAATAAAAACCCTACTCATGCATGTATACAATTCATATAAAGACTACAACGGCATATGGGGCTAGCTACCCTAATTAAATGATTAATGAATAATATCGGGGCTCGTTGCCCGAAACACATGATTAATAAATCACACTGGGGCTCAGCGCCCTAGGATATGGGACTAATAAGTCACCCCGGGGCTCGTTGCCCTATCCTCTGTATAACCATCCTTGGAGCTGGCCTAGTGTACCTAGCGCTTAATTTTCCATGACCATTGGGTCGAACAAGTGTATGAAGCGCTCCTGATTATGTCTAACCATATCTACCAGCACTTAGTGCGCTATTTCTAGCCTTGACTTATAAGTCAATGCTTTTCGACCAGCACTATTGTCGTCCTTGACTCATAAGTCAATGCTTTTCTCAATCAGATAATGCAGATAAGCACTCATTATATAATAAATATCCATATACAGAGCATTCAGCATGCTTAATCAATCCATCGCAGGCATTGTTGAGTCTAGTTTTGTGTTGTGTTTAAGTTGTGTATTAGGTAGTATTTAATAATCTTTTTAGTTGTTTAGTGCATTATTATGCTTTGTTTTTGCTTGTTTTCAGGTTTTAGTTTATAAATAAAGGAAAAGAACATTTGGAGCAAATTGGCAGAAAAATGATGAAAAATTGGCTTTTTGGTGTTGATTCCATGAAAAGATGAATCCTCAAGCAATGTTATGGCTTTGGTGAATTTTCAGGACCAAAAGCACAAAAATTGAAGAAATTGCTAAGGGACGCAACACTAAGATGTTGAGTCGCGACCCGGTCCAAGGCAGAAAGCCTGTTTTTCAAAAAATTGACACGGGCTGCGAGACACCTAACTTTGTCTGCCCAAAAAATTTACACCGGTCGCGGCGCTGAAATGTTGGGCCGCAGCGCGCTTAACGTCCACGCAAAGCCTAAATTGACACAGGCCTCGACGCTTGAAATGTTGGGTCGCGGCCCGCATTGCTTCTAAAATAATTAGGTTTTAAACCTAATTTCGAGAGGAGCGAAGCAGAATTTTTTGGGAGGACAATTTTGGGAGCAAGGAATACATCGTGGAGCATCCCCATTCACTCTCTAGAGTTTTTTTTCTTTTGCCTTTGAATTCTATGTTATTTTTCATTGTTGTTTATGTTTAGAATGATGATTATGAACTAAATTTGTTATTATGGATTTTAATTGAGTCACCTGAACACCTATTATGATCTAATGCAAAGTTGATTTTCTTCTTCAATTTTTGAGTCTCTTGCCTGTCTATGCTTATTGTTTGATATTTGATTGGCCATCTAGTATCATAATCTACAAGTTTTTGGATCAAAATCTGAAAAGTGAGATTTAATTATGCTTTGATAGGTTAGACATAAGCTTAATCATAGAATGAGAGTATCATGATTGTTTATGTGGCATATTAAAATTGTGAATGTTAATTCTTCCTAGTTGATGAATTTATCATAGAAATATATAAAATTCTCATCTAGGTCGAGGTTTGTAATTCGTAACCTGATTATAAACTGCTTTTGACAATTTGCTAGCTTGATAAGAAGGAGAAAAGAAAACTTGCATTAGTAATTGATAGGAGTGATAGTTGATGAAAATAAAACCCCTAATTGTTTAATCTTGAATTTATTTTTTGTGTTTCTTTATCTTTCTTTATTCTTGAAATTTACAATAGTTTATGTTCTTGTTCTTTATTTTTACAACCAAAAATATTATTAACCAAATAGAAAAAAAAATTAATTGATTGGTAATTGATAATTCAGTCCTTGTGGGACGATACTTGGTCTTACCAAGATTTATTACAAATTGTGACTGTGTGCACTTGCATAGCTATTAAATTTTGCAACAAGTTTTTGGCGCCGTTGCCAGGAACTGAAAAATTATCAATATCAAAGTAATTAATTTTATTTCTAATCGGGTTGTTCTTTGTATTGTTTCTAACTTGTTTTGTGTGCAATCCCTTGTCATTTCTCAGGTGATACTGTTATATGCGTAGCAGAAAAGGAGCAGATAGTCTTGTTCCTAATAATCCTAAGATAGAGAAAGCGTGCATACAAAATAGTAGAAACATGAGAGTGACTCGTCAAACTGTGGTTATGGAAAATCCTCAAAACAATGATGAGTTGAATGGAGGGGTGCCAGAAGTGGTACAAGGACAAGCTCATAATCCTGCTGTGAAAAGCTTACGGGATTATGTACTCCCAACTGTTACGGGAGTGCAAACATGTATAAGACCACCAGCTGTGGAACCTAATAACTTTGAGATTAAGCCAGTGATCTTACAAATGGTGTAGTCCACTGTGCAATTTGGCGGCTTACCCTCAGAAGATCCTCACATGCACTTACCTAATTTTCTAGAGCTATGTGCAATGTTCAAGTATAATGGAATGAGTGACGATGCAATCAGATTGAGGCTATTCCCATTTTTGCTGCGGGAAAGAGCTAAGAGTTGGTTGAACTCCCTTCAATCAAATTCTACAAATTCTTGTGAGGATTTGGCTTAGAAATTCCTTGCCAAGTTCTTTCCTCCATCAAAGGCTGCTAAATTAAGGGGGGAGATCAACAATTTTTACCAGCTTGATGGGGAATCTTTATATGATGCATGGGAGCGTTTTAAGGAGCTGTTGAGAAAGTGTCCTCATGACGGCAATGGGAAGTGGATGTTGGTCCATAATTTTTACAATGGATTGTGCGGTATTACTCGCTCCATAATTGATGTCGCAACTGGAGGGGCATTCATGAGTAAGAGTGACAATGAAGCATATGAATTGTTAGAAGACATGGCCACCAACAACCACCAATGGTCCGATGAGAGGTCAACTAGTGTTAGAAAGGTTCCCAGAGTTCATGAACTTGATGCCATCACTGCCTTGACAGCTCAGGTTGCTTCCTTGACAAAACAGTTGCAACAGAATACTATGTCTGTTAATGCCATTCAGATGTCAGCAGGTTGTGAAATTTGTGGCGGTCCTCACCAATTTGAACAGTGTATGACAACAAAGTTCAATAACACCATCCCTATGGAGCAAGTCAACGTGTTGAGTAATTTTAATAGGCAAGCCAACAATCCTTTCTCCAATTCATTTAATCCAAGGTGGAGAAGTCACCCTAATTTTACATGGAGAAATAATTAGGACCAACAACCTCATTTCCAACCTCAATCTCAGAAGATTATGCCTCAACCTCCAACTCCACCACCTATGCCACCAGTTCCTGAAGAGAAGTCAAATGAGTTACAAGCTACATTATTGACCTTGACCAACTCCCAAGCTCAGTTTATGACTGAAACTCGGTCATCCATCAGAAATCATGAAATGCAAGTAGGTCAATTGGAAAATTTGTTACAAAGAAGACCTCAAGGAAATTTTCCAAGTAATACTAAGGTGAATCCTAAAGAGCAGTGCAATGCAATTTCCTTGAGGAGCGGTAAGGAGTTGGAAGAGCTAGTTGAGAAATCTATTCTTTCACCAAAAATAGAGTCTGAAATAAAAGGAAAGTGTAACGACCCAACTATTCTATACCTTGGACAATTAATAACTACTATACTAATCATAAGAAAACATACATATGAAAACATCATAACTTTATTATATAAAGAAAAGGTTTGAATACATAAATATGTTACTTAGGATATGGGATCTCATTGTTTTGAAAATAGAGCAAAACATAACTTAAATAAATGGATTACAAAATCAAGTGCGAAAAATAATACATAGAAATAATTTAAAGACTTAAAGACTTCATCCTCTAATCGAACGCTTAGTCCATCGATTTCATCCAGCCTCAATACATAACCCCAAGCTACCAAGAACCTTTCCGCTGCCATAGCTATTCTCCTGCACATATAAACATAAAGGAATGAGCCTAATGCCCAGCAAGGAAAAACTAACAACATAAATCATATACATAAAATTATATCATAACATATGTTATATCATAAACATATACTATATCTGAAATGCCCTACTACCTTAGAGCCGTTACTAAGTGAGTTTAAAACACAACTGTCCAACTAACTGACTCTACGAGGTGTTCAAAGACCAAAAGTGTGACTAACCGGAAGTTAAGGCTGTAATCTTTGAAAATACTTAGCTTCATTGAAAACTTTAAGTATCAACATCTGGGATCCCAAAAATAAGGTTTACAAAATATTTACAACTCAAAAATAGATTTACACTTGATTGACTATCAAAAGAACAAGTTAATACAGCCAGATTCAAAATGCCCCCAACCAAAGCAGTCGGGCAGGCCGAACATGTACGCGCCGCCCCCACGCTCTCCATACTCATGGCTGGTTGACTGACCCCTTGCTTTTACCTGCAACACAGAGCACCCGTGAGCCGAAGCCCAGCAAGAAAACTCACACAGTAAATAACATATGCATATAATATAGTTAACATGTAATCCACTGATAAACAGGAAAACCATCAGACTGAACAAACACGGCCATGCCGCCCCCGAGGCCTTACCAAAGCCTGGGGTCTCGGTCCTTACCGTAAGGATGACTCATGTATCCATTGGGTCCCACCCTGACTATAAGCACTCCATGTGCTAAGTGTTACTTCCGACCCCACGGCCGTTCTCAGCCTTTGCCGCACTCGGCCTTAGCCGTTCATTCCATTATGATCACACATATAGTACATCTCGAAATAATCATTCAAACATATAATAATTCATTTAAGGTTATACATTAGTACTTAATACAATCTAGGGCCATGCCCTGCAATAACACTATGGGCCCATGCCCTGTTCTCGGGTGCTACAGTTTTCTTACCTGTATTCCGAGCTTCACAGTGCACCAAAGTCACGAGCACAGTCCTCTAACTTGAGCCTCGCCAAAACCCTAGTCACAACACATATAAAACACTCTTTAATACTAACCAATTCCAAAACCACTTTCTGGGACCAATCCCGTACTCTCGGGACCTCCAAATTCCTAAAACAATGCATCGGAAACATCCCCCGAACCCCCGGAACAAATGTCCAAAATTGCAAAATTTCCCATCCTGAAAATAGCCTAGCGCCGCGGCGCTACCCGTGAGGGCCGCGGCGCCTAGAAAAGTCAGAAAGCTCCCCCCTGACTCAGCCTTGCGCCGCGGCGCCGAAGAACAGGGCCACGGCACCCCTATGCGAACCCAGAAATTCTGGGTCTTTCTCCTACAATTCCCTCATCCAAAACACCTCTAAACCAACCCAAACACATATCTCAACCCCAAAACCAATTTGAAACCTCAAATGAACCATCTAACAACCTATACACACTAGCATCAAGATCATAAACACAATCACACCCAAAAACCCACACCTTTGATTTCAACTTCAGAAAATTTAAACCCATAGCTCAAAACTTAAACCAAAACAGAAACAAACCTTAAAATTGCATAAAATCCTTACCTCAAGTGGAGAATACAACCTTAAGCTTCTTTGATTCTCCTCCTAAATTCCCACTTCAGCTCCTTCTATTCTTGTTCTTCTTCTTGCCCTAGATTTCCCTCTAGCTTTCCTTCTCTCAATTTTTAACAAAACCCATAATATGACTTAGTGTCTAAACCGAGTACCCCTATATCCCAGCTGAAAATTGTCTAAACTCCTTGCCAAATGACCATTCTACCCCTTCATAGTAATCCTTTCCTAACTATACCTCAAGGGCACTCTTGTCCTTTTACCTACATTACAATTTTACCAATTTCCATCTAAACTTGTTACCCTCAGCAGTAACTAATGGTTACTCAGGTTACTCAAACACCAATAACCAAAACCACTCATTCTCAACTCAACTAATAAGATTCCCAAAGTACCCCTAGGCTCCTCCCGAGCCGGGTACCAAATCCCGTTGTGACTTTTAGACTAATTAGCTCACTAGGACCGTCTCGACGCGTGCATCACAATAAAAACACCACACTCACGTGGTACAAATCACCTAATACAATTATCACATTTAAGCCCTTAACGGGCTAAAATTACCAGTTTACCCCTAACATACAAACGGGGCCCACAAGCATAAATATACAACCTAATCATGCATTCTAATCACATATTCAATCAAATTCATGTAATAACATGTTAATTCACTTATTGCCCTCCAGGCATGCTTAAACAAGGTCTTAAACCTTATTAGCAACTTGGGGTGTTACAATATCATAAACATATGTCATATACTACTACAATGGCCATTATACTACTTAGGGCTTGTTAACTAATCAAGTCATATGCCCATTCAATTTGTGGGGCTTGCTAGCTAAGCAAGTCATATGCCCATAAATTTATTGGGGCTTGTTAACTATACAAGTCATATGCCCAAGTCTACCAACATACATAATATAACATTTCATAACACAACATATCATATAACATATAACATATAAAATCCTATCCTATTTTCCTTACCAATATACCGGGATATGAGAGCAGTATCAGGACTTTGGAACACTCCTAAAAACCACAATAGAAAGGAGAGTATACTAAAGAAAAAGGATGAAAAGAATGAACTACACCATCGAAAGGATACTTACCAACAACAAATCTTACGTTCAAGATCTTAGATTCCTAACCAAGAATAAAGAATACGAGTTAGGATTTTGAGTAGAAAAACTATAAGAATAACACAGAAAGGAACTAGAAGAAGGAATACCTCGAATGCTTCTATAACCGAACTACACCTCGAACCGAAATATACTACGAACCTTACTTCCTGAGTGTTTATTAAGCTTATAAGGATAAAGCTTATCACCCCAACCCAAGTGTTTATCACTCTAAAATAACCTAGTAGCTTGCAGACTCTGAACTTAGCTTGATGAATGAATAAATGGCTGGGTACTAGGTCATATTTATAGAGTTCAAGAATGAAAAGATCTTTATTTAGCTTGAATAAAATAATGGCTTTTTAATTGAAAAATCTTTGAATAATCGTTCAGCAGAGGCTGAAGACTCGGTCAAAAAGATTCTGGACTTTTCAAGAGGTTAAGGAATAAAATAAGCTCGGTTTAAAAAATGTTCAAATATCTGGCACTACAGCCTATATATCGCCCCTAGTAGGTGATATATCACCTGGGCTAATATGTCCGAAGCTCGACGAGGTGGCCGTGCGAAGTTACGTGTTTTTCGTATCCCCGTATAGCGATATATCACCCCCTAGAGCTGCGATATATCGACATACGTTGAAATATTATACATACACGTAATTACACTTTTTTAGCCTAATTTGAATTGAGTAAACAGCCTTGACTAAGTCCTTTAACGATTTCAAAGCTTCTGCCAGACCCTAGGATATTCAAATATTACCCTTAATAAACTTATTTCTCAAAAATACTTAATTCTCATTAAACATACACAAGACAAGTGTTAATATCTTATTGGGTCCATCTAAACCTGATAATATAATAAATATCACCTTCATAATCAGTCATATTAATCAAACTTTAGGTTATAATTAATATTCTTAAACTATAGGTTAAACTTAGAAAATCTACAAGTGTTACTACGAGTGTCCCACTAAATCCTAGTTTGAACCAAAATCCACAGTCATAAAAATACTACAACTACTACTAGCTATTACTATTACTACTACTAGCTATTACTATTACTACTACTATCTAACTAGCTAAGTAAAGTTCTTGGACTCTACAGAAAGGTGGAAGAAAAGGTTACTGAGAACCTTGAGAAGAAGCAACCAAAAATTAGTATTAAGCATCACATCAAGATCCCATATCCTCAGAGGCTACAAAAGAAGACGCTTGACAAGCAGTTTTCCAAGTTCTTAGATGCTTTCCGAAAACTTCACATCAACATTACCTTTGCAAAATCTTTAGAACAAATTCCGAGTTATGTGAAGTTCATGAAGGAAATCTTGTCGAAGAAAAGGAAATTGGAGGATTATGAGACGGTGGCACTTACTAAGGAGTGTAGTGCAATATTGCAAAAGAAACTACCTCCCAAGCTTAAAGATCTTAGTAGTTTTACCATTCCTTGTACTATAGGGAATGTGGTTTTTGAGAAGGCATTATGTGATTTAGGGGCAAGTTTGAATTTGATGTCTCTCTCTATCTATAGAAAATTGAAATTGGGATAAGCTCGCCCTACTACCGTGTCCCTACAAATGGTGGATTGTTCAGTGAAGCACCCAATGGGTATTATTGAGGATGTATTGGTAAAAGTAAACAAATTCATCTTTCCTGTGGAATTTATTATTCTTGATATGAAGGAAGATGAAAATATTCTGATCATTCTTGGGAGACCATTTTTAGCTACTGGAAGGGCGCTAATTGATGTGCAAAAAGGGGAATTGAAGCTGCGAGTGCAAAATTAGGAGGTAACATTTAATGTTTTTGCTGCAACTGAAATTCAAACATGTTGTAGAGTGGATGTGATAATAGGAGGTGGTAGTAAGGTGGAAGTGATCAAGAGAAAGGTCATTGCTCAAGATGGTAGTCGAACAGTGCGTAATCGTGTGAAAATGTTCTTCAGTAGGAAAGCTTGAATGCTACATGAGTGGTGGAAAGCTCCAAAAAGTTGCAACATCATAAGATGGGCTTTCTCATATGACATTGGCTCTTAAGGATTCGAGGGGTGGTCTTGATCCAAGTTAATTTGAAGATGAATTCAGCGTCCGGCTAAATGACGTTAACGACAGCGCATTTGGAGGCATTCCAATACTTTATTTGTAATTTTATTTATTATTTTTATTTAAGTTTTGGATTATGAACATTTTAAATTTTAGTATTTTGAGTATTTTTTTTATTTTTTTATTTTAGGATTAGTTTTAATTTTGTCATTTAGTGTTAAAATTGTAAAGACAAATCATCTAAAAAAAATATGATCACGATGCTACTTTGAGCCCAGCTCATACATTACAAAGTTCAATCCATTTCAGCCACCACATTTTGGCTACATGAGGAAGACGGTGGCAAGGTTCCTTCGTCTTGACCAATCCGAGTTTGACAAGTCAGTTTCTTTTCCTTTGCTTTTATTTTGAACATTGTGGACAATGTTCATATTGTGTTTGGGGGAGGAGATTTACTTTTGTTTTGTATATATTGAGTAGTTTGTTTTACTTATGTTTGTATTTTAGTTGTGTATTGTATTTGGTTAGTCCTTTATTTACTATGTTGTTATGTCTAGGATGTTTAGAGTGTCGTGTTTGTGTGAATCAAGTTGTCAATGCTAGCCTATGATATGGAAGAAAATGTCGTGCAAATTTTTTATCAATTGAATTTGTGTGCTTGGTTAGTCTGCATTGGTAGCTTGTTTCGATCCATAAAAAAATGAATGTGTAGCCATGACTGAAAAACTCTTTGCAATTTGAATTTGAATGTATGCATTGTTAAAAATTGGCTTGTAGTTTGATGAATGAATTAATCTAGAACTTGCTTGTTTATCATTTGAGATGAAATCCTAGATGAGATATGCTTAGGAAAGTGATTTAGGCAATTTCTTGGAATGTTTGAGCCTTTCAAGCCAACCCAAAAGTAATTTTCCATTGTTACCCTTGTTGAGCCTAAAATTATCCTCTTTGTTGTTTGACACCAATTGTGAGCCAAATAGACATTTTGTTAGTTTTCATTCCTTTGCCAAATTACTATGAGCATATGGATAAATAAGGGGGAATTAATTGTGATGAGATGTGATTAGTTTTATAATTTGGTGTATTCTAATGAAGAGTAAAAAGGTTGAGAATTGAAGAAAAAAAAAACAAACAAAATAAAAGAAATTTGAAAATCCAAGCTACACTCATGTTATGTTGTAGAGTTCCAGAATGTTTACTTAGCTAGATAGTTAGTAGTAGTTGTCATATTTTAGATCTCGTGGATTTTGGTTCAAACTAGGACTTAGTTGGAAACTCCTAGCAATAGTTATGGATTTTATAAGTTTAACCTATAGTTTAAGAATATTAATTATAACATAAGGTTTGATTAATATTGCTGGTCATAAATATGATATTTATTATAACCTAAGGTTTAGATAGAGCCAATAGGAATATGACACTTGTCATAAGCATAATTATTAAGAAATTAAGTATTTTAATGATTAAATAAAGAAATAGCACCTACCAGAAACTGTTAGGGTCGTATTTTGACTCGGTCAAAACAGTTATCCAACCTTAATTATGCTGAAAAAGTGCAATTACATGTTTAAAATGTTCACGTAAGCCGATATATCGCAACTGGGAGCCGATATATCGCCTGACGAAGGATACGGAAAACATGTTGACGTTGCACGAACGTACGAACGGAGACTCGGGATTAGGGTAGAGCCGATATATCGCCACATAGGGGCGATATATCGCCCTTAGTAATTTTTTTTTATTTTTGTTTCTAATTTTAAAATCAAGCCTTGACTACTTAGACCTACCTCTGAATGTTTTTGACTGAGTCTTAAGCCTTTGACTGACGAATATTCAAATATTTTCAATTATATTCATTATTTTTATTCAAAGAAGATATTTTATTCCTAGAACTCTATAAATAGGACCTAGTACCCAGCCCTTTTCCCTCATTCTTCAAGCTGAGATCAGAGACTCCAAGGTGTTAGTGCTACCATAGAGTGATAAACACTTGGGTTGGGAAAAAGCTTTGTCATTCTTAAGCTTTATAAAATACTTGGGAAGTGAGGTTTAGTGAATTTCAGTATTGAAGTTAGACCAATCCATAAGGTCAACTGAGGTACTCTTATTCTTTAAGTCCAATTCTCTAAAACTCTTTAGTTTTCTTTAGTTCCTTTTATTCAGATCCTAACTTTTGATATTGGTTTTGATTAGGTTTTTGAAACTTAAAGATCTTTCTTGGTAAATTTCTTCTTGAAGGTTTAGTTCCCACATTTATTCTTTACTCTTTAGAAATTCTCACCATTCATATTGTTGGTTTTAGGAGTGTTCCAAGTCCCGTATTTGTTCTCAAATATCCCGGTTTTGGTAAGGAAAATAGGATAGAACTTTATATGTTTATATGATATGTTATATTATCTTATATTATGTTATCTTATGTTATGTAATGTTTACATTATGTATAGTATGCTTATAGACCTTCGGCATATGACTTGTCTAGCTAGCAAGCCCCAATAATTTATGGGCATATGACTTGCTTAACTAGCAAGCCCCACAAATCTAATGGGCATACGACTTGCTTAGTTAACAAGCCCCAAGTAGTATAATGGCCATTGTAGTATTATATGACATATGTTTATAGTATATGTTTATGATATGATTTATGTATATGTTTTATGTTGTTAGTAGTTTTTCCTTGCTAGGCATTAGGCTCACTCCTTTACTTTCAGTGTGATGCAGGAAAAT